>NC_080845.1:6640855-7265855 GCF_030435755.1 Ochotona princeps
TGTAAGTGGCTCATAGGGGTTAGCCACAAAAATCATCCATTCCTTTTGCCGTGAGGTTTTTTTTTGTTGTTGTTTTTTGTTTTAATAATGTCTTCCTTCCAGTTGAGGCTGTGTAGGAGGTACTGAGGTGGGTGGGGACAGAGTGCTGCTGTCCCAGTGATGCCTGGCCAAGGGCTTTGTGTGCAGTGGTCTAAAAGGTGCAGGCTCGTTTCCGAAGGCCTGGGTGAGGGAGGGACTGGAGTGGGAGTCACCAGGTTGCAGTTGACTCTGGCAAAGACCAAGGTGATTTGTGCAGACCAGGATTAAAACTTGACTCTGAGAAGAGATGTTGCTTTTGGAAGCAGTAGAGAAATGTTGAAGTGTATTTTGTCTGCAAAACAGAAAGTGTGTTCTGCTTTTGTTTTTCAGTGATTTCATTTTGAAAGTGAGATTTGAGCCATTTCAAGATCCAAGCTGATTGCAGTACTTTTTTTCTCTTTTTCTCTCTACTTTCCATGTTGCCTCGGGTCAGCCCGTGAGTCCTCCTCCTGGCCCAGCACTTCTCTGATTCACCAGTTTATTTCATTGCAGTTTGGTTGTGGCAGCTGTTCCTGGCCGAGCTCCCTGCCGCCGACCCCTCCCCCTTGGTGTGTCAGGTACAGAGGGTGCTGTCTTCCTGACTCAGCAGGACTGAGTGGCTGCACCTGACTGCCAGAACCCTGAGCAACAGCAGCCTTTGCCCTCCTGCTTCTGTTTATTTATTGAAAGCAGAGTTACAGAGAGAGGGAGGGAATGAGACAGGGGAACCGGGAGAGAGAGGAAGAGAAAGATTGAGACTGACCTTCCATCCACTGGTTTTTTTCCTGAATGGCCACGAAGGCCAGGTCTGGGACAGGCTGGGCCCTGGATCCAGGAGCTTGATCCAGGTCTCCCACGTTGGTGCCTGGGATGCAGGCACTTGGGCCCCCTTCCATTGCTTTCCCCTGCACTATGGCATCACAGGCAGGGGCTTACACACTACACCACATTACCGGAACCCTCCCCGGGTGCTTAGCCTGGAGTCCAGGCCATCCATTATTTATCCATCCCTACATTCCTCCTGTGCACATGCCTCTGTAACTAATAAAGCTTTTCTTCTTTAAGCTTCGTGACAGCTCTGAGAAATTTTTGTTCTGATTTCCTGAAGAGGAAAGCAAGAGGAGAAAATCCCACAAAGAAATTGGCATCTAGGTGCAAAATGATTGTTGAGTGAATGACTAGAAAGAACACTCGCTCAGTACTTGGTTCTGGACCCGTCTGACTCTCAGCCCTCTGCCATCATGCCTCCCACAGTGACCCACCATCTCTACTTTGTGCCCCCTGGCCCTAGCCGATTCTTCATCCTGGACCACATCCTGCTTTCTTCAGAACACAGGACAGCTTTGCCTGTGTGAGCACTTGGGTACTTTTTGATCTGCCCATTTCCTCCGTTCTTTGTGTCACAGCATGCTTAGACATTGTGGGCGGCAGTTGTCCTCAGGTCCTGTGTGCATGTGTGTCTTTTCCACTTGACTCAAGGAGACTGAGTATGATAGCTTAAGGGTCAGACAGACTTGGATCCTGACTTGCCACCTACTGCCTGTGTGGTTTTTGGGCTCAGTCAGAACTTTTTCTGGTCCCATTGTTGTTTGATGTGGAACATTCTAAATGGTGGGTTTTTTTCTTGATTCAGTTGTTTTTTTCTTTTCCTCTGTTCATTTCTGTCAGGATAACTTCCGTTGTTTCGCGTGGAATACTTGTTCTTCAAGATGTGTTTTCTGTGTCTGAGTCGCCTTGATTGTGGTCATCTTGGAGTCTGTCTTTTGTTCCCCGCTGTTCAGCAGCAGCTCCCCAGGGTTTGCTCTAACGCACAGGGGTCGGCAGCGTGCCCTCTGCCCAGAACTGTGTGTGCTTCAGGGCAGCAGCTGGTCTGCCACACCAGCCGCAGCTGATATCAGGAGGCCTAAGCTGTGCCAGACTGCTCTGGGCTGCTGTGGCTTGGCCATCATTAGGAAGATACTGTTTAATTTAGTGAAAAGTTTCTGCCTCCCTGCTTTCTTGGTCCTGAGGTTGTAGACGTGTTCTGAAGGAGCTGGCAGACTGGTAGGAATATAAACCACCATAAGGAAATTCTGTGTTACAGACTCACTTTAAAGACCAAAATCCCATGTACCTCTTTTTGAGCAATAGATGTGAATTATCTTTATGTCTGCGAGTTAATTTTCTGTTCTGCCTTCTCACCTTTGATTTTGGCTGATATGTGCTGCAGGAGTTAGACTGCTTTCCTCTGGGCAGATGCACCAGTTTCCCTTCTGCCTCCTCTGACATGGGTTGCTTTATGAGTAGTCCTTTAGAGAGGGTCAAGGTGGGAAGCATTTTTATCAGATAGCAGAGTAATAATCGCGGTGAAGATGCATTGGTAGGAGCCAGTACAGCCTGAGCATAGAATGACTGTTAAACACGGTAGCAAGGGTCAGTGTTGTGGCGCTGCCAGTGAAGCTTCTGCCTACAGCATCAGCATCCCAAATCAGAGTGCTGGTTCTAGTCACAGCTGCTCTGCTTTTGGTCCAGCTTCCTGTTCGTGTGCCAGGGAAGGCAGAAAGATGATGGCCTAAGTATTAGGGACCCTGCCACCCATGTCAAGACTTGTAGAGTTCCAGGCTGTGTGTGGTAAGAGGGAATGAGTGTTGGTGTCTACTAGACTATGGTGGGGAAGAGCCAAGAACTATCAGCCGCTGGCAAGTGGTGTGGGTTTCTGTCCCAAGTTCCCTGGTTTCCACCAGCGACTCCTTCAGGTGAACTCAGTCTGTTTCCTAACCTGAAAAGCACAGTGATAATGTTGCACAGCTGCTTGGTGTGGTTCCATCGCCGGCCCGTGCTTGGGCCCCTATAAGTCTGCTGTCCGTTATGAGTTACCACAATAGGCCCTGTGTTCAGAGACTGCTTGGATTTCTGTCTCCTCTGTAACTCTCAACAAGCATCGTGAAAATTTTTTGTTTCAAAGACCTATTTATTTTTATTTGAAAGGCAGATTTATATATAAAGAGAGGGAGAGACAGAGATCTTCTATCTGGTGGTTCAGATGTCTGCAACGGCTGGAGCCAGGAGCCGAAAGCTTCCCCTGGGTCTCCCACATGGGTGCAGGATCCCAAGGCTTCAGACCATTCTCTGCTACTTTCCCAGGCCATAAGCAGGGAGCTGGAGGGGAAGTGGAGCAAGCAGGACTTGAACCGGCACCTGTATGGGGTGGCAGAGACTCAGCCTACTACACGATGGTGCATCCCTGTGCAATGAGAAATGTAAACCGCACCTGACCTGATCAGTACTCGGTTGGCCCAGAGGAGATGGGCTGGTGAAGCTGTGTAATGTTCTTTTACTCTGAAGAAAAGAGGTGAAACCCATGTTGTTTCAGGAGGAGAGGGGGTCTTCTCTCCACCCCACCTGGTGAGAAGTGTGTCCGTGTTTTATAAGACTCTCCTAGCAGTCTACTTGGATGGCAAGACTCACAGTTACTGCTGAATTTATCACACACTCACTGTTTTCCCTGAGTGACTCATTACTGAGTCCTGGAGATGCAACAGTGTTTTTGTTGAGGAGCTGGTGGAGGGAGAACTTGGGGTGACTTTTAAATAAGAGAATTTTGTATTATATTTATCTGTCTAGAGGCAATAAATCTGTTTCAGCAGATTAAATACAGACTTCTTTATAAAGCCCTGTTTTCTCAAACCTCTTATCAGCAGCATTTGGCAGTAATCACACCTACGGAAACTTGTAATTTTCCTCAAGGAGGTGACACTGACAGAATTAAAAATGAAGGGGCCCCCCTGAAAAGCAAGTTCATTACAAATTAACAGTGGTCTTAGCAAAGCAGTGGGCTAAGGCGTGTCAAATAGCGATATGGATAAAGAAACCCAGCATTTTAAACTGTCAGAGCTGGGAGCAAGGCTAGCCTGAGAACAAATTAATCACATATTGTCAAGGCAAAGTTGCATCAAATTAACACATCGGATTCCAGCATATTAATGTTAGAATGCTTTCACCTGATTATTACTGCAAACCATTGCCACTCTTTGAATGCAAAGATATAATTAAATTGCTAAATAGAAAGTGCATATAATATCTCCACATGCATTTAGGAGGCATGAGCTGCAAAGCGCACATCCTGGGAGGTGACAGGTTCTATTTGTAAGGTGGGGGGCGTTACTTTTTTCCCTTTTATTTACTTGGGAGTACTAGAGTATGAAATTAGAAAAGTTAGTTATGTTATTCATATCCTCTATGAGTTAGATGAAATAGAGGTTTAATTTAACTGATTTGCTACACTGGCTATGAGTACATAATTACTTCTACATTTTTCTGGAAGAGAAATGGGAAAATGTTGCACAATAGTCCTTTGCAACAAAATTGCCAATTACATATAATCCTTGTGGTGGATTTGTCATCAGAAGGCTCTTTAGATAAACCAGATTGGCCCTTCTGACAACCGTCTTTTACCTAAGAATTACTTTGTGGCTCTGCCTAATCTAATCTGTGTATTTTATTAAATTTAAGATGAGAATTGAGACAGGAGCCCAACTGTAGCTGACCTTTCTGATTAGTCCAGCCAAAACCCATGCTTTTTATTAGTCCCTAGGGAATGCAGGTGTCTCTGGGCCTGGCCTTCCAGCTTCCAGTCAGCTGTGCTGTCCCTCTTCTCCCTCCGGCCGACGACTCTCCTTTTGTCCTTACCCAGCACTGTTGGTCGTGTGCATTGACATCTTCCTTCAACGTCCGCTTCTTTCATGCAGCCTCCTCCTGCAGCACGTTTGTTCACAGATACGTTTTCTGCTTAGGATGGGGCAGTCCTGCTTGTACACGTGCCCCCTTGACAGCAGGAGAAGGCTTGTAAATATGAAAATGGGAAGCAGTGATCACAAAGCCACCGTGGTTTTACTCAGAATCAGCCCAAGTGGAAGAGTCGCACTTGCGTCTTGGATAGTTGATTAACCCTAATGTGGTCATGGTGTGAATTTCAGTAAGGCGTATAGCTGAGCAGACCTTGTACAAGGTTCTCGCAGGCAGGCTGGGAAGATGTTGGCCAGTAAACACTGTGGTCAGGCCGAGTGACTGAGCAGAATGGCAGCTGCTGGATTCGTGACAAACCAGAGAATTCTTTTGAATGGCAAGTTGTAGGGCTCTGTGTGTTTGCTTTGAGGTCAGAGTTGGTTATAAGTTCCGTGTGTTTCACTAGAGCCCCAGATGGAAAAAAGATTGGGCAGGCTCATTAATTTTTATGGCTCAGTATGTTTGAGATGGGAATGAATATATTTTGAAAAAGCTTGTTAACTATTCTGTTATGTTAGGAAGTGAAAGGTAAATTTTTATGTAAAAACTTAGAAAAGTAAAGCTTCATAAAGATTTGGCTATTTGGAATATGTGGAAGATATGAGGCATTTTAATGGCTGCAGCAGGGTGCATGTCATCATTGGGAAAGTGTAAGGTTTTTATAATCATCAGAGAGGTCGTAGGTTAAAGATGGTCATGAAACACTGCATTAGTTTCTGTTCCTGTTCTAATTTCTGTGATTCTTTAATGAAAATTTCACCAAGGGCTTTAGAGCACTGAGCCCTCCTTCCTAGTGGTGCACTGTGGGAGGTTTACCTGCAGTTTTTGTTTGCTTGCTTGAATTGTGCATTGAATCCTGACTCTGGTTGCTAGGCCTAGACAGATCACAGTGTTCCCCCATCACGTAACAGGGCTAAGATGCTAGCACTTCCTGTCTGAGAGCATCCGGAGTGCCAAGTGGGGTGTTTCGAGCTCTCACATCGTGAGGGTCCTCCTTGTGCTCATTGTTATTGTTAGCATTTGGAGGTGAGCATTAGCCCTCTTTCTTCCTGACTTAGAGGAGTCAGAAAAATGGGCTGAGACCAGTCACCAGGCTTGTCGGTAAAGCTGGCTGGGCCCCACAGCCTCGCCTGGCTTTCTGGACACTGCGTTGAGTCTGCACTCACTGTCCAATAGAACCTTCTGGGATCATGAAAATGTGTTGTGCCTGCACTGTCCAGGAGCAGAGACAACAGCCACGTGTGAGTAATACTGAGTACCTGAAACCTGCCTAATGTGACTGTGGAGCTGAGTTTTCAAATGTGTTTAAAAGAAGTTAAACTTAGGTAGTCAAATGTGGCTCATAGCTGCCAGACCCTGCTGTGGGGATCCAGACGTCGGCCTCACTCGCAGGTTGGGAGAGATTCTGTTTGCAAAACAAGCCACTTAGTGAAGTTGCTTTCTTAATCCTGCCTGCCAGGAACAAATGAGAGGGAACTTGGTTGCCAGGTCTGCTTCTGGAAGGCTAGTTGGACCCAATCTCCACCTGCTGGATTGATTTATTTTTTATTACAAAGTCAGATATATAGAGAGGAGGATAGACAGAGAGGAAGATCTTCCGTCTGATAATTCACTCCCCAAGTGAGCACAACGGCCGGCGCTGTGCTGATCTGGAGCCAGGAGCCAGGAGCCAGGAACTTCGTCCAGGTCTCCCACACAGGTGCAGGATCTGCCCAGTTCTGCTTTTTAAGGCCATTTGGGGATTGAACCAGCAGCTTCTCTCTGCAACTCTGATTTCCAAATTAATTAATAAATGTCTTAAAAATTCTTACACATGTAGATTTAAAACACTTCGTATAAAAACTGAAGGCTGCTTAGGATATGCTTTATTCTTTAAAAAAAAAAAAAAGATTTATTAGCGGACTTTAGCCTCTAGGCCATGTTGGCGGGCCCTTAACTAGGGTCTTAAATGCTAAACCAAGTCCAGTGCCTTGAGAAGAAAGTTAGGCTTAAATATATCATGGCTCTAGAGTTCATGAAAAAATAGTAATTTTTTTCGTTCATGGAAATGTTGACTTAAAACATATTAAAGCAGAGTCTTTTCCAAAAAAGGGCTTCCCTCTAGTCTAAAAAGGAAAAATTTAACAATAAACAAATATATTTGTTTTGGATGAAAAATTAGTCAAGATTATGATCTTTTGAATCAGTCAGACCTGGATTTCTGAGTCCCCTTACTTGCTTTGGCCCTTAAACAGCTTCCTTCACTTCCTAGCAGTTTATTTATCTGTAAAATGGTGTGAAGGCTGTTTTGCAGGTCGTATGTAGCATGGAGAGACGCAGAGAGAGATCCTGCGTGGAGCACTCAGCCTCATGTCTGTGTTGGCTGCACCTTTCCATAGATGCTCCAAGTTTTAATACACAGTGGGAAGTGTGAAATGCCTCATGTAATACATACGTTGGTGTAACATTGCATGTGGGCAACTGGGCAGCTGCCAAACAGAGCAACCAGGAACGTGCAGTCAGGGAGTAGGAAAGGAAAGGCAGCAGGAAGCTTGGCCGAAGGGGCTGTGTGCCTCCTTGAGCTTTCCAAGACTGGGAGTTCTTTAAGATTTATTTTAGTTTTATTGGAAAGGCAGATCACAGAGAAAAGGAGAGACAGAGAGAAAGATCCTTCATCTGCTGGTTTTCTCCCCAGATTACTGCAACAGTTGAAGCTGAGCTGATCCGAAGCCAGGAGCCTTCTTCAGGTCTCCCACACAGGTGTAGGGTGCCAAGGCTTTGGGCCATTGTCAGCTGCTTTCTCTGGACACAGGCAGGGAGCTGGATAGGAAGTGGAGCAGTCAGGACGTGAACCGTTGCTCATATGGGATCCCAGCACAGTGCCAGGCGAGGATTTAGCCACTTGGCCAGCGTGTCGGGCCCCTGAAGACTAGGTGTTGTTGAGCATGGTTTTTGTTCTTGTCATCAGCATCATGTCTGCGTATCAGGTGGGAATCATGGAGCTAATCTTGTTCAGTTAGTTGAGCACCTATGCATGCGTCCCTGTCCCTCTGTGTCAGAGAGAGTTCTCACTTCTGTGGCTCAAACGAACCATTTGAGCCTTCACACCTTATTGGAGAAGAAGCATAGTTGAATTTTAGCAAATGTATAATCAACGGAAATGCATAATTGCATAACAGGCAGCATCAGTAGATATCATACAATGAAATGTTTATACCTTTTCCTTCTTGGTAGGACAGTGTCTGGTACCGCATTCTGATTGGGCTTCTCTGTAGGCGTGTCCCCCGCCTCTGCTTTTTCTCCCTGTTTGCATGCCCCAAAGACAGAAGAAGTACATCCTGCTCGTTGTCTTTGTGTATTTCTCTTGGTATTACTCTTGTCACTTTGGTGTTTTAGTAAAGGAAATTGGCTTATTTGAAATGTTTGTCTTAATCCTCTATGGAAATATCAGTTTACATGAAGGTTAAGGCAGCTCATTTGGGCTCCTCTCAGGAGTCTGCAGCAATTGCTGGAAAGGAAGGCCCGGAAGCAGGGGCTGCTGGGAGGACGGGCTGCCTTCTGGAGGCGGGAGTAACGGTGTGCAGGTGCAGGTGCATGGGGCTCCCCTCTCCTGACTCCAAAAAACAGCTTTTCCGTGTCAGTTCCTTTGGGTGCCACAGACGCAGCCCCAAGAAACCTCAAGTGCAAATGTGATTGCTTTGAGAATTCTGGCTTTGAAAGAAGGAGTTTGAGGGTTGCCTTAACTTGAATTTTCCATTTAAAGGGAGTGGATTCGTAGCATCTGCCTTCCGTGAGGACTTGCTCACTGTTTACATCAAAGCATTCCGGACAGAAGAGGTATAAACAGAAACAGATAAATGGAGAAACGGAAAGCTTTGCAGCCTTTGTCACATAGCAAGAAGTCTTGGCTGTCCCATGATGGGAACACAGTAGCTGTCAGAAACTTTGAAGTGTATCTGGTTTTGTATTTTTTAAAGAATACTGTGCTGTGGGAGTAGTACCTAGCAGGCTGTCATGACCATAGCCCTTCAGCTGTGTGTTTGCCCCAGTCCCTGGGGTACGGCTGGTCTCCCCCTCAGCCTGTCCTAGGGTACGGCTGGTCTCCCCCTCAGCCTGTCCTAGAGTACGGCTGGGCTCCCTCCCTGCCTGTCCTTGGGTACAGCTGGGCTCCCCTCCCTGGGGTACAGCTGGGCTCCCTCCCTGCCTGTCCTAGGGTACGGCTGGTCTCCCCCTCTGCCTGTCCTAGGGTACGGCTGGGCTCCCTCCCTGCCTGTCCTGGGGTACGGCTGGGCTCCCTCCCTGCCTGTCCTGGGGTACGGCTGGGCTCCCTCCCTGCCTGTCCTGGGGCACAGCTGGGCTCCCTCCCTGCCTGTCCTGGGGTACGGCTGGGCTCCCCCTCTGCCTGTCCTGGGGTACGGCTTGGCTCCCCCCCTGCCTATCCTAGGGAGGACGCAGAAGTTGGTGTGTCAGTTTTCTTTTAGGGTCCGCACTCAGCTTTGTTGAAAGCAAAGTCAGCTCTGCTATCTGTGGGTTCTATATCTTGAACTGCCAACTGCAGATCGGAAATATTCAGGGAAAAAAATTGTATCTGTACTAAAAAGGTACAGATACTTTTCTTGTCATTTCTCAAACAAGACATTGCACTTACATTTTACCAGATATCGTAAGTAATCTGGAGGCCACTTTAGGTATGGGAGAGGGACCGGCAGTTGGCCATGGAGGCTGGCATCCCATATCCGAGTGCCTGGGTTGCAGACCTGGCCCTGCTCCCAGTTGAGCTTTCTGCTGATGGAGAGCTAGGAAGCAGCGGGTCCCTACCACCCTCCTGGAGACCTGGATTCACACACAGTTCCCAGTTGCTGGCTCCAGCCTGGCGCAGCTTGTGTTTTTCTGGGCATTTGTGGAGTAAATGAGCAGATAAGACATTCCTCCTCTTTATCCATCTCCTTTTCCAAAAAGTAGGGAAGACTATATGGTTACATGTATGCAGATTTATTCAAGTATGGAGGATCAGTGTTGTGGCATTGTGAGTAAAGCCACTGAATCGTCAGTGTCTTAAATTTGCACCAGTTCAAGTTCCAGCTGTTCTACTTTAAATCCATCACTCTGCTAGTGGCTTGTGGAAACAGTGGAAAATAGCCCAAGTGTTTGGGCCCTAGCATCCATGTGGAAGAAGCAGATGAAGCTTCTAGCCTCAGCCTGGCCCACCCCTGGCTGAGCAGCCATTTGAAGAGTGAACTAGCTAATCAGTCTGATTTTCAAATAAATAATTTAAAAAAAAATTTTTTTGGGGGGAAGGCAGATTTACACAGAGAGGGGGACACAGAGAGAAAGATCTCCAAGGTGTGCTGGTTCATTCTCCAAGTGGCCACAACAGTCAGAGCTGAGCCAATCCACAACCAGGAGCCAGGCACCTCCTTTGGGTCTCCCACACAGTTGCAGGATCCCAAGGCTTTGGACTGTCCTCCACTGTTTTCCCAGGCCACCAGGATTAGAACCGGCACCCATATGGAATCCCGAAACATGCAAGATGAGGACTTTATTCACTAGGCTACTGTGCCAGGCCCATCAAATAAATAGTTTTTTTTTTAAAAATGTATTTATTTTTGCTGGAAATGAAGGGCATAGATTAGTAGACTGGATTAAAAAACAAAACTCATCTATTTGTTGTCTAGAAGAGACACACTTCACCAACAAAAATCAGCAGAAACTATATCGCATGGGATTTGATGTTTTCAGTTAGTTTCATCTTTTCAAAACACTTTCTTCTGATTAAATCATTCAGTGACTCATAGATCATAGAGTAGCATCATTTTCTTCAAGAAGGTTCTTGCTTTTCATTTCTTCAGCTACATGTTAGTCATTTAGTAGCATGTTATTTAACTTCTTGGTGTTGTTAATTTCTTTTTTCTGTCTGATGTTGACTGTGTTTTGTGGCTTTTCATTTAAGGGGATGTATAGTAGCTGTGTAATGGAGACTGTCATATCTAGTAACGCGTTGTTTAACTTCATGGCATTGTAAATTTCTATTTTTCTTTCTATTGTTGATTTTGTATTACGCCTTTTCATGAAAGGGGATGTATAGTAACTGTGAAATGGAGACTAACATCCAGATGTGAGGATACAATGCAATATGCATTTCTACTTCCAGACAAAGGTGGACTTACAATGAAACTGTTTACTATATCTTGACAATAGGATGCTGGACTCTCTGTCATTGTCCATGCCCAAAATGATGGACATATGACTGTGTATGAAGAACTATATGTTAGTAATGATATAGAGGAACTAGGTGGGAGGGTGGGAATTGGGGCTGGGATAAGGGAATATGGAACTGTATCATCAAATGATAATCATAAAAAATGTAAAAAAAAAAAGAACAAGCGGGAATAAAGCACGCAAAAGCAAAAAAAAAAAAAAGAATCGCCACTTATAAATATGGTAAAGAACACATAAGCAATAGTTGGGGTGAGTGCTCCCATAGAATATGGCTTGTATATATATTTTAATTTTAAGATGTCCTTTACATATGAAAGATATTAAGTTTAATTTATTAGGTCATATTCATGCCCTGGTTTTCCATAATTTCTTTTATTACAATAAACATTGTGACACTTGAGTAAAAAAAAAGATGTATTTATTGCTGTTGGAAAGGCAGATATACAGAGAGAAAGAAATAAAAAGAGAAAGATCTTTCATCTGATGGTTCACTCCCCAAGTGGCTGCAATGTCTGGAGCTGAGTTGATCCAATGGCAGGAGCCAGGAGCCTTTTCTGGATCTCGCACGCAGATGCAGGGTCCCAAGGCTTTGGGCCGTCCTAGACTGCTTTCCCAGGCCACAAGCAGAGAGCTGGAAGGTAAATGGAGCAGCTGGGATTAAAACTGGTCTCCATACGGGATCTCAGCGTGTTCAAAACGAGGACTTTAGCCACTAGGCTATTGTGCGGGGAGCCCCCCAGATAGTTTTTCTGTTTTAATTTTAATTATTATTTAAAATACTGTATATGATGTTTACATAGTCAGAGTGGGAAGGAACTAGGGTTAGGGAGAAGTGGTTGTGATCGTTGTTTCCAAACTTTCTTTTTCTTCTTCCCATTTTTTTGGGGCGGGGGGAGATAAGGAGATAGGCCATACCCAGCCTCCCTACCTTCTCAGCACCCGAGGATGGGGAAAGGCCACCCAGTATCAGCCCAAGGTCACCATGTGATGTATGCTGGGAGGGCTCTACCCAGGTGGATGCGATAGTTCCAAAATGCTTTCAGTCTCGCCGATCTGTGGATGAGGATTGCCTTTCAGTGTCCGTTGGTTGATAAGTCGACCCTGTAGTCTCAATTCGCCCAGACATTTACTGTCACCTTTTTGCTGGAGTAGTTGTCCATATGTTCTGTTCTCTATTCTCTGCTATGGTACCAGGTGTCCTTTGCAGGCCCCAATGGACTGCTCTGTCCTCTGTGTGCACCATGCTCTGCCGTCCAGCACTACATCCTTTACACTGAGGAGGACCAGTTCTCCTAGGCAGGCTCATGGACCTGAGCCAGGTGACCTGGGCCAAGCCAGACCCTTCCCCACCACCAGCCTCCACCCCCACCCTGGTGCTCACGGACCCAGCACCCACCATGCAGGTGGGTCCAGTGGTGGGGGGAGATCCTTGAGAGTCCATGTATTTTGCTGTCTGTGCGTCATGGAGCCAGTCCTTTGATAGCAAAGGGTGACTGAGCAGCTGTGCCATCGTGGGAGGTGGTTTTGTAATGGCTAAGACCTCGGACTCTGGAGTTGGCCACAGCCTGGCATCCCAGCTTCACCAAGTGTGAAACTTTATATGGAGCATTCTATTGATATGTCCTTCCTGATGTCCCACGAATGTGGCAGGTGCCCAAACACTTGTGCTGCCTTCCCAGCCGTGTTAGAAGGGAGCTGGGTTGGAAGAACAACAACTGACCATAACTGGTGCTTGCATGTGAGATATGGACACTGCAGGTAGTGGCTTAACCCACCCGACTGCTTGCTGGCCACAAGTGATGTTGTTACTGACCGCCTTGGGGATGAAGATGCTTTACTGTAGACAGATGAACAACCTTGGCTGAGGGTCACACAGTAAGGAGTGAAGCTGCACTTGTGGCCTCCATCTGGTGAGTCCAGAGCACACTCGTTTTCCTTTCCAGTTGCGATAGTGTGACCAGTCTGAAACGCTGGCTCCACTCCCCATCAAGGTGAATGTTAGACAAAGTGCACTGTGGCCTGTTGGTACCGGGTGACACAGCTTTTCTTCAGAGCTGCAAGCAGACGGCTGATGTGTGCTCGTTGTGCTGTTGTCTCCTTCTCTTTGGACATAGCACCTGCAGTGCTGGAGACGTTGTCCTGGATTGCTGAGAAAGGCCCTGTCGGCAGCGCCATCAGACTCGTTCTCCTGAGCTGCCGTGGCTGCTCATGGCCTCCGGATTGGAGGTGCTAGGATTGTGTCTGGGAACAGGGACTAAAACCTTGTAACAGGAGAGAAACCTGAGGCTGATCCGTCGCCCATGACCCCTGCATGCTGAAGGCGGGGAAAGAGGCCAGTCAGCCGTGGCATGTTGGCTGGTCTCCCTACTGACTGTTCCCTTCCCCTGTCTTTTTGTCCTCTCTTCCTCCCCCTTTAATGAAGTTTAAAAGATTAAGAAACCACTTAGTATATTTCCTGAAGGAAATTGGGTTCTTGAGATATTTACTCCACCCCTTTCCCTGCACTAAAATTTTCTTTTAATTTGCTTACAGAGGAATTATCATCTTTTAAAATACACTGCAAGAATAAGTTAGATTGAATTCCTGTCAGTGTCACAAAGAGTGACCCTCTCTGTTGTTGAATAGCACCTTTTAAATATTCAAAACTGGCAGCTGTTGCTTAATGTCTAGATTTAGGAAAATCACACAACATGTTTTGAATTCTAAAGAAAGGCTATTTATCTCAGCACCCTAACTATTCCTGAAACAAGTAACTTTCTTATTCGCCCCACAAAATGTTGGGGAGACGCCTTTGTGTGCAGTGGAGGTTGTGCTCGGTTCTCTTGTATCCCATTGTTCCCTCTAGGGTGCGGGAGAATCATTGAGAAGAACGTCTTTTCTGAGCAGCTGGAGCCAAATTCCAGCTGACTGCAGCCCCTGGGAAGCCGCACCTCTGCCTCTGGGTGGCTTGGGGGCTGCCAGCTGAGCAGACAGGGCTCCAGGCCCTTCTGTGAGCTTCAGACGGCACTGGGCCTGGTGACTGCGAAGTGTCTCTTGTAGACTAATTAGAGGGATGATTTGTGAAACGGTGGCTATTTATTTAATTAATCACCAACACAAAGCCATAAAGCTCATATTTTAAAAATCCCTGTTAGTTTGCCATGTGGTTAATAGATTGGGACACATTAAAAAGTGACGTGGTGATGTATTAAAAATGTTCCACTTCAGGTTCCTTGAGGAAAGAGCGGAAGCTGTCTGCTTTCTCATGTTCTGGTGTCACCTGTCAGGCTCTGACCTGAGTGACAGTTTCATATCTGTAAAGGCATTGGTCTCTTGAACAGTATTTTCAATAGGACAGCTCCTCATGGAATCTTCCATAGAAAAACCTAGAAATTATCATTGAAGTTAATTGTGTTATCTGTTAATGATGAGAAACTTTAATTTCCCATGAATTATGCTGTGTTTACCAAGCTTAGCAGTATGTCTTATCGCCTAGGTTATTCTTTCCTATTTGTGGGTAAGAGAGGCATTTAATGAACGCAGTTCTCCGTGCGGAGCACTTTGTTGCGTTGTCTTCTGCTTTGGCTGTTATTTTTCTGTTGAATGGGAACAGCGATAATTTCTGTACGTGGTTCAGTTTCCACTCCGGTGAATTGTCATTTCTAGTTGGTTAGAGTAAAAATCATGTTACTATTCAAGAGATAACACTGGCATTAAGAATAAGAAAAAAATAGCTTAGGTTGTAACAAATGGCAGTTGTTTTTTTTTTTAAACACGCAAACTTGTTAGTTGGTTTTCAGTATACAAGCAACTCTTTGTATAGTGCAGCTTGTACTTTTAATAACTGAATTCAAAGTTAAATTTAACAGGCCTATGCTGTGGTTCACTCTTAACATTATTGAAATGATCAGCATTTCTGCTAAGCAAGTTTAACTTTGTAACAAAAATATTTCCAGAAAACTTAAAGATCAAGTATGAAAATGTTTTGCTCAAGTGGAGCTTGTAAGGAAACTGTCCAGCTCTTTGGATTGTGTTTCTCTGCTGGGTGGGGTAATGACCTGCTCTGTTAGAAGGGGGGCAGGAATAAAACATGAGGGTGTTAATGCAGCCTGGAGCTGATGTGCCGCTGATGATCGCAGTGCAGATAAAGCATTTCTCATAACTGCCGTTGCCTACTGGAGCCTTTGAAACATCTGGGCCTTTAATTGAAAAATAGTGTGGTGCTGTGCAAGGCAGACATGCTAAGTGAAGTCACTAATTTAGAATACAAAAATGTAATTGATAAAGTGTTTTATTTACATTGTATTTAAATATTCATACTTTGTTATGCTTTGTATAACAGGGAATTACTGGGTTAAATTTTCATGAACAGAGACAGTCTAAATGAGATAAATTAAGTGAAAATGTTAATGGAATTTTGCATTGGAACGGAGAGCAGTTTGCTGCAGGAGAGTGTACTTTTGCATCTATAGGGCCTTTAAGGGAATCAAATGGTTTAGTTCTTAATCTTTAGGTTTTGTGTTTTAGGAATACTGGCCATCAGTTGGTAGCATCATTACGTTTCTTTCTTGTGATTGCAATCGGATCTGGTTATTTAGTTAAAAGAAATAAAATGTTCTCTGGCATAATGGCTCTAATGGCAACATTATTGCCCAATAAACCAAAGCCTTCCCCACCTCTGGGGCAGGTTATCTGAGCCTGCCCAGGAGAGCAGAGGAGCCAGGAAAGGGCGTGCAATTAACCTTTGTCCTGCCTTCACAGCGGGGGAACTGACCTAGCAGCCTTCCGAGGAAATCCAATTTAATTTAAAATGAATTTGAAAAGACAAATTAGCCATATCTATTTTAATAAGATAAAATCCCCGACTTTCCCTGTATCTGGTTGAGTTAGGCCCTCCGAGGAGATTGGACTGAGTGAGGCTTGGGATGAATACGGGCTGAGTAACGCCTGGGGGCTGAGGAGACAACCCGGAGTGACTTGTCAGTTTCTGCCATTTCCACAGAGAATCACAACCCCTGGTGGACCTTTGTCTCCTCCAGCCCTTTGTGTGGCAGAGCCCCATGCATGCTGCTCACCCAGCCCTCCAAGGAGCACGTCCTTGTCTTCTTCATTTGTCGTTATCAAAACACTTTTGGGTACTGCCACCTGGGTAACCGGATTTCAGAAACAGAAAGCTCACAGTTACCAGTGAGCCTCCATCCAGGGGTAAAGAGTGTAGTCTGCAGCCAAGTCAGGACTGAGCACCGCTCTTTGAAAGCAGAATCCTAGGGTTCCACCTGCTCTTTGAGGAGCTGGTATTGTGTCGGGTTTTTACCTTTCACCCTAGTGGCCAGTGTGGCGTGTTGAGCGGTTAAGCTGCTGGCAGCCTTGCCAGCATCCCAGCTTCGGGTCCTGGCTGCTCTGCTCTGGGTCCAGTTTCCTGCCCGTGCATGTGGAAAACAAGTGATGCTGGCTGGTTTCTGCCATCCACAGGGGAGACCCAGATGGAGCTCCTGGTCCTCTCCCTCTTCTTGTCTTTTCCTTTCCTGTACTGCTCTCCCTGCCATATGTTCTTTCAAACAGATAAGTCTTAAAATAAGCAAATAAATAAACAAATAAACCACAGTCAGTGAGGTTTATCAGGCTCTTCAGTGTGCTAAAGAGCAAAGGAACCTGGACCAGCCTGTGCCTGTACCCAGACAAAATGACCCCTGCAGGCTGATTGCTGTCCTCCACTCTGTTACTGTAGAACTGCAGGTGCATTGGGGCCAGCCACAGAGGAGCAGCTCAGACCTGCCCTGTGGGTCATAGTTGAGGACGTTTGCAGTCCAGCAGCCAGCTGGGAGCCCGTGCTGAAGCTGTGGCTGCAGACAACCAGTAACCTTTGTGGCCTTGGCAGCATGCTGAGACCCATGCAGGAGTCCTTCAGGCCCAAAAAGGTGGAGAGATTTAGAGCTGAACAGTCCCAGATCAAGAGTTCTGACCCACTTACTTACCGAGATTTGGAGCAGCTTGTTTAATGAGCTGCTCATTCCTTGGTTCTCAGAAGGACTGGGTGACTCCTCAGAGCACTAGTGGGCATATTCAAGGCGGCAGTGGGTGAGAGGTGTTTGGGTCCTGCGCGGTGCACAGCACACAGCAGCCAGTGCCCGTGGCCTGGCCAGTGCAGAGGGTGAAGATGGGAGTGCCAGGGTCTCTGTTGGCACCCAGGCTGTGAGCAGTGTGGCTGGCTGCTTTTCCTCTGTGCTGCTGTGCTGATTACCTAGCTGAGCAGTGTGACAGGCAGGGAGCTCATTATTTCTCAGAGTCCGCAGTACTGACAGTTGTTATTATCCCACGGTCCTGCTGTCCTCTCCGTTTTCTGCCACTTTCTACTTTTCTTTTGATTCTGTCTGGGAGACATGTGGGATGAGGGCCTGACAGACCTTCTGGACTGCTTCTCACTTGTGAATTTTGTCTGTAGTTACAATTGACTCTTTGCAATGCAAAATGCTATTCTAGAAAATAATAATTTAGATCTTCTTTTGCTTGCTGCTATTTGCATGCACTCATTGTGCTGTGTGGGCTTTGAATTGGCTCTTTGCATGCGCAGTTTTCATGATGTGAAACACATAGTGGACTTTCTGCTGTGCGTGAGCATCTTTGTCGCTAAGTATGGTTTCTTTGTGTAGCCTTCTGCTATGCAGAGTAACATGTATCCCACTTACCTCACATACACATTTTGCAGATGAAAGTGAATGTCATAATTGGAGAAATGTAAGCTATTTATTTCCATTTTACTTGATGTTTTTACATTGTTTGCTAGGAGGTGCGTCAGGGACTTGAATTAATTATAATTACTGAAGAGACATACACTGATTGAGCAAATAAAGTAGTAAGCCCATTTATGCTAGGGCCATCTAATTAAATTCTAACTTTGGGTAAGCTGGATGTATATGAAAGATTAATTTTAAGAGGTTTTTATGACTTACTTAATAATGATTCAGTGAAATTTTTGAATTGTATCATTAAGGAACATTGAGTCTTAAAGTGATAAACTTACCACTAGATAAAGATTTCTGTGTTTTATAAACTTCAAAATTGGGCACGGCACAGTAGCCTAATGGCTAAAGCCCTCGCCTTGCATATGTTGGGATCCTATATGTTTACGAATTCTAATCCCGGCTGTTCCACTTCCCGTCCAGCTCCCTGCTTGTGGCCTGGGAAAGCAGTCGAGGACGACCCAAAGCCTAGGGACCCCGAACCTGTGTGGGGGACCTAGAAGAGGCTCCTGGTTCCTAGCTTTGGATTGGCGCAGCTCCGGCTGTTGCAGCCACTTGGGGAGTGAATCAGCAGACGAAAGATCTTCCTCTCTGTCTCTCCTTCTCTCTGTATATCTACCTTTACAATTAAAAAAAAACACAACTTCAAAATTAAGTAAACAATATTCTTTTTGAATGTTTATTATATTTCTTGGAAAGGCTGGGGAGCAGAGACGGGGCAGGGTAGTTGCATCAGCTGGTTCACTTCCTACATGCCCACACAGTAGCCAGGACCAAGCCTGGCCAAAGCCAGGAGCTGGGAGCTCTGGCCAGGGTCTTACAGAGGTGTCAGGAATCCAAGTACTTGAGCCATTATTACTACTCCCTGGGTGTACAGCAGCAGGAAGTTGGATTAAAAGTGCATGCAAGGGCGCCCAGTGCTGTGGCATACTAGATTAAGCTGCTGTCGGTGGCACCAGCATCCCCTGTGAGCACTTTGCTTCCGAGCCAGCTGCTCCGTTTCCCATCTAGCTCCCTGCTGATATGCTCAGGAAACAGGGGAAGTTAGTTTGCTTGCTGCACTCCCCCCTTTTAAAAATTCTGCCTTCGGGCCCGGCGGCATGGCCTAGCGGCTAGAAGTCCTCGCCTTGAAAGCCCCGGGATCCCATATGGGCGCCGGTTCTGGTCCCAGCGGCTCCACTTCCCATCCAGCTCCCTGCTTGTGGCCTGGGAAGGCAGTGGAGGACGGCCCAATGCATTGGGACCCTGCACCGCATGGGAGACCCGGAAGAGGTTCCGGGTTCCCGGCTTCGGATCGGCGCACATCGGCCCGTTGCGGCTCACTTGGGGAGTGAATCATCTGATGGAGGATCTTCCTCTCTGTCTCTCCTCCTCTCTGTATATCTGGCTGTGATAAAATGAATAAATCTCTACAAAAAAAAAAAAATTCTGCCTTCAAGTAAAAAAAAAAAACTTTTTTTAATCTTTAAGAAAGGAATGGTATGTATGTGTGCTGAACTTTATTCCAGATACTTGATATGGGACTTAGGAGTCCAGTAAACAGGTTTTTTGTTTTGTTTTATTTTTAAAGGAGATTTATTTAATTTATCATTTTTCTTATTTGAACGGCAGAGTTAAAGAGAAAGGAGAGAATCTTCCACCTGCTGGTTTGCTCCCCAAATGATCATAGGAGCTGGGGCTGAGCCAGGCCAAAGCCAGGAGACAGGAGTTTCTTCCAGGTCTCCCCCATGGGTGCAGGCATCCAAGAACTTGGGCCATTTTCTGCTTTCCAGGAATATTAGCAGGGAGCTGGGTTTGAAGTGGAGCAGGCAGGAGTTGAACCAGCTCCTCTCTGGGATGCTGGCACTGCAGGCAGTGGCTTAAACTCCTGTGTTAATAGTGCCAGCCCTGCCACATAGCAGTTTTATCTGTACTACAAAACCCATACCAAGGAAAATGTAATTTTTAAGGTGCATATTGACATTTAAAAATTCTGCATTATTTGATCAGCTGAAAATTTGCAAGAAACAGATACGATATATATACTTGAATTATTTCCTTTAATTTTTATACAATTTTCCATTCTCAAAATACTTCACTATCCCTGGAATTAAATTGTCCTTGGGGTATTTGGAGGTTGGTACCAAATTTCCCATATAATTTAGGAGGACGATAATGGCTGTACTGTAACCTTTTCTAGAGATACATCATCTAGTAATGGAGCCAAATAACTCTTCATTGAGTTTTCATTTTAGAAGTTGATACTAAATCTTTAAAAAGACGGATCATATTATGATAATTGATAGAATTTAGAATGTGTAACTCTTCCTTATGGTTTTTAAAAAAGCCTATTTTTATGTTTAAAGCATATTGATT
Organism: Ochotona princeps; assembly: GCF_030435755.1. NCBI lineage: Eukaryota > Metazoa > Chordata > Mammalia > Lagomorpha > Ochotonidae > Ochotona > Ochotona princeps. The sequence goes on from NC_080845.1 coordinate 6,660,949, forward strand.
TTATTATATAAATGATTTAATAATGAAGAGGTCCCTAAACTTATGCTAGGAGATGGGCTTAGTCCATGCAAATTCTTTCCCTGGTATTACTGCCATTATAGAAGCTATTGTATGTACAATTAAATACACAGTGCCATGTAACAATTATGATCTAAAGAATCCCACAATGGCTGTGAAAATTCAAAAAAGATGCTTCCTGGCCAGGCTTACACCTCCAAGCCTGTTAGCACAGGCTGGTTCAAGGCTGGTCGGCTCTCTGCTCTCAGCCTGCCAAAGACCAAGACCTTTGCCTTCAGTCTCTGCTTCTCAGCTTTGTGTTTACCTGAAGGTCTGTTCTGTTTCTGAACAAGTGAACAAACGCTCAGATAACAAAAGAAAGTGACACGTGTCTGTCAGCAGGCCACAGAGCATTTCAGCAGGATTTGTTTTTACTTTCTCTTCCCTGTTCTTACTCTGATGTGTGGCCTCAACTCTTGCTTTCTGGCGGTGGAGTTGGATGTGCAGAGGAGCAGTGGACTTGCCCAGGGTTGCACAGCCCCAGAGCAGCAGGGTCAGAATCCCCACCCATCCTGCTGACTTGGCAAACAGAAGGTGTGTTTGAGAATAGTCAGCATCAGGGATTGCGTTCTGAACTGAAGACTGAGTGGTCATTGTTCCTGATACAATAGGGGCAGGCCCTCATTCCTGGGTGTAAATTGTCATATCTTAATGTGGATGGTTACTGAACCATTGATATCTTGAAATAAGAGAATTATTTGGAGCTGTTGCTCAGATTTCATTTGACTACTCTTTGATTGCTTAAATCGATTATGTCAGGTGTTTTTTTGTGTGGGGGTGGGGCAAGTGTCAGATCATCAAAATTTATTTTAAACAGAGGAAAGTTCTCTTGAAAAGAAACAGCCCCTTTCTTGTTCTGAGTCCAGGACTGTAAGTTTGCATTTTTTTTTTTTAAAGATTTTATTATTATTGGAAAGCCGGATATACAGAGAGGAGGAGAGACAGAGAGGAAGATCTTCCATCCGATGATTCACTCCCCAAGTGAGCCGCAACGGGCCGGTGCGCGCCGATCCGAAGCCGGGAACCTAGAACCTCTTCCGGGTCTCCCACGCGGGTGCAGTGTCCCAATGCATTGGGCCGTCCTCAACTGCTTTCCCAGGCCACAAGCAGGGAGCCGGATGGGAAGTGGAGCTGCCGGGATTAGAACCGGCGCCCATATGGGATCCCGGGGCTTTCAAGGCGAGGACTTTAGCCGCTAGGCCACGCCGCTGGGCCCGTAAGTTTGCATTTGCCACAAATATTATAGAAGAAAAAGTCACAGCAGTCACTAACCTGGAAGAGCCAAGCACTGTGCAGGAGTGAGGGCCTTCCAGCTCGTCCCGGATGCTTGGTAACTCAGTTTTTGTTTGAGGTCCTGGGAAATAGTCTATAAATGAGGGGGCTGGGTTGGTGGCATAGCAGGTAAGGCTACTGCCAGCAACACCAGTATCCCATTTGGGCATCTGTGTCCTGGCTGCTGTACTTCCCAACTGGAGCAGTGAAAGATACTCCAGTGCTTGGGCCACCGGCAGCCATGCAGGGTTTCTGGATGGAGCTCATCTGCTGCTGGCCCAGTGCTGGGGAGTAAGCCATGGATGGAGAATCAGTCGCTCTCTCTCTCTCTCTCTTGTTTTCAAATAAATAAAAAAAATTTAAGTCTGTAAAAGTAGAAGTAAGGGCAAGATGTAATAGCCAGTGTTTCTTTTCACTGTGGGTTGGGCACGCTGGTAAGTTCTTTACAAGTATTGTCTCCTTGAATCGTCTCAACTCAGGCAGTGCTAGGAGGCGTTTGAGGAAATAGTGAGCCAGTGAACTTAGAGTGTGTGAGTGAGTGGCATTGCCAGGAGCTGGATTTAGGTCACTCGGACTCTCACTCGTGCTGTTAGCCACAAAATGACTCTCTGCAGCTTCTGCTAATGTAGCTGGGATCCTGGAGGCAACTAGATCAGAATTTGACCTTGTTAAAGAAAGTGTGACAGTTGATGTTCTCAATAATAAAAGCTTAATGGAACCAAGGTTGGTGATCAGGGGAAATTAATGAGATTTTGTCAATTTTATTTTAAACTTAACTTGTCAGAAAATACAGTGTCCAGTGACAAACTGTAGAAATGTTTTTGACAAATTAACTTGACTACAGGTGCCAGATCAGGGAAATGTTAATCTAATAGCCTTTAAGCATTCCAGATTGATGGAGGGTTAAGATAGTATTACAAAGCCAAGCCCCTGGCTCTGAGTGAATCTATCATAGATTTTTATATAAAATCTATTCATAAATTCAGTGCTATCATTTTGAAGGTAAAAAAGTGAGTCCTTTTTGTGAGCTCATAAAATCAACATTTTATTGAAATCAAAATATTGGTTCTGGTGTTTGGGTTTTTTTCTCCGTTTTGTAGATGCTTTATAAAGCCTCTCATAGGCTTTATGTTTTTTGCTTGTTTGTTTAATATATCTGTAGGCTTTAAAACCTGGCCTATACCAGATTTAGACCAGATTTTGTTTTAAATAATTACCTCTGATAAGTAGAGGTCATTAATTGGCATCAGAATATAATTTGAGACTCTTGCATCAAGTCTGTGTGGGGTGCTAGAGACAAGGGCGTTTAGGACACAGAATTGTGGGCGCTTTGTTAAAACGCGGGCAATGGAGCTGCAGCCACTCCGCTAAGAATTCACCTTCTGAAATTTCACAAATAATCTTTTTATCAATTTGCATCATTACATTGTCTGGATACACTGATATATTTATTTCTGCATTAAAATTGTATATAATGATCTGCTTGTGCAGTTGTGACTAATGGAATAATGTTGCCTGCGTTTTGTCTCTTTAATTGCTGAAGCCAAGCTGTCTGTCCTGTCTCTTTGTTTCCTTTGGCAGAGAAATTGAACATGTAGCAACAGTTTTGAGATCTGATACTCAATTTATTATGGTGAACCTTGATGTTAAATAACACTGCTAACTGAATCTTATACCCATTAGACTTAATTCAGCTAGCTTGCTTGATGTGGATGTTTCTTAATTTCAGATTATTTTGAGAGTTGGGCATTTGCCACAGTGGTTGAGATACTCCTTGGGGTATCCCTCTTTGTGTTCTGGGCAGAGTATCTGGGAAGGCAGCTTGGTGGTGGCTCAAGTACTTGGGTCCTTGCCAACCACTTGGGAGGCCAGACCTGGTTTCAGTTTGACCCGCCCCAGGCTATTTTCCAGCATTTGGGGAGTGAACCAGTAAATGCAAGATTTCTCTGTCCTTTTTTCCTCTGCCTTTTAAATAGAATCAAAATAAATACTTGCATTTTTAAAATCTGAGCAATTTTACTTATTTACATATCTTCCCCAGCCCTCCCCACGCCTAGGCCAAGCTCCGAGTCAGTTCTGGGTACAGGGAAGGGGGATGGCGTCACCCCCAATGCTGTCCTCCCACCGTGCTGAGTGCCCAATCCCTGAGAGTACACTTTCTCAGCCTTAATATTCCTGGACGCAGTCACCTGCCCCTAAGAATGTGTACACAAGCATTTATGTAAACATCACATTACTAGACAAATAGGAAAGAAGTTCATGTGGCCTTCCATCTTCTTGAAAGAGGAAATATTTAAACTGAAGAACAGAAGGAGTGCTGTGTTTATTTTTTTTTAAAAGATTTTACTTTTATTGGAAAGTCAGATATACATAGAGGAGGAGAGACAGAAAGATCTTCTGTCCGCTGATTGACTCCCCAAGTGAGCATAACACCCAGAGCTGAGCTGATCTGAAGCCTGGAGCCTCTTCCAGGTCTCCCAGTAGGTGCAGGGTCCCAAGGGTTTGGGCCGTCCTCGACTGCTTTCCCAGGCCACAAGCAGGGAGCTGGACGGGAAGAGGGGTCGCTGGGATATGAACTGGCACCCAGATGGGATCCCGGCGCATGCAAGGCAATGACTTTAGCCACTGCAACTATGTTTCTTTATCAGCAACTGTGTGCCAGGCCTTTTACAGGCACCTGGCCTTTCCATGAGAGTAAATGGAGGTTCTGAGAGATGAAGTTACTTGCCCAAAGTCCACGGTCCAGTAGCTAAGGAAGTGGCAGAGTGAGGACTTCCACGTGTGTGTTCCTATCTGCTGGTCCCCATGCTTCAGTAATGAGATCGTGGGACTGGAGTCTGCAAGGTTTGACGGCCATGTTGAGCAACCAGATGCGAGCGCAGGGCACTGTCACATGCCTCTAAGTGTCTGGCATCGTGTGGCTGGAGACAAACCATCTTGGTGAGAAGAAGGAGGAATTGTAGAGACAGAGTTGGGAGACTGCTGCCTCGGACCCACTGAGCGATGGGACCGATTGAGCTGAGGCAGTGGCAGTGAGCCCGGGAGAGACTGCCGAGTTGCTCAGAGGATTGCAGTGTAGAGGGAAGATAGAAGGAGTCAGGGTTCCTCTCATGAGTGACAGGGCAGATGAAAACCTTAACTGAGAGGCAAGCTGATGAAGAATAAAATGGGCATTGGATGTGTGGGTGTGGAATTCTGGCTGCATTTACGTAGCCACGTCGTGTCTGGTTTGCTGCTTTGCCACAGGCAGCGCATTCAGCTCTGTCACCCGCCTTGGAGGGCCTGGTGACGTGGCTCTGCAGAGTGGTGTCCAACTTTGGATTTGTCAGCGGGGTGTAGATTATTTTTTTCCTCAATAAAAATTGCTTAGCTTATCAGAGAACAATTTTAAAATTACATCTATAAAGGATTTATTCATTTGTATGAAAGGGTAGAAAGGAAAAGGTAGAGAAAATGTGAGAGACCTTCCATCTTTTTCTAAGATTTATTTTATTTTTGTGTTGGAAGGACAGATATACGTATAGAAGGAAATACAGATACAAAGTTCTTCCATCTGCTGGTTCACTCCCAAGTGTTCACAGTGGTTGGAGCTAACCAATTCAAAGCCAGGAGCTTCTTCCAGGTCTCTCATGTGGGTGCAGGGTCCCAAGGCTTTGGGTCATCCTCTACTGCTTTCCCAGGCCACAAGCAGGGAGCTGGATGGGAAGTGGAGCAGCTGTTACATTAACTGGTGCCCATGTGGGATCCCGTCACGTGCTAGGCAAGGATTTAGCCACCAGGCTACCACATTGGGCCCGAAACCTTCCATCTTCTGGTTTGCTCCGTCAAATGACAACAGCAACCTTGGGTGATCCAGGCTGAACTCAGGAGCTAGGAATTCCATCTGAATCTCCCATGAGGATGCCAGAAACCCAAATATTTGGGTCATCATCTGCTACTTCCCATTTGTACTAGTAGGGACCTGGATCTAAAGTGGAGGCAGGCCTCAGTCCTAGGCCCTCCCAGGCAGTGACTTACCCTTTTGCACCTCAAGACCTGCCACTAAATTGTATTTTTAACAAATTTATTCCATAACCCATCCTAGTACCTGGCATATAGTGTATTACTAAAAAATGAGTCTTTCACTTGCCTGTTATTATTAAGTCTGATCATAACTCTTATTCTTTTTGTCTGTATGTTATATTTACTAATTTACTGTATTTCTAATAATGAAAGGCTCTGCAGATTTTTCATGAAAACATATTATGAAAAAACTATACATTGATTTCAAATTTTTGCACCAAAATAAAACCTTCAACTTCCACTTTTCATAATTTTTGAAGGACCCATGTATATGTTTATGATAGAAAATGCAGAAAATGTTAGATCTGGCTTTCAAATAAAATAAATAAATCTTTAAAAAATACAGATAATTCTGCATTTCACAGGGACACATTATTTACCTTTGGATGTATTGATGTAATAGGTAAATAAAACAAACATTTTTTTCCTCATGGGAAATGGGTCGGTCGGCTAGAAGGCCCACTGCCTTCGGTGCAGGCTTCCAGCAGGCTCTGGTCCTATGGGTGATGTGGTGCAGGCTTCCAGCAGGCTCTGGTCCTATGGGTGATGTGGTGCAGGCTTCCAGCAGGCTCTGGTCCTGTGGGTGATGTGGTGCAGGCTTCCGGCAGGCTCTGGTCCTGTGGGTGATGTGGTGCAGGCTTCTGGCAGGCTCTGGTCCTATGGGTGATGTGGTGCAGGCTTCTGGCAGGCTCTGGTCCTGTGGGTGATGGGTCGGGTGGCTGGAAGGCCCACTGCCTTCGGTGGTGCAGGCTTCTGGCAGGCTCTGTTCTGTGTGCTTCATGTCTCACTGGACTTGAATGCAGAAGGCAGTATTCCGGTGAGTTCTCATTGAATGCATGAGTAAGCGAGAAAGGCACCCCCCAGTTCTGTTTTGGGGGAACATATTGATTGCCAGACAGTAAAGACCGTGGTATGACCTGTGTGTATTTCTAGTTGCTTTTTAGTAGTAAGATGTTAGGCCTTTGGAATATTGCTTGCTTTGTTATGTGATGAATACTTTTAATCCTTTGGTCACTTTTTTTATTAGTAAATACTTTCTATTGTGCTGATGGATTGTTTTATGTGGTAGATGATTCCCTCTAAGCGTTCTGGTGTAGCGGCTATTACAGGCACTATGACCACCTTGAGCTTTTTCAGGAGGTTCCTTATTAAAATATATGCACAATTTCAGGGTTTGTGCAGGGCACTTCCCCCCCTCATTATCAGTGCCTCAAGATGGAATTAGAAGATTAAAAAGATAAAGTGCTTCATTTAATAATTATCCATTGTATTGTGCTCTTCTGCTTTGAGAGAAGAGGATAAAAGGGTTTGTGGGATATTATGTCCCACCATGGGTGACCGTGCTGTGGCCAGCAGGCATTGCAGAGTGCTGCAGAGTCTGCTGACAGTTGTGCCTGAGCAGCTCCTAGATGCAGGTTCTGCCTCACTGTGAGGGCTGGGAGTCATTCTCAAGGCCTCAGATCAGATTACACTTCAAGTAACTGAGGGGTCGGTTTGACTCTTGGTTCTTCAGCCTTGGCCTTGGAGTGGTGAGCAGATGACTTTACCTTACAAGCCTTAGTTTTCTTGGCTATTGTATAAAGCTAATGATAGAATGCTGTCTCTTATCATTATTTTGAGAATTTAGACTATTTAGGCAAACATTCAGCAACTTCACTTAACAGTTAGCTCTAAATAAATACTAATTATGGGCCTGGTGCGATCGCGTAGCCTAGCAGCTAAAGTCCTTGCCTTGAACACGCCGGGATCTCATATGGGCGCCAGTTCTAATCCTGGCAGCTCCACCTCCCATCCGGCTCCCTGCTTGTGGCCTGGGAAGGCAGTCGAGGACGGTCCAAAGTCTTGGGACCCTGCACCCACATGGGGGACCTGGAGGAAGCTCCTGGCTCCTGGCTTTGGATCGACACAGCACCGGCTGTTGCGGTTGCTTGGGGAGTGAATCATCGGATGGAAGATCTTCCTCTCTGTCTCTCCTCCTCCCTGTATATCTGATTTTGCAATAAAAATAAGTAAATCTTTTTTAAAAATAAATAAATGCTAGTTATTAAAATAATCAGCCTTACCCGGGCTCCCATGGCATCCATTTCGGGCCTCCTGTGACCACGTAAGAGGCTTTAGTAATAGAAATGAGTCTGAGTTAAAACTTTGGGACCTTTGTTGAGTCCTGAGCCCCGGCCCTGAAGCACTGTGTCGTTTATGAAGCACACGCACATGCGTTGTCTCTGGGTCTGCCCATTGGCCCGCGGCCCCAGCTCTTCAGAAGGCAGACAGGGTGGTGGCCAGCATCTGCGCTGGAGGCTGGCTCGAGTGCCACAGAGCCAATCTTGAAAGGTGGCCAGGGCCTTGGGTTAACCACTGATTTGCTTGACAGAGTTGCTGTTGGCCATTTCTTTTTTTTGGGGGGGGGGGGACATTCATTTTCTTTTTTTTTTTTTCTATTCATTTATTCATTAATTACAGTGTATTACATGACACAATTTCATAGGTACTGGGATTCTCCCCCTTCACCCCAAACCCCTCCCCCATGGTGAGTCCCCCCACCTTGATGCATAACCACAGCCCAAGTTCCGCCGAGACTCCCTAATTAAAAGCTCACACCATACAGAGTCCAGCATCCCACTTGTCCAGTCAAGTTCAACGGCCTCTTAGGGAGGCCCTCTCAGGTTTGAGGGCAGAGCCAACAGAGCGTCACCTCGATCAATTAGATCAGGCTGTTGGCCATTTCTAAGCTGAGAAGCGGAGGCATGCGTGGGGACGTGTATAGGCAAGAGCTTCTTGTAGGAGAATTGCTTCTTCATTGCTTCATTTTTAACCCAAAGATAAGGCTCAGGAAAAAAAAAATTGTTCGACCTAATATTAGATACTGGGTTTATGGGAAGTGGAATTTCTCTTACATCTTTGAAACTGACTTTATGTATTTCCTTATCCTCATTCTGACCTCATTTTCCACCTAGAGTAATAGAATTACAGAGTGTTGAAGATGGAGCCACATGGTTACCCGTATCCCTTCATTTCCATCTGGGACCAGGAAGCAGTCTGTCAAGGAAGGGCCTGAGGAGATGGAGTGAGCTGACACTTCCTGAGAGCCTCCTCAGGGTGGCCTGCTAGGATTTAGATCCTGTCACCCTGGTCAGATTTCATATGAGAAAAGGAAGCCCAGCGCTTCCATGACCTATCCGTGACACACGTGAGAGGATCAGGAATCAGACATGCAGGAATCCAAAGAGAGCTTTCGGACATCTGAGGTTGCTTCCATAGGTTTATAGGAAAGTGGAATGAAAAAGATAGGCTTGTTTTGGTGCAATTTTCTTTCTTTTCTTTCTTTCTTTCTTTCTTTTAAAACAGAGAAAGAAAACAGGAAGACATCTACTGTCCCCTGGGTCACTCACCCGAATGTCCACAACACCAGGACCAAGGCAGGGGGAAGCTTGCACACAGAACGCAGCCGGGGTCTCCTGTGAGAGTGCAGGGACCCGAGTGCTTGACCCACCTCTTGCTCAGGCTGCACATCAGCGGGGCGCTGGGCTTGGAGCGGAGCTGGGGCTTGCACCTGGCGCTCCAGTGTGGGTGTGGGCGCCCCAAGCAGCATCTTACCTGCTGTAGCAGCCACCTGCCTGTGGGTGTCGAACATGGCCTGGGGCGTTGGGTTTTTTCCCGTAATATGCATTTTTCATGAACTTTTAGAAGACCTCTTCACGTACAAAACTTATTTTCTAATTTCATTTCCACAAAGTTTTTTGAAGTTCCCTTGAGATGCAAGCCATGTTCAGATCCCCTCCTGGAAGGTCTGAGAAACATGGCGGGGGTCGTAGTGATGCCTGGGAAGGAGATGCAGTGCCTTGCAACGAGTGTGGGTTTCGTTCGGAGTGTCATGGGGCCCCTCGGGGAAGGCATTCCGGGAGCTCGTGGATGGGCACGTGCTGAGGTTAGCTGTCACTGGGTAGTCAGTCGGAGTGGCAGCAGTGCGGGGTGATTGTCTCAGCAATCCGAAGGACAGACCTAACGGTGACAGTGGAATGAACAAAAGTGAGATGGCTTTGAAATATGTAATTTTCAGAGCTAATATTTATGTTACGTGAATTTACCATTTTAAAGTGTATAATTCTGAATATTCACCATGTGACATCACTGACTTACTGTAAAACATTTGCACCCACCCTCTGCCAGCAGAAGCCCTGTAGCTGCAGGTCCCCACCCTCGTGTCTCCCGTCAGCTCTGCCTCTTTCAGATGTCTCACATTAGTGACTTCCTCCTGGCGGCCAGCGTCTGTGTCTGACTTCTGACCCGAAGGTTCGGAGGGTGCGTCCTGGGTGGGCACGTACAGGCCCCATGCCTGCCGTGGCTGAGCAGTACCCGCTGGGTGATGGTTGGTTTTCACAGTAATTCTATTGTTATATACTTACAGTGGTAAGGGGGAGGGTTCCAGTTTCTCCACTTTATCAAAAAAAATTTTTTCTGGATATTTTCTTGTTTTTTGGGGAGGGGGCAGTGTGTCTACTTTTAATTACAGTCATTTACTGGGTATAAAATTGTATCATTACAATTTAATTTACGTTATGATGAATGATGTTGAACATTTTTATGTGTTTCTTGGCCATTTGTGTAGCATCTTTGGATAAATATGTGCTTAAATCCTTTGCCTGGGCCCAGCGCGATAGCGTAGTGGTTAGGGTCCTTGCCTTGTACACGCCCGGGATCACATATGGGCGCCGGTTCTAGTCCCTGCAGCCCTGCTTCCCATCCAGCTCCCTGCTTGTGGCCTGGGAAAGCAGTCGAGGACGACCCAAAGCTTTGGGACCCTGCACCCGCGTGGAAGACCCGGAAGAAGCTCCTGGCTCCTGGCTCCTGGCTCCTGGCTCCTGGCTCCTGGCTCCTGGCTCCTGGCTCCTAGCTTAGGAATGGCTCAGCTCTGGCCTTTGTAGCTTCCTGGGGAGTGAACCATCAGACGGAAGATCTTGCTCTCTGTATATCTGCCTTTCCAATAAAAATAAATAAATCTTTAATAAAAAATATCCTTTGCCTAATTTTTTTCTATTGTTTGTCTTTTTATTGTTGTAAGAATTCTTTATATAGTCTGGCTGCTAGACCTTGGCACATACATGAGTTGTAAGTATTTTCTGTCATTCTGGGTGTTGGCTCTTTATTTGTAGTGAGTTTTGAGGAACCAAGGTTTTTAATTTTGTTAAAATCCAATTTTTTTTTAGTTGTGCCGTTTGATGCCATGTTAAAGAAACCATTGCATAATCCAGTGTCACAATGATGTGTGCTGCTTTCCCCTAAGACTGTCCTACTTTGACATGTTGGCCTCTGATGCATGATGTGATATGTGGCGGTGTATGATGTGAGGTGGCGGTCCAGATTTATTTATTTGTTTGTTTTTTATTTATTTTTTTTTTATTACAAAATCAGATATACAGAGAAGAGAAGAGACAGAGAAGAACATCTTCCATCCGATGATTCACTCCCCAAGTGACCTCAACGGCCAGTGCTGCGCCGATCCGAAGCCAGGAGCTTCTTCCGGGTCTCCCACATGGGTGCAGGGTCTCAAGACTTTGGACCGCCCTTTAACTGCTTTCCCAGGCCACAAGCAGGGAGCTGGATGGGAAGTGGAGCTGCTGGGATTAGAACCAGCATCCATATGGGATCCCAGCATATTCAAGGCGAGGACTTTAGCCGCTAGCCATGGCGCCGGGCCCTGTTTGTTTTTATTTTAATTGGAAAGTCAGATTTACAAAGAGAAGGAGAAGCAGAGAGAAATATCTTCCATCTACTGGTTTACTCCCCAACTGGATGCAACAAACAGAGCTGCGCTGATCCAAAGCCAGGAGCCAGGAGCTTCTTCCAGATCTCCCATGTGGGTGCAGGGTCCCAAGGCTTTGGGCTGTCCTCGACTGCTTTCCCAAGCCACAAGCAGGGAGCTGGAAGGGAAATGAGCAGCTGGGATTAAAACTGGTGCCCATATGGAATCCTGGCGTGTGCAAGGCAAGGACTTTAGCTACTAGGCTACCACACCAGGCCACACACACACCTGCCCTTTTTTTCTTTTCTTTTCTTTTTTTTTTTTTTTTTGCATTTTTTATGTCCATTTGTCGTAACATTATTGGTTCGAAAGACCATTTTGTCCTCACTGAAATGTATTTTAAAATAGTGGTGTAGATGGGCATGGGCAGGGTGAAGGAGGCAGCAAAGAGTTAAGATTATTGATTAAAGTAGCTGGTTTAATGCGGTGGCAATTATTGAGATGAGAGTGGCTGTCACTGTGACCAGGAGGAAATGGGTGATAGGTGTTGAACTTGATGTGAAATGTTTCTGCTGTAGAGTGAATATGTTATGACGGGTGGATGGAACAGAAGACCAGCTGCTCAAGCCCTCAGTGAGGAAGAGAATGCTTGGAAACACAAGGAGAAGGGAGTTGGGGGCTCAGAGTGGTGGCTTGGTTGGTTAAGCCTCAGCGTGTGGTGCTGGCATCCCATATGGATGCTGGCTGCTCCATTCCTGATCCAACTCCCTGCTGATGTCCCTGGGGAAGCGACAAAAGGTGGTCCACATCCTTGGGCCCCTGCACCTGCTTGGGAGACCTCAAAGAACCTGGCTCCTGGCATCAGACCCACCCAGCTCCAGCCATTGCTGGTTATTTGGGGAATGAACCAGTGGCTGAAACATCTCTCTCTCGTTCTCTATCTGAAAATCTTTTAAGTAAAAATAAATCCTTAAAAAGAAAGGTAGAAGAGGATGGTGTGGTTGGATGGTTTGGGCCTCTAAGTAGAAGAATTTCTGTAATAATAGGGAAATAATCATTTAGAAGTATTAGGACAAAAACAGCATCTCCTGTCCTTGAGGAATTGCCAGTTATGAAGATACAGAATGGTCCTCCTTTGAAAAGACAGCAGAGCAAGCAGTGTCCTCACCAAGCAACAAATCCCAGTTAAGGCAGAGGAGAGAAGGTTTTGGTAAAGCAGCCCAGGATTATGGATGTTTGCTGCTTGATAGTACAAGATTGAGAGTGTAGAGTGGTGTGTTCAGAAGGAAGAGGGGCAGTCTGTGAGAAGCCTGGGGATTGCTCGGGCGACGAGAGGTTGGGCAGGGATGTTAGAGCAAGGAACTGAGGTAAGCAGACTGCGTTGTGGAATCGGCCTGTGCGGCCCTGGAGTGTGGTCGTGGGCTTCTTATCTCAGGTCCCAAGGAGAGATAGGCAGTCTGTAAGGACAGTGAAGGGCAGGTCAAATGATGACTTTTCTCTGTGTGTGAGTATTTTAAAGATTTATTTGTCCGTTTGTTTATTGAAACTCAGAGTTAAACAGCAGGGATTTGTGAGTGGAGTGAGTAGGGGCAGTGCACACAAGAACAGTCATTGGATGGTCAAAGTGGCCAGGGCTGCGCGAGCCAAAGCCAGGAACTTCTTTCATGTCTTTCACATGGGTGCAGGAGCTCAGTCACTGTGTCATCTTTCATTGCTTTTCCCAGGCCACGAGCAGGGAGTTGGATTAGAAGTGGAGCAGCTGGGCCCAGCGGCGTGGCCTAGTAGCTAAAGTCCTCCCTTGAACACGCCGGGATCTCATATGGGCGCCAGTTCTAATCCTGGCAGCTCCACTTCCCATCCAGCTCCCTGCTTGTGGCCTGGGAAAGCAGTCGAGGACGGCCCAAAGCCTTGGGACCCTGCACCCACATGGGAGACCTGGAAGAAGCTCCTGGTTCCTGACTTCAGTTTGGCATAGCATTGGCCCTTGCGCTTACTTGGGGAGTGAATCATCGGATGGAAGATCTTCCTCTCTGTCTCTCCTCCTCTCTGTATATCTGACTTTGTAATAAAAATAAGTAAATCTTTAAGAAAAAAAAAAGAAGTGGAGCAGCTGGGACTCAGACTAGTGCCCATGTCGGATGCAGGTGGTGACTTAAATTGTTATGCCATGACACTGGCCCCAAGTGAAGACTCTTAGGTCTGCAGTCACTTAAGTAGCAAAGCAAGTCTCAGAACACCAGTTACGAACTCTGCTCATTTTCGCTTTGATTTGTTCGCCTGAATTGCAGTGTTTATTGACTTATATCTGCTGGAAGAGCTGCATCTAATAGGCCATTAAAGGGGAAAACTTTGAAATCTGACCATATTTCCACCTAGATACCATTCCTCGTGCAGGTGCATGCTGAAAAGGATGAGAGAAGCCTGTGTTACATGTCAGCTGGGGACCTGGGGTTGTGGCCCAGAGGGGTCTGGGTGACTGGCTCTGTGCTTCACTCTCATTGTGCTCCGTCCACAGGGTCATGTTGGTACTACAGCCACCAAGAAGATCGACGTCTACCTCCCCCTGCACTCGAGCCAGGACAGACTGCTGCCAATGACTGTGGTGACCATGGCCAGTGCCAGAGTGCAGGACCTGATTGGGCTCATCTGCTGGCAGTACACGAGCGAAGGACGGGAGCCGAAGCTCAAGTAATCCTTTCTCCTTTGACTGCTCTGCTTTCGGGCTGTCTCCTGGCCACCTCAGCTGCATTCTAGCCTGGCTCAGTCCTTCTAGGCGCCAGCCTGGGAGCCAGGCTGCCACACTGACTCAGGTCAGGGTGCTCACTGGATCGTGGCCCTGTATATCTCAGAGAATCTGCTGGCAAAATGGTTCCTGACTCTAGATATGAGAAAATGGGTCTTAGTGATTTCCAGATCCTTTGATGAAACCTGCTGGCAGAAGCATTCTGGCAGGTAACGCAGGGAGCTGGTGTCTGTTGAATACATCCTGTGCACTGGGCTCTCTGTGCCTCTGCCTGCGCTCTGAGAGGCTCTTAGGCTTACCCCACAAGGAGGAAGCCCAGGGCAGTGCAGGGGTCACTGCCTGCTAAAGGCGTCATCGCTGGAAAATGGCCAAGCTGGGAGTCGAGCCCAGGTCTGGCTGATGCCAAGGTTTTTGTAATATTTCCTTTTGCTTCTATGGACATTTTGCTTTGAATTTAGCTTGATTTGATATCAGTTAGTGGCTAAATTTTTCTTTCAACCATTAGGCTCTATCCATCATCAAACAGTTATTTTAAAAATGTGATCCTTGGGAGCAGAATCTATGCCTGTCCAAACTTAAGCTTTGTTTCGCTGCTTTAGCTCTTCTCTCTAGGCTTTCTTATCCGACATCGTCTGCTAGTTTGATGTGCTCTTTCTGGCAATAAGATTTGAAATCAGCAAAATGTAATAGATGCTTCGATTTTGAAAATGGATCCTCATGGAGACTTTCTCTTTCCCTCTTATGTGTTCAGCACTAGCATAGTCTAATGAGTTGTTGAAATATTTTTATGTACATTAAATTCACACATAAAATTATTCTTTCAAGCTTTACTGATGTTGCCTTCCACTTTGCCTAAGTAAGTTGTTGCAGTAGAAAGCCTTTCTAAAAATGTTTTTTTTCTAATTAGAGAAAAAAGAGTATAAACAAAGAGTGCCCTTGCAATGATTTACTCCCTAGCTGCCCACCAGTGTGGGGTTTCTGCTTCCCAGGTCTCCTCATGGGTGGCAGGCTCCCAGGTGCTTCAGCTATCATCGGAGTCTGCAAGGCAGGCCCTGGCAGGAAGCTGGAGTCAGGGAGCAGAGGCAGGCATCCTCTGCAGGTGCTTGGCCGTGGGATCCAGATGCCCTAATGCAGGGCAGAACACTCGCTGCAGAAAGCCTCCCACCCTGGGGACCACCTAGGCTCGGGACAATCGAGTTGGCAGTTCTCTCCAAGAAGAGCATGAATTGGGAATGAGGAAACAGGAGAGGTAACCACGTACAGTACTGCTGGTGACTATCTGTGCTGTCTGATACGACTGCTTTAAGAAGAGTTGTCTTACTTATTTGAAAGGCAGAGTAGCAGAGAGAGGGGAGGGTCTCCCTCCATCCAATGGTTTACTCCTCAAGTGACTGGAACCATTGTTGCTACTCGGCCAGCCTGAAGACAGTAGCTTGGAACATGAGTGGCAGACCCAAGTATTTGCACCATTTTCTTCTTTCCCAAGTGTATTGGCAGGGAACTGGATTGGAAGCGAAGCAGCTTAGACTCAAACCAGTACCTCCATGGAATGCCGGCCTCACAAGCGATGGCTGTATGTGCAGTGATTATTTGGGGGTGCTGTACCCCCCAGAGGATGCTGTGAATGAGTTGACTAGTGTGTGAGACACTCAGTTTTCACCAGCTTCAGGTCAGTTCCTTAGGTCCAGGGCTCAGAACCCCCAGCCATCTTCCCAGAGTGCGGAGAGCCTCACCCGTGGACCATATGCCATACAAACACCAAGTACATCATGGTGTCAGAACACGTTAGGGAAGACTACTGAGGTATGGGGCCAGAATAACCCTCCAGTAGTGAGCTAGGAATGAGGGTAGAACTGCCCTACCCATTAAAGGAGGCAGAACAAAGCTGCCTGTGTGTGTCTAATTGAAAGCTGGCATGGAAATTAGTATGAAGAACAGTGAGACAGGGACCTGAACTTTGGATGGGTTTCTCATGTTCTGCGATAGAACCCTTTAGCTGTCAATACAGTCAACGCTGCCTAGTCCACAGTGCTTGGTTCAGGATGCTCTGGGGATAATGAAGTCCTTCAAATAAAGACATGTAGTATTTGCATAAAACTTAAGTACTTTAAATCACCTCTAGGATGCTAGGGAAATGGTTGTTATACTGTACTGTTTAGGGAATGATGGCAAGAAGAGATAGCCTGTAGGGGTGCAGTTTTTACAAGCAGTTTTTCTCTGCAGTAGGTTTTCTTTCCAGATGAGGAACCTGAGGACCCGAAGCAGGGCTTGTAGAGTTGGGGTGAGAAACAGTGAGCAAGTGGAGAGAGAGTGCAAACAAGTGTTCCTGTTCAGGAAGAGCTAACAGATTAAAATGCAAAAGTACACGAGGGTAACAAGCAATCAGATGAGTTCACTCCCAGCAGAATGAAACAATCTGGATACTAACTTCAAATAAATATTTTAAGAATGCCAAAAAGATGAAGGAAGGAGTAATAACTATGGTGAACTTCTAGAACATTATGAAATAAAACCAGGCAGATCTGATTTTAGAGAAGAACCAATTAAAAGTACTAGTAATGGGGCCTGGCATGGTAGCCTGTTGGGTAAAGTCCAAAGCCTTGCACACACCAGGATCCCATATGGGCACCGGTTCTAATCCCAGCAGCTCCACTTCCCATCCAGCTCCCTGCTTGTGGCCTGGGAAAGCAGTCGAGGACGGCCCAAAGCTTTGGGACCCTGCACCCGCGTGGGAGACCTGGTTCCTGGCTTTGGATCAGCGCAGCACCGGCCGTTGTGGCTCACTTGGGGAGTGAATCATCAGATGGAAGATCTTCCTCTCTGTCTCTCCTCCTCTCTGTATATCTGACTTTGTAATAAAATAAATAAATCTTTACCAAAAATTAAAAATAAATCTTAAAAAAAAAAAAACATGAATGAAAAGATGGGACCCTGCACCTGAGTGGGAGACCCAGAAGAGGCTCCAGGTTCCTGGCTTCAGATCAGCTCAGCTCCAGCCATTGTGGTCACTTGGGGAGTGAATCATGGAGGGAAGATCTTCCTCTCTGTCTCTCTTCTCTGTTTATCTGACTTTGAAAATAATAATAATATAATAAATCTTTTTTTAAAAAGTACTAGCAATGTAAATTTCAGTTTTTAAAGTTAAGAAAAAAGATATTGGGGGCTAGCGCCATGACATAACAGGTTAAACCTCTGTGTGCAGTACCAGCATTACAAATGGCAACGGTTTGAGTCCTGGCTGCTCCAGTAGCTATCCATTTTCCTGGTAATATATGTAGGGAAGCCGCAGAGGAAAGCACCAAGTCCCTGGGCCGCTGCACCCATGTGAGAGACCTGGAAAGAGCTCCAGGCTCCCAAATTCAGACTCGCTAGTTCCCAGCCATTACAGCCATTTCATGGAAGATTTTGCTCTCTTCCTCTTGCCCTCTTTTTCTGTAAAAATGCCTTTTCAACAAAAATATATCTTTGCAAAAACAGAACAGATGTTGAATAAACTAGAGTGGTCACAATTTTAGGGAGGTTTCTAGGCCAGCATGATGTCGTAGCAGGCTAATTCTCTGTGGTGCCCACATCACATGCGGGTGCTAATTCGTTTCCCAGGTGCTTCGCTTTTGATTGAGCTCCCTGCTAATGGCCTGGGAAATCAGTGGAGCATGGCTTAAATGCATGGGCCCTTGCACACATGTGGGAGACCTGGAAGAAGCTCCTGACTCCGAGTTTTCAGATCAGCCCAACTTTGTCCATTGGGACCATTTGGGGAGTGAACCAACACATGAAGATCTCTCTCTCTCTCTCTTTCTCTCCATATATATATATATATAATATATAATATATTATATATATATACTTACACATATCTTTGCACTCCTTCTGTAACTCTTAAGATAAAATAAATTTTTTAAAAAGAATGCGTTTCAAAGACAGTTGATACTTAAGAACATCAGCTTGAATGTAGCCCAGGGGAATCAACAGATGTAGAAATAAAATATAAATTAGTTGAGACATGGTGACAAGGTTGAAAGGCTCCCCTATAGAATTACAGTATGACAGGGGAGTTAGTTCCTGCAACTGAAGACAGATGTAATGAAGCTTTGTGTTACTGCACACAGTCGATGGAGGAAGGACAGACTTCTCAGAACACCTGTGTCTCCAGGAATTGCAGTGTTTTTGGAGAAAGTGGCAGGTTGAGCTTGCATTTGTGCTTTCTCTCAAGGCAATAGGCAGCCACATCTGAGAACACCCCAGTTCTCACACAGAATATTAAAAATAACTGTTGAATACTGCTTTTTGAAAAACACTAGGTGAAATTGACATTTTTGTTGTATTTTTCTTAAAGGCTTGTTTACACAGAGTTTCAGAGAGAAGGAGACAGAGGTTGAGCTCTTTTATCTACTGATCACTCTCCAACTGACATGCCTGGGGCTAGGCCAGGCTGACGCCAGGAGCCTGGATCTCCACGTGGTGGCAGCTGCTCTAGCACTTGAACCATCCTCTGCTGCTCTCCAAGGCACATTAGCACTGAGCTGGATCAGAAACAGCAACAGGGACGCAAACCAGTGCTCCAGTGTGGGGTCTGGCATTGCAGACAGCAGCCAACTCACTATGCCACAGCACTGACAGTGTTTTGGTTCTTTGCTATTAAGTGTGTGACAATGAAGAATTTAATGACTACTAAAATGGTTTGGTGCCATTGCGTTAATTCATGGTATGATGCCAGCGTTCTGCTCACGAGTGCAGTGTGAATGCCAGCACAGTGAAAAGGCCAGTAATATTCTGGTAATGTTACGCAAATATCCTTTGCCTTAGCTCCCTTAGAGATCTACAGACCGTGCTTTGGCAGCCATTGGTTGAAAGAACCGCTTTGGGAGTAGTTCAGAAAGAAGAAAGCTGGGCACTGAGGAAAGGAATTAGTTGCGAGAGTTAGAAGTGAACAAAGATACATTGCTAAGACTCATTGGTAAATCTTATTGACTACTGACTATGAGACAGATCTTTAAAAATTAATTTCTATGTGTGCTTTAAAGCAGGACCTGAAATCTTATTCAACCACATCAGGCAAATGGGAGAGGAAAGTTCAGTGGGAGACTGAAGCGTGAGCTCCTGAATACCTTAGGTATGTGACTATTTAAGTAACACTTGGGCAGATGTATGCCCAAACTTTAAAACTAGGGTCCACTAAAGAAGGAGAAATGCTACAGCTTTCTAAAGAGCAAAGGGGACAGGAAGGAATGATGGCTTACTGGTTCAATGGAAGCTAAGAAAAGATAAATGGAGGAGAAAAGCACCAAACATAGCACAAATATATAGACATCACACATCCTAGTGAATACATACAGAAACTCAGCTGTCTGAGGTGTAGTTCATGACATTGTGTTTACATTTTCCCGCAGTGTTGTAGCACTTACCACATAGGCCCTAAAGTGCAGTAACAATGATTGGCAGCTACTTAGTCCATAAGCTGCCAGGCAGCTGCTCTGTCTTCTCCTTCCCATTGCCCAGAGTCCTCAGCTCCTCGTGGCCAAGGGGTTGGGGATAAGTCAGACAGCAAAATCTGAGGCAAAACACATGGTTAGAAATGTGGTAGACTGCATAATGAACTAAGGACTTCTCCAAGTTTATGAAATAATCCTGTGCTTGCTTCCACCTACATAGTCTCCAAATAGATGAAGGATCTTTACAGAGACATTAACTGGTTCACAGTGAGAGCTGGAAGTTGAAGTTTCAGTTTGTTACTGTCAGAAACTAATAAATGATGCAGACCCAAAATTACTAAGGAAATTCAAATAGTAAATTCTAAAAATTTCATGTAGAATTCTGACCTGTGGAAGTAGTTTCTGATCTCTAACCCTCTGAAATGCAGATTGCGTCTGTGAGTGTTACTCTGTACACCTAGCATGCGGACAGTCTTGATGTTTGTTCTGTAAGTACAGTGTAAATTACAGATCACATTGCATCTGTATAGCAATGATCCTTTGAACTTCTTAGCAATTCATTGTGATACTGGACTTCTTAGTTCTGTTTGATGTCAGTCTGCAAAGTAACTTACCTGGCTTCCCTTGCTGTCGCGCAGTGTAGTGCGAGGTGTTTCTTTCTAGTCTGTTGTATTTCAAGGTTGGAATAGATCCTTACTTGGTCGTCTTCTCTAGGGGTTGGCTCTGTGGAAGAGCTGTTGTTTTCGTTCACTGGGATCAACCTGCTAGACTCAAGTGAGAGCTTTTTTTAAGAGTACTACTTTGCTGTCTCTGCTTTGAAAAACTGTCGATGCTGGTGGACTCTGCTGTGAAAGGGAGTGAAGAATTTGGCCGGAATTCTTCTTTTAACACCTGCTAACTCTTGAGCAAGATAGGGATGTACAGTCTAGGTTGATCCTGGTCTTAGGGGAAATTTTGAAGAAACAAATAGTTTCAGTCTCTTGATGTTCAAATTTTCAAATTTAGACTTTGTTATTTTTGCCTAGTGGATATGAACAGAAAATGTGGCCTATAAAATTTTGCTTAAAGATGTGCTTACATTGAAGAACTTAGCTACTTGGAATATAAGAAAAAACACAAAAATGGGTTCTGGGAAAAAAGTAATTCTTTACAGAATACAGACCTCAGTATAAACTGATTGTATCAACAATCTAAATCACTTTTCGTAGTTGTCTTGCATTTGTCGATTATTTGGCATATGGATGATTAAGACAAAGTTAGGTTTTGTTTTTTATGTATTAGCTTCTAAGATTTCAGGTTTCTACTTTATGTATTTTATGGCTCTTAAAATTCATATGTTTTATTTTTTATTGTCCTATTATATTTATGTTTTGTGTTTGTCTTTTTTCTTTTCTGTATTTATTTGAAAGACCGAGAGTTAGAGAGTGAGAGCAAGTGCCCATCTGTTGGCTCATTCCTCGGATGTCCCCGGTAGCTGGGTCTGAGCCAAGACTGAAGCCAGGGGCCAGGAACTCCGGTCAGGTCTCCCACGTGGTGGCAGCACCCAGCCGCTGCAGCCCTCCCCGCTGCCTCAAGGATCTGCAGTGGCTGGATCCAAGAGTCAGGCAGGACCTGAATGCAGGCCCTGGAGGTGGGGTGCACGAGTCTTAACTGCTCGGTCCAATGCCTGCCCTTTGCCCTTTGCTTTAGGTCAGCAATGTGAAATTTTTAAGAAGGTATTTATTTTGTTATAAGACAGGAAGAACTTCCATCCAGTAATTCATTCCCCAAATGCCTGTAATGGCTGGGGCTGGGTGAAGCCCGCAGCCCACAGCCTGGAACTCAACCCCAGTCTCTGTGTAGGGAGGCGGCAGGCCACGGTGCCAGTCCTGGGGTCCCTCCCACACATGGGAGACTGGGATCTCCCCGCTTGCAAACTCCATTTCCTCACCGACATTTGGCTTGTCAGTGTTTTAGACTTTGAGGACTTCTTGTTTTAATTTGCAATTCTGTGATAACAAATGGTTGAGTATTTTTTTCATACACCTATTAGCTACCTACCTGTCTTCTCAAATCTCTTGCCCAATTTTTCATTGGAGTTTTGTTTGTGTGTTGTGGGATTTGGACTCTGTATATAGTTTGACTGTAATACAAGCCCTTCATTTGATCCTAGGGAGAGCAGGAGGTCTTCAGAAACTTCATAAAATATGTATTATCTTAGAATTCCATTTCCTACAATTTTTTGAGGCTCCTTAGGGTATATCTTGCCTAGTTTTTCTCCTGGACTATGGCTTGTCATATTTTGCAGAGCAGAAATTTTTAGGTGTTTAAAATGAACCTCATTTTATCAGTTTTTAGGTGCAATTCCAAGTAGATCCTTAAAAGAAAAAAACTGATCTTTTTCCCTATGTTACTATCTAGACATTTCATAGCATTGGACTATAGATTTAGGCCTGTGAGTCATTTTTAGGCAATTTTTGGAGAAAGGTTTGGTTTGTGTCTAGAGTCCATGTTTTATATGGGCTGTGTTGCTTCCACACTCTTGTTGAGAAGACTGTTTTTCTCCACTAAATTGCCTTGGTTTCATTGTCAGAGATCAGTTAACTGTATCTCTGTGTGTCTGTTTCTGAACCATCAATTTTTAAACTATTTCTTAATTTATATTTCTTTATTAGATTTACTAATGAAATGGTTTCTGGAATAACACTCCTTTGTGATGTTCAGAATATAATTCAGTGAGTTTTCAGCATCTCGTTAACTTGAGATGGGAGATCCACATCTGCTCTTTACAAAAACAAACAAACTTGTTTCATCCATTTAATTGATAAATAAAGGGATTTTTCAAGGTTAATTTTTGACTTACTGGGTTTTTCTTTTAGGATGTATTTATTTATAACGTTATGGAATTAGTTGACATGGTATTAAGTAACCAGTATGTTAAAAGAGAAAAAAAGATGTATTTATTTATTTGAATGGGAAAGTTATACAAAGGGAAGGGAAAGGCAGAGAGAAAGATAGACTTTCCATTCACTGGCTTACTCCCTAAACGACCACCATGGCCAGGTCTTGGCTGGTGGAAGCAAGGGGTTAGGAATTTCCTCCAGGTCTCCCACGTGGGTGGCAGGGCTATTCTAAGCACTTGGGCCATGCTTTGCTACTTTTACAGGTGCATCAGCAGGGAGCTGGATCAGAAATGTAGCATCTGGAATTTGAACCCAGGACACAGGCACATATGGGGTGCTGGTGGCGTTGCAGCCACAGCTTTCCTCACTACATGCCAGCCCTCCATGAACTTTTAAATGCCCTGTATAATGTCTGTCTGTCTGTCTACTTACTTAGGTCACAAGTATTTAGTAATCTAGAGTTTATTTACTATTTGCAGCACATCTCACTTCATACCAATCACATTTCGAAAGTGCTCGGTAGCCACATATAGCGTATGGCTGCCGTATTAGACTGCCATTCGTATAAATACGTTATATGACCTTGCAACGAGATCACTGTGGATTCCCATCATTCTAATGTAGCCTCATTCTGACATAAACTCCTTGGAGAAGGTTGGTGGGTTTAGTTGCTGGCTGAGGGTTTATCTCGTTAAGCATCAAGCTTTCATTTTTCATAGAAGCTGTCTGAAATGCGTCAACATCCTTCCCTGCCTTTTCAAGTGGCATGTCATAATGGTTAAAAGGATGTTACACACTTAAGAAGACAGTGATCTTGGCGAAATTACCTAAGTCCTATTTAATATGGTTTTCTCAAGTGTAAAATGGTAAAAAACTAACAGCTAATTCTGTAAATTAAATGCAAAACATGTAGCAGGTGTTTAGTAAGTGTTTATTTATGCTGCCTCTAAGAACTGTAACCACAGTCAGCTACCACTACAACCGAAGCTGGTGGGTAAACCCAAAGCAATCATGGAATTCTGTCCTTTTTTTGATGACTTGAGTAACTGTACTGTGCTGTTACACTCCGGGGCCCTGTAGGTTTGTGGCGGTAACTAGGAATGTTTTGTCTTACATTATGTTTCCATGCATTTTGCTCTTTTAATTCTTTGTTGTGTCCCTTATAATCCCCTTCTGTGCTGTCTGCCTGTCCGCCTGTGTCTGGGTCGCCATTACCACTTTGTCTTCCATGGTCATCTTTTGGAGACGCTCGCCCACGTGGCCCTTCCCCATGCTGACAGCTCTTTCCATGCTCCCATTCGTCCGAGGCAGCACACGCTCCAGCCGGCAGCTCTTGACGCCAGGCCCATGAGGGCTTACACTATTCCTTACTCAACAGTGACGCTCTCACTTTTCTCCTCTTGATGTCTTGCTTAATTTTAAAAGCTTACATCTTTGTCACTTCATTCCACAAATGTTTTGGAGGTTTCAGGCCCTAGATATTGAGGATAAAATGGGGAACCAGAGAAATGCCATTGCTGAATTCCAAACACAGTGTGTTGGAGAAGAGGAATTGCAGCGTAACAGCACTTTGTAACTAGTTCATACCATTTGTGTCTGTTCATGCGTTCAGCAACTAGTTATTGAGTATTTGATTCATACCAGGCATTTTGCTGATTGTGCATTGGTAAGTAGACTAGGACACGGTTCCTTTCATGAATTCCATGGTTTAGTAATGGACATAAGCAAAATAACTAAAGTAAATGAAATAATTGAATTGTATGAGCTTAAACCCTGAGTTAAGTGCTCTGAAGGACGAAGGTGACATCTGAGACACAGACAGGCCTGCAGGTGCAGCAGTGGCAGCAATACTGTATCTTGGGGAGGCTTCCTGTTTGGTCAGGGGACAAAAGAAGGTCATTGTGACTGGGTCACAGAGAGGAGTTGAGAGAATAGAGTGGAATGGGACTGAGAGGCAGGCAGGGACAGTGGTGGGGCTGGGAGATGGGGACAGAGTCTGGAAACTAGTGAGAGGTAGAATCCACGGACCTTGGGGGTAAATTTGGTAGAGGGAGTGCGTCGGAGATGATGCTCCCAAGTTTGGACTTGCACACCCTGCTGGGAGGATAGATTTCGTTTGGATTTTGGTGTAAGAAGAGTATACGGGCACTTCTGCCTGTTAACCTAAGCTGGCTTTGCTATGTCTGAAAGAAGTCAAACTCACTTGTATTTGCTTATCCGGGCTTTAAAGGTAAGAGATACAAGCTGAGAGTGTGAATTTGAGCGTCTTTGATCAAGATGTACATTGAAGTTTCCGGTATGGATGAGTAACAAGGGATCCTGGCCTTATTTTGGATTTTGAAGAACTGCCTTCATGGTGGTGTTGAAGTGGGGACTCTGAGAATGGACATTTGGTGCACAGACTGACCCATTTGAATTGCTCTCATCCATATCTAGTCCCTGGGTTGTGCTCTGCTTCCAGTCCAGCTTCCTGCTAATGCGTACCCCGGGGGACAGAAGATGAGGCCGCAGATATTCGGGTCCTTGCCACCCACATGTGTGAGACCTTGATGGAGTTCCCTACTCTTGCCTTTTACCTGACCTAGCTCCAGCTGTTCTGGTCATTTGGGGAGTAAACTAGCAGATGGAAAAAAACAATCTGCCTCCTTGTACCCTCCTTGCCTTTCAAATAAATTTTAAAAAGAAAAAAATCCCCAGCGCTTGTGGGCCCACATCTGTCCCTCTCCCTTATCAGGCAGCAAGAAAGGAAGCGAGAGAGAAAGGCGGAGACCTAGGAAGGCAGTAGGGTTAGAGCAGGGGGAATAAAGAGGGCAGATGTGGGTACAGCCAAGGGTGAGATGGTTTGCAAGGCATGAGGCTCCGTGGGAATCCCATGAGCAGTAGGGTGGAGAGGAGTTTGGAATCTGAGCCAAGTCTGTCGTGGGCTATATGGCTAGTCATCACACAATGCTTACCTCACAGAAAATGCCCAATAAACAACTTGTGGAACAGGTAAGAGAACATAGGAACATTTAAAAGTCTGGGCTAAAATTTGCCATTTTTGCCCTGAGGAAGGCCCTTCTACCAATGTCTGCTAAGTCCAGGTCTTGTTTGTGTATAGCACTTTGGTTAATTCTGAACCTGGATCTATAGATATAGATATATAGATATAGCACTGATAGATGTCAGATTACTGAAAAAATAAATAAATAAACCTGTTACACAGGACATTTCCCGTCACCAGTTGCCACCACAAGATGCTGCCTTGGTGCCTGCTGTGAGTCACACTGTACACTAAACACTGTACACAGATTAACACAATGTTAACTTGCTTGTTACACAAGCTCTGTGAGTCACAGAATAAGGAGATGTTTGCAGGAG
Source organism: Ochotona princeps (assembly GCF_030435755.1). Taxonomy (NCBI): domain Eukaryota; kingdom Metazoa; phylum Chordata; class Mammalia; order Lagomorpha; family Ochotonidae; genus Ochotona; species Ochotona princeps. Next base: position 6,686,497 of record NC_080845.1, read on the forward strand.
GGAAACTGAGGATGAGGAAGCGAGGGTCCTTCCGAGAGTGAGCGGCAGCCTGCACTGCCCTTGCTCTCAGCCTTCTCCCTCCTGACAGCAGCAGCAGGTGGTAGCAGCAGCAGGTGGTAGCAGCAGCAGGTGATAGCAGCAGCAGGGGCGTGCGGCCACTCAGGACCCTCAGGCTCACCCTGCGCTGCTCCCTTTCCCAGACATGGACATTCTGAACACAGCACCGATCTAGACACTGTTTTAGGCATTCAGAATGTAAAGGGTAATAAAATTTCTGGCCTCAGGGTTCAGGCTAGGGGCATGACAGACACCAGAGCTCACTTGGTTTTTTAAGATCTGTTCATTTTTATTACAAAGCCAGATATACAGAGAGGAGGAGAGACAAGAGGAAGATCTTCCATCTGATGATTCACTCCCCAAGTGAGCGCAACAGCCGGTTGCTGCGCCGATCCGAAGCCGGGAACCAGGAACCAGGAACCTCCTCCGGGTCTCCCACACGGGTGCAGGGTCCCAATGCATTGGGCCGTCCTCAACTGCTTTCCCAGGCCACAAGCAGGGAGCTGGATGGGAAGTGGATCTGCTAGGATTAGAACCTGTGCCCATGTGCGATCCCAGTGTGTTCAAGGTGAGGACTTTAGCCGCTAGACCACGCTGCCGGGCCCCAGGGCTCACTTTTTCAGGCCCAGTGTCGCTCTTCGGTTCCAGAGTAGTGGACACCCAGAATCGTAGGGACATACACACACTTCTAATTCTGCGTGCAGATGCAGGCCAGGACTGAGTCAGGGTAGGAGAGCTGTCAGGGAAGCCTTCCCAGGAGGACTGAGGCTTGAGCTGGACTGCAGAGGAGACTAGCCAGATAGGAGCCGGGAGCCTGTGTGTGCACAGGCCTGCGGGCACAGTGCCGGCAGCCATGCAGGCTTGGTTGGGGAGCTGCAAGCAGGGGATGTGGCTGGACCTAAGCTGTGTGTTCCAGAGTGTGAGGCGAGTGGGAGAGCAGGACAGAGCGAAGTGCACGGTGTTGTAGAAGCACAAGGCTCTCTTCTGTTCTTTATTTCTTAAAATTTTATGCGAAATGCAGAGAGAGAGGAGCCATGGGAGAAACAGAGTCTTCCTTCTGCTTTAAGCTCCTTCAGCTGGCACTTGCTCTTCCCACTGTGTGCATTAGCTGGTGGCCCCGAGTACCTGCCCGGCCCGATCCTTTTAGTAAGCTCTCTCGCATTTGTTCTAAAGGTAGTGAGAGGCTGTAAGGGGAAGGACAGTATTCCGCTTGTGTTCAGTCGTGCAGTTAGGCTGCTTTCACTAGGCTTCCTGAGTTGCTGAAATTCAGAATCCTGCCAAGCGAATTTGTTTGAAGAATGTCACTGTTTCAGAAGAGTACAAAAGAGGACCTGTCCGATGTGCTGCAATTAACGAATACGGATGTCTGCTGTGAGTACGCTTCCTGTGCTCAAGCAGGCCATATGAAGAGAGAGATAGCACATGTTGTTTTCAGAATCCAGATGGAGCTTCTGGGTGTGAACATTGCTGTGTGCGAAAGCCAGAGGGGATTGACAGCACTTACAGAAGGTCTCACCTCCCCCATTTGTTGTTTTCACCCTATATGTATTCCTAAACAATTTGGTGCTGGGTTTGAAGTTTACCTTTATTTTGTTCAGAATTCATTGAACTTTCTTTAATCTGAAGGTTGATGGTCTTAACAAAATTGGGAAATTTTTTTAAAAAGGAAAAACCTATAAATCTGACTGTCCATGTAAGTTAAAAAAAAAAAAAATAAGAACTTGGAAGACATGACAATAGGCCTCTCAGCATCATGAAGGTCATTTTCTCCTTAGAACTAATCTACTAGAAAAAGCCACTTAGCTGTTTTTGTTGTGAGTTTGCTGTGCTTAACAGACTTCCTGGTGTTATTCAGCAGTTTCTACTCCCTGCTCCGTGAGGGTTTTGGAGTGAAGGATATGTTAGAAACCTCAACACTCAGAGCTTGTCTGATCACTCATACCGTTGACTCCATCGTCAGGATAAATACCAAAGCCTGAATGACGAGGACTCTGAACATTTCAAAAAGACACACACTTTGTGTTTTGTTAAGTAAACAATGCGCTTTCATCTCTCTGATCATCATAGTTAAGTGTGTTTTGCATTGTCCAAAGATGAGTGGATTTTTATGAGTATGTAAATTGAACGTGTCAGATCCCATTTGGTAGAAATCTGACATACTCCCCCAGAATATGCTTGGATTTCCAGAGATGAATTAAATATCATCTCTGTGTGGGCTCTGGGCATCTTTCTCTTCTTAAAATCATACAGGCCTTTGAATGTTGGTCGACAATTAAATGAAAAGTTTCTCTAAAAAAAAAAATCAGCCTGGTTTAATGGAGCCTGGATCATTATAATTTAGTTGTTCTAGTCATTAGATATACACACACAGCAGGGTCTCTTTTGGTAGCAGGTTTATTTTTGCATTCATTGATTATTCAAAGTTCTAATTGTCTGTAGACACCCTGGTCTCTAAAGGGGATTATTCCCTCTGTGCTAGCCCAATTCTCAAATTGCTTCTTGTTTATTCGGGTCTCCTGTATTCATTTGTTAGTCTTTTGATCTAGTGACTGAGAAGCAAGAGTTTCAGGTCTTGCCTCGTGCTGTCTGCCGTGCCTCGGTGAGGCGTTTCTGCCTCTGTGCAATCAGGAGCCTGAGACGAGTAGATGAGATCTTGGCACAAGTGAGTGGTTTCCTGTCGGGTACCGTTGGTAAGGTTGATCAGTTCTCACCAGGCCCTAATGCAGTAGATAAGACTTTTCCTTCCATAATTCCAGAATTTAGGAAATGACGCCAAAGGAATCCAGGCATGGGGGTGAGAGCGACAGTGCTCAGGGCCTTAGGACCAGTGTATCTGTCTCGTGCACTGAGCTATGTCCTTCGTTTCTTGTCCTGTTCTTTATTTCTACATTGTGCATAATAAGTATGGCTTACCTTTATAAAATATCTCATAAAGAAAAGGAAAATTTTGCATACATGAGGCATTTGGAAAAACAGAAAATTAGAAAAAATGTGCTTATTGCTTAAATGTAAGTATGATTGGGCCCGGTGCAATAGCATAAAGGTTAAAGTCCTCGCCTTGAACACACCAGGATCCCATACGGTTGCCAGTTCTAATCCCGGCGGCCCTGGTTCCCATCCAGCTCCCTGCTTATGGTCTGGGAAAGCAGTCAAGAACGGCCCAAAGCCTTGGGACCCTGCACCCGCATGGGAGACCCGGAAGAGCTCCTGGCTCCTGGCTTCGGATTGGCTCAGCTCCAGCCATTGTGGTCACTTGGGGAATGAATCATCAGACGGAAGATCTTCTTCTCTGTCTCTCCTCCTCTCTGTATTTTTACCATTCCAATAAAAATAAATATTTTTAAAAATGTAAATATGATCTTTGTAAGCTTTTAGTACATTTATTTCTAGTTTCATGTCTGTAAGCTGGAAGCTTGATTCAACTCATTGGTCAGTTTTTCCTCCATAAATATATGATATGTCAGTAATCACATCTTAATGTGTTATAAAAAGTCTGTACATCCTGTGTTGTCTTCTCGCTGTGTTCACCTATAGTTGCTGCTACCTGTGCATTGCCCAGAAGCCCCATCTAGTTAACAGCTATCACTGTAACAAGAGATGAAAACCAAAGCTCCTCCTCAACACCTGCCTTGCTGGTAGTGCCCTTTATTTATTTTGTATAGTGACTAAGACTGTGTTTGTATATTCATTCATTTTCTGAAAAGTATTTATGTAAAAGACTTACAGAGAGGGAGAGAGAAAGAGGTCTTCCCAGAATGGCCACAACAGCCAGGTCTGGTCCAGGCTGAAGCCAGGGACCAGAGGTTCATCCAGGTCTGCCACAGGGGTTCTGGGATCTGAGGACTTGAGCCATCTTCTACTGCTTCCCAGGCACACTAGCAAGGAGCTGGATCAGAAGTGGAGCAGCCAGGAATTTGAACTGGCACCCATATGGGATGCCAGAGCATCAGATGGCAGCTTAACCCCAGCCCCACCGTGCCAGCCTTTATATATTCATTCATTTAACAAGTGTTTGTTAATTGCCTTCTACATGCAAGCCAGTTTTCCCTTCAGTAAACATGCAGAGGCCAAAACAGGAGCCAAGAATTCCATCCCTGTGTCCTATGTGACAGGGACTGTCATCTGCTGCTCGTCACATGTGTTAGCAGCAAGCCAAATAGGAAACAGAGCCGCCACGACTTGAGCTGCCGCTTCAGTGTGAGAGGAGATGTGGGCACCACAAGCAGTGAGCTCCCCTGCTGTTGCCTGGCTGCTGCAGTCATGTGTGGAATGAACCAATGAAGAAAGATCTCTTTCACGCTGTCATTCTGCCCATCAAGTGAATAAATAAATCTTTCAAGTGGAAGGGGGATGGATCCTGAAGCTCAGGAGTGTCAAGTGGCGTGTGAGTGATGGAGCCGAGACTCAGACCTTGCAGGCTTTTGTGGAAGTTGTTTGGAGGAGGTTTGGAGGTGTCTCTCGACAGTCACAGCAGAGTTCTTCTGATGTCAGTGTTTGACTTTCTGCCTTGATTCAGCATCTTATTATTTGCCCTTGAACCTCTGTGTTGCTGGGTGGTCACAGACACTCCTCAGGTTGATTTGCATGGCACTGTCTGTCGCTTGCTTCATCAGTGTCTGCCCTGTTCACGAAACCCTGGGGCCGCAGTGGCTGCCGTGTCCAGGTGCAGGGGGCTGTTCCCAAGGCGTTCTGCTCAGCTTCGTTGCTGCTTGGTGACTCCAGTGTGCACCTGCAGTTTACTTCTGAGGATTTTTATAACTTTCAAAGTTAATTTCCATCAAACGTTATTATTTTACTGTTGTACACGGGACACCGCTGCTGTGATCTCCTCAGGTCTGCAGCCCCTGAGCTGCTAAAGCGCAAACTGACCCGGAGGTGAATTAGGCGGGAGGAAGCCGCTCAGCTGGGCTTTGAACACAGTCACACACACCTGACATTTTCCTCCACTGAAGTGCTTTCCTCTGCTTCTTCAGTGGTTTTGTGTTTAAGTTGGATCCTTGTTGCAACGCTTTCTCACGTGCTGTTGAGAAATGAATTTGAGAATTTTTAACAACATTGCAAATCCATTAAATTTATAGTGACAAACATAGCCAGATTACTTTTGGGTTATCCATCTACTTAGTAAATTTACAGTTTCCGTTAATTTTAATTTGTTCTATTACCTGTTTTATACAATAAATATTTCTTAGTCGTGACAGGCTCATTGAGTATAGATCCCCTGAAATAGTCTGTCTCAGTAAGCAGAGTTGCAGCTAAAGATTTGTGAATTAATTGGGAAAATTGCAAATCAGGTAGTCAGTGAAATAATTCATTGTCACATCCAATCAATAAACTTGGTAAATCAACTCATTTAATTCAAAAAATGATCTATATAGATCAAGCAACCAATTAAACAATTAGCATACACTTTGCAATTAATTAATTTAAACATCAATCATGTAATTAAAACTCCAAATTTAAGCTCCAGAATTTAGAATTCTACCACTTGGTAAACCGTCAGATCCATGCTTCTGCAGCGTGAGCTTCTGAATGCCAGCAGTTTCAAACATTGAGCTCTTATGCAGAGTGGTTTGGAATGTGAATACTGATTTCAAGATTTTTTTAAGCTTTACTTTAAAAAATTTTTATCATTGTTTGAAGTGTAGAAAGACAAGCCCAGACAGATCGTTGCTTTGCTGTGTCACTCTCCAAATGCTTGCCAAAGCCAGGAACCTGGACTTCAGTCCCTGAGCTGTCACCTGTCCCCCATCCTCCGCCTTGGATGCGCATTGGTAGGAAAGTGGAATCCAAAGTGGAGCTTGGACTCAAATCCAGGCCTCCAGTATGGGTGCAGGCATCCCAAGTGGCATCCCAGCCTCAGCAGCACTCCCCCAGCTCTCAGGACCATCTCTGGGTCGGTGTGGTTTCCCACTGTTTCTCAGCCTTAGGCCTCGTCCCTCGAGGGAGCAGCGGCTGCGGGATCTGGGAGTACTGACAGACCTGCTGAAGCCGTGGGAAGGGCTGTTGTATTTACAGTTGTGTGATAGTTAGTGTGGTGCTTGCTTCCCCCCACCTCAGCCCCCAACTGTACTGTAAGCTTCCTTTAGGGCTGATACTGCATCTTCCCTTTGATCTAAAGGACTCAGTGTCTTGTCCACATCAGGTGCTCAGTAAATATGAGGACAAATGCCCTTCCTTCCCACTGTCAGATGAAGGTAGGGTTTGGGAATTCCCACTGTAACCCCGGGCTTGGCGAAGAATGTCATGTCCTCAGCTTGCTTGTTCTTCCCACACCCTCTGACCTTGTTGTCCCTCTCCTACCCTGTGGTCACCGCCTTTGTGTTTTCCTTTCAGTGACAATGTCAGTGCCTACTGCCTGCATATTGCTGAGGATGATGGAGAGGTAGACACAGACTTCCCCCCGCTGGACTCCAATGAGCCCATTCATAAGTTTGGCTTCAGCACTTTGGCCCTGGTGGAGAAGTATTCATCTCCTGGTCTGACGTCCAAGGAATCACTGTTTGTTCGAATGTGAGTACTCACTCTGTTATTCATCTTGGGATCTTGTGTCTGTGTCCTAGCGCCTCGGGTCTGAGTCTTGATTGTGTTCTGAAACTGAAGGACATTTGGTTTCAGGGGAGTTTGGGTGTAGTGGTTACCTCTAGTGACAGTATCAGCTTGGATGGCCTGCTTCCTCACCTACACTGCCTCAGATTGCTCTTCAGATGCGTCTATCAGGAAGATCCCCGAATGTCATGTCTACAAGCAGGCCCCGCAGACAGATGTGGGATGGTTAGGGCCCAGGAAGTGGTCTTCTTTCAGGGTGGGCATTGTGGTCCAGACCCAATTAGTTAACATGCTGCTTGGGAAGCATACATTCTTTATCAGAATGCCTGGGTTGCAGTTGCACCTCCCTCTCAGCATCCTATATCAGAATGCCTGGGATCCAGTCCCACTCCACATCCTGGGTCAGAATGCCTGGGATGCAGTCCCCTTCCATATCCTGGGTCGGAATGCCTGGGATGCCAGTCCCACTCCACGTCCTGGGTCAGAATGCCTGGTATCAGTCCCACTCCACCTCAGTCCAGTATCCTGCTAATGTGCTTGGGAGGAAACAGATAATGGCTGAGTGCTTGAGTCTCTGTAAACCATGCAAGAAATGCAGAGGAGTTTTGGATTCCTGGCTTTAGCCTAATCCAGTTCTAGCTGTTGTGGGCAATTGGGGGATTGAACCAGTAAGATGGAAGATCTCGTCCCCTCCCTGCTCCCATCTGAACTGCTAAGCTGGATGCCCACCCCTGTTAAAGTTACCAGTTTACTAAACTAATGGTGATACAGTAGTATGCAAGGCTTTACTAATTGGCTTCAGTCAAGCAAAACAATTGCAGCTATTTGGGAAATAAACCAATAATCAATACCTCTGTCTTATAATTTCTCTGCCTCGAAAGTAAACAAAACTCATATGCTTTACAGATGCTGATCAAGAGAAGTTAAATGGGATATATTTGCCAGCAGTATATATAGTAAGATCCAGCTGCAGTTAGAGTCCCTCCCGAAGTCTGTCCCTTCAAAGTAGTGCGGAGTTACAAGGTGTGTGTGACATGGGCAGCACCTACAGTGTGCTGTGCTGTTGGCTGTGATCTCCGTTCATGACAGTCCCAGCACTGCTGCTGCCACTCCTCTTTGTTGCCTACACTGACAATGAAGGAAATGCTAACCATCAAGAAGAGAAACAGTTTCTGCACATTGAAAGCTCCCGAGCTCCTGAGTTTTCAGCCGCATGGCCCCATTGTGAACGGAGGTTCCAGCATTCAGGCCTGGCACTCTAAACCTGGCTTTTTTTTTCTCCTTTTTTTGACAATTTTAGTTAATTAGGGCACAAAGGTTCAAGGGTTATAGAAAAGTGGGTAAGACTATTATTTCCACACATTTTTTTCCTGTATCAGGGATAAAGGGAGATGCCCCACCCAGTCTCCCACCCTCCCCAGGTCCCGGATGTGGGGCATGCTCCAGGGGTCCTGCTCAAGTTGTGTTCATTGTTCAGCAGTTCTGAATCGCTGCCAATCTCGCCATTCCAAGCACGATGAGGTCGCTGCAGAATCCACTGGTTGGCATAGTCCATCTTAGAGTCTTCGTTTGCCCTGTTTTTCACTGCCAACATATGGCTGGTAACCCTGGCTTTTAAAAGCTGGGCTGCCTTGCCAGTCCTGGCCATCTCCCGGGAACAATAGTGTTCCCTTTGGCACCCCCTGCTGCTCGGAGTCAGCAAATTCATCATCCAGGAAAAGGATTGCTTCCCCAGACCTTTTCCCCGTCTCTTTAAAACATACTGCCTCTGTTTGAAATTTGAACTGCAAATAGGGTTGAGCTGCATCTGATCCTTGAGTGTGTGGGGTCTCTCAACCAGTGAGCAAAGAGAACAGCAAGATGCCTGGGAGCAAGCCAGGAGTGTCCCTGGGCCTCCCCAGGTCACCTCAGCCCTGTCTGGCCATGTGTGCATCAGCAAGGGTTTCCCACCTTTTCAGAGGCACAGAGTAACAACCTCAGCGTGTACTCAGAACTGCAGGTTTGCTAAGACCACGCCATCTGATTTAACTCCTTTTAGTGATGTATAATTATTTTCTTGTGAATACACACACATAACTGTTTCTCTCCCAGTATACTTAGAATTTTGCATTAATTGTACTTAACATTAGAAATATTTTGATGTTTGTTCTTCATTCCTACAACCTGTATTATGTGCCAAAGATCTAGGCAGGGACAGCCGCACTCTCCTGGAGATTACTCTCTAGTGGGGCGACATAGTTGTAAAAAAATAATTAAAATGGGATAAGCAAAATAAATGGAAAGTTGTGGGGGTGAGAGAAAGCCTATCACAAAATGCTTGGACTGTCCCTTGCTTTGGCTTCCCTGAGTAACTGCTGTGCAGCTCACATGTGTCCCTCTCATTTCCTCTGAGTTGGAGACAAGAGAGGCAGTTGAAGCTTCATTGGAATCTCACTTTTTATTGATAAAAATCCTCTAAAAAGTGTATCAGTTCATGCTACCAGCAGGATTCATAAAACTTGTTTCAGTTTTATTAACACTTTTCAAGATGTTGTCATTATGGTTCTTTCCTTTTTTAAAAATATTTATTTGAAAGGCAGATGTACAGAGAGAGAAGAAAGAGGGAGAGAGATCTTCCATCTGCTGGTTCATCCCCCAAAGGGCCGCAACGACCAGAGCTGAGCTGATCCAGAGTCAGGAGCTTCCTTTGGGTCTCTCACGCAGGTACAGGGGCCCAAGGACCTAAGCCGTCCTCGACTGCCTTCCCAGGCCACAAGCAGGGAGCTGGATGAGAAGTGGACCAGCTGCCACACGAACTGGTGCCCATATCAGATGCCTGTGCTCGAGGGGGAGAATTGACCAATTGAACCAACACACTGGCCCCAGCCTTTTTCTGTTTTAAAAGGTTTTTGTAATGGCATTTCTGTAGTTTTCACTTTTATTTTTTTATTGTTAAGAATTGTTAATAACTGACAAGAAGAAGATTACTCCTTAAGAATTAAGAAGTGATTATAGCAATCTTTTGAACTGGAAATGCTTTGTAAAGCCAGAGCATATGAAAGGAGATGGACCTAGTTGCCATCCCCAGATGCCTTGCTGAAGGCAGGAGCTGAGAGCCAGCAGCCTGATCTGCACATTAGCAGGAGGCTGGAATCAGGAGCTTGAGCTCAGTGCTGCCCAAGCACTTCTTAATGAGGTGCATGTGTCTCACCCTCGGCCCAACGCCCTGCAAATCAGAGCTTTACAGTGGCTTGGGACTGGGGCGGAGATATTTATACCTCCCAGGAGAAGCAGCTGAGGCGCCTGCCCACCCCACCTTCTGCAGAGGAGGAGGCAGAGAATTAACGGTGGCTTTAAACTTGGTGCTGGGTTGGGCCCGACGGCATGACCTGGCGGCTGGGGGTCCTTGCCTTGAACACCCCGGGATCCCATATGGGCGCCGGTTCTAATCCCGGCAGCTCCACTTCCCATCCAGCTCCCTGCTTGTGGCCTGGGAAAGCAGTCAAGGACGGCCCAAAGCTTTGGGACCCTGCACCCGCGTGGGAGACCCAGAAGAGGTTCCTGGTTCCCGGCTTCGGATTGGCGCGCACCGGCTGTTGCGGCTCACTTGGGGAGTGAATCATCGGATGGAAGATCTTCCTCTCTGTCTCTCCTCCTCTCTGTATATCTGACTTTGTAATAAACTGAATAAATCTTTAAAAAAAAAAAAAAAAACTTGGTGCTGGGTTTTGGTTTTTTAATACCTCCTGAATCCCTACTCCCAAACTCACACATACACTTCAATCCTTTTTCTGTTTTAAAGTTCAAATGAGTTTGACGTGTCTGGAGTGTTTCTGAAAACATGAAGTAAAATGAAATTTTTTTATGTGAACATTCAGCACAAAAATGTCAGTAATTTTTTTCCTCAGTTGTCTGATGAAATAATAGATTATTGACCACTTACCCTGTGGGTATTTTGTTTTTGTTTTCACAGTCTCCCATTCACATGCTTTCTGTTCTGTAATTTAACTTGGAAAAACTCATCCTGCAAATGCAGGGCAGAGAGATCTTCCGAGTGTGTCTTGAATTTTACAGAAGAAAACCCCAGCAACATAAGTGACGCCATTGCTGTCTCCATTTCCCTCATCTGATCCTTGCGTCTCTCTCCTAGTAGCGACGCAGAGAGGGGGCAGAGTAGCTGGGAAGGCATTGAAATAGGCTTGACTACATGGAGTGAACTAGTATTTACTAACAGCCAACCACGCATATGTCGTCTCACTTAACCTTAGGTAGCCAAGTTTTTATTATGACCAGTTAAAAGACCTAGAGACTAAGACTGAACTGTGTTTTCTCCAGCTTGGACTTGACCCTGTTTCTAACTCTGAGTCTAGACCCTTTCCAACACTGTGCTTGGAAATGAGGGCAGGGGCTTAGTGATTCAGGCAGGTCCCGCTGTCGCAAGGCACACATTCAGCTGCTGTGTGCAGTAGGTGAGAGCACATTGGGTTCCAGAGGCGCACTGCATGGATGCCCATGCTGACCTGGCTGTTGCTGGGGTGCGTGCCTGTGGATGGATTACTTGGTTCTTCTGTGGCTCAGTTAAATGGAGGTGAGGACTGAATGGCCTAATATATGTAAAGAACTTCAAACAGTACCTGGCATCTGTAGGTGCCATCTTAAATGTTGGCTTCTGTGAGTGTTGTTATTAATCAGCTGACCCTGTGAGGGTAGGAGCTGCATCATCTGTGCGCCCACAGTGCCGAGCATGGCTCCATTACTCTAACAGTACTAAGTAGATAACTGCCTGGCCTTGTTGCTTATCTGTATGTCTCTTCTGCCTGTTCTTAGAGCATTACTGCAGAGGAAGGGAAGAGTTAAGGTGAACATTGCTTAGCTTAACTGGAAAAAAAAAAGGCAAATTGGAATAACTTATTGAACCGAGGCAGGTTTTAGCCGTTTTGTTATTATAATACTATTTGAACAGATACAAATACAGAAATTTAGTTATAAGGGTCTGCAATTTCCTAGCTATAAATTCCATGTTTTATACAGCTTCATTAAGATTACCATTAAACTCAACCAGAACTATCATATCAATGAGGCATGAAGAAACAGCTTCTGGGCAACAGGTGTTGTTTCTCTGAAATTAAGTTGCTGATGTTTGGTTAAAGGGAAGCTAAATATTGTACTTGTCAGCTTGTGTCTTTTGATTTAATTTTTAAGGATTTATTTATATATTTCAAAGTCAGAATTAAAGAACGGAGGGGAGAGACAGAGAAAGAGGGTTTCCATCTGTTTGTTCATACTCCAAATGGCCGCAGTGGCCAGAGCTGCACCAGACCAAAGCCAGGAGCTTCACCAGGTCTCCTACATGGGTGGAAGGGCCACCCCAAACACTTGGGCCGTCTTCCACTGCTTTTCTCGGGTCGTTAGCAGGGACCTGGATCAGAAATGGAACAGCTGGGACTTGAACCAGGGCTCATACGGATGTGGGCATTGCAGGCAGCAGTTTTTTCTGTTATACCATAATGCTGCCTCCGGTTTCTTTTGACTTTTATATAAAGCATCGTGATTACCATATTGTTGTCCTTTATAACAATGAATCTATTTCTAACTACCCATATTTTAAATGGTTTTTGCTAGGAGAAATCTCTGCATTTGTCCTGCCATATTTTCCAGTTGATTTTGTTTTTTCCAGAAATTTTCACTTGAAAACAAAGTTCCATATCTGAGAGAGTACTCCCCAGTTTTGCCCCCTGCTCCCCAGTTTTGCCCCATGCTTCTTTGCCTGATGTGCACTGGGTTCTTGGCTTGACTAATCCCTAGCCACAGTGTGACTTGTGTGCTAACGAGCATAGCTCATCAGAGATCAGCAAGACTGTGCCATAGAAAACATGGGCCGACTGATTTCTCTAACCATTCTGTTTATCCAGCAAACTGCATGTGGCTTGCAATGATACCATGTGGCCTTTTCTAAGCTGGCCAATGGTGTTAAGTAACTAGCCTTTGGATCACACACCTTCTCCCCACCAGCTGACCTGAGGCCCTGGCCAACTTTCTGTTAAGGTCTAGGTAGTCCGTATTCTAAGTTTCTGCATTGGCTAGGAAGGTAGCGATAGATGATGCTAAGCAAATGGGCATGGGCTACATCTGTTCACTCATTTACCCAGTAAGCTCATTGCTTATTCACCACTATCTTTTGGGGCTATGTGGCTCTCCTGAATTTTTCTTCTTCAGGTTCTGATTTGGGGGTACCCAAATTGGATGGAAAATGGGGAACATGGAAGATTGCATCAATTTTATGTATACACAAAGGTACTTTGAAAGGCTTATAGAAAAGTAAAATTAAAGCACATTTATTTTGGTACAGAAAGAAATTTGAAATTTATGCAATTTTTTTTACAGAAATATGTGTTTTCCATTTACTCTTTGGAGACCCCTTCAAATATGGGTGTCCATTTAGAAATGCTTTAGACATAGATACAAACTGATAGAATCTTCATTAGATTAAAATCAAGCTTTTACATTCTGAAACAGCCTGAGAATTCACCTGTGGACTCCTCAGAGGTCTTGAACCTCAGAAAAAGATGGTGTGAGGATTAATTTAGCTCAGATCCTGATATGTAGGAAGTGTTACTATGTAGTTGCAATTCTTACTCTGTCAGATTTATCAATTTGAAAAATTTACACTAAGGTAAAAAGGGATTTAGCCTTCATTTGAGGTTTTTAATCATGTAATTAATATAGGTCCATTACTGAAAAATTAGGAAGTGGATCCATTTCTTCATACAAAAGAAAATTTTAAATTTCCCTTCATCTTTACCATGCAAGGATGATAAATTGTGGCATTGCATGTTTGTTTATAGCGTAAGAGAACTAGTTAGCTTAAATGACTCCATATGGGAAAGAAGCTGAAGGTGGAGGTCTTCAGAAGTTCTTACTGTAGCAGGACTGGGTGCAGCCTTCCCTCCATGCTTCTGGGGTCCCAGGAATCTCCTAGGACAACAAGTGGGATTCTTTGGCTCCTATTGCTGTTGGAAATGTTCTTTGTTACATTTTCCAACAGGATTGTTAGTACTTACTGGATGATTTCATCAGTAATTTGACAGCCAGGGCTGTGCCCGAGGGAAAGCATCAGAAGCACATGGCCGTTCTGGACACTTGGGCTGTGAACAGCACACAGAGGATCTTTCTTGCTGTCTCTGCTTCTCTCTACATCTGCCTTTCCAATAAAAATTAAAATAAATCTTTAATTTAGCAAGATAGATATAGAGTTATTAACAGTAACACCATGTTGGACTCAGCTTGGATACGTAAGTATTGATTTGCTTTTACAACGAAATGCTATGTATTTATTTAAAGTGAAGAGGGATATTGAATGACAAAATGTTTTTTGGTTAAAGTAAAAACATTGAAAATGATGGGGGAAATAATTGTCTTTTTTTTTAATTTATGCACCAACATAAATATCTTTTAATTCCAAGAAACAACAAAAAAGGTAGAAGTAGTAGTAGTAGCAGTAGTATGGTTGTCAGAAGAGGAGTGGATTAACTACTTTTAAATTAGGACCTTGATAATGGAAGCTGTCTCCTTTACCAAGTTCCTCCTGTCTGTTGCTATTTGTTGATTTTGGGCACAGTAAATGTCTATAGCAACAGAAGTCCCTAACTTGTCATGTTAAGCGTTGGTCATGTCTGGATATTGGGGTGTGGGAGGGGAAAGACGGGCACTAGGAAGAAAGAAAGTGAGTTAAGCTGCTACCTACGGTGCTGGCATCCCATATGAGTGCCAGTTCAAATCCTGGCTGTTCCACTTCCAATACAGCATCTCTGATAATGTATGTGGGAGAGTAACAGAAGATGGCCCAAGCACCCATGAGGAGATACAGAGGAAGCTCTAGGCTCCTGGCTTCAGCAAGACACAGCTTCAGCAACTAGGGCCACTTGAGGAGTGAACAAGTGGGTGGAAGGTCTCTCCCTCTGTCTTGCCTCACTCACTGTCTCTAACTCTGCATTTAAAGTAAATACATGCATCTTTTAACAACAATAACAAAAAGAATGAAAGGATTGTGGTCTGGCCTGCAAAACCAGATGTAGAGCTGGGTGTCAAGTCATGCCGGGAATTGCTCTTTGCCGGCAGTGGCCAAGCTAAAGCCTGCTGCTACTTTAGACTGTAGGACAGAGAGAACAGTGCTTGAGTTGTGTCTGGTCCATCTCCTTCTCCACTGATGCGCATTTGTGAAGCTGAATTAAGCTCACAAATGGCAATAAAAAGACAACTGTGGTGATATCATGACGTTCCTTGTGTTGGCATTCAAGTTTCACACTGAGACCCTGCTCTGGAGAGGAGACTCAAAAGCAAGAAAAGTCAAGGTCAGAGAAATGGCCCCCTAGATCACATGTCAGGAGAAGCAGCTAACTGTCCTCCCATTATGTGGTGTCCATAAAATGACTCATCTGTTAAGGTGAATGTGGGAAAGGAACCCAGACATGCAGAGCAAAGGCAGTCATTTGGGGTGTTGATCTTAGGGGAAGAACCATCACGGAGTCAGTGGAGTGGCTAAGCCTGGAGTAGGGCTGCCTCAGGCCATGTGGCCCATGCAGCTCCCACAGGTGGCCCTGGCTCCTCTGGGCTGCACCGGAAGGGAAGAGTGAGCTGCTTTCTCAGAGGCACACTCTCGGGCCTCTTAGAATTAATTGCTTTTTCCTCAGTGAGGGCTTGTCTAAAGGGTGTGCAGTTGTCATTTGCCTTTTTTTTTAAGGAGAAGTAAATTTATTTTTGAAAAGCAAAGTTGAAGGATAACTGAAAGAAAAAGAGATCTTCCATTCACCAGTTCACTCCCCAGATGCTGAGTGAACAATTGAGAGCTGGCCAGGACAAAGCCGCACACCAGGAGCGTCATCGTGGTCTCCCACGTGGTTGTAGGGGCTCGAGCAGTTGGGCTGTCTTGCACTTCTTACCCAGGTGTGTTAACAGGGAGCTGGGTTGGAAGTGGAGCAACAGGAGCCCAAAATGGCTTCCATGTGCGATGTTGGAGTCAGCCACCTAACCCACCAGCCAGGATGCTGATCCCTACTGTGCCTTGATGGTGTCTCCTGAGTAGTCCCTGGATGTATGCCGTCTGCTGGAAGCCTGTCCTCCTCTTGTGGCCTCTTCTGGAGAAGGAAATGAGCATTTTTGTGCACTCACTGACGCTGATGCCTCTAGGAGACATTGACTCATTTATTTCATATATAAGCAATTCATATAGAACCTGAGAATCAAATTCAGGGGGTTACTTCCCCAAGGTCATACTATTTGGGAGAGGCATGGCTAACATAGGAAAAGGAATGAAGGAAGATGCCTGTGTTCTGTAAGCAGGCCTGGCCACATGGTATAAATTATCCTGGTTAGTTATTGTTTGCTCCAGTCATGGAGGACCAACTGTGTGTTGTTTCTTTTCATACTGTTGTATTAGCAAACATTTTCATTGTCCAGATTGTCCTCGTGTGTGGAAATGTAACATACGCAGCCTGTTTAATTTTGTATTTGTAAATCTGACTTGATTTCCTTTTTGGCAACAGCTACTGTCTAGAGAAAAGAAAAGATTTTTCTTTGTGTCTGTTTAAAATGACAGACATATTGAAGCAAGTAATCGATGGAAAGCATTAATTACGTACTTCTAAGAATTTAAAGGTCAGACAAGCTAAATATGTATGTTTTGCTCATTAGAATGTCTATTGAAACTGTGCCAAGATTCACTTTATTCTTACAATAAAAGGACCTAGCCATCAACTGTTTTTGGTATCGAAAGAGTATACTAGATTGTTGGTTTCATTACAGTATACCTTAAAAGTTTAGGACTCACATTTCTGACATTAATGTGATTTGTTTTGTGACACACCCCCTTTGGCCATGTTTAGTTCCTGTGTCTCGTTTTGATTTTCTCTCTTCTCCCCTTGGCTTATGTTGGAGTCTGTCAGCTGCTGCAATGTCAATGTACATGTCAGGCTAGTGACTTGTAATGTTTATTAATACAATGTCAGTCTCGCTGTGGAAAAAACTGAGAGGCTTCTCAGAAGGTTGCGATAGAACGAAGCGTTTGATTTCCCAAATCCTGTCTGCACTGCATGGTGAATACGTTCTCAGATGTTATGCAGTTCACTGACCTGACAGTTATGGAACCCCGCCTGGGACCCCATTTCAGCAGGACATATTTGAACAGAAACAGTTTGCAAAACTTTACACACTTAAACTCCTGCCAAGGCAAACTGTTAGCCACTTGAGTTTGTTATAAATACCCAGTGGCAGTGGTTGGAAGTAACCCACGGTGTGTTTTATATTCTAAACTGAATGTGAATGTCTTTGCGGTTATATAGAGTAGTAAATAATTGAGTTTGATTAGGGAGAGGGACCTCATTATCCCCCACCTGTGCCCAGCTGGAAGGGGAGGGTCGAAATGAAGCCATTAGCTGTCTCTCTTACTGGCATCTCAAAGAGCTCAAATACATCTGTGTCTTATTTTCTTTTCTGGCACAATCAGTCGAGCAAGCTAAGCAGGCATGACCGGATTTGGCAAGTCCCAAGGACTCTGGCCAAGATGCACAAGGAAAAGGCGCAGGGCAGTCATTGTGGTTTCTCACTGCCCATTAGTCTAGCGAGTTATGTTTTTGGAAAATGTCTATTTTGAAAAAGAGTACTTTGTCCAATGTCAAACAGTGCATGCTCACACAATACACTTTGATCTATTTCAAAAAATTCAGTCAGCGCTTGGGAAGCAAACTGGCATTCACACTGGTGTAAACTCTCTTTACAGATGAAGTCATACCCACAGGACTCACTTCAAAGTGCATGTGCTGCAGCTATTAGAAAGCTTTCTTATACTCGTATGTTTTCATTTTGCGCCTTAAAGCATAAGAGAATGAGCACGTGCGGAGCTGCGGCCCGAGAAGGCGGGAAGGAGAGAAGTGTGGCTCCGTCACTGTAATAACCTGGTCAGGACTGGGACGTGCGCACTGCCCTTGGCTGCCTCCTTCCTGCCGCTGCACAGAGACCAGGCTCATGAAAAGATGGCAGTTCCCAAGGTCTTCAACAGTCGAGCAGGTTGCATGGTTAATCAAAGGGTTGGGGCATTCAGGATCAGCCTCAGTTTGAGGGTGGAGGCTGAGCCTTGTCCAGATAGGCCCATGGCTCCAGTCTGCAGTGTGCTCCCTGGAGGCCTCCCTACCCAGAGGCTGACCCTCCCATCTGGGCCGCAGGGGAGTTTTAGCAACACAGAGTCTCAAATGCAGCTGGCAAAGTTCAAGTCCTGATCCCTCCAGGACTTATTAGTAGCTGTGTAACTTCTCATCTGATTGTGTATCTTCGGGCAAGTGGCTAACCATCTCATATTAAATATGTTTATGAAGAAAAGCCTAGGATTGTTATAGTCACTTTTTCTTATTAAGCAGTTATGTGACCGGTATAATGGTAAATAGCTTTAGTAGTGTACAGTCTTCACAGCAATCTTACAATCACCGAGGAGTACTGTTATCACCCATCATATAAAAGAGAACACACCATTAGGATGAGTCAGTGGTTTACCCAAGGTAGGTGGAGCTCGAATGCCAAACCAGGGCTACTTTATTCTAGAGCTTGCTGTGCTCCTCCGCTTGCTGATGTGGCCTGAAGCTCAGCAGTTGCTGTGTTCTGAGACTTCTCTGACTTCCTCCCTTCTGCATGCCAGGGTGAAGCTCTTCCAAGCTGGCCTCAGTATTTGTGCTAATCACATGAAACTCTAGTTGTTGGCTTCTTTGTAGTTTCTCTCCTACTGCATAGTGCTACTTGGGTTACAGATCATATGACTGATTTCTGAATCCAAAATAGAATGCTTCATAGATGAGCAGCCTCAGGTAAATTCACTAGTGCCTCTTATAGTTCCTATAAATGTATAAAATGATACTAATTTTAGGATTGAATGCATGAATGTATAGGGATACATCGTTATAGTACTTTTTAATGTTTATTTTCATCCACTTGAATGAGCAATAAAATGACAGAGTAGTCTTCCATCTGCTGGTTTAATTCCCAAATGCCCACAACAGCCCGGGCAGGGCCAGGCCAAAGTCAGGAGCCCACAACTCCATCAGAGAGTCCCACATGCGTGGCAGGGGCCCAAGCCACCTGAGCCATCACTGTCACCTCCCAGGATGCACTAGCAGAAAACTGCCTTCAAAGTGGAGTAGCCAGGACTTGAACCTAGCACTCCAGTAAGGGATGTTGGCATGCCAAGTGGGGGCTTAACCCACTGCATGACAGTGCCTACCCCCAGATATTTTTTTGAGATTTATTTTATTTTTATTGGAAAGACATATTTACAGAGAGGAAATACAGAGAAAAAGGTCTTGCATCCACTGGTTCACTCCCCAAACAGCCACAACAGCCAGAACTGAGCCAATCCGATCCTAAGCCAGGAGCTAGGAACTTCTGAGTTTCTCATGCAGGCACAGAGTCCCAAGGTTTTGGACCATCTTCTGCTGCTTTCCCAGGCCACAAGCAAGAACCTAGATGGGAAGTGGAGAAGCCAGGACACAAAATGTCACCCACATGGGATCTCAGTGCATGCAATAGGCAAAGATTTTATTTTATTTTTTTTTTAAAGATTTTATTATTATTGGAAAGCCGGATATACAGAGAGGAGGAGAGACAGAGAGGAAGATCTTCCATCCGATGTTTCACTCCCCAAGTGAGCCGCAACGGGCCGGTACGCGCCAATCCGATGCCGGGACCAGAAACCTCTTCCGGGTCTCCCACGCAGGTGCAGGGTCCCAAAGCCTTGGGCCATCCTCGACTGCTTTCCCAGGCCACAAGAGGGAGCTGGATGGGAAGTGAAGCTGCCGGAATTAGAACCAGCGCCCATATGGGATCCCGGGGCTTTCAAGGCGAGGACTTTAGCCGCTAGGCCACGCCGCTGGGCCCATTAGGCAAAGATTTTAGCCACTAAGCCATTGTACCGCACCCTGTGCCCCCCCTCGATTTTTTTTTCAAATTTAAAGTACAGTGTTCAGTAAAGGGTCATTGCTGATATAGGTTATAGATCTCTTAACTACTTCTGAAACCAAAAGTACTCACTTTCAGACTTTGGGATATTTGCTAGGATGCAGTGAGTTATCTTGGAGATGGGACCCAAGTCCACACACGAAATTCACTTGTATTTCAGATACACCTTATACACCTAGCCTGAGGGTAACTTGATAGAATATGTTGAGTTTACCTGCATTTTGACTGTGACCGTCACACAGGGTCAACGGTGGAATTGCCCAGCAGTGGCATTATGTTGGCACTCCAAGTCTCAGATTTTGGAGCATTTCTGGTGTTGGGGTTCTGGATTATGGATGTTCAGCCTGTGTTATTATGCAGTTGTTAAACAGGGAACAATTTGTGCCATGTAAATAAAAACTCTGTTAATAAATCTCACTGAATTTCTTGGCAGCACTGCCATAATATCCTGCTTCCTTCATGCCTTTCCAAAACGATTGAGTTAAGCTAAAGTGGAACAGACCTACTTGTCTTTCACTTCTCAAATATGAGAGCCAGATAACTGAGTCTGGGGGCTCCCCTTTGGGTTTCAGGGAGGGTTCTGTGCAAGGCCCAGAGGCTACTCTCTGACCACATCCCCCAACTGCACCCACCAAGCCTACAAATCACATTTTAATGCCCTTGCTGCTATGTACATACAATCACTGCTGAAATCCATCCCCCAGTAACACTTTCTGCTTAGGAGAGAGGGCAGAGAGGGCTGAATAGGACCACTTCCTTTGGGGTGATGACTTGGAACAAGGGAAACGAAAGACAGCTAATTGGTGAACTCCGTTTGCTCCTCATCACTTATCCTCAAGGTGCTTTTGTAGGGAAGTAACCTCTCATTTCACAGAGGTTGCCCTGAACTGGGGCAGTGGGGTTCAGATCCAGATGTTCACTGCCTGCTCATGAGTCTTCCTCTCTGCCATGCTGCCTTTCAGCGTGGGTCCTGTGGCTGACCACATGTCCCTGGGAATAGAGTCCAGGCTGTTCAGATGCAGCACTCTGTCAGCGTCACCAATGGTTTCCTGCTGAGCACAGGAACGCCCATCATGATGGGTCCCGGCTGGTATCAGAGCGTCTTGGTGCTAACAGAGCACGGGGACAGAGCTGAATCCCTCAAGTGAGTAATCTCTTCTTAAAATGCCTGTGCGTTTTTCAGCGTTACAAGACTTGACAAGACCTTGCTCTGAATTGACTGAAGCACTCCTGGCGGCATTCTGTCAGCTCCCTAAAGTGGAATTTCATTCTGGACCCAGCGCAGGCAGCTGCTTTTGCTTGGTGCCCCCAGAATGCCCTCCTGCTGGGGACCCTGGAGCAGTTTCTGAGCCCAGACCCTGAATCTGGGTGGAACCCCTCCTGGTCACCCAACACAGGCCAGAGCTCAATCAGTGAGCCAGGACTGGGAGCACCCTGCGTCTCGCCACCAGCATTTCACCATGACCACTGTCTTCTCATCAGGTCCAGTGCATTGTGTGTAATAAAAGCAGGATTAAAAGATGTGTTTCAGTAGACATTTTAGAAAGCACACCAAAAGATCCTGGATGTAAAGAAGGGAGGCATAAAACTCAGGGCATGTACAAGCAGGCTGAGAATTGCAGGAACCTGTCTCCGATTCCCCCGGACTACCCTGGAGTGTGAGCCAGCAGTGGCAGTGGGCAGCTGCTGGGAGCACAACACCTTCTGGCCCCTGAAGTCTCCGAGATGAAACGCTGTGCCTTTCCCCGCCACACTGTAGACTTGGATTGTGTTGGTCTGGAGGGAAAGGGGCAGGCCTAGGTCAGACTCTCCACAACTTCCTTCCAATCTAGAGGAGTGTGCAGGACACTGGTACAACCTCTTTCCCCTTGTAATGCACGCATTTTTACAGAATTGGAGCCCCAGAGTGAGACACTGAGCTCCTGAAGGCACATTCCGAGCGCCGCGCGTGCCCCTTGTCGTCGCCGTTGTTTTCATTTTCCTCTCATGAACCTTGCTACCCTGGCTTCAGCACGGAGGCTGTAAAGGAAGATGGAGAGCCGAGTTACCTCGAAATGATCACTATCGTTAACATTCACGGGTGGTTCACTTATCATTCCTGACTGCACAGACATGGCAGCCGCTCGGAAGCGTCCGCAGGTGTAGCGTGGTGATACATATTACATTGTGCCACAATGGATTTATGTATTCTGTAACAAAAGAAAAGTGTAATGAAAAAATACAGAAGGTAATCCTTTATTCCTCCACCACACAATTTATCAGTAATGCCTGTGGATGATAAGTGCCAGGGATTTCCTCTGCTTGCTTTAACCTTGTCACCCAGGTATGTTTTGGTAAAATGACAGAAAAATACAGACTAGGGATTTTCCTCTGTTCAAAAATCTTTTAAAAGGACACTTCTAATTTATGGAAGTTAGGCCAAGCACAAGGCTTTCTTTTGAGCTTTTAGTGTGGCTTTGCTGAAAAAGATAAATGTGTGGACTCAGAATAATGCTCTCAGGCAACAGCGGATTAGGAGAGAGCGTAAGCAGTTTTACGATCTGACCACAGTCTGGGATAGCTCGGGTGGAACCCAGGCAAGGCAGATGGTGGCTCGGGAGGCCAAAGCCAGGACTAGTTGGTTAGTCCTGAAGAACTTGTGTTCCCTGTTAGGCCCTGCTCATCCATCGCCCAACATACTGTCACAGATGGAGCACACCGACTTCTGAGGAGAAAGCAGGGAGGGCAAACTGAACGTGCCTGATTGGCATTAGTTCCCAACACACACTGGCCTGGCGCCAGTGCAAATACCCTCTAGTTTATAAATGCACAGGGCACTTTACATTGCGCTATTCTTGCCAAGTATCACTTACTGCCTCGCTCCCTAAATATAGGGTTTTTTTTTAAGAGCTATTTATTATTTTGCTTTGATCAGTAAAATAAACTTCTAAAGATTGTTCTGGGATGAGGTCCAGCTTCAGAGGTAAAGAATGGCTGGGACTCAGGTGATTCTGTAACAGAGTGTTCAGTAGAATTAGCTTGACAGTTCTCAGGCCTGCTGTTCGATAGCAAGAACAAGTTAAAATGGATGATTGTGCTGTCCAGACCAGTGCCGGCTTTTGCTTTTTAACAAATGGAGTGCCGCAGATTAAACAGTAAGCCGTATGGAGTGGGGGGTTGTGGAGACATCCCGGGACTAAGGGAAGCAAATCGGGTCCTTGGTTTTGAGATTAGGCGCTGGCCCCCACGGAGAACCAGCCTCCTGGTTGGGTTGAACTGAGGCTGTTGGCCCCTTCTAGCCTGTCATACTATCAGGAAGCCTGTATAGGGCTTAGCTTGGGACTTGGCTTTTCTTTCGTGTTTCTTGTCAGTGTGAAGTTCTGCCATGCGTTTTTGGCCATGTTCCCCTTTGAGATTCTTATAGAGAAGTGGGAATGCAACGAAGCTCCTTGTGGCAATTCCCATGTCCCATGGTTGGAAACTTGGGTCCCGTTTGTTACATTAGCTTTTTGGAATTGGCCTGTTTTGTTCCAGTGCCCAAGCACAGTGAGTAGTATTTGTGATACTTGCTTTTACAATGACTAGTCTTGGTGAAGTTATACCTCACCCAGGAGGTGGACTTCTGCTCAGAGAAAACATATGCCTTGGCTTGTTTCCTCTCTCTCTAGATGAAGGCCTTTTCCCCTCCCAGTTTAATTACGGTTAGAAATATATTGTTAGTATTTTGTCTTACAGCTGTGCTTCAGCTAGTATTTTGATTGTCTAGAACTAATACTGAAGCCATTCCTACTGTAATACATGGAAACAGTATGTTTCTGTATATACATATACTCATTTTACTAGCCAGTTAGGAAGAGCCTTTACTTCTCTACATACCAAATTCCTCTAGGATTATACACACACAGACACCCCCACCCCCACCGCCATGACACTTTCTCCCTGGGATCCCTGAGCTTATTAGAATGGTAGTGTCTGCCTGCAGTGACATCTACCGACACAAGCCAAGTTTACCAGTTGTCAGTCCTTGCTGTGGGACTCGGTTGAGAGCCGACATTAAGATCCTGAGGTGCCAGTGAGCCACACAGACCGATTTGTGGTCAGTGAAAAAAACCTTCTAACCCTGATCTCTCTTCCACTTGGAGCTGTATGCACTGGAATCTCCCACCCCCACCCCACATACCCTTAATTAGCAGTAGATTTATTCAACCTATTTTAAAATAATTGGCACTTTGAGTTACCTTTACCTTAAAACGTTCTGATATACTGTGAAGATCATCACATCGTCTCTGGTGACTGTCGGTGATGATTGAATCTTTGTCTCTTCCTGCAGAAATGCTGCTCACGGATTCTCCCTTATTCAGGTGGACAACACAAAGGTCTCCATGAAGGAAATCTTGCTAAAGGCAGTGAAACGAAGAAAAGGATCTCAGAAGATTTCAGGTGGGATAGTTAAGTCATACCTTGACGATAGAAGCCTCACCCTTAGTTGGAAAGGCTTAGGGTGTGTGTGAGAGAGACAGGGTGCATGTCTGGGGTCAGTACTGTAGAGGGTTTGGTTAGCAGATTTAGAGCAGACAGTTGGGAGGAGGTTTTTCAGCTGCCTTGGACCTCTGGAAGGGACTAGGTCAGGAGCGTATGTGAGAAGAGTATGTCCAGGCCATGTATGGATGGATGTCCTTAGTAATCTGTAGTAGATGAAGACAGAACTATTTGTACTAAGGATTAGCTGCTATAAAGATGTCTTGATAACTGAATCAATCCTGAACTTGAGTCACTGCTTTTAATTTCATGTTTTCACACAATTTTTCAGAATTTTTAGTTATTAGTATTAAGAGTGTGAAGGAGGGGAAAAATCTCTTCCATTTTACCTAGTGAGAACAACCTTTAGAATAGAAAGGTAAATTACTTGATGTGCATAAATATTTGTTATATCTGTAACTCCTCATTACCCAATTTAATGAAGAAAATAGGATGATGGTATTAGCTACGATGTTTGAAGGATATTAAAATATTGCCAGTATTGAGAAATAATTATTTTTGAAACAGCTCAAAGCTTTGTCACAGCACTGATAACATTAATATCAGTCTACCTGTATGTGTCAGATAGCTTTGTACATAAAGAGATTTCTGAAACACCTTTGATTTCACCTTTCGGGAATGGAGAAAGCATTGCTTAGGTGGAAGAAAATAGTTTTGTGTTCTCTTTAAGGGGAGGCATATAATCTGCTCCAGATTTAATTAGCTATCTACAGATGAAAGCTGAAGTTTTAATAAAAGTTGGAAGAGATAACACAGTGAAGGACACGGATGAGCTGTCTCAAGGCCATATTCCCGGGGAACGATAAGAGCTGTAAAAAATGGCAGAGGAGAGCAATTGAATGGAGCAATGAAAATCTGATTCTCATAAAAAAGGGGGAGAGAGAGATGCTGGTAGGGGCGGTTGTAGATGAGACCTGCTAGCGTCTGCAAGCAATTTGGATGCTTGCCAGGAGTCATTGTTCACCCTCGGCTGTGGCGGCTCCGTCCAGATGTGCCAACTGCACGTTTCGGCTTTTGCCAGCTGACTGCGCCGTTTGATAACCAGCTCTCTGGATGCCCATCACTGGCCGCAGAGATAGAATTAAATGATGATGATCTTCCCACAAGTTGGGAGAGGAAACAATGCATATAAATCTTGATTTCATCTCAGCGTGAGAAGTCTTTATCCATCATCACTCATAATGAACAAGTCGTTAGCTGGGATGAATGGTGTTCTGGTTTTTCCAAACACCTCTTTTGTTCATTTTTTGGGTGACTTTTATCCATTGCAAGGGGATCAAACCTCTTTGCATTTAGGGGATTATTGAGGAGGCGTAGTTTCTCCTTCCCTGAGGGAAGTAGACATATTGGGGTTCTGATTTCAATATAATAGGTTTTAAGCAGCTTCAGATATTTAAAAAATGTTTCCTAAGCGTTCTCCCTCCTTGAGGATCCTGGTTCTTTTATTTTATCCCCTAAATAGCAGATAGTTTTGTGATGTCATTTATTATGTTTTAAGAATACATTTTTCTGAATTGTTCAAGAAGGAGATAGAATTCTGCTGTCAGATTTTTTCAGACCATGAAACCCCTATCATTGGATTTCTGGGCTCCAACTAAGCCAGTGTATTTCCTTCTGTCCAGCCGTCTCTGTCCAGTCTTAGACCTGTTTGTGTCTGTGCTCGGCGTCCATGTTGCTCATACACACATTAATGTTCACCTTTGTATACACATCCCTGCCATTTCCATCAGAGCCCTTGCCATATCCTTGGCAAAGAGTTAGCTTTGTTATCTGAAAGGGGGAAAAGTGATCTGCATTATTTATTCCTGCTCATTCTAAAGAAGCCAATTGTGATTGATACAGTTACATAAATTACTGTCCATTTTCTTAATTCAAGAAGCTTTTCAAAATAAGAGGGTCTTTCTGTTTTATTACCTCTGGTCTCCTAAAGTAGAAAGATCGTGTAGATTTTTAGCAAAGGTACTAGCTAAAGGAAATAGGATGTATTTTGTTTGTGCTTTATATTATGAAGTGGATTTTTTCTGAAGAATCGTTAATTAAAACCAGAAAGTTCTCTTGTCATAGAAAGAAGTGCAAGTACATTTTCTTTAAGGAAAAAGAAAAATCTGTGCATGCTCTTGGTTGTAAAGTACAGCCCATTGTGGCACATAGACTTAGTTGGGGGCTTGGTGGGGACAGGCTCCAGGTTAATACTCATCCTGTGCTTTGGTTGTTGTTGGAAGACAACATGACAAAAAGTCAGAGAAAGACTAAGGGGGAGAGCTTTTCCATCCACTGGTTTTCTCCCTGGATGACCTCAGCAGCCAGGTCTGGACCAGGCCAAACCCAGGAGCCAAGAACTCTGTCCAGGTCTCTGCAGTTGGGTAGCAGGGACCCAAGAACTTTAGCCATCTTGTGCTGCCCCTAGGATGTACTTTAACATAAACAACACCGGAAGTGGAGGCCAGAATTGCCTGTAGCCATCACAAACTAGAAAGGGCAAGCTAGAATTTCTTCCAAGAACCTTGAAAAGAAAGCAACTTATTTTCAGGCCCTGTCTCCAGAATTGTGAGGAAAAAAATGTGTCTTTGAAAAAAAAAATGTGTCATAGACACACAAAATTAATATAACTCAAAGCTGTGCTTTGCTGTGTTCCTCCCATTCAAAGAAAGCAGAGAAACTGGGCACTGCACCCGCTGCAGCAGGGATGTGGGCGCTGCAGCAGGGATGTGGTCACAGCAGTGTGTGCCACGGTGCCCACCCCCAGCCTACATCTTCCCAGCCTTTGCCACGGAAGGCCTGTCAGTCTTGCATGCCCCATGTCTGGGACAGAGCTGCAGTGCTCAGACCTGTTCTCAGACAGCTTGTACCTGATTGACTACAGACAGTATTTGTTTCTTTGCTGCTTCCTTGAAGTGAGAAACGGGGAAGTACTGCTTGAGATTAACCCACACATGCCAGGCAGTAGCAGTGGTGTTTACCCTGTTCCCTAGAGGTGAGCTGTACAGAAACAGGATTCCAGACATCTTTTGACAGTACACCTCAGCTTGTTACCCACCAGGCTTTAACTTCCCTCATCTTTTTTCCAGACTGACCACAGAACCCTTCATTTAATAGTAGCAATAAATTCAGAGCTTAAACTATCAGATGATTAAATCAAGATGTGGGCTTAATGGTGGTCCTAATGTTTAAATACTCCTCTGTCCTTCCCTCTGGCACTCCTTCCCCAGTTTTCATTTGTAAAAAAATTAAAAGTGGTAGGTGTTTGAGCAAAAGAATTCTTTGTTTGGGGTAGATAGCCTTCCCAGCAGAACCCTTAGGACTGGTAAAATATTTTTCCTTTTTAGGAAAGCAGATACTTCTAACTGATCTAAATCTTTGACTTGCATTACTTGTAATTATTTCATCAAATCATAACTATTTATGAACACTGCAGGGTTTTTTCTGTTAATATTCATGTATTTAACTATAGTAGTCTTTTCACAGTACGTTCCAGTTATTTCTCTGCTAAATCCCATTTTTTACAAAAACCATTTTAAATGTCTCTTTTAAAGTATGGCTGAGCTTTTCATTTTATTACTGACCTATTTGACATTTGGAATCTATCCACCTTGGCAGAAAGTCCCCACTGTTTAAGAGCATTGTAAGTGGAGAATCCAGATTTAGAAGAACTGGATGAAACCTCTGCTACTTTTAATGGCTGGGTGGGTGTATTTTTGACACAGTGAAGAACAGCCTATTAAGTCCCTTTACTTAGCCAATAAAATAAACTCACCTATTATATAGTTAGTAAATGCCTTAGTTCATCAAGTTCTTCTGTCAATGTCACCCTCAAAAATGACCTTCTGAGCTCCTTAGTATTTTGAATTGTGGTTATTCAAAGATGTTACCCACCAACCTTCCTGCTCTGGGGAAGCGTGCTGGTGGGGATGGCACAAGTACCATTGAGCAACAGAGGACGTGAATTTCTTGTTAACACTGACACCTCCTGATCGGCAAAAGAGAGAAGGCTTCCCAAACAGAATGGTCGTCTGCACCACTCCGTCTCAGTATTCCTTCTCCTGTGAAATGGGGATGTTTTTCTGTACCTGCTGAGAGATTGAACAGAGGCATGTTATCATTTGCTATCACTAGCCATTCTTGCCCTAGATATGAAAGGAAACATTGTATCCTCTCAAAATCCCTTTTAAAAGCTTTTATAATATTGTGACTAAGCCTTGTGGCATTCATTCCTACCTCCCTCGTAAAAGTTCACCTAGAGCTTGAAAGAGAAGTGTTAGCTTTGTCACGTAGACTCTCTGTAGCCTGGTCGGGGTGACTTCCCATAAGCCCCACCAGGCCTGCCCTCTACCCTGGTTCCTGTGTTTGCCACTATGTACTGCAGACTTGTTCTGTCTGTCCCACATCCCGTTCAGCTCTCCTACATGTCAATGGGCACTGAAGCCTAGTTCAACCCAACCTGCCCTACTATCCAGCCCACACACATGCTGGTGGGTGCCGTTCTGTCTAGCCACCCCTGCCCCTGTCCTGGTTTTCATGCTTTCCAGTGGGAGTGGTAACCCAAGAAAGAGGCACCCACTATTTCCCCACTAGGCTACTCCCACTTCCGGATCATGCACTTTCTGGATGGTTCTGTAGTTTAACTTGACAGATTAGCCTCTGGTGCCAGCTTGTGCCAGCTAATGCTGTGACAAAGCCCAACCAACCCTCACCCACTCTGCTTTATGTTTGCACCAGTAGGAACAGTCAACTAAGCCTGGCTTTTCCCTGATCTGGCTCACATGAGGCTCACAGGTGTTGTAGCCCTGCCCGGTCTGGTCTGCCCACATCCCAGCTCACACTCTCCAGTGGGTGAGGTGTTCCAGCAGGGGAGCCCTCCACATTCCCCCTACTGGTTATGCATCAAGGTGAAGGAATTCACCATGGGGGAAGGGTTTGGGATGAAGGGGGTGGGAGGAATCCCAGTACCTATGAAATTGTGTCATGTAATACAATGTAATTAATGAATAAATGAATATATATATATTAAAAAAAGCTAAAAAAATAAAATAAAATAAAATAAAATAAAATAAAATAAAATAAAATGTAAACTCCAAAAAAAAAAAAAAAAAAAAAACAAACCCTAGAGCTTGCTGCCAGGTGGCCAGCAGACAGAGCCTGGCGCCCTTATGGGCACACTGGCCACCCAAAGCCTAGGACTTTCTCACTGCGTGGCAACAATGCCCATGGGCCCAGTTCTGGGCATTGGGTCCAACCTGGCTGGGGTACTCTCCACAAGCAGGTCGCCACTCGTGCAGAGGGCTGCTGTCATCCACACCGCCAAGGTCGAACTCCCACCCCATAGTTTCCTGCTGCCACAAGGTGATGGCAGCAGGGTGGGGCTAGAAGCCTAATCCTATCCCATGATTCCCTCATGGCGTGCTCACCATGGGGGGAGAAATCTCTCCAGGTTCCCAGCAGCCCAGACTCTTACCACGTGGTGACGGTGCCCTTGGGCCTAGTCCTAGGCATTGGGTCCAACCTTGCTCGGGTACTCTCCGCAAGCAGGAGAGTTGTGACAGAGCGCTGCTGTCACCCAAGCTGCCGAGGTCGGACTTGAGCTGCATGTTGACTAATCGTGTGTCAGAGCCGTGCAAGGTGCGGGAAGACAGTGGAGCCACTGCTCAGCAAGGGCCTTTGAGAAGGACTTGGTAGAGGAGAGGCATAGAGGCTTGAGAAATTGACATTGAAACAGTGACCTTCACATTTAAGCTGTGCAGAGTTCAGGAGTAGAAGCGGGGCAGTGACATTCGAAACATGGCTTACCATAGTTTAATATAAAAAGAACGTTTCAGAAGACAACGCAGTTTAATTCACTTAACTGTCCTTCCTTAAAAATTGGAGGAAAACTGACCCTGTGAGAGAGATCCAGCAGGTGTGTGGCCATGGAGGCACCCATAGAACACAGTCCTGAAGCCAAGTAGCCAGCTGTCTGGAATTCTTCCTCTGCCATATCTCCCTGCATCTTCTCCATTAGGAACTCCTAGCAGCCTTACCTCTAGAATGTACCTTGTACCTTGTATTTGTCCATTCTTTTCCATCAGCATTGGATGAGTCTAAGCCACTAGTATTTGTCACCAAGACTGTTGAAATTTTCCTTTGCCTGGTTTTCCTGCCTCTGCTCTAAGCCCTTTTCATTTTGCTGACTGCAGAGCAACCAGAGATTTTTTAAAACTGTAAGTCAGATTGTATTTGCTCCAACCCCTTCAGTGACATCCAGTTCCATGTACAGTAAAGTCCAAAGTTAACCCCTGTGAAGTACACAGTGGCCCCTAAAGGGGAATACACGTGTGAGGACAGTGAACACAAAGGAGAAAATCCCTAAAAAGAGGAAAGAAATGCAGAGGTGGTATTTTGCTTGTGTAATAACTGAGACTTTAGAAATGTCAAAAAGTGAGGTGGGGAGTACATCTTACACTTCAGGAACTATGAGAAGAGCAACTGCTTTCTGATGAGATGGGCTCTTCTCTCAGCTTGCATTCATCAAGTCTCAGAGAAGCCAGAGTTACCCAGATTTCCACAATAGTCAGCGGTGAATCTAAATTGGAGCCAAAGCTTTTTTGACCTCAAAGCCTGTGTGCTTTTTTATTTGTACCATGTTGCTTATTAGAACCCTAATGGGAGAACAAATTTAAAATTCTGTAAACAGGAATGTTCATTGATTCTGAGATCTAAATGCACTAGGGAAGTGCGGCATTTATAGGAACCCTGTGGTGAATCTGGATATAAAGCCAGGGACTCTTTTTGTAATTGCACAGTTTGTCTGTATCGGTGTCAGTTTAATCTTTTATGTCTAGCTTTCTTAAAGCAACATATACCTGTCCTGGGCTGCCCCGTCTGTGTTTTAGGTGGACTCTAGCCCTCCCTAGGCCTGAAGCACTCCCCAAAGGCTAACATAAACTGAGGAGGTTTCTGACTCCACAAACTCCATCTGTCACCACTCTTCTTTTTTTTTTTTTTTAAGATTTATTTGTTTTCATTGTAAATGTAGAGTTATACAGAAATGACAGACAGAAAGCTCTTCCATCTGCTGGATCACTCCCCAAATGGCCACAATGGCCAGAGCTGAACCGTTCTAAAGCTGAAACCAGGAGCCTCTTCTGGGTCTCGCACCTGAGTGCAGGGTCCCTAGGACTTGAGCCACTTTCCCAGGGCATCAGCAGAGAGCTGGATGGGAAGTGGAGCAGCTGGGACCTGAACTGGTGCCCAAGGGAATGCTGGTGCTCTAGCCTGGTGATCCACTGCACTGGCCCCTGAACTTGCTCAATCTTTCTTCATGTGTCATGAAAGTAGGATTTGTAAGCCACGACATAGTCAGAAGGTTTATGCAGCACATAATCCTTAAAAATAAATAAAGAGATGTCAGGTGACTAGGATTGTGTACTTGCCCTTTGTCAAAAGGACAGTGATTTCTGCGGACAGCTGTTCCTTCTTATGAAAGAATAAATCATCACGCCCGTGCCACTCACTTGTGTGGGCTGAATGCAAAACAAAGACCTGATCCTGGGGAGCCAGTGACACGGTGTGGAAGATGATGTGGTAAATTAGGCTGCTAAGGTGTTCAGAAGTAGAACTCGGCGGTACTCCTGCACAAATCTCCAGGTTCACTGTTCCTCCTCCCCTCTGTCTCCCGAGCCTCTCCCGGCTGGCGAGCCAGGAGGCTGTCTGATGGATCTTGTGCAGGATAGAGTGGAGTGTGTTAAGGATGGCATTGCAGTCAACTATTTTATCCAGAAAGGCTGGAAATTTGGAGAATTTATGTGAAGCAAAAATCTTTTGGAACCACTTTCGAGACTCAATTATTTTAGAACGGTGTTATGAGCTCTCGCAACTGCCACATCAAAAAAAGAGAAATACATCATTCGACAAAACTGTGTTTGACCAGCATTTACTCTTCCCGCTAGTCACTAATCTTTCCAAAGTTCTTTTCCATTAGAAAGTCTATTCATTCACTTCATCTGGGGCAGTCACAGCCTGGATTCAATTAATGGAAAAGCAGAAAGAGAGGAGATAAGACATCAACTGGAAGGCTTCATGATATCCGCACTTTGCAGTCCAAGGACCTTTCCCAGGGCCCACCAGGGACTAGTTCCAGGGACTGTGGGGAATTCCGACTGCCTCACAGGGAGCATCCTGATTCTAGAGATACCTAAAAGTTGGGGAGAAAAGGTATCTTAGAATTAGGATAGTGGTACCTGTCCGTTAGTCATGTGGGTAACATCTCTTCTGTAATGGGAGAGAGGCTGAGTGCGGTGTAAGCCACGCACTCTGTGAGGGCCATGTGTGCTGTTAGGCTCTGTGTGGCCCCAGCGTGCCCCGCTGAGTTCCATGGGAAAGGAGATACTGAAACATGGTCACCTGACAGGCTACAGAAGCGTGGCACAGACAGGGCAGGGTCCTGCGGAAAGGAAGAAAGGCTGTTCTTTGACACTCTTCAGGGAGATAAATTAGAGCTTTGCCAGAAGAGTAAACGAGAGCAAGGATATTCCATGCCAAGGAGATACACTCACAGAACGTGGAAGTGTCCCGCGACTGGGCAGAAAGAGGGCTGAGGGCTGGCCAAAGAAGCCAGGAAACAAGGCTTACCACAGAATGGGCACTGCAGCACTGCCTAGACACTGGGTTTGTGTAGACGTCAGGAAGTGGTCCTGACTCTCATGGGGCCTCAGGTGAATAACAGAGTGTCATGCATGTGCTAAATGGCAGGAAGTACAGGGCCTTGGACACGGGGGTGGGGTGGGGAAGAACCACGAGTGGACTTGGGCAGTCTGGGAGACCTTGCTCAGCACTTTATCTGATGAGGTGAAAGGCGGACTCCGGGCTTGTGAGGGGGCGTGGCTGGAACCAAGTGAGAGAGTGCAGACCTCCTGGAAACTGTATACAATGGAGTGTAATTAAGGTGCAAAGTAGGTGCTGGAAGGAAGAGCTCCAGGGTCATTGGGGGTGAGACCTTGTTTGCAAACTCCACTTAAACTTTTTTTTCTGATAGCAGAGCACAGTTGTTGATAGAGGTAGTGCTGCCCACATTTCTTTCAGAAGATATACCACCAGCAGGTACCTGAGTTAGAGACCTCACAGCATAAGGCAGAAACACTGGTGCTGAGGCGCCCAGCAGGCAAAGGAGTCCCCAGTGAGGGCTGAGTGGAAGGAGCTGTTTCCTGGGCCGGGGGGGTGATTGCTGTGAGAAACTCAGGGTGCTGTCCTTAGTACCGGATGCATAGTTCAGGGAAATTAAAATAGCTTGGGACTGTGCCAACTCTCCTGGGGCTAATATCAGAAGAAGATAATGATAGAAGGCAGGCTGTGAAAGATGTTTTCAAAGTAAATAGTTGTTGAATGATGTCAAACATCGTGGAGGTGTGTGAAGTAATAGGTAAAGGTTTCCTCTACCTTTCTTTGGTGTAAATCCTTTATTTTTTTTTTAAATTCAGTATCTCCTTTAGATA
Source organism: Ochotona princeps (assembly GCF_030435755.1). NCBI lineage: Eukaryota > Metazoa > Chordata > Mammalia > Lagomorpha > Ochotonidae > Ochotona > Ochotona princeps. The sequence goes on from NC_080845.1 coordinate 6,720,057, forward strand.
TTCATGTATGTTTTATACAGATAGGGTCGTTGGTTCTAGTTTTCACTTTTTTAGTCACCTATTTAGTCAGCATCTATCAGGGTGTCTGTCAAATAGTGGCGAATACTCAGTAAATGCTTCTTAAATGAACTCTTGAGAAATGTCTGTGTGCAAAGGGCTTTTTTTTCGCCATGGCACAACATAGTACCTTTGATGTGGCATTTGCTTTTTTGTTTGGTAGTATATCCTGAGAATTATTCTGTGTTGAGTTTTCCATTCATTTTAATCTGCCTAATTAATTTAGCTTAGCTCTCTGTTAAAGACTTTTATTATTTCCAAATTTTCAGTATTACAAAAAAAATTTAGTGAACAATCTTATGAATATTCATTGTGCACTTGTGCTACGTTTTAAGCATGGAATGACTTTTCAGAGGTTTGCTTATTTAAAACATTGAGAAAAACAAACTGCTCCAAAAGAGTAAGTATACACGTACACTCACTCTTAGAGCACATGAGCCCCCCCTCTTCCTCAAGCGCCTTGCCAGTACTAGGTCAGCTTTCAGCTTACCAGTTTTTAGTTTCAGATAAACTAATCGTTAGTATATTTTTTTTAAGATTTTTTTTTTATTGGAAAGTCAGATATACAGAGAGGAGGAGAAACAGGAAATTTTCTGTCCAATGATTCATTCCCCAAGTGGCCGCAACAGCTGGATCTGAGCCAACCTGAAGCCAGAAGCCTTGAGCCTCTTCCAGGACTCCCACTCGGGTGCAGGGTCCCAAGGCTTTGGGCTGTCCTCCACTGCTTTTCCAGGCAACAAGCAGGGAGATGGATGGGAATTGGGACGGCCAGGATTAGAACCGGTGCCCACATGGGATCCTGGTGCATGCAAGGTGACAACTTTTAGCAGCTAAGCTGCCGCACCAGGCCCCCAGTAGATTATTTTAATTTGCATTTCTGGGTCTTTAATGTAGTTACTTTTTTTTTAAGTGTTCATTAGCCATTTTTCTTTCTATTTTTTAAGATTTATTTTATTTTTATCACAAAGTCAGATATACAGAGAGGAGGAGAGACAGAGAGGAAGATCTTCCATCCGATGATTCACTCCCCAAGTGACTGCAGTCACCGGTGCTGCACTGATCTGAGGCCAGGAGCCAGGAGCTTCCGCCAGGTCTCCCACACGGGTGCAGGGTCCCAAGGGTTTGGGCTATCCTTGACTGCTTTCCCAGGCCACAGGCAGAGAGCTGGATGGGAACTGGAGCTGCCGGGATTAGAACTAGTGCCTAATTGGGATCCTGGCACATTCAAGACAAGAACTTCAGCTGCTAGACCACCGTGCCAGGCCCGATTTATCTTTCTAAAAGATAGTTCTTAAGTCAGTGGGAAAAGTGAGAATCTAATTTCAGAAAGCCATTTTCTGGATGTGACCCTGTAGACCCAACTGTTTTCCAACTTGCACGTACCCTCTTTCGGCCTGACAGGTGCACACATGTACACATGCACATGCTTACAAGTGTGCTGACAAGGAAGGTGCTGCACCCAAGCTGGCCCTTCAGTCGCCCACAAGCTCTCGCTGGTGTGTTCAGTGAGACCCTGTACTTGCTTGTCTTGTTATCAAAACTAGCGTTACATGGGCATAGTGCTTAGGGAAGTGCGTCACTGTCTGGGAATTGGAAATGTAGACACAAAAGCCACCAGCCCTTAACAGGTTTGTTTTGGGAAGGCGCATCTAAGGGCGCGTCTGGCAGCATTATGAACAGCACTGGCACCAAGGGCACCTGTAGGGGGCTAATGGGGGCCCTGCATCATTCCTTGCCGTGTGCCTGGTGAGTAAACTCCTAGAAGTTTCTGGGAATGGCAGCAAGTGGGGAAAAGGCTGCAACCAACGATCAGTGTCACAAAGTGGGGATGACTAATCTTCTGAGGAGAAGGTTGAGACAGATGTTTAATTAGCTCAAGTCAGAGTGGATAAATTGGGAGAGGACGGCCTATGCAGGGAGGTGCCTTCTCCCCTCGTCTCTCAGTTAACTGTTTCTCTTTTTCTGCTGCTACTTATTTTTTTTTTCAAATCTGTCCTTGCCATTTTAGAAGGCAGCATCGTTAGATTGGGGTGGGAGTGGGAGCAGGTGGAGAGAAACCACCAAGAGAGTGCTTCCTGCTGATTTACATCGGCTGAACGCTGAACTGGACTGAGATGGATATCACCTCTTGTTTGTAGCTGAGAAAACAGAAGATAAACACACACATACATACATACATATATGTATATAGAAATAGGAAATGTGAAAACTTCAAAAATTGTATGGAGAATGTATTACTAAAAAACCTTATGCATAGATTTCAGAAATTTTTTTGCACCAAAATAAATTTTGAATTCCATTTTCAGTAACCTTTTTAAAGTCCGTGTGTATTGCAAATAAGCTATGTAGGTGAAATTTGAACTCCAATCCCTCCTTTGTTGAGCCCTGCAATCTTCCCAATGTACTGTAGATGTGGGAACCTGCTGGCGGAAAGGTGCCAGTCTGTATATTGGTAGGGACTCGTGCATTGACAGGAGCTGGAGTCGCACAGCTGGCTGCACCTGGCAGAAGCATCAGATGGTGTGCGTAAGATCTGTGCGTGTCAGAGGATATACATTTTACCTCTACATAAAGAAGAATCATCAGTATTGAATTCTGTGAATGATACACACAACATGTGTTAAGTGTAAATGTACCCAATGTGTGTTCTTGCCCAGAAGTGCGTTTCTTTTGCAAAATGAAATAGATTGATGGATAAATATGAGACTTCTTTTAACTGCTAATTGTGAAAGCTCAGTTGTGTGTACATGGATTTTCCATGTAGATTTTTTTCAACTTCTCTGTCATTAAAAACACTTGTAATAAAGTATCAAGAACTCCCAGAAATTTATCGTATGTAATTTAGTCTTTGTTGATAGTAACAGACACTCCTGAGCTTACCACTGTAGTATACCCTTATGATATAGAAAACGCTGGTCTTCTTGTAGGATGTTTTAGTTTTCACTAATTCATGTGTTAAGTAGCTTTTCCATACTGAGGTGGGATTTTCAGATTGTGTATACAGCTATAACATAATAATTATTATCACTTGCTGATACTCAAAATTGGTCAGGCAATCGCCAAACCCTGTTTTTCTCCCATTGCATTTAATGTTTAATGCAACTATGTGAATGGGTTTTTATATTTGTCTTATAAATGAGCAAACTAAAACTGGGGCTGTAGAACTTGCAAGATCACACCAGCAGTAAGTACAGAGCTGGGACTCACACACAGATGTCCAGGGGCTAGCTGGACGTCCAGAGGCTGGTCACTGTGCGGCATTTCTGCCTGCCCCGGGTAAGCTCAGTGGGACAGGTGATTCTCTTGGGAGAAGGGCACATGCACCTGTGGCAGCTGGGATGGCGGCGTGAAGATCCAGGCCAGCCCAGGGTCCTGCTGCACCTTTTCCAGACTGGAAGTTAATCAAGTTATCCACCCTCTTAGCCTCAGTTATCTTTTCTGTAAGCAGGGCTAATAATACAAGGATATTTCAAAAAGCTCATGAAAAATGGACCTGAAAGCTAATTTTCTTTTGGGTGCAGAATTTTAAAATCCATCGCACAAGGGGCTTTTTTAAATATGCAAGGAAATGCATATTATGAAAAAAAGTCGATTTCAAAAATTACTTGCATGTAAATAAACATAGCTTTCAATTCCATTTCTCAGCAGATTTTTTGAAGCACCCTTTATTTGCTTGACAGGGTGGTTTGGACTACCATGTAAGACACTGAGTCCATCCTGAGTGCTGCTTGACGCCCACCCCATGCCCACCATGCAGCCTGACTTTTTTTTCCAAGATTTGAGTGAGTTACTTTTTTGCCCTTATGACATGGCTTGTGCTACTGCTCCTTTGTAAGTCTGTGGAAACTTTATGCCTATAATAGAATGGGCCCTTGCATGGGTTTGAATTTAGTCTATTGGAAGCACTCTTTAGCCAAGGATGGAACTGAATCCAGGAAGTTCATCATAACGGTTCTCGCTATCAGACAGCCTCCTGGCACTAACACACTGACAGGGGGGAGCAAACGACCGCAGGCTTTGTTCATTATTGCTTACACAGCAATGGTAGATGTGCTAAAGATGCAAGAGACAGAGTGAACAAACTAGAACTTCCTGTAGTCAACATAAACCACAGGCGATTTTTGAGTCTTTGTAATAATAGTTCAGTAGCTCACAGAACCTGGTACTTCTGCTCAGGGAAGATTTGAAAGGACATAAGTTGAACATCACTAGGGAGGATGATCATAGAAATGCAGAAGAGGGCTCGGCCGTGCCTAGCGGCTGAAGTCCTCACCTTGAACACGCCGGGATCCCTTATGGGTGACAGTTCTAGCTCCGGCAGCCCCGCTTCCCATCCAGCTCCCTGCTTGTGGCCTGGGAAAGCAGTGGAGAATGGCCCAAAGCCTTGGGACCCTGCACCCACATCGCAGGCCTGGAAGAAGTTCCTGTCTCCTGGCTTCGGATCAGCACAGCACCAGCCGTTGTGGTCACTTGGGGAGTGAATCATCGGACAGAAGATCTTCCTCTCTGTTTCTCCTCTCTGTATATCTGACTTTGCAATTAAAAATAAAATAAATCTTTAAAAAAGAGAGACAATTGCAGAAGAGGGACCTGGAATGTGTGTCTGCCCCTTCAATCTCTCTGGCCTCTGGTGTCAGGAGAGCAGTTTGTGCTTAGCCTGTTAGAAGCTGCAAGGAAAACTCCATTTTAGCCATTCACAGTGAAAAGCTGTGGCTTTAGGAGTGTGCTCCACGCAGGAGACCTTCCCTAGCTATGAAGATTTGCTCTTGTGCCAGTACAGAGGCCTGACCTGCCCCCCACCCCATTAGCAATTCCAAAGTTGGTTTTTAACAACGGAATAAAACTTTGTGTAAGGAGTTTTTCCTTTTAAAATAAATTAGAGGGCCCAGCAGCGTGGCCTAGCGGCTAAAGTCCTCGCCTTGAAAGCCCCGGGATCCCATGTGGGCGCTGGTTCTGGTCCCGGCAGCTCCACTTCCCATCCAGCTCCCTGCTTGTGGCCTGGGAAAGCAGTCGAGGACGGCCCAATGCATTGGGACCCTGCACCCGCGTGGGAGACCTGGAAGAGGTTCCTGGTTCCCGGCTTCGGATCAGCACAGCACCGGCCCGTTGCAGCTCACTTAGGGAGTGAATCATCGGATGGAAGATCTTCCTCTCTGTCTCTCCTCCTCTCTGTATATCTGACTTTGTAATAAAAATAAATCTTTAAAAAAAAAATAAATTACAAATAGCCAGTAGTTTCTGCTCACCAAGTGTCTGTAATAGCTTTAAGTATATTAAGAAAAAGAAGGAAAATAGCTAGTCAGTAGTGGTTATTTTGCTGTCTTATGATGACAGTAATGTCAAGACAAAGATGACTTGAGGTCAGGAAAATGGCATTGGATTAGTGCTGTGAAGCAGGTCTGGGGAGAGAGTGTATCAACATCTACCTGCTTAGTTACCTAGCTACTCATCACAGTGTGGCCAGCAGCGAGGAGTGGGGGTTCCACCAAGTCATCGAAACAATTTTTCAGAGAGTTGGTGAAATGTGATGAAAGTCCAAGTGCTCCGTCTGTGAAACTGTCATTATATAATTATAGCAAAACTTCAGCTTCCCCACCCTCTTTTCTGTACTTATCAGCAGAACAGTATAATAGTATTGGTTAAGTTAAGGTATGATTTAAATCAAAAAAATACTTGGACGGTCACACACCTCTCCTCAAGTCCCACTGTCCCAAACTAAATTTACTCAGTAAAGATGAGCAGAATCTCTACTTAAGATTCAGGCAGTGACCTCTGTGACACTTGGCAGTTCTCAGCTCGGGTTTTGATGGGGAGGTGACCATTTAAAAGAAACAGGCTTCAAGACACGTTTGATAAGAACCCTTGCTTCCAGATTGTATGATCCCTTCCATTTAAAAATATATGTGTTTGTTTATTTATTTATTTGAAAGAGTTACAGAGAGAGGAGACGAGAAAAGAGAGAGATCTTGCAGCCACTGGTTCATTTCACGATGGCTGCAGTAGAGAGGCGGGCCAGGTCAAAGCCAGAAGCAGGAACTTGTGTGTCTTCCATGCAAGTACGTGGACCCTCTTCTGCTGTTGGCAGGAAGCTGGATCGGAAGTGGAGCAAGTGGGACTTGAACTGGTGCCCGTAAGCGGTGTCACAGGCAGCAGCTTTACTGGCTGTGCCATGAGGCTGTCCCGCTTTCCTGAGCCCTGGAGTTGTAAATTCGCTCCTGAAGGGAGTCTCATGCTCCTGCCTTGCCCTGTGTGGGCTCCCAGCTCCCCTCCCTGCAGCAAGATGTGAACAGAACAGTCAGTGCCTCCTTCTGCATCTGCAGAGGCCGTGAAAGGAGCACGCTGTGTCCCAGGCTGGGAGCAGCCAGCGCAGGGAGCCGGTGTCTGTGCCCTGGCCCTGCGGCAGAGCTGCTTTCCTCATGTGTCCCCATGTTGGTGAGAGTCCCCTCCCTCTCTCTGAGGCACGGTGGGGGAGAGGGTGTGAGGAAGAGGACAGCAGATTGGGAGAGACCCGGGTTCCTTTTGGTTTTCCAGCATTGTAACTGGCCCAAAGTTGGTGGCATAAACCAAGGAGTGGTGAAAGCCATCTCACTGTCCTGAGCTGTCCAACCGCCTGCCAGGCCAGGCCCAAGGCCCCTCTTCGGGTTTAGGAATAGATTTAGCAACTTTGATTATCAGAGATCAGACTGCCTCAGAGAATTCAGTCATCCAGTGAAAACGTAATTGTCTTAAAAATGAGAAGCAGTGCACATTGGTTGAGACTAGCATTCCCTGTTGCTGCCCAGGTTTCCATAATAGCATGGATCTCTCACGAGTCCTTCGAGAGCCAGACAGACATGTTAAGCATTGATGGTACCCAGCAGGAGGAAGCTATTACACATGCTGTGTTAGAGAAAAAAGCGAGTAAACTCTTTCCAAGGGGGAGTGTATAAGCACGGGAGAAGGCACGCAGTAAATCCTCATCTCTGGGAGAAGCTAATAGGAACTATCTGATATTTGTCATGATTTTGTTTTCAATAGCTGAGTGGAAATGCTAACCAAAAAGAAAGTGGGAGGGGGCATGCAACCCAGTTGTCAAGTTGCTGCGCTGCAGATTCAAGTGCATGAGTTCGAGTCCTGGCCCTCCTCTTGATCCAGCTTCCTGCTGATGTGTGCCCTGGGAGGCAGCAGGCAATGGCATCAAGTGTCTGGAGGAGACCCAGCTGAAGCTGCAGAGTCCTGGCTTCCGTCTGGCCAGGCCATGGCTAGCTCAGGTGTTTAAGAAGTGAGCCAGTCGATGGAACACCTACCTCTCGCTTCCTTTCCAAAAAAATGAAATCTCAAAAGATAATTCAAAGTCTAAAAAAATACGAAGGTATCAGAAGAAATAGCCAAGGAAGCAGACTGTTGACTACTGAGCAGGAAATGGTCGCTTTGGTCATAGAACTTACAGTAATATTTCTAAAATTGTTTACTTTGATGAAAGTAAAAATTTTTTAATTGGTTGAAAAAAAAAACAAAGAGAACTGAAAAAGAGTTTCTTTCTATTACTTGCCTGAACTTGCCATATTTGGAAACTTCCTTCCTCCTAAAAGTCACTGTCCCCCGTCATGGTGTAAGTGGCAGGTTACTGTGAGAACATCCCCAATAAATTGTTGGTTCCCATCATGAACATTGCCAAACTTTTTTAAAGACCAAAATGAAGTGAATATAACCATCGTAATGTGGTTTTACCAACATTTTGTCTCTGTGACCTGTATTTTCTGGAGGTTAAAGCACAAGTCATTAGCAGAATGCTCTGTCCCACTCCAAGAGTGACTAATATCTCTAATGTAAATGAAAACAGCTGCTTTTCCATAACATTAGCATCCCAAACAGCTGTCGCATGTACGTTTTGACACTCTTTTCTCGTTTTAAATTGGGACAAAAATTAGTTTACTGGATTTCCTAATCTGGTTACATGGATCCTGTAGCATCTATGGAGAGGTGGGGAAGGGGCTGTAGACATGCAGGCTTGCTGGGCTCCAAGGAGACACTCCCACAGGCCCAGCCTTACTTGAAATGAAAACCTTGTGTAGGAGATGTGTCCCTGCCAAGAACATAAGGCTGCCCCAGCGTGCCAGCGGCTGCCACCGCCATCTCAGCCAGCCAACCTGAGCACGCTGCCCTCATTCCTTCCCTCCCCTGGCTGAAAAGCCCTGGAGATCCCTGGATCAGTGAGGGGGTGGCTGCTGGGGAGTCCCTGGTGGCTTCAAGTGGGCCCTCATGTCTGGCTGCTGTGTGGCCTGGCCTGTCCCTCTGCTCCTCAGAGCCTGGGGCTTTCATCTGCTCTTCAGGAAAAAAGTCCCCACAGAACCAGTAGAGTATCAGGGTGCTCTGTGCAGGTCAGGACCTGGGTTTAAGAAGAACCTGCCAGGCTCCATTACTTTGTCCTGTTACTTTATTTGGGCCTTTGTTTTCTCAACCTGTCTGAGTGGTAGGACACATTTTTAGGAACATGATTGTTTCCAGTTGTAGTCCAACAAGAGACCTAGTAATGCTCAGGAACCTGGCTCAGTTGAGTCCACGTCAGTTGAGCCCAGGATGTGCACATCTGTGTGCCCAGCTGCTCGATGAGCTCTTCCAGGGATCCGAGGCCCTTGTCAGAGCCCCAGAGCATGGATGAGAACATTGGAGTGCATGTGTAGGAGCCCCAGAGCATCCCACATCTAGGGCTAGATGTGTTGAAGGGTTAAAAGCAGGAGAAATTCCAGTCATAAATTTTCTTTTCAGCAGGACTTCCCAGGGAACATCTGACATTAGCAGAGAAGAAATGCTGATTGGCCTGGGAGTCAGCTGAAGGAGACAGGAACTGCAGTGGAAGCTGCTGGATTTAGTGTTATTAGCAAGGCAAATGGAAAACCAGCAGGGCAGCCCTGCTCCTAGATAATAGATGTAACAAGAAAGGAAACGCCCAGAGAGGCAGCCACTGCCAGCCCAGCTCCTCTTCTGCGTTTCTCCCAGTTGCTCCTCTTTGGCTTGTAGTATGAGGAAACACATATTTTAGCATCTTAGGTTACAACTCACATTGGCTTGAAATAAAACAAGATATTAATTCAGCTTCTTGTCTGTTTGGTAGCTTGAGGGTTGTATCAGAACAGTATCACAATAGTAAGAAATAGTTGCCATTTATTGAGTGCTTATGTGCCAGACTAGCTGCCCTAGATATTTTATTACCTCATTTAATCTATACAGGTACTAAAAGGGTTGGGAACTGTCATCACCCTAATTTAGTGATAAGGAAACAATAGAACATTTCAGTAATTTCCCCAAATCCACAGTTGGTGGAGCCCAAAAGTGTTAGCAATCTGAAAAGTACTGAGACAAGGGCCCAAGTGGCTGTGACAGAGCTGGGCAGGGCACTGGCCATGAGAGAAGTACCAACCAAGGCACAGCCCTCCTTGGTACTGGCTTTATAAAAGGAAGATGGAGCAGGCTGAGAGAAGCCTCTTAGCAGATAGAACCAGTCCTCAAGGGATCTGGTCCCATCAACAAAGAGCAGAGCAGGTGGAGATGCCAGGACGGGGTAGAGCCTCAGGTCCTGGCAGCAAGGACTGGGGCAGCCAGCCAGAGAGTCACATCTTGTCCGTTATAAAAGCCTAAGGGCAACAGGTGAGCAAAAATGCCATGGTCGGAATTATCTCTTTCATGTAGCCACCGCCCTTCCCAGGCTCACCAGCAGCCAGGCAGGTGGGAGAGGTGTCCTCTGCCTTCACTATCCTTGAATGGTTCTGTGATTTCAAACTTTACCCCCCAAAAATTTTGTGATTGTCTCAAAAAAATGTCAGAAGCTAACTTACTGTAATTTTTCTCATTAAATCTACAATTAAAATTAATGCTCTCTTCTTGCATTAAAACAGACAAGAGGTAAAAATACCTATCTTTACATACTGAAATGAAATTGGGCCCAGAAAGCTGCTGTAGAAGGGACTGTGAAACTGTAGAGAGCTAGACAGCTGAGACAACACCAACCACCCAATGAGTGGAGTCAGCTGCCTGTGCTATGACGTGGCTGCAAAGTTGAATAAGATGCCTGCCTCATACGCTGCCTGGGCCCATCAGCCACGCAGAGTCACAGCCTGTGCGTTCTCCACATGGTTTCCATTGTTTGCACACGTCTCCCCACCACTACTTTCCCCTCTGGATTTTCCCCAAGCCCACGTGTTCAGTTCACATAAGTGAAGTATATAATTATACACAAGGAAGTCCAGGCAGGTGACAGCATGGGGGCAGAGCAGGATATCCTGAGAAGTGCATGAAGAACCTAGTAGGGGCCTAAGCCTTGAGGACTCAGTTCTGCATGAGGCTGGACATTTACATGGATGAGACATGAAGGCCATGACCAAAAAAAGGCAGCTTGCCGTGATGCAGAACCTGCTGGTGGGAGGAGTGTTAATGGTGCAACCTCCTGTCTTGTGGGGCAAAGGAAGGAAGCTAGAGTGAGGCTGTGGTAGGTCTGATGTCATGAGGGCCAGGAGAAAAGCAGGTGCAAACAGTTGGGGAAGAGATAAGACTTGGGGAAAAACCCGTAATGGGAGGATGTGACTTTGACAAACTGAGGAGCAAGGTGTCTGGGTGCATAGGAAGGCACAGAAATGACATGGAGGGGCTGTGTTATGGTGCCGTGGATTAAATTATCACCTCTGACACCTGCATCCCATGTAGCCCACCCCTGTGAGCACTGGTTTTAATTCCTGCTGCTCCACTTCTGATCCAGCATCCTGCTAGCGTTCCTGGGAAGGCCCCTGCCTCTTACCTCCTGGCTTTAGTCTGGTCCAGCCCCAGCCATTAGGGAGTGATTTAGCTGATGAGAAACCGTGAAGTTTGTTTGCTAAATGGTGGGAATGCCAGTTTGGCTGCATCCTAGAGGACAAGGAAGGACACCAAGTTAGGATGGAGGAGGACGAAGCGTTCATATCTGAGCTGGATGGCCCCTGGGCAGGTTGTGAAAGGATTCTAAGTGTGGATATGATAACCTTCAGAGCTGGTTCTAGAGTGTACCGCTGACAATACAACAAAGAATAATGACAGGAGGCCTTTGTGGATGGGGTGATGACTAAGTAATGAGTAGAGTCTGCAAAATGTGGGCACCGGTTCCATGCCAGCAAAAAGGAAAGCTGGCTGTGAAATACTTCAAACCCTCAAGTGTCTTGTTGGCTGCACTGTGTACTTAGAAGGCAGAATCCCCCGAGTCACTCACCTTCGCATGTGCCGTGTATTGTGCGGGGAGCAGCACGTGGTGGAAGTCAGGTAAATGCCTGCTAACTACGTTTGAGTCAATTCACTGGGAGAATGGTGGCGTCTTTGTTAGAAACTCAGTTACAAGGAAAAAGCTAGTTTGAGAAGGGAAGGTCGATAAGTTTGGTTATCTCACAGAATTCCATTCCAACAAAGTTTGGTGTTCTCTCTGTTCTTGCAGAGGTGGGCCTGGGCAACCCATTGTACTTCCCAGAGGTACTTCTCTGGGAGCTGGTGGCAGCCCCTGAAGTGACCCAGAGCTGGCTGGTCCCCACCCAGAAGCTCCACGCCATCACCCTGTGCGTGCGCACTCTCCTGGTCCCCCTGGATCCCCTTGCCAGTGGATCAGGGATGTGTGACTTATCCTCATCTCAGAGAGCGGACTCCAGTTCAGAGAGCAAGTGGTTTGCCGAGGCCAGCCCCTGCTAGAAGCTGATCTGAATGAAGCCTGGAGATTCCATTGGGTCGTAACAAAGTCTGCTGATTGAAAACAGTTGGCCCCCAGGCTTGCTCGCCATGGGCTTGTGTTGGAGTCCACGTTTTCCTAGCTCAGGGAAGGCTGCAGACAAGTGGAGTCTCCTTTTGTTTGGTTCTTTTGTTTTTGTCTGTGGGTGTTTGTGACTAAATTTCACTGGCTGTCAAGGCTCTGTTAAGGAAAATGGGTTTGAACTGCTGTGGTTTTGAGTACTGGACTGGATGTCAGAAACCTTTGCCATCACGGGAAATCCTGTCACTCCGGATTTACTGTCTGTTCCCCACAGCTGAATTCCTCAGCAGTGTGATTTAACACCCTGGCTCCCCATCAGCCAGTTTTGGCATTTATTTGAATGCATTACCCCACTGGTTTCCATAAACTATTTTACAATTGTTTAAAATAAATGACTGTTTATTTCCACAAAAACCATCTGTATTCCTTTACAGAGCAACAGATAACTGTATGTAAAATTTGGTAATGTCACAGTGAGTCAAGTTAAGAGAAACAGATTGGATTGAAAAACTGGATGCTTCAGGACAGTGTGAAAGGTTTCTATTGCCTCTCACAAATGAAAGCTGGGTTGGAATGAGGGAACAGACTACTTCACAAGTAACAGCACGCCTGCTTTCTCTGAATAGAATGGCCCATGCACTGGCTGGGCTAGGCAGGGACAGCGTGGGACCTTAGCTCCCCTCCTTGAGGGGCAACGCCTGCCCCCGTCTGCCTGCTCTCTGCTGACACATGGGTGCAGGAGGCTCCTGTCCAATGCTCCCAGCTTTATAGTGCTGAAGGTTTCATTGTCTGTCCTTTCCTTTCTCCCTGATGTTGTGTGGCTTCCACTGTATGCATGCCTCAGATGACTCTCGTAGGAGACATGTTGGGTAGGCTTGCAGTGTCCGAGAAGCTGGTCCTGGACCAGGGAACCAAGCTGCTCCAAAAGGAGGAGTGCCCGCTGACTGTGGTGCCGTTGGCTCCTTGGCAGTTGTCCAAACAAGCCAGCTGGATCCACGCTTGCCCCAGCCATCCCTGGAAACCTAGCAGGAGCATTGCTAGGAGGTGGATGAAGGCTGCTTGGGAAGCAGAGGTAGGAGGGTGGCAGCCAGCAGGCGACTGAATGAACCCAGTGCTGCGACTGGCCTGAGACTGCCGGGGTGCCAGAGATATTTCTGGTGTGAGTTGAGAAGGCACCTGGGCATTCATGTCTCCTCTGGGCTGGAGAAGTCAAGGGCAGGTGGTTCCAGATGCAAAAGCTAATCTGAGCAGAAGCACAGAGAGCTGAAATGGTGGTTTGGAGAGTATTTCTGGGTTATCACATGCCTGCCTCATGGAGTGCCGGCCACCAGTGGAGAGCTGGAGGCCCCTCCCTCTGGGGGCAGCGTGAAAAGCAGAAGCAGCAACCCAGATATGTGGATCAGGCAGCCAGAGCTGCATAGTTAGTGCAAACTGTGGGCCAGGCATCCCTCTATGTACAGTTCACCTGTATGAGCTCACGGCATCAATAAAACAACCCCAGGAGACCGGTGCTGTTATCCCTCTTGCAGATGGGAAAATAAGGCACAGAAAGGTGAAGTAATGTGCCCAGGGTCACACAGCTCATGAGGATTGGAGCTGGAAACACTCCCTGCAGTGTCTGAACTGTGCTGCTGGGACTGGCAGAGGTCCCAGGGCACTCCCTAGACACAGCACACAGTATGAAGCTGAGGGCAGGGATCCAATCCAGACCTGCCCTTAGCCCAGGCCACAGGGCTAGCCTGCTCACACAACCTTGAGCCAGGATGGAGGCGTGATGGAGGCTTCCAAACTGCCCTGGAGGGAGGCTGGTAGGCCTCTCAGTGACAGTGGGGACTAGGCAGGGAGGGACCCATGCACCCACAGTCTTGACTTTGTTTCATGAGCAACCTTTTGCGCAGCAGCCTGGGCGCTGCTGTTGCAGTCCGCCTTACCTTGAGCAGCTCTGGGTGCCTCTGTGCTCCACCCCATGGCTTGCCTCTGGACTTTGAGCAGCCCTGGAGCAGGCTCGGTCTCCCTCTGACTCCTGGTCCCCCCTGCTTAGGCATGGATCAGGCAGCCACTGAGCCCCCAGGATCTGTAAGGAGCTACGTATGGTGACAGGAGGTACTGGAGGCGACGGCACCTTGTCTGGGCTGCCGGAATTGCCCTCTCATTCCTGTGGTGGTGGTCTTAAAGATCTGTTTGTTTTTATTGGAAAGGCAGATTTACAGATACAAGGAAAGGTTTTTCCATCCACTGATTCACTCCCTAAATGACCACCAGAGCTGAGCTGATCCAAAGCCAGGAGCTTCTTCTAGGTCTCCTAAATGGGTGTAAGGCCCCGTCTGCTTCACTTTTAAAATGGGATTTTTAAATAACAAAAGTAGTATTAGTGTATATTTACTGTCAGAACCCCAGCCGTTAGAGAATTCCATAAAGGAAAAAGCAAAAGCCAACTTCTGAGCTTGGGGCAGTAGCCTAGCGGCTAAAGTCCTCGCCTTGCAGGCGCCGGGATCCCATGTTGGTGACGGTTCTAATCACAGCTGCCCCGCTTCCCATCCAGCTCCCTGCTTGTGGCCTGGGAAAGCAGTCAACGACGGCCCAAAGCCTTGGGACCCTATACCCACATGGGAGACCCAGAAGAGGCTCTGGGCTCCTGGCTTCAAATTGGCGCAGCTCCAGCCATTGTGGCTGCTTGGGGAGTGAATCATTGGAGGGAAGATCCTGCTCTCTGTTTCTCTTCCTCTCTATATCTGACTTTCCAATAAAAATAAATAAATAAATCGTTTAAGAAGAAAAAATAAGTCAACCTCTTTGCTGCCACTCCATCCTTTCGTGGTGATTGTAACAGAAATACTTGAGAAAAGATTAGCTTGTGCCCGTCCAGACTGCGTGTGTTCCACAGACACGTGCACACGCACGCATGTGAGCGAGGTTTCACAGCAGCCGTAAAACGTCCCCGTGTGCAGAGAATACTGTAATCTAGTTAATGGCTTTCTGCTGGTGAACCTTAAGTTGTATGCAGCTTTTGATATTCAACCAGGCGGCAGTGAGCACCTTTCAACATACATCACCGAGTGTCCGCGCTAAAATTCCTCAGGATCAGCTCAGAGGCGTGGACTGTCAGGTTGCTGGATTCTAAGCGCCGCTTTGCTGCAGCCATTCTGTTGAACAAAGACGACGTAGCCCGTGTGAGGGGCCTGTCGCCGTGACCTCAGAACTGAGGTCTTACCGAAGTCCCCTGCCCTGTATCTTCAAAGATCACCCTGACAGTGGGGTGCCGTGGGAACACAGACAAGCCACATGCGTCTGACGCAGCGTGCTCAAGGCCGTGACAGAGGTGAAGTCCCTAAGAAGGTGGGATGAGAGAGCTCTTAGTTCCGGCAGGGCCCTTCCTGAGCAGGGGGAGTGTGTGTGCCACCAGTGTGCCCTCCCTGCGCCTCCCAAGAGCCCAAACCTGAGGCCGGGTGTTGGAGACGAAATTTGCTGTCAAGAATTATGACACTCCTGCACGTTCTCCTACACAGAGGAGGAAAGCTCAGCCACACGCCCTTTCCTTTCCTCCTCTTGCCACTTTCTGATTGATGGTTGGAAATGATGGCAATACATAAACTATTTTTCTTTTTATTTTATGACCTGGTAATAGCAGTAACATATTTCCAGTAAATGTTTTCTATTGCAATAAAAAAGTTGTAACAAGACTAGAAATAGGTATAGTTAAACCCTAAAGAAATCACACTTTCAGAACTGTGGATTGAGGCAGTAACTCTGTAAATCATTTAGTGTAGAAAAAGAGGCACCTTCCCATTACCCGCTTCCCCTGACGCAAAGCCGGAACAGAGAAAGTGTCTGCCCTCAGGGCTGGTGGGCTCTCTGCTCAGCCCCCTCAAACCCACCTGCCCCGGCTCGCTCTTGCCTGCCGCCATGTCTCCTGCCCAACAGCCGCACTGCTCCACAGATTTTGCGGGCCGAGGGATCAGACACACCTGTGTTCATATCCGGGCCTCCCAGGAGGCTCGGGGCTGAACCCCAGCTGCTTTTCCTCCTGTGTAAAGTGGGGGTTATGGAGCGCACCTCATGGAGTTTTGTGAGAAAAGGTGGTGCACATAAAGTGTGTTAAGATCTAGGACAACCTGGGGAGGGCAGGGGGAGGGGACTTGGGGAGAGGATAAGGGAGATCCCAGGGCCTGTGGAACTGTATCATAAAAAGGTCTAGGAGAACCCACACATCAGTTACTGGTGCTGTTGTAGTCTAGGAACAAAGCAATATTTAACTTCAGGTAGGGCAAGTTGAAGATTTCATCAAATTTGTATGGCAATATAATAACCAGCATTCACTGAGTGCTTATTCCATGTGATCCATTGTGTTACCTAGAATCTGTGATTACTTCATAAGGATTTAGATCCATTTACTTTCCTGGTATTCCCAGTTTGCAAAAGAGCTCAACTCCCTCATCCCCATTTTATTTAAGAGGCAGGCAAAAACAAAGATCTTCATTTCCTGGTTCACTCCCCTGGTGCCCACAATAACCCATGTTAGACCAGCCATTCGTCTGGAACTCCAGCCAGGTGTCCGTTATGCATGGCACAGACTTGAGCACTCGAGCCAGCATCCACTGCCTCTCAGGGTGAGCTGAGTTTAAGCAGGGCTGGGACTCAGAGCAGGAACTCTCACGCAGCATGTCAGCATGCTAATCGTTGATATTAACTGTCCTGCAGAGGACCTGCTCCAAGAACCAGGCTTTTAATCCCAGTCCTGCTGATTCCACAGCCATACTGACACCACACATCCACTTTCTAGGATCACTGACAGCCAGAGTAGAAACAGAAACTTTTGAGTAGTTTTTGTGTCTTGTACCAGATGTGTCCTGTGGCTGGTCAGGTGTGACAGCCATGTTGAAGAGTCCACACTGTTGGAACTGCAAGGGCCGGGCAGGGGAGCCGTGTTTCCTTGCCCTAGTCCAGAGGCAGAGCAGCCTGCTCCTCCGCTTACTGCTTCTTTGTGTCCTGTGTCCTTAACATGCCCTAAAAATTAGGCTGTTCCCAGCCTCTGTCTTTAATTTCTGATTCTAGCTGACACCTCCATTAATGGTCTAGCACAAGCTTTCTGTCGACTGAAGACTACTGTGTAAAAGTGGTTTCGCTGTCCTATCAATAATGGTCATAATTTCCCCAATACTCTCATCAGCAGTGAATTGAGTCTTGCAGCAAAGAAATGGAAACCCCACTGCAGTGGTTTCAAAGTGATTTGTCTTGTAGACGGCGTCTTCTCTAAGTAAAATCAGGTCAGTGCCGCACTGCTGGGTCAGATGTATGTCTGAGACAAATTAGTTAGAGGAAATTGATCATTTGAACCTCAGGTTATTTTTAGCCACATGGCTTTCTAATATCTCTTTTTTTTCTTTACTTGCATTCGTTTTCATAAACTTTAATCATTATTAAGAAAATTAAATGTTTTCTCAGGTCCAGCCCCAACCTTCTCTTCCCAGATTTGGGTTTACTTCGTTGATGGCAGTGTTGTTGTGGTTTAAACATCTGCACCACTCAGACACACATTCCTGTGAACCCCTGTCCACTCTCTGACTGACCCCTTGGCCAGGGTTTGTTTATTGCACTGACTGGCCCCTTGACCAGTCTGCTCTTCATTGCTGTTGAAAGTTAATGGGGGCAAAATTGCATTCCCAAACATTTGAACCTGAAGTGGCCAGGGCCGAACTTAGTTGATCTCTGGTGATCGGTTCAATTTAGTTACGATTTTTTGCCATTAAGCTGTGGCTGAATGATGGTGATTTGGTTGAGGCCAAATGTCTGAAGAAAATTGGCTCTCTGATAAGAGTGCTGTTATCAGCGGGGGCTACCTTCTCATTTACATTTAGATGAGTATTGATTATTTATTTACTCAGAGAAGTGAGATTCGTTTCCAATCTTATCTTCCTCGTCTCTGCTTGTCAGCAGAAAGAGAGATAGAGCTCCTGACATCAGGCCAAGATAACAGCACTTTGTAGTAAAGATAAAAGTTGGAATGGGCCTTTTTCTAGTCTTGACTGAAAGGATAAGTTTTAAAAATTAGAACTGATGGGTCATGCTTTCAAAACCTTTCCTGAAGGTTTGCAGTTTAACCAGGAAGGAGAATTGGTTTATTGGAGCAGCCTGGTCTTTTTTTTTTTTTTTTGCTTTTGTAATAGGAATTGTATTTTAATTTGATTATATTCGCCTATTTCACTGAGAGCAAATTGTGTATTGGCTCAGGAAAGGTTCAAGTGTGACCTTATCATCATGTCAGCTTGTTCTTTCATTATTTAAGTTCCAAATGCTCCAGTGTGAGCCTCAGCAGGTGCAAGCCTCAATGGTTCCCACAGGAATATAGTATGGAACAGAGGATAACAGTGGTCATCCCTCCAGGAGTGCGGAGGGACAGAGCTGACACAAGAGGCAGGCTGTTAAGAACGGCTGCTGCCGGCACTGGGCTTGAAACAGGCAGCATGGTCGGCACAGCACAGATACCTCCCACTCAGGGAAGAATTCAGTCTGCAGCCCAGCAGATGGGCCCGCTGGGCCTTGAGTGGGTCACCCGAGGTTAGCCCTTTGTCAGCAAAGCCACCAGAAGAATCCTAGCAAGATACAAAGCTGATGGTCATTCCCCAGCCCTATTAACATCTGTTGTTTGTAAATAAGAGTAAAACCCACAACTTCAACAATTCAGGCCATGCCTCTCAGCACCAGCATGTCCTTGAATTCTGTTCAGTACTGGCCTGTTCCACCTGCATGGCCCATAGCCCATAGCCCACATGCTCTCTTCAGGACCTCTGCAGGAACAAACTACCCCACCACTTCTTCACCCTGACCCAAGTTTTCCTTCTCAGGGAAGAAACAGGAGAGAATTCATTGTTGCCTCCTCAGGGATCCCCTAGCACTTGTTCCCTGCCTTGGTAAGAGCCGGATTCCTTGGGCTCTCCTTTTAGGTACCTGCTCGAGTGTCTTGCCTCCCGTGGCCCCTTGGAAGGCAGGAGTCGCTGCTCCCACACCACTGTGCCTAACACACTGCTGAGGTTCCCAGGCTCTAGGCTGGTCCTGAGGGCTGTGCGGGGGTCTCACATTAACTCTTCATTTTTAGACTATAGGGCCTGCGAGGTGGGACTATAGGAATCACAGCTGCTCAACAAATCTCTGTCTTCCAAGGCTGCCTATGGCTCAAGAGCTGCCATCTGCAGACACACACACCCTCTCCCCCCTCGCATCCCTAGTTTGGACAAGGGTGAAGAGGGGCGGGGACATGTTTTTTCATGCCAGCATCCCTGCCACATGTACCTGCTCCTGACAGAGCTGCTAGTCTGTTGTGGCCCCTAAGCAGGGGCCTACCTGAACTTCAGCAATTCTCTGAGTGACTGAGACAGAGCCCTTGGCTGAGGGACACCCTGGCTTGCCCACTTACTCCTCACAGAAGCCCTCTGGAGGCAGTTTGGTTACCCCGTTTCACAGGTGAACACATGCAGACTAGAGTCACAACCTTCCCAGAATGCACAGGAGGCACTGTCATTCCGGCTTGGCATAGAGGTGTCAGGAGTTTTCTGTTCAAACCCAGACTTTCATTTTTTTTTAAGATTTATTTATTTTCATTACAAAGTCAGATATACAGAGAGGAGAGAGAGGAAGATCTTCCGTCCGATGATTCACTCCCCAAGTGAGCGCAACGGCCAGTGCACGCCGATCCGAAGCCGGGAACCAGGAACCTCTTCCAGGTCTCCCACGCAGGTGCAGGGTCCCAAAGCCTTGGGCCATCCTCGACTGCTTTCCCAGGCCACAAGCAGGGAGCTGGGTGGGAAGTGGAGCTGCTGGGATTAGAACCAGCGCCCATATGGGATTCCGGTGCGTTCAAGGTGAGGGCTTTAGCCGCTAGGCCACGCTGCCGGGCCCCAGACTTTCCTTTGATTTTCTCACACCTCGCTTTTTCTGGGCTGCAAGAAGCTCTTTCGGGTTAAATCAGGTGGTAAGTGTGAAGCAGCGGACCAGAAAGCCTGGCCATGAGAGCAGTCACCCCTGTTGGCTTTCCACATGGGCTGTTCTCGCGTGGCGCTCAGTAGCAGCCATGATTGTTCCATCCACACCCTGCCTCGGTCCAGAAAATGTTTATGCTGCATATAGTATCCTTTTACCTTCTGAAAATCTTTTCTAAAGATTCATTTATGTTTATTGAAAAGGCAGATTCACATAGAGAAAGATCTTCCATCTACTGGTCACTCCCCAAATGGTTGCATGGTCAGAGCTGAGCCTGTCAAGAGCCAGGAGCCTCCGCCAGGTCTCCTACCTGGGTGCAGGTCCCAAGGCTGTCCTCCGCTGCTTTCCCAGGCCACGAGCAGGAACTGAATGGATAGTGAAGTAGCTGGGACATGAACCAGCACATGAAGGATTAGCCAGCTGAGCCTTCATGCCAGTCCCTGCGTATGGTATTCTAATTGTACAAAGATAAAATCAAAAAATTAAACAACATGAAGTGATAAGGAAAATAAGATTTAATAGCAAGATAAGTCCCAAGGAGGGGCCAGCACAGGAATAAATGCATGCCCACATCATAGGCTGAGAGAAGGAAGACCATGAGAGCAGCTACTCAGCAGGTTTATGCCACATTGCAGAAATACATCAGCAAGCCAGGGTGCTGAGTCCAGAGTGCTGGAGATAGCAGCGTGCCTGCTCGCCTGGGATTTGGGTTTCCTCTCTCGCTGGCTCTCAGCCCTGATGGAACCCTGTGATAACACCTTTTGTGTTGCTGTCAAGGGTGAAAAGGAATGCAGAAACCTCCGTGGCACCTGGTCTACCCCCAACAGATTCCAGACATTTTCTCTGATGGGCTGAGATGCCTCAGATTTGCATATCCCCATAGAAAGGCTGCCTGGAACCTTCCCTAGGAGCCCCAGGCAGTGTTCTGTTCCCAGAGGACTCAGTGCAGGGAACTCAGCATGGCTGCACCCAGCAGCCCTCTCTAGCCGTCCCCGTCACCGTCACCCGCTGCTTGGGACCTGACACGTGTGTTCCCCTCAGCTGTGAGGCACAAAGCCGGCTTCCTTCACAGCTGGAACATTTTACAGCCGCGCTCCAGAGGTAGACACTGTCGTGAGAGCTGCATCCTGTTCCATGTAAGGGGACCTTCTGTGTGTCATTGAGTCATTTCTTTAGCAAACGTATGTCATAGAGACTGACCTCACAGCTTGTATTTTTGAAATGCCTTTGGATGTTCTATTCAGTTTTCCTCCCATGCCAGCTGCCTAAAAACTAAGCAAGCAGTTGATGGAGAGTGTAATTTGATAGCTAGTAGGTCCGGGCTATCATAATCTTGAGTAACATCAGCAGTCATTTATTAAGAACTTGGTATGAGTGGGTGTTGTAATTCATGATTTAATATAGAGAGCGCAGGCCAGGGCCGCCTGGGCCTGAACCCCAGCTGCAGCACTTCCTAAAGAACTCTGAGCTTGTTGGTCGGCCTCTGTGTGTCACAGCGCTCCTAGGTGGCTGGGGAGGTATCTGCAGCAAAGGCCTAGTGCTGTACCAGCACACCCTGTTTTGTTGTGACCTCTTAGTATCATGACAGTCCCTTGAAGATGACTGTAGCTGACACTAAACTACTGATGCAGGTTGCTCCCTTCCCCAGCCTGCGGCTCACTGGGCCCTCAGGAAGCCTCCGGAGGAGATGCTGTTAGTATCCCATTTCAGAAGAAGCTAAAGGAGATTAAACAAGTTGGCCCAAAGCCAGACAAATGACTTGCTTAGCCAAGTCTTAGACTCGGCCATGCCCAGTCCATACCCTTAACGGCCAGGCCATAAGAGCTGCTCGGTACACCTGATGCTGTTTTAGATCTGCTTACCTGGTATTTGGGCAAGAATTAAGGAGACAAGGGCGGATTTCTTAGAAGTAGTTTTAGCTTTAGCTCTCAAGTCTCACCTAGTTTACCACCCAGAGACAGCTCCCATCAGTCCTTGCCTAGGTTCAGAAGTTGTTTTCCAAGTTGTTCTTCAGCTTTAGGGAAGAGCAGGGGGGTCCCCAGAGCAGAAGGCAGCCCTGGGAATTCAGTCACTGGCAAAGCTGGGTGTAGAAACGAATGCTGCGGGTAGGAAAATGGTGTCTTCACGAGGGCACCATGTGCCATGGGACAAAATGCAGCCAGAGCAAAGGATATTCGGTGTGTGTGAATTTGACTAAAATAAATTACTTCAGATCATTTTCATTTTGAATTGATAGAAATCCCAGGTTAAGTGAGTCAGAACCAAGATGAATCTACAGATCTACAAAAATCTATACTTATGGGATAAGCTATGGGCTTTTTATAAATTGGCCAGTAATTTATACTTTGCAAGAGAAGAAAGGTTCAAGGCGCAGGCACTCTGGCGCCTGAAGACCCTTGGGTGTCGTTTCTCCCTGTCCTGGCCGCGTGATCAGGTCTAATGCTGTGAAATGGAGATGATTGTGTGAGCCTCGGGTTGCTGTGGGACTCGCTGAGGTCACGGACCGTGTATGGCATGCTTGGTGCCGAAGGAGCACGAGGGAAGTGAAAGTCATCGACGACTTTAAGGAGGAAGTCCTGGAAACATCCTCGGGCAGCAAACTGAATAGAACTGTGTGAGCAGCAAGAAAGCGAGTGTCAGCATGATGACATCAAAGCTCAGGTCCCTGCCTGGCGCTCCCTGTCTCGCCTGGTCTGCCTGACCCACGTTTCCAGTCAGGTGCAGAGATTGAAAGGAAGAAAGCCTGCTGAGGAGACCAGCCTGAAATGTCCCCTGATGCAGCCAGGCCTTGGACCCCAGCAGTCAGGAAAGGGGTGGCTGACCTGCAGAGCGGCTCTCAGGCAGACTGACAGCACGTGAAGCCCATCAGCCTGGACAGTCCTGCAAGGACACGTGTCAGGGTGGAGGGTTACTTAAGATGAAAAGATCTGTCTTTCTAAGCAGATCACATCTGGCTTTGATTAAATTATTGCTTGTCGAAGACCTGTAGGAAATGCCACCATGTGTGATAACTATAGGATCCTCAGAACGGTGACACGCCTAAGATATTGGAGTATATGATGTTGGCATTTGTTTATTATGGAAAATTTGAAAAAAATAACAGCACTCACTTGCATTTTAGCTGGTATAATCACTGTTCACGTTTTAGAAATCATCTTCCAGTTTTGCTGGACCTTTAAAAATGTCTTTCACAGTTGTAGACGTACTATGCAAATTGTGCTATAGTTTGCTGTTTTCATAAAGTAGGATGTTAGAAGGAGTTTATGACATATCTTTATAGCATCACTTTTAGTTTCATGGTCTTGCTACACTGCTTAATCAGTCTTAGATTTAGGTTTCCAAATTTTGGCTGTTAGAAAAAAAATTGTAGTTGTCAGTATCCATGAAAATTAGGCTTCAGTAAACCCCTACATTCAGCAAAATTCATGAATGCTCAAGTCCTTTGTGAGATGTAAGTATTGTTATACTGTGTAATACCCAAACAAAACAGCCCAGTCTCCTCTTGGTCAGGTTTGCTTTGTAGTAGATTCTGTCCATGGCTAGTTGAGGACACGGGTGTGGAACCCAGGAACTCTGCAGTCCAGCTGCGTCCTGGCTCAGTGTGGCACGCAGACGTCACCTCCACTCGGAGAAGTGGAGGGCAGCACCCTTGGCCCTGTGCTGCTGGCAGGTATTGAGGCGGAGGTGACCAGAAGTGATTCAGCGGGCCACCGCCTGGGCAGTCTCCAGGTTTAGGGGTGACTGCCCTTGCTGCACAGCTGAGTGGTTGGCCCATGGTTTCTCCTCCAGTGGCTGTGCCTGTTCCCACTGAGTGGCTGCAGGCTCGCCTGCTGATTGGCACGTGCTGACACTGACGTGTGACGGAACAGACATGCGGAGAATTATCTGCATTTCCATACTTTAATCTTTTTTGAAATTTGTATTTTGTTCCGTTTAATGTTGAACCAGTGCCTTCTTGGTCTAAATATAGCATATTAGACTGGGCAGATGTTAGCTTACGTAGTTGGGTGTGTTTTGTGCACTTGTTTGTAAAGGTTCAAGAACGTTAAGTAATGGAAAAGTGATTGGCTGTATGTTAAGAACTCAGAACTGGCAGAAGTGCTAATGAAATCCCGCTTAGAGACCAAGCACACCATGGGACGGAAGAGCCTCTGAACACAGGACATGGGGAAGGCGTGTGTCAGGGGAGGAGCGAGGCCTCAGGCTGCAGAAAGAGCAGAATTGGACGCAAATCGTCATCAGGTTGACAAGAGCTGAAGAACACATCGAACCATCTGAGTTCCGCGTGGCAGCGTGTGGCCTCTGCTGCCTCCCGCAGATCTTTCACGCCTGCTTCTGTCTGACCAAACATGCCAAATAAGAAGACAGTTTGTGATGCCTCTAATCTTTTCAATAACCGTTAACAAATCACAGGGGCAGTCTTTTGAGTCTGATCATTGGACCTGTTAGGTGTAATCTGAAAAGAACAAGAGTGTCATTTGGATAGACAAAAGCAATACATGAATAAATGTATAAAATGCCCAACGTTTTATGGCGATCTGCCTGGGCCCGCCGAGGAGCTGGGCTCCTGGATTCCAGAACCTCGGGATTGGTGTCTCATGTGTTGTTGTAAATGTCTCAGTCGAGACTCCCACCAGCACCCCCTGTCTTTCTATCCCTGTGACCCAGAAACCTAAGATGGATGTTTTTAATTTGCCCATTTCTTGAAACGTTTCAGGTTTTTTTTTTTAAATATTACCATATTTGAGTTCTAAATACCGAATTCTACCTGATTATAATTGATGCTGAACTATTACATAGCGGCAGCAAGAAATACCTTAGCAGGGGGCCTCCTGTGAGGGTGGGGCCTTAGGAGGTCAGTGCTTCCTGTCCCACGTGCTGTCTTCGAGGTACCTGTTGCCACATGGCGAATCAGGAAGCAGGTCCACGGTAAATAGTGACCTGCTCAGGCCTGATGGGTGCTACAGCTGCCTGGGACTCCAAGTTAGACTTCACAGTCATTTGCCTCTCAGCTGATTTGAGGAAGACTAACTGGAAGTGCACCTGCCAACAGGCCAACCAAACGTGTGAAAAATGTGGTTGGGGGAGAGCTGGACTCCTCCATCCTGGCTAGCTGGGCCCTGGGAGGCCGGCTGCAGCTGTTCCCCAGGATGTGGTTTTCCAATGTGAAGTGCACTGTCACAGACTTGCTCCCCTCCTGCCCCTTTGATCTTCCAGGCCCTCAGTACCGCCTGGAGAAGCAGAGCGAGCCCAATGTCGCCGTGGACCTGGAGAGCACTTTGGAGAGCCAGGGCGCCTGGGAGTTCTGCCTGGTCCGCGAGAACAGTACGTTGGCCACCTTGCTCTGTGCCCGCCTTGTCTGTTGCAGAAATGCTCACACGCAGGGGGCTGGGGAGCACTCATTGCTCTGACCTTCCTGGACACGTTGGAAGGCTTGTTGCCCAGGGCAGACCAGAGTGTGGCTGCCAAAAGCCTGCCCAGGGGAAGTGATTGAGTTCCTGCTTTCTGTAGAACCTGCTTTCTGCTTAGCCTCTGTGATTACCATTTCTTTGTTAAACTGTATCTCTGTAAGTTAAGAGCAGGGTTGGAAACAGCTGAGAAATGGGAGGGCCTTTCTGAGGCGAAGGCAATTTTGTAGCAGACCAATTGGCCCTGTTAATATCACTATTCAAACCTCAAGGTTTAGGAAAGTTCACCCGTTTCGCAGGAGGCAGTGACTTGATTCCCCACTGCTACGTTAACAGCTTTAAGACCTCAATTAATGTCATTTCTTCTTCTGATTTCTGAGTTGTGGACTTTTAGCATCACTCTCCCTATACTGCCACTGACTTAAGACACAAATAGTGCCCTGCACATGGCGCAGCTGGTTAAGCCTCTGCTTGCAACTCCAGAATGCCATATGGCTGCTGGTTCAAGACCTGGCTGCTCCATTCTCACCCAAATCCCTGCTAATGCACTCAGAGAAGCAGCAGAAGATGGCCCACAATTTGGGCCCCTGCACCCATATGAGAGATCTAGAAGAAGCTGTAGGACTACAGCCTGGCTGGGCCCTGGTTGATGCAGCCATTTGGAGAGAACCAAGTGGCTAGAAGATTCTGCTGTCTGGCTATCTTGTTTCAAACTCTGCCTTTTAAATAAATAAAATTCGATTAAAAATAACTTGCTAAAAAACAAGAAACAAGTCATGTGGGAGGCCTGTGGCTGGGCAGCCTGAGCTCCATCAGTGCTGCGCCCAGGACTGCCACGCAGCCAGTCCTTCTGCCTGCTGCCGCTCCCTCCATGCCAGTGGTGCAGGACGGGACCCCAGAGCATGCACCCCAACCTCCTGTGCCCCAGCATCAAAACTGCTCCCTCACTCACACGGGTCCCCATTAAACCCTCTTGTGACTGGTGTCTGTTTCCCCCACTAGATTGTCAAATCTGTGGGGGTGTCCCTGACCCATATCCTGTTGTCTGTCATTGATTCAGGAGTGAAGTATGTGTGGGTTGAGTGGCCAGAAGCTGCGGGCAGGCTCCCTGCAGCTGCCCCTGCGTGCAGAGGCCACAGCAGGAACATGAGACACACAGTTGGCATTGGATTGTGTATTCTTGGGGGCCAGGAACTAGAGCCCCCAAAGGCTACGGCCAGGTATGAGTGTCACATACAAATTCTCAAGAAGTAAACCAAAAATCGCTGATTCTCAAGTGGTCCAAAACATTGGGTTCCGTAGTGAACATTTACTTGCCAAGCTGTCTGTCCACTCAGTAACCTTAAAGCTTCGGTGTAGGTAACGCTGCCCTACGTGCTGGGTGTCTCTAGAAAAGGCTCATTAGGCAGAGAGCCCAGTGTGCTGTTTATGGCCACCATGGGTGACTTACACATATCACTTGGAACTGAAAGTGCCTTACCCAGGTAGATTTTTCAAATAAAAAGAGAAGAGATCTAAAATGCCACAAAGATTTGTATCTGATGACAATCTTCACAGGATTATTTCTGTTATCTGACATTAAAAGACTAGCCAGAAAATATAGTGTATCCCTATGCATTGTTTCATATGGGGTATACTACCTGATCACAATGAAATGAAACTAAAAATAATAAGGAGAAGAACAGCTACAAGATCTGTATGTGTTTAGGAATTGAGAAATAAGTATATGGAACCTTCGATTTAAGAAGAGCAAATAGAGGGGACTAGTGTCATGGTGTAGGAAACTAGGCTTCTGTGGCGCTGGCACCCACGTGGGTGCTGGCTGGTGTCCCAGCTGCTCCACTTGCAATGTCCGTGGCCTGGGGCTGCAGTGGAAGACGGCTCAAGTCCCTGGGCCTCTGTGGAGACCCAAAAGAAGCTCTGGCTCCTGGCTTCAGATTGACTCAGCCTTGGCCTCTGTGGCCATTTGGGGAGTGAACCAGCAGATGGAAGAGCTCTCTTTCTGTATCTCCTTATCTCTAATGCTGCCTTTCAAATAAGAAATAAAGTACATCTTAAAAATCACAAAAGGCAGGGTGACAGAAAGAGGGGAAAGGAAGAAAGCATCTCCCATCTGGTAGTTTACTCCCGAAACACCTGCAACAGCTCAGGCTAGGTTGGACAAAACAGGAACCTAGAACTCTGTCACCTTCTCCCATGTAAGTATCAAGGACTAGCTGGCAGGACCATCTTCTGCCTTCTCAAGCACCTTAGCAGGCAAGTGTATTAGATGTGCTGTAGCCAGGATTTGAGCTGACATGCCATGCAGGATGTAGATTTGCAAGCATCAGCTTAACTCACTGTACCACAGCACCCATCCACAAAAACAGTTTATATTTTCTAGAAAAAAAATAAATAGAATACATATTAGTTGTAAGTAGAAACTCCTACTAAGAAACACATATTGTTTTGTCCTATCTAGCTGTTAAGAGGGGTGAGATGAAAGGTTTTATGATTTATTCATTTTTATTACAGCCAGATATACACAGAGGAGAGACAGAGAGGAAGATCTTCTGTCCGATGATTCATTCCCCAAGTGAGCCGCAATGGGCCGATGCGCGCCAATCCGATGCCGGGAACCTGGAACCTCTTCCGGGTCTCCCACGCGGGTGCAGTGTCCCAATGCATTGGGCCGCCCTCAACTGCTTTCCCAGGCCACAAGCAGGGAGCTAGATGGGAAGTGGAGCTGCCGGGACCAGAACCGGCGCCCATATGGGATCCCGGGGCTTTCAAGGCGAGGACTTTAGCCACTAGGCCACGCCACCGGGCCCAAGATGAAAGGTTTTAAAAAGGGAACTTTCTTCCCTTTTCTTGGTCGGAATATTTGATCAGGACAGGCTTGTTATTCTTAAAGCCATTTTATTTATTTTTTTAAAGATTTATTTATTTTTATTACAAAGATATACAGAGAGGAGGAGAGACAGAGAGGAAGATCTTCCATCCAATGATTCACTCCCCAAGTGAGCCGCAACGGCCGGTGCTGCGCCAATCCAAAGCCAGGAACCTGGAACCTCTTCCGGGTCTCCCACGCGTGTGCAGGGTACCAAGGCCTTGGGCCGTCCTCGACTGCTTTCCCAGGCCACAAGCAGGGAGCTGGATGGGAAGTGGAGCTGCTGGGATTAGAACTGGCGCCCATACGGGATCCTGGCACGTTCAAGGCGAGGACTTCAGCCACTAGGCCACGCCGCCAGGCCGAAAGCCATTTTAGAAATAAGTTAAATTATGTATTATCTATTTGAAGAAAATGTGACGTGGAAGCACACTGCCTCTGTCAGAATCTGTCTCTGCCACTTAACTTGCTGTGTGGCCTTGGACACAACCTCTCCTGGGCCGTTCGTCAGCCCTCCTAACCTGCACGGGAGGATTCATCATGAAGCTGTTAGAATAGTGCCTGGAGGGCCCGATGCAATACCTAGCGGCTAAAGTATTCACCTTGCATGGGCCTGGATCTCATGGGCACCAGTTCTAATCCCAGTGGCCCTGCTTCCCATCCAGCTCCCTGCTGTGGCATGGGAAAGCAATGGAGAATGGCCCAAGGCCTTGGGACCCTGCACCTGAGTGGGAGACACAGAAGAGGCTCCAGGCTCTTGGCTTCTGATCAGCACAGCTCCGGCCATTGCAGCCACTGGGGAGTGAATCATCGGACGAAAGATCTTCCTCTCTGTCTCTTTTCTCTGTATATCAGACTTTCCAACAAAAAATAAATTAATCTTTTTTTTAAAAAAAAAAAAAGAACAATGCTTGGCATATATCAAGCACTCAGTATCTGTGAACTGTACTACCTAAGGAAGGAGCAGTGTCCTGTGGCTAACAGAGCAGGTGGGGACTGGCACCACAGAAATGGTGGGCACCCTGGAGGAGGTGTTGAGGAAAGAGGTGCTCCAGAACAGGACCAATTCTGTGTCAGAACCAGAGAACTCCAAAACTTTTAGAGCTCTTTCCAGCAAGTGTTTGGATGCTGCAGCATGGAAGCTCCATGAGAATTGATAGCAACCTTCCAGGAGGCGCGGGTCTTTATTCAGGCCTACCATCATGAAGCATTGTGCTAAATATTTTGCAGACTTACTCATGTTTGTAAATACCCTACAGGATACTACTGTGAAGGAAGGTTGTACTTGCCCACAATCAGCCAGTCAGGACGTGCTACAAGTACGATTTTGAGTTGGCTAATTTCAAAGCCTGCCCGGGGGAGCTGGTGAAACCGCGCCTTCCCATTCCTGAGAATGGTGGTGGGGCACGTCTTTACAAGCTAGGAGAGAAGCTTGTAGGAGAAGCTGGTTCGACAACAGCTTCTGCCTAGGGACTGAGCGCTAACATTTGTGCTTGGATTTTGGCCTAAATAAGAAAACGACAAGCCAAAGTCCTTGAGCTTTCCAGTCTGCTGCAGCCTCCAGCCAGCTGCCTGCCAGAAGCTGGAGACCGACCAGAAGGAAGCAGGAGTGCATGATGGGAAGGATGTCGCGTTAAAGACTTCCATTCTTGTCCAAGCCTCTGGCAGCAGGCTGAGCCTCTGTGTTCCTCCCTGCCAGATGTTGGCAGTGCCCTTGGCCAGCCATTGGCTGCACATAGCCCTTCCGGATCCTCAGAAGGAGGGTGCCACCAGCTTACTCTCCACAGCTTTAGGAGAGAAACTGCAATCTCCCTTTACTGTGAGCAAAATAGGCCTGAAATGACCATGCCAGCACTGTAGGTGGCGTGTTCACCTGCTTGTGGCAGCCGTGATGTTGGGCAGATCCTGTCACTTCAAGCTTACTTCCCATGAAAACAGGTGCCTGGGTTTCTGTGAGACAACGAGAAACCAGTGTTGTGCCTTCAAGGACTTTGCAGAGCAGTGTGATCATCCTTGTTTTATAGAAGAGGAGACGGGTGCAGAGGGTGACAGGATTGGCTCATGTCGCATGAATGACAGTGACAGCCTGTACACCTTGGCTGGTACCCTCAGAGAGCGGAGAGAGACTAGTGAGAGAGCAGAGCCTGGCTGCCCTCGTATGCAGATGTCGCTGTGGGCAGCACTGCGGGTGCCCAGACAGTGCCTCTCGCTGTTCCGTGATCTCCTTCCCTTTGGGGTTCACGGGTTGCTTACGGCTTCGTCCTGTCAGTCCTTGGTTGGACTTTTTCTGTTAACATTTGTTTATTTTTATTGGATACATAGGTTTATAGAGAGAGAAGCGGAGACAGAAAGATCTTCCATCTGCTAGTTTACTCCCCCTGGAGTAAACTTTGGCCACACTGGCTGGAGCCAAAGCCAGAAACCAAGAGCTTCTTCTGGATCTCCCTTGTGGGTACAGGGTCTTAAGACTTTGAGCGTCCTCTACTACTTTCCCAGGCCACAAGCAGGGAGCTGAATGGGAAGTGGAGCAGCCAGGACACGAACCAGCACCCATATAGGATC
The DNA here is from genome assembly GCF_030435755.1 of Ochotona princeps. NCBI lineage: Eukaryota > Metazoa > Chordata > Mammalia > Lagomorpha > Ochotonidae > Ochotona > Ochotona princeps. Next base: position 6,750,667 of record NC_080845.1, read on the forward strand.
CCGGCATTGCGAGTACAGGATTAGAGCTGTCATGTAGGGGTGTCAGCTCCCAGGTGCGGGGAAGGAGAACCCTCATTCACTTCTTGTTTCCACTCCAAGACCCCCAGAAGGACGCACCAGCAGGCTGCTCTGATTATTTATGCAGAGCCACTCTGCATATGACTCAACAGTGGGCAGAGAACAGTGAGTGCCCAGCTGCCGCATTGGCCAGCGCTGGCACACTCCCTCAGGTGTGAAACCCATAAACCCCTGACCTCACTGGACTCATCACTGGGGCTTTATGGGGCAAGTCTGCAGTGTGGTTGCTTTTAAGGGAACCTTGGAGTCTGAGCAAGCATCTTTGACAAGGGAGGTTCTTTGTGGTGGTGCTTGCACTCTGCCCCCACTCCACCAAATAAGAGGAGGAAAAGCAGCCATGGAAAGAGAGGGTGGTGGCCGTCTGCGGGTACCTTTCCGGATCCTCTGTGTGTTATTTGCCCAAGGGGCCCCAGCCCTCCTCTGGGCTGCCTCAGTGCCAGGCTTGGAGACTTCCATGCTGGGTCCTCCAGCTTCGGGAGCCTCTGCCTGTTTTAATATCCATGACCAAGCTTACCAGTTCCACCACGTGACGCAAACATCAGGGCTTCAAGCCCCATTTATCATAACAGCACTCCAGATAGAAAGGAAAATGTGGTCATGCCAGTAAACTGTTTACAAGTAGTGTTGGCTTGTGATGACCATTGTAGATTTCAGGGTGAGCTATTACCAAAAGTCACTGACATGTCTGGCTTGGGAGGGCTGGCATTCACTAGAAGGAATTTTCTGTGTAGCTGAGGGTTTCTTCAAGCCGCTGTCGCATAATGGCTTTCTAACAGAAGGTTGTGTCCACCTCTCACAGTCGGCTTCCCCTTGGCCAGTGAGCACTGTGTTGTGGAGGAAAAGTCAGATGTGTGGAGCTGCCGTGCGACCTGGTCCAAGTCCTCCTTTGTAAACCCTCATGTCCCCGTCTGTAAAAGGTTGACAATAACCCCTGCACTATGGGGCGTTTGGGAGGACTGAACTCTCAGAAATCCTGTGGTGAACTGGTCTCTGTGCCTGGAGCGGGAGACTGAGTGTCCGCTGGCCACGGATGCCGCATGTGAGTGGCTTAGTCTCTTGTTTCTTTTCCCCTCTCAGTTTCTCAGATTTCCCACCAACCCCACTGGACAATGGGCAGCACCAAGGGCAGCTGGCCCCTGGGGCAAAGCCAGGGGCAGAAAGCTGTGCCAACCTGTGCTAGAAGCAGGCCTGTGACCTTTCCACATCCTCTCCAGCAAATGAGTGCCCACAGTGTGCTGCATAGGCCAAGAACTTCCACAGGAATTACATTTTCCATTCTGCCTTTCTCAAAAATCCCCCTCCCTTCTCAGTTTTATCATTAGGTGGTAATTAGTATTCAAGGGAAATTGGTCTTAATATATTAAAATTGGTTAAGTGCATTTAGACCTGTACCACAGCCAATGTCTTATTGGAAAATGTAATTGGGGACTCTGTGTATGTAATTAATTGAATTACAATTAAGAACTTTCATTAAGCGATACACTGGTCCATTAGAGCAGTAAGGAAACATGTTTGACAAGCCACAAACCCAGTCTGGGCACTAAGTGAGGGCACGGGGATTTGCATCCCTCTGCCAGGCTCCGGCCCCAGCATCCGCCCTGCAGCCCCTGACTAACAGTAATGCGTCGAGGGACGTTTCTGCAGGGCCTCTGGATTGGAAGGAGGTGGGATCCCTCCAGCATGTGTGCCTTTGTTCCCTGACACCTCAGTGTTGATGACAAACTGCATTTCTTAGCTGTTTGCCATGTAAATTGTCAGAAATTCCGGGCTTCACAATCCCCAGCCATTTTTTCTGTTTTCCACAAAGCCACATTAAAGGAATAGGAGTCATCAGCCTGTTTCTAAGCGTACTTGTGATGAGGCATCTGTCCAGTGGTCACGCTTTGTCCTCCGATGACTGACCTGATTCCCTCTGGGCTCGTGTTTGCTCATGACATTGAGATGATGTTTGGCGGGTGGGGAGTTCCAGCCCCTTCATTTCGGAACCCACAGTTAGGTAACTGCCATTGATTGTGGAAAGGAGTGAGTTCTAAGAAGGGGACCAGTGCTGGTGAGAATAGTAGGTTTCTTCTTAAAGAAGGAAAGTGGCATTAGATCATAAGAGAGGCATTGTCCAGACCAAAGAAAGCACTGCTCTGCTGAAGGCCTGGAGAAGCGGAACCTGGTAGGAGATGAACATGGGCGAGCCTGGAGGGGCAACCAGGGTCTGGCATCTCAAGCCTTAGGTGCCCCTTCCAGAGGCGGCTCTGCTAAGAAACACTGCAAACCTGAAACCGTTTCTTTCCGATCACCTCATAAAACAAGATTGCCTTGACTGATTGAGGAGGGCCTGAAATCTCCAGGTAGAAAGTCCTGCCGCCTGGCTGGCTCTGGCTTCAAGAATTGAATCCATTAAGCACTGACAGCGAGGATCCTCTTGCTGGTTGTAGCATGGTGGGCTGTGGGGAAGGTTACATCCTATGTGATCCTGGTGGCTTTAGAGAGATGACTGCAGAGGGTGTGTGTGTGCGTGTGTGCGTGTGTGGTGCTGGTATACTATATCACCTATTGATTGTGTTTTAGAGACCAGCAAAAATGACTAGTAGCTGAAGGGAAGTGTTTAATAGAGGAGAAGCTTTGAGCTTATGGGGCTTTGGGGACTCGAAAGGCCTGTGGAAAAAAAAATGATGGATGCAGGGAGCTAAGAAGAGCTGTTCCTCCTGACTCACACATCCAGCTTAGAGTCTGACTGGGGGAGCAGGGATTGTTGTTTGAATCCCTGATTCCTTTGTTCTGGTGACGCCAGACATGCTGCTGTTGTGCTTGGGTGCTGCCAGGTCCCATGGGCTTGTTCATGCTTACCCAAGGTGAGCTACGCGCTGAGGCAGGCTTAGAAGTAGAGCCGGGCTCATCTCCCACCTCCAGCTTCTACTCTGTGTAACAGCAGCAGCAGAATGGCATCCTGAGCAGCGTATCTCTCACCCGTGTGAAAAGGAGGACGTATGTGCTGAGCATCGTGCTTCCTACAGGCACCACTCGATGAATGTTAACCTCTGTGGCAGCCATTGAGACCATGCCCTTCAACAAAGTCTGCCAGGGAATCCTCATGGGAAGCCAGCAGTGGTATATGAGGTCCTGTCCATTTTTGTCGATGAGACTGGAAAGGACTCTGTGTCCAGATGGTGTAAGCTGAGCAAAGGTCCAGCTTAGCCAAAGCCAGTGTGGTTCTATGTGCAAAACATCAGTGAGCCTTGGGGACAGAGTGATAGATGCCCTGTTTACTCTCAGTTCAGCCAGGGCCTTGTACCGCAACACTTTCTCGCATGCTAGTCCCTGCACTGGATATTACCACCACCTTTGCCTGGCTCATAGAAGACGCATGGATTTTCCTATCTACTTTGGTATTCAGTCTTTTGGCAATACAGTGTTTTGTTTAAAGTATATTAAGAAAATGTGGCCTAAAATGAATAATGCTGTTGGAAAAGGGAGGAATATGTCAGTGACCTTTTTAGATTATTGTTGATAGTAACTTATTGCTATACCAGAACTCAAGTATAAATGGTTAGCTGCAATGTGAAATCCTAACCAGGTCAATGAACTTTATTCCTTTATGCCCTTGTCAGAAAACGGGCATGAAAAAGACAGTAGCCTGGGGCCAGTATTGTGACCTCCATTTACAACACTGACATCCCAGGTAATCACTTTTTTGAGTCGCAGCTGCTTCACTTCCAAACCAGCTCCCTGCCAATGTGCCTGTTAAAGCAGCGGAACGTGGCCCCCGTGCTTAGGAGGCCTAGATAGAGCTGCTGGCTGTGGCCTGACCCAGCCCAGGCCATTGTGGCCATCAGAAGAGAAGGTACTTCTGCAGAGAAAAAGCATCTTTTCATATTGAAAATAGCTTCAAGAACACTCTGAAGACCCTTTGAGGATCCCCTCCAGCCACTTTGAGGGCAGCGAGAGCCACTGTGCAGACCACTGATGGTTTGCAGCTCTCAGCTCAGCTGACTCTCCCTGCCGTTGCCTGGAGATGAGTGGTTGGGAAGGTAGACCACAAACAACCCTCAGTGTCACTGGATTCTGGGAGCAGTAGGGGGGACGTGGACCCCAGACTCGAGCAGATCTGTCCCATTCTGCCCTTCCTGACCCTGGGATCTTGGCAGGCCTTGAGCCAGTCTTGGCCATTAACGTCAGGATTCAGACTGGAGCCTGCCTTTCTCAGCTGTGTGTGATGTACTCTTTGACCGTTAAGTCCCAGGGCCACCTCCAAGCCCTTCTCTGGCCATTGTGTGACCTCCTGCCCCAGCCTCGTGGGTTCACCTCAGGCAGGGGCACCTCCCCACCTCCCTCCTGGCTTCCTCCTCTTGGGGCATTCTGCCTGTCCTCCCAATCCCCCCACATTGGGAATGCTCTCCCCCTCATTCTCCCAGAGTGCTCTCAGACCATTTGAGCTCTGACACTCAAGTCACTATTAGGCCTCACCCCAAAATTTGATCTATCACAATACATCTTTGAGTTATTGCAGCTCGAGCGTTTTGACACGATACATTATGGTAATCCGTGGCACATAGAGACATTAACACTCCTGACTTTGACAAAATACATTGTGAAGTCTTTGAAGACACCATTACAATTTATCTTGTCATTCATGAAGAGACTCAGTTCTACATTAATGTAGATGAACACAGTGTGGCTTTTGTTTCATTTAATTGCTTGCAACCTTTTTAATTGCTAATTTAACAAAATACCAAAGGGCTATACTTCAATAAAATTAACGGTTTGGGGAGGTTTTTAAAAATATGTTTATTTTTTAATACATTCTGGTTCTGATATTCAATTTGGGTAAAAATATCTTCTTGAATAGAGAAGTTGGCTTTCTGATGTGGATTGATAGTACAGTAATCATTTTAATATACCCAAGGTTCAGTGGCAGACGTCTTCCTTGTGAAGCAGTAAAGGGGTACATACAGATCAGTAGGATTTTTCTTGCTCAGAAACACACTTTTGGTATATACCTTGCTCCTCTGTCCTTGGATGGTCTTCGCTTGAGGGTAAGGTTGTGAGGCTCAGGAACCCTGCCCTGACCTCACAGGTGGCCCGCCATGCAGCGCCACCCTTGGCTTGCTGCGGAATTGACAGTGGAAAGCCCAGACCTAAAGCTGCTGTTCGACAGGCACTCTGCAGTGAGCAGCAGGTCTCAGGGCAAGAACAGCCCTATTCCTCACTGCCTCCCTCAGCAGCTGTTGACCTTCTGATCATAAAAGCAAACATGGCCCTGTCAGCCAGGGCCAGGCTCAGAACTCACCCAAGTACCAGGGGATTTCAGCCCCCAGGCGGGCTGTGAATTTACACTGTCACTGAGCAGAAGGTCAATGCAAGAAGCATTAGTGGGTTGAGCCACTCCAGCTATGTAAGTCGTGAACAAAATTAATACAGGGCAATTGACAAGCTCTGCTGGTTATTCCATAGCTTTAAGACCTCTACTAAAATCCTATCATCTCATCTGCCCATTATTAACATTTCAGCAAAATATAAAGTTTTCATTAATCTCCCACAGCAAATTTAGGAGTGAAAACTGGCACTTGTTTGAGCTTTTAGGACTACATTAGCTGGTGTATTAAACAAAATATGTCATTCTTCAGTAGCTTCTATAAGAAACTAAATCAATTTCCAGCCATATTTATGCACCACTTTATCTAAAAGCATCTGAATTATCATTTACGGCTAAGATGCTTTATTAACAGCAGGCATTGAAATTGCTCAGTAAAAAAATTATATGTCATGTTATAGTAATTTTTAAATTGGTTTTAATCCAATATCATAAAATGTGAAAATCTTAAGTATGTTTTTTTAGTAATTGTCCTTTTAGCATAATAAGCTGTAACCTCTTTCCAAATCAAATACCTGCAATATTTAGAAAATACTAATTAGTAAATAAAGCAGAAATTCTTGACCCCCGAGCTAAGCTGTATATAATGATGGCATTCTCTCAAAAAATATCATTCCAGATGAGTTTTAAGATGTTAAAGATTTTATATGTTTTACTGAAATTCTCCATAATTCTCCTGGGTAAAAACTTTTTAAATAAACACATGTAGACAGTTACATTTCAGTAGACTTGTGTACTGAGCTGTCATGCTCCTCACAGCTCTGTCCCGAGTCACAGGTGTTGCCCAGGGTGGCCCGGTGCCACCAGAGCCCTGACAGTGAGGGCAGCCCTGCCAGGGCCTGTGCTTCCGCAGCGCTCTCCCCGCATTCACCCAGGCAGTTTTTCCTGAGCTCATGTTTAATCTGCCTCGTACACCGGCGGGGCAGATGGCCACTGCCCATGGTACCTGCAGAGGATGGTTACAGAGGGAGCAGGACTGGATTGGGGGCCGGGGGCCCAGCAAGTTTCCCTGGAGTGTCATTTGAGCTTTGGAATTGGGACCTGGGAGGCCAGGAGGACATGCGGTAGGCAGAAGGGGAGGACCTCACGTGCAAGGACTCCCCACATCCCGACCGAGAAACGTTTCGTGGATAGCAGAGTGAGCCAAGCTGAGAACTCCTAGAGTGTTGGGAAGTAGAACGTGTGATTTCTAATAGATGAGTTCAGTGTGAAAACATCAGGTGGCACAGAGGGTTAAGCTGCCACCTGCATTCTGCATAGGTTCCGTTTCCTGTTTGGTTGCTCCACTTCCAATTCAGCTCCCTGCCAGTGTGGCTGGGAAGTGGGAAAAGATGTCCCTACTGCTTGGGCCCCAGCCCCCTACTTGAGAGACCTGGTTAAAGCTCCTGGCTTTGGCTTAGCAGCCATTTAGGGAGTGAACCAAAGGATGGAAATCTCTCTCTCTCTCTCTCTCTCTCTTAATCCCTTTCTCTCCCCCCACCCCCTCCCACTTACAACTCTGCCTTTCAAACAAATAAGTCTTTAAAAAGAAAAGAAAAGATAGGAGGGGTGGGGAGAATCCAAGTACCTATGAAACTGTGTCACATAATACAATGTAATTAATGAATTAAAAATAATAAATAAATAAATAAAAGAATATAAAAAAAAGAAAAAAAAGAAAGCATTCTCTAAAAACAGTGACTGTAGAAAGGAAAACTATTTAAAAAAAAAAAGGGCCCAGCAGCGTGGCCTAGCGGCTAAAGTCCTCGCCTTGAAAGCCCCGGGATCCCATATGGGCGCCGGTTCGTATCCCGGCAGCTCCACTTCCCATCCAACTCCCTGCTTGTGGCCTGGGAGAGCAGTCGAGGACGGCCCAATGCATTGGGACACTGCACCCGCGTGGGAGACCCGGAAGAGGTTCCTGGTTCCCAGCTTCGGATCGGCGCACATCGGCCCGTTGCGGCTCACTTGGGGAGTGAATCATCGGGTGGAAGATCTTCCTCTCTGTTTCTCCTCCTCTGTGTATATCTGTCTGTAATAAAAACAAAAAAAAAAAAAAAAGGAAAACTATATAGGATATAGGTTGTCAGACAGCCCATTATGTAACAGAAATTTTCAGTTTGGTGTGCAAATCTCGAGTTTTCTGTCAACTCAGAGTAAATTTTGTCAACTCTAAGGTGGTGATCAGAGGGGTTTTCTAGGCCAAGGAAGCAGGTGAGCAAAGGCCCAAAGGACCAAACCGCTGGGCAGCTGGGCAGCCTGAGGAGTGTGGGAAGCACTGAGAGAAGTGGGGTCAGAAAGTCGCATTTTAGCCAGGGACACACTGCTGGCTGCCATGCAAGGTGCTTTGTAGGAGGCTGAGTAGTCAGGTGAGTCGTTTGAGGAGGATGCCAGCGTGCTTGGCGTGCCTAAGGCTCTTGTTGAACATGGGGTGGATAAATAAATGATAGAAGAATCAGAAAGTCTTGTGGCAACTGGATTATGGAGCAGGTCGGGGTCGGGGAGGAGCCTGAGCCCTTAGACATCCAAGCACCAGCCAGCCCTGCCCTGAACCCAGGACCCATGGGTGCAGGGAAGGAAGCTGCTCAACAGATGGCTCAGAGACAACCTTGGAGATGGGGACTCTGCAAGGCACAAGGCTTATTTTATGATTTAGGGAGAGGAGCAAGACAGCTCCTTGCTGAGAGGAAGCAGGGATTTTTCTTGCTTGCATCCCTCTGCCCAGCCAAGGGCCTGCCCTGGAGCAGGCAGTGCTTGCAGAATTAATTGTTGATGATTAATATGTTACCATTCTCTGTTTACTGGAACAGCATTATTGAGTCATCGCTCAGCCCTTTCTTCTCCAAATTAAATAGCCCATATTATTTTAATTTATCCCAAAACATTTTCAGCAGACACCATTTGCCAAGCCTCATGTATCTTTATGTTTTAAACTCCTTTTTCCTCCCCAGGTTCAAGGGCAGATGGGGTTTTTGAGGAGGATTCGCAAATTGACATAGCCACAGTGCAGGATATGCTAAGCAGCCACCATTACAAGTCATTCAAGGTCAGCATGATCCACAGACTGCGATTCACCACCGACGTCCAGTTAGGTAAGTGTGTGGCCAGCCCCTAGCTGCCCTCGTGGTCAGTGGTCGGTGTGCAGACAGGGCAAGGAGCCTACACACCGTCGACATGACCGAGTAACTAAAGGGAATTTGTTTTTAGAGAAGAAAATGTTTCAGCAGTGCCTACACACCGTCGACATGACCGAGTAACTAAAGGGAATTTGTTTTTAGAGAAGAAAATGTTTCAGCAGTGGGATTTAAAATGCAGCCTTTTCCCACTCGAGTGTTGTGTCTCACGGTCTTTATGAAGCATAAGACTAGACCCAGAGCGAGTGAGCGAGAGGCTTTCTTCAAAAGGGTCACCTCCTGGCAAGTTTCCCAGCCCTGATGGCCCTGTCATGCCTATTCACCATCCTTGGGACTGCTTTGTAACATTGCTGCCCGCCTGGTCTTCCTCGGTGACTCATGCCTCTTCCAGGAAGCCCCCTCATCATCTTGTATCAGCAGACAATCCAGAACTTACTTTCCACCAATACTTGGGGCTCATTTGCTCTGATTTAGCTTCCGTTTTCTGTTTTGACTTAAACTTAGCAGAGGTAGAAAGTGTCACATAGTCAACATACTGTTTTTTTCATCATTGTCATGGTCGTCCTGGCTACCTGCCCATCACTGCAGTGAGTCTTTCCCGTATATACTGAGTTACCTGCCAAGTTGGCGTTCTTACTTTGCCTGTCCAGCAGAGACAGGAAGTCAGGTGCACAGTGGTCAAGTCAAAGGTCAACTCACACAGTGGGCTGTCACGGGCCAGTGGTGGCAGGAGCAGGACTTTAGTCTGACCAACTTGTGCGCACCTGCTGCTCCCTAACAATTGGCCTCCCGCCTGTGATGGGGATGAGAAAGAGCAGTAAGGATGTCAGGCGGAGGTGCCTGGGACACCCTGGCCTGGAAAAAGTTTAAATTCTGACTCCAAGGCTCACTGCTTTTATGGTTCCCACAAATGCATCATATGTTTCTCATAATAAAGTCTTTACTGAGGCTGGCATTAGCCTGAATCTGGGTGAAGTATAATTTCCTCACACATTTCTTCCCAGCTTGGCCAACAGAACCTTGCAATATTCTGACAATAAAGCGTGACAGTTAAGAGGGGGCTCAGATGAACCGCATCTGGATGAAATCGTGCTCTAACAGTCAGCAGTCTAACAGCCTTAAGTAAGCGTTCCTCTCTTTTGAAGTCTCAGTTGTAGTTTGTTTCAATGGGAGTATCCTAGGGCCTATTTCCTAGGTTTGCTGTGGGGAACACAAGAGATACTGCATTGAAAACACTTAGCACAGGCCCTAGTGGTTGGTAAACCTTCCAGAAATGAAAATGTTGGGAGGCAGTATGCTGACAGAGCAGCCTCAAAGAGCTTGTCGCCAGGTTCACGCCCTGCCCACCTGTTAGCTGTGCCACCATTGGCCCCTCATCTGCACGTGACAGTGCTCAGGACCCGTGAAGTGCAGGAGCGGTGGTGGCTCTCGCAGGCAGCATGGCTGCGCCTCCACGCCGTGACTCTGAACTTAAACGTAGAGCCACCTTTTTTCCTCCTTCTCTACAACTGCCTCTCACAGAAAGCCGCAAATACCTAAACTGGTAAGATTGCCTGTTTAATGTCAGTTCTTAACACATAAAGTTGTTTAATGTTTGTTTTCTAATAATAAGATGACTCAAAAAGAAGCTGAGTCACCCAAAAAGAAAGTCCACACACAGTATGTCTTTATTTACATATTGTTCAAAACACGCAGAATCAACCTTGTGTCAGAAGCAGGGCTGCTCAGTGGACAGTGGAGGTGTCCAGGGCACTCTGCCTTGGCCAGGGTGCTGATTACATGGAAAACTCCACAGTCATGTGTATCGCAGAGTGTGTGTTCTCTATATGTGGAGGTTCATTGGAAAGGTACTCTAAGAAAAGCTGCGCAGAACACCCGTGTCCTTAGAGTACTGAGTTCAGGGTCCTGCCAGTGATCCCAGGAAGCAGAGGTGGTAACTTGGATCACACGGTCCGTGCTGCTCGCTTGGGAGCCCAAGCCTGAGTCCCCGGTCTCCGTCCTGGCCAACTGTAGGCAGCCGTTTGGGGAGTAGATCAGTGGCAAAGACTGTCTCCCTCGCTCTCTCTGTCTCTCAAAAGTGGTGGAGGAGTTAATGCTCCTAAGACATCGAGATTGTGTTGACCTGCAGTGTTTAACCGGTGGACCTGGTCTTTCGCCCACTGAGTAGCCTGACTGTGATCAAGGCAGAGGTCCCAGGCTGGGGTTTCCCATGTGCATATGACTGACAAATCCAGTCCTGCCTTCCTCCCCACTTTAGGCTGAAAACCAAAATCAGGGACTTCTTTCGTCAAAGTTGTTAAATTTTGACTTGTACTGAAGTACTTCAAGAAGTACATGAGAGGTAGAATTGAAAGGTAAGTACTTGAGAGGACAAAGTTTTGAAATCCTTCTGTAGTTATCACATAAGACGCATTTTCTGTAAACTGTTTCAAGATCCCAGCTATTTCTCCAAAAGGTCAGTTCCATGGAGGAACTGTTAGCGGTGCCCCAGCCCTGCACCCTGGCCCTGGCAGTCACCTGCAATGCCGCTTTGGGCAAACCCCTTCCCATGTCACTCTCAGCCTTGAGTTCCTTTGTTAAAGATTGATTTATTTATTAGAAAAGGAGAGTGGAAGAGATCTTCTGTCTGCTGGCTCACTTCCCAAATGTCTACCACAGACAGGTTTGTGCCAGGCCAAAGCCAGGAGTCAGGAACTCCCTCTGCTCTCCCACGCAGACACCAGGGCCATCTTCTGCCATTTTACCAGGAGCATTAACAGAAAGCTGGATCAAAAATGGAACAGCCGGGTCTGACTTGGCTTGGTGATTCAATGGCTAAATTCTCACCTTGCAAGCACTGAGATCCCATATAGGCACCAGTACATATCCCAGCTGCTCCACTTCCCATCCAGCTCCCTACTTGTGGCCTGAGAAAGCAGTGGCAGTTGACCCAAGGCCTTGGAATCTTACACCTATGTGGGAGACCTAGAAGAAACTCCTGGCTCCTGGCTTTGGATCAGCTCAACTCTAGCTTTTGTAGCAATTTAGAGAGTAAACCAGCAGATGGAAGATCTTTATCCCTGTCTCTCCCTCTCCCCATAAATCTGATCTTTCTAATAAAAATAAGTAAATCTGTGAAACAAACCAAAAAAGCAGAGCAGCTAGGATTTGAACCAGTGCTCAAATGAGATACCAACACTGCAGGCTACAGTTTAACTTGCTGTGCTACAACACCACTCTTCAATCTTGGTTTTTGAGGATTATAATGAAAATTATATTAATCTTTTAATACTATATGAAAATGTCTGTGCCCTTGCAAACTATTCTTTTTTCTTTTTGTCTGTCTTTCTTTCTTTCTTTCTTTCTTTCTTTCTTTCTTTCTCTTTCTTTCTCTCTCTTTCTCTTTCTTTATTTCTTTCTCTTTCTTTTTCTTTCTTTCTCTTTTTCTTTCTTTATTTCTCTTTCTTTTTTCTTTCTCTCTTTCTCTCTTTCTCTCTTTCTTTCTCTTTCTCTTTCTTTCTCTCTTTCTCTTTATTTCTTTCTCTTTCTTTCTTTTTCTTTCTTTCTTTCTCTTTCTTTCTCTCTTTCTTTCTTTCTTTTTCTTTTTTTCTTTCTCTCTTTTTCTTTCTCTCTTTCTCTCTTTCTCTCTTTCTCTCTTTCTTTCTTTCTCTCTTTTTCTTTCTCTCTTTCTCTCTCTCTTTCTTTCTTTCTTTCTTTCTCTCTTTCTTTCTCTCTTTCTTTCTCTCTTTCTTTCTGATTTGAGAGGCACCAGAGACAAAGAGTTCACATTCACTGGCTAACTCCTCGAATGCCTACAATGAGTGGGCCAGGTCAGGAGCTGGAACCCCAAAGCCTGTCTCGTGTAGGCAGCAGGAACCAGGTTCTCATGCTGTCAGCACTGTCTCCCAGTGTGCATGACCAGGAAGCTCAAGTCAGGAACTCGAGCCAGGAGTCACAGATGGGCTCTGATGTAGCATAGGGACCTGTGGACTGCTTGCCTCAAGACCCACTCCCAGAACTGTCTTCCCAAGGTTAGCATAGTCCTGGCTAATTATTGTTCCTCTGCCCCCCTCTCCTAGGCCAGCATCCTGTAGGTGTGGCAGCTAGCCCTTAGATTAGGTGCTGACACTGCTAGTGGAGTTTCACTTGGGAGTAGAAGAGTCTGATGATGGGGCAGAGGAGGGGTTCTCTCATATGGGGTCTCCCCCACAGATTGCTCTAGTACCCCATTTCCGGAGGGAATGAGCCTGCTACCCGTCACCCAGCCTTCCGGCCCGCGAGAGACAAACAGAAGGACAGGGGTTCTGTCTAAGCAGTTCCAATTTATTGGGGAAATTCAATTCCTTATATAGGGTAAGAAATAGCCTCAGGCCAGGAATTTCAGGAATTCCAGGAGGGGAGAAACTAGGAGCCAAATACTAGGAGCATGACTGCAGGAGCCACCTCCCATAGGCCAGGGGTAGGTGAGCAAAATGGCCCTGGCCAGTCAGTCTTACTTTGAAACAATGTGACCCCTGTCCTGGTTCACACCCAGGGATCTGGTCATCTTGCCAGCCACCTGTAACCCAGTTTGACGTTAGTTGCCATCTTAGTGACTTAGTGACCTCTTTGCCCCTGAGCCCCACACCTGGAGCCAGGGCCCAGCCACCCCTGGGGGGTTCCAGGGTGCAGATGGCCCCCTCTACTGCAGAGTCCCCGCCCTGAGGAACTTTAGAACCACCAAGTGTTATCAGAGCAGTGGTCTCTATTACCTAATCTGCCTTTAGCCTTATAAGCAGTAACTTCATCAGTTAGCCCAAGGAATGTGGTGACAATAATAGGAGCTGTGCCCGTAAGTACTGTATTGGAGAAAGGATATACTTGCTTTCCATTAGGTCAGGTGTATAACTCAAGCACAACAGATGACAACACCTCTTGATTGCAGCAACAACAAAACCTGTGCACCGCAATCTGGAAGTTCTTTCCTTCTGAAAGATTGTACTACCCAGTGCAAGGTAGCAAGTGGCACACTCTTTAGGAGCAGTCAAGGGAGCAGCTGGAACCTGAGATCAGTGGATAATTTATTTCATCAGACTAGCCAGGTGCTTCAGATCTCTCCTGACACTGACAGATGGTCTCTTGTCCATCCGTCCTATCAGTTGGAGCAGAGGTCTCACTTGGCCCCTGTGTCAAGTTCTTCTAAATGGTGAATGTCTGTGTGCCACCTTTGTCCAGCATCCCTGCTGAAAACTATTCGAACATGCTGAATTAGTGATACGTGCAGGTGTGCCAAAGAGGAGCGGAACCCCCCAGCTCTCTGGTGCCACTCCAGATGCCCGCGACTCCAGTGTGGCCATCTGCCAGTTACTTCTGAAAAAGCAAGGGGATCAAAGATGCAAACTGTGATCTGCAAGATCTAAGCTCAAACTGACTTCCCACCGCATGTGTCAGTGAGGAAGATCTGTGCTAGAGTCTATTCTAATAAAACCTATCGCAAAGATTTATCTATTGAAATAAAAAAAATTTTTAACTTTTTTTTTTATTATTATCTTCATTTTATGATACAATACCATAGACCCTGGGATTTCTCTTATCCCCATCCCCAAGTTCCCTCCCCCCACCACTAAGTTCCCCTATGTATTACTATAATATTCTTCATAAACAGTCATATGTCCATCATTTTGGGCATGGACAATGACAAAGAGTCCAGCATCCTATTGTCAAGATATAGTAAACAGTTTCATTGTGAGTCCATCTTTGTCTGGAAGTAGAGATGCATATTGCGTTGTATCCTCACATCTGGGTATGATAGTCTCCATTACACAGTTACTATACATCCCCTTAAATGAAAAGCCACAATACAAAATCAACAACAGGAAGAAAAAAAAGAAAAGAAAAATGCCATGAAGTTAAATAACATGCTACTGGACATGATAGTCACAACTACACAGTTACTGTACATCCCCTTAAATGAAAAGCCACAAAACAAAATCAACAACAGGAAGAAAAAAAAGAAAATAAAAATGCCATGAAGTTAAATAACATGCTACTGAATGACTAATGTGTCGCTGAAGAAATGAAAAAGAAAATCAAGAACCTTCTTGAAGAAAATGATGCTACTGTATGATCCATAGATCCATAGTCAGTGAAGAATTTAATAAGAGTTTTGAAGAGATGAAATTAAGTTAAAATTAAAACAAAATTAAAATCCATGAGATATAGTTTCTGCTGATCTTTGTTGGTGATATATATCTTCTGAAGGCTACCAATAGATGAATTTTGTTTTTTTAATCCAGTCTACTAATCCATGATGTTTGAATGATGAGTCTAAGTAAGCCATTTACATTCAGGGTTAACATGAATGGGTGATAACTTGGTTCTGTCATTTTAACAATGTGTTATTCATTGATTTGGTCTTCTGTTGTTATTGTACTGGAATGTTCTTCACATTTGCCTTTGATTTTGGGTGAGTGCTATTCCTCTTCTCTGTCAAGAGAACATCTTTAAGTATCATTTGTAGGGCAGATTTGTAAGAGGCATATTCTTTTAACTTTTCTTTACTGTGGAGAATTTTATTTCATTTTCAAAGACAAAGGAAAACTATGCTGGATGTGTTGTCCTGGGCTGACAATTTTTTGCTGTTAGAATCTGGAATATGTCGCTCCATTCTCTTCTGGCCTGTAGTTAGTTTTCTGTGAGAGGTCTCCTGTGAATTTAATTGGCATTCCTTTATATGTCAGTTGATTTTTTTTCATGTGCACATTTGAAGGTCTTTTCCTTATGTTTGATTGAAAAGAGGTTGCTTTTCATATGTAGTGGTGAGGATCGCTTTTGGTCAAGCCTGTTGGGATTTCTGTGACCCTCATGGATGTTGTTTCCCAATTCTTTCTCTGGATTAGGGAAATTTCCCTTATTATTTCGTTGACTACACCTTTAATCCGAGCTTCTCTTTTTGCACCTTTTGGGACTCCCACAACTCTTATATTTGTCTTTCAATTCTTGAGTACTTTTTTAGCTTGACCCAGCTCTGCTTCCAGCTTTTTGTTTGTTTCCCCCTGGTGACAGGAAATATCTTCTAATTTTGAGATTTTTCTGTTTGCTTCATTCTATTTTGGAGACTCCCCACTGTACTTTTAATTTGCTCTACTGTTTTCTTAATTTCTGCTATATTAACTTTCATTTGTTTTATTTCCTGTGTGACATGTTGCTAAAGTTTCTTAAACTCCTGTATTACATGCTTCTTGTTGATAAGAAGCTTTATAACAAGTTTTGAATTCTGTATCCCCCATTTTCTTGATGTCTTCCTCAGTTAACTCTGAGGTTGGCAAAGGCTTTTGTTCCTTTGCAGGTGAGTCTTCAGTAATATTCATTATGCCTTTGTCTCTTCTTTTGCTCTTGGTCATTGTACTAGTTATCAGATTCTTCTCCTTGGGGCAGGTTTCTAATCTGTGTCACCCACAGGTCTACAGTTAGGCTTTACTTATTGCAGTTGGTGAATGGCTCTTTGTTTGCAGCCACTTGTGTAATTCCTTCTAGCGAGTTCCAGGTCTGGATTCTTATGTTAGATATCTACCATGGTCTCTGTAGCTCCAGCTCCTGGCTCACCACTCTCTACCTCCTGCAATCCCATGCTGAGGCTGCACTATTGTCTGTACAACTTTTCTCCCACTTCCAGTTGGAGCAGGTCCCAGGATTAGAGAGACACCAGGTATCCTATATAACTAGACTGTTGTTGGTGCTGATCTTGCCAGAACCTGTTGACTGTTAGGTCTGAGGGCCATGTGGACCTATTTTGACCCGTATGATGCTGAAGTCGGTATTATTTTACCTGTGGGACCAGTGCAAAGTACTGAGCTTAGTGAGTTCACTCCCAGTTCAGCACATGCACAGTATTGTCTGTAGCCTTTGCCTCCCTATACAAAATGGTGCCCTATTCAGCTCTAGAGGGCAGTCTGAACTGTGAAATCTACTCTGTTCCCACACTGCCCGTCTGGGACCTGCCTCTCTGTCTCTGTTCCTGATCAAACCAAGCAGACCAGCAGGACAGGCAGTTCTTTGTCAGAGTTCCGGCTGCCAATTCAGTTCAGATTGTCACTTGCTGAATGCTGCTCGGGTGTCAGTCACTGCAACGCCACATGATTATGTCCACTGATTTCCCATGTCTGTCCGTGTCCAAGTGCCCCTCTGCTGTTCTGTCCTCTCATTTCCTGGAATGTACCCTCTCTGCTTCTGTTTCTCCATCTGTTTAAACATGTCCTTACTCTATTCTTCCATCTTGATTCTCCCAAAGTAAAAATATTTTAAAGGTTTTTTTACTTTGTGAAACACACAGTGACAGAGAAAAAGGGAGAGACCAATAGAGAGATCTGCAGTCCTCTCGCTCATTCTCCAAATGCTTGAAACAGGTGGGGCTGGACCATTTCCTCAGCCAGGAATTCCATCTGGGTTCATTCTGGGACTGACTGGGAACCCAAGTTGTGAGCACTTGGGCCATCATCCACTTCCTCCCAGGCATACTAGCAGGAAGCTGGATCAGAAGGGGAACAGCCGGGCCTCCATCCCAGACCCTCGGATGCAGATGGGAGGATTCCAAGTAGCAGCTTAGCTCACTATAGGGCTTTTGTGATTACTCTTGTTACGTACATTGGCACCTAAAGTCCTAGCAATATTATTAAGTGGTGATTACATTACCTCTGACTTTTACATGAAGGGATTGGAGCATAGGGAAATGAGGCAGGGGCCAGAACCCAGCCTGAGCCTAACTGCCACACCATACCTGAAACGGGCACCCATTACCACTGTGCTGCTGCTGTGCAGCTCTGTGACAGCTCATAGTATACAAAGAGCTTACCCCCACCCCCATCCGGGATTTCATTTATTCCACAAAGCACATTAGAGCTTGTGACTCTGTTTCATGACAGAAAACTGAAGCTTGGAGAAGTTAATAAGATAATATTGGGCATGTGAAGCACTTAGTATTTATTGGCACATAGTTGTTATTTAGTAAATACTAATTCTTTTCTCATCCCACCACGGATGTCTCAGTCACTCACTGTCCGCCTTCACTAAGGAGGTGATGACTTCCAGCCAGCTAGCCCAGGACTTATGCACGTGCCTCCCCTTTCCTCTCTGCCCTAATGGGATGCCTGCGTAGCATGGGCGTTTCGGCTTGCTCTTCCACTCTGCTTTAAACGTTGGTCAGCAGTGGCTGTGCTTCCTTCCTCTGGGCCCTGGCCAAACCTCGCGTCCTTACCAACACAGTCCTAAGCAGCAACTCCAGCCAATTGAGCATAGTCCTGTTCTTGAATTGAAAAAATTGTATTTGCCACCTTTTTTCCTTAAACATTGTTGGAATGTTCCCTCTTTTCTCCTTCCCTTCAGGGTTGAGCCTAAAAGTGCACATGCCCTTGACCTGCAACCTCGTTGGAGGGTATACCATGTTAAAGTTGTATTCATTAGCTTGATCTCCCAGATGCCGAATCCTTTGTGCCTGATGATTTCAGAGAGGTGCTGCCCTATTCTACCAAAGTTAGTACATGGCATTAGTTTTAGGGGAGCAGTGAAGCTAAGAGGATCAGATGGTAGGTACTAACAGCAATAGACGCAGCACACAGAGTACTATGGCTAAGTGTTGACTGGTTGGCAGAAGCTGCCCAAGAAGCTACGCAAGGACAGGGCCAAGACGGATAAGCCATCAACATAGTGTCCCCTTTCATTTGGTTAGCACCTCAAAGCAGGGCTTCCAACCCTAACGCCATGTCAGTATCACCAGGTTCCTGGTTTCACCCCAGACCTGCTGGCTCTGAATCTCATAGGTTACTGAACAAGCACCAGGAATTCCACCTGTGTCATAATTGCCAATGATAATTCTCTGTAGGATATACAGGCTCTGTATTGGGTGTACAGAGAGGATATAAATAGCCTCTACCAAAAGGCTACCTCTATTATCTCTTCATAAAACAGTCCAATCATATCATCATTAGACTTGTGATTATAGTAGTTATTTATCAGAAGCATCAAGTGCAATACCACATAGCTTAGAGAAGGCAAAGGGTTTCATCTCATAAACCGACTCCAGTCAAGTTTGTAATGATTGCCCGGAGCGTTCTGCCGAGATGGCATCTTGGGATGTGTCTGCAGCAACGGAAGGGAACTCGTGATTGACTGGAGGTGTCTGCCCTGGGCCCCAGTGTGGTGGGAAGCAACGTGTTTGCCATCCATTGTCTTCCCTGATTACTCTGTCCTACTGCTGTGGTCATTCAGCCCCTTGTCAGGAAGTACAAGCCAAGTCTCAAAGGAAGACTTTATCACAGCAGTGTCATTTGATTTTGCAATATGCAAACCCAAGAAACAGGCTGGCAGCACGAGACTGTGAGGCAAAGGGTTTTGCTATCCACAGGCTCATTCTGACCCTGAAAGCAGTTCTGCATGGCAGTGTGTAAGAATGACACCTCTTCCCCTGTTAGCCTCATGCAGGGGCCTGTGGAGTGCAGCCCAGGTCATCAGACTCAGGAAGTGCAGTGTTGTGAGGAAGCAGGTTGGTCGTCCGTGTTTTCATTTCATCTTCTCTGGGACCACTGAGGAGACACTGTTCTCCCGAAGCAAAACACACATCAGGTTTAACTCCAGAAGCCCCTGGGCCAGCCGGCAACTCAGGACGTCAGTTGTGGAACGGAGCAGTTATCTTGTCCCCGTTATGACAGCCTAACCTCGCACTGAGGATAGCACTGAGGTACATGTGAGGTAGTGGCAGGTCACTGTCCTCACTGTCCACAGTGCTTCCTAAAGAAAATTCCTTCCGCAGCACATTTGTGCTTAATGCAGTGGTTACATTGAGAGAATGTCCCACCCAGAAACGTCACAAACTTTAGGGATTTCTTCTTTCCCTCTCTTTCTTCTTCTTCTTTAAACTTACCTTTTTATTACATTTTCAACAAACTTTTTTGTTGAAAGGCAGAGAAGAAGGGAAAAAAGGAAACAGGAAAAGATCTCCTACTTGCTGGTTCTCTGCTCAGATGGCTGTAACAGCCACATGTGGACAGACCAGAGCCAGGGACCAGAAGCGCCCTCCAGAGCTCCCACAGGGGTGGCAAAGACTTAAACAGTTCAGCCGTCCTCTGCTGCTCTCCCAGCACTCCACCAGGAAGCTGGATGGGACTTGAATCAGACTCTCTGATATAGAATATAGGGGTTCCTAGTAGCAGCTCAACCTCCCACATCAAAAATGCTTGTCCCTCATCTTCGTTCACTATTCTGTTCTGTCCCTGCCTCTGCGGCCCAGGTGGCTGGAATAGGGTGCTTGTCTCTGCAAGAAAATAATCCGATACATGAGTCAGAGTGCTGATAAGCTAGCTAGCAAGAAGTAAGAAGTGCACCTGACAGGCCGGGTGGCCACTCCACAAGGAGCCAAGGGCCCGGCTGGGCTTAGACTGCACTTTGTGTGGGATGGAGTTCACTTCTTCCCACCATTTCTCCTTCCCTCGCCCCCTTCTTCGATATTGCTGAGTGGGATGTGTTTACGACAAGAATTTCTCCCATGGCTTTCTTAGGCAGCATTATCAGAGTAGGTGCCAGATCAGGACAGTTTTGAGCTGTCTCTCGGGATGCCTGGAATCCCCTGTCCAACAAGATCCTCAGACCCAAGCAAAACCTTTCCTGTGTGAACACCAGGCTGTCTCCCAAGCATGCTTCTAAGGCTGTTTTATTGCTTCCCACATAAACTTGTCTTTTCTCTTCTTCCTTTGTCATGCACCTTCCCACCTGTCCCCCCCTGTGGCCCGTGAGCCCCAGCAGTGTGGCAGGGCCCCAGAGAGGAAAGGAAATGGTCAGACACTCCCCAAATATTTGCAGATATTGGAAGTTCTCTTAGGGAACAGTGGTCCCACCTGAGGTATCCATTTGCCAACAAGGGATTTGGTTGTACAGAATCCTTGTATCTACCCTTCCCACAGAGAGACCTCACCCCGTGTGCTCGCCGGTGTTCAGGCCACCGGGTAGCTTGTATGCCAGAGGCACTCACACTTGTCACCAAGTCTCTTCCCGACGCCTCCATTGGGATTGGCAGCTCTTAGCTGTGATTCCTATCTGGGTTCCCCTGAATGAAAGCAGTGAATCTGGGCTCAGACACCCCGTTTGATCACAAGGAAGTTAGGATTCTCCAGGATTTTGTTTTAGTTATGACCAAAAATTACAATTTTGTCATCTATTTTGGGTTGGAAGCAGTGCTTTCTCTCCTATTCCGCCTTGAATATGCCCCAGAATTTCTTGGCAAGGCAGCACGCTGGTCTGCCCCTGCTGTGGCCTGGGGGTGTGGAGGTATGAGTTATGACTGCAGCTCTGTTGTTAATAGGTGACATCACACAGGTCATATCCCAGCCCCGAGTCTCGATTTCTTCCTAAGGAGAGTGCAAGCCACAGAGCAGGTGATCTCGGAGGTCTCATTAAACCCTAACAGCCAGTGTTTTGATCCTGCACGTAAATTCAGATGGGTTCCACGGGCCTGCCCGACCACTGCATGGATGCTATCGATTGGCAGCACAGACTCAGCAAAATCCACTCTGGCCAAGAGTTGTTCAGGGGCACTCCCTGGGGGCTCTTCCAGGCTTCAGAGGCTCTAGGTAACCTGTCGACAAGAGGATTTTAGACTCGTGTAAAAGCTGCTTCAGGATTTAACAACAGCAGGGCTTTGTAGTCTTAGATTCCAAGTCATGGGAAATTGATGAATGAAGCACGGGTCATGTCAGAGCAAATAAACAGTATCTGGAGAAATACACTGAGAACATGGACCATTAAATGCCCTGATTTTTGCCAGAATGTTGTTATAACTTCCTGGAAGGATATTTTAAGTGTGCCTCAGGGGAAGGTATGCCCCCAAGAGTCAAGCCCTGCCTGCTGGGACATAGGAAGCAGCTGGCAGTACAGACGGACACCAGACAGGGCCAGGCCTGGGCTCCAGGCTGCAGCCTTGCATGTGGCCCACTTGCTCAACCTTCTGAAGTTCATCTTCATCTTCTGCAATAACTTGAGTCTTAGTTGACGGAGCTCTTCTGTGCCAGCATGAGCCAAGCTCTGTGTGCTTGGGCCGTTCCAGCTTCAGGACCCTTGGGAATGGAACTGTGGCTGGCAAAGTAGAAAGCTCTGACCTACCAAGGGAGAGGTAACTGTGCAGAGGACAGCAGTGGGAATGGCCCGACAAAATTGAGGTCTCCAGGTTAATGATGTTATAGTCATTAAAAGACATTATGGAACAGGGAGTGCTTAGCACAAATATCTCCATGCACTGGTGTCTGAGAACAACTTCCTGATAACATTGACTTCTAGGTGAGTGTAGGGAAGAGACATTCCTGGGACGCTTGGTGACAAGGGGCGTGGACAGCGTTCCCGGGGGAGGGGTCGAGCATTGGCTTCTCCAGATGGAGAACTGTCCTGTGTTTCAGGATGACATCTCAGAGCCACACCTGGGGATGGGCAGGCCCTTTTTCTCACTGGCTCACATCACTGGATCTGTGTCACATCCTGGGGCCCGGTGCCTGACTCTTGATCATCTTACAAGTGGCAGTGTTAGTCATGAGCAATGTATCAGCACTGCCCCAGGCTTTCACGTAATTTTTAAAAGAAGTCCTGAGGTAAATATGATCGTCTCCATTTTATAGCAACATGCCAGTGTCACAGAGATCAGAGGCAGGAGCACCAACACTTGCACCTCAGACTTCTGACTGCACCACTGCCTCTGAGTGGGAAATGGGCTGGCTCACCAAAGGATCCAGGCCAGAGGCTGCCCAAGTAGGTAACCGGTCTTCGTTAGCAAAACATGATGCCCAGTACCTGTTGCCTTTTATGGAAATGCTTTGGTCTGAAACTGACAAGGGTCTCCCTGTGCTAACGCAGGAGCCCTAGACACAGGGCTTCCCCCAGAGAGTTGGGTCTACATTAGAGTTGTGTTTTTGTTTATTTGGAGCTGTCTTGTTAGGGAAGGATTTATATGCTGGCGTTGATGTAGGACAGCAATCAGGCCGTGTTTTCTGCCTTTGACAGTTGGTGTGATAGTTTGCTTCCAGTGAAGTTTGACTCACTGTATCTGGAAGCTGTCAGAAGTAGAAGTATGAAAAGGTCATGACAGATGGCTGTGGATAAGTGGGTAGGGGAGGAGAGCCGGCAACGCAGACAAATGGCCTCCCAGGCTCGGAGGGGAAGGCTGACCCCGGCCGCTGCAGGCAGGTCCCGCGCGCTCTTCTGCCGCTCAGCCACGGGGCACTTGAGAGTCACTGGGTTGAAGTCTCTTCCTCCCCACACTGTGCAAGCTGAAAGAGGGCATTGGATTTGGAAGTAAAAACCAGCAAAAGGCAACTTCTAAAATGATGTTTATGTTGTAGATGAAACTTTGGCTTCAGAAACATGGAGGAAAAGAAAGGCTACGATCCCACATCCAGAGCTGACCATCTTACCAGTTTGGAGCATTTCCTTTTCTGATCTCTTTCCTATAAATATTTTTCCTGTCCTTCTCATTTGTATGGTGTTGTAAAATTTTTTCTAGGTCAAAACTTTGTTTTTTATAATATTTCATGATCATGTATTTCAGCACACCTCAATGAGCTATTACACTGTTGTTGGCCATTTAAACTGGAGTGCTACAGACTATAATGTTTATTCTTTAATGTCCATATACTTGAAAGGCAAAGCAACAGAGAGAGAGCTCCCATCCGCTAGTTCATTCTGCAAATGCCTGCAGCAGCCAAGGCTGGGCTCGGCCTCATTCAGGGGTCAGAAGCTCCACCTGAGGGACAGGGGCCTAAATGCTTGAGCCATCCTCCTCTGCCCCCTTGACTATATTAGCCGGAAGCTGGATCGCAGATAGGCTAGCCAGAGCGGGAACCGGCATCTTAAGGAAGGCAGCATCACAAGCTGAGGCTTAACCCACTTCACACAACACTCGTGCCAAGAAATCTCATCTTGAGGAAAGCTTTCTGTGCTTATTTCCTTGCAAATATGTGTACAACTTGAGTTAACCGGTACCTAAGTGATACATAAAGGAGTGCTTCTGCCTTTCTTTCAGCAACTTTACACAAAAACTTTAGCCAAGCAAATTATGGTTAAATAAATAAATAAATAAGAATACTGGAGCCAACATTGCTGAACAATGGGTTAAGTCATTGCTTGCAATACCAGCATCCCATATTGGAGTGCCGGTTTGAGTCTGAACTCCTCTGCTTCTGATTCAGCTTCCAGAAGCCAGCTTAGCTTCCTCCGAGCTGGGCAATCTCAGGCAAGTTGTTTGACCTTCCTTCCGCGTCTTCATCTGTCAAACAGGGCTGAGCCCAGTAACCCCGGTTAGAGGGGTGGTTGGGAGGTGTAAGTCAGTGTGCACAGTGGGCTTGTTGCTGGGAAGTTGCTGATCAGTGTTCGCTGTAGCTCCTGTGTACAGACTGATTGGCATTAGTTGCACCTTTGTTCTTTGATTGAACCATGCTTGGCCTTGTGAAAGTAACCCACAGGGAACACACTTGCTCTCAGCGCTCCAGGGAGCAGGGAGCCACCCCTCCCCTCAGCAATTAGGACGAAGCAGTGGCCAAGTCACAGCCACACTGCTTGGCCGCCCCATTCCAGAATCCCACCACCCCATCACCACAGTGACATCCCACATCTTGTCATTTGTCTGGTTGCCTTTAACATGCTCATCCTTACTGTCCCACCCCCATTGTCCCTGTCCCAGTCCCTAGCTAACTCCTTCCAACCAAGAAGAAGGGGGACTCTGGGCTGGGGACTGACAAGTTTGGCTGGGCCCAGTGCTCAGGGACTGGGCTCCCTCTGTGGCCTGTCCAGACCCTCCTCCACGCCTGCCCTCCTGGAAGCAGAAGGCAGTGCATGTTCAGCAGGTACATGTGGGGCCCTGCTTCCAAGAGCTGAGAGCGGAGACTCACTCACCTTTTCTGGGTGAGATTATTTAGTATATGAAAAGGATTTTTCCTATCAGAAAAGCTTCCCCTACAGGTTCCTTTAAATAGTGACTCCTCTAGGCAGGCAAGTGTTTTACAGATCATTAACTGCTTGACTGAAAGCCTACGGGGGCAAAGAAACTTAAACCTGAAGTGTTGGGAGCCCCTGCCAATTACAGATCAATCCAGAATGAAGATAAAGGATCTTTGGGACTAGAAGTCGGTAGGAAAATGCGATTCAAGTCAGAAAAAAATCTGATTTACACACAACTTTTTGGAACACACCAGTTGTTTAAATGGTGTTCCACCTGTCTGCCCATCTTGAGCCTATTGCTTGCATCTCCCACATCTTATCCCAAGCCCGAGTGTTGGGGTTCCCCTCTGTGAACAGTGCCTGTACGATCACCCCAGGAAAGGGCGTCATTGGGAAAGTGCTCTCGTGGCTGCGCAGAGCGCAGGCAGCTGATGCTGAGATACGGCCGTAATGGATGAACTGTACCGTAACAATTTGCAGATAAAAATAATAGAAGTTAAAGTGTACTTTACATGATAAAAGAAAGATGGAAGAGGACGAGAGTCTGTTACGTCTGAGATGGTTACAAAAGTCCTGCTTTGTGAAGTAGGCTCTGTTGAAAAGATTGATGCAACGGGGAGTGACCTTGGCTTGGAGCAGGAGCTGGTGATGTATGTATGAGCATCCCTCTGCTAAATGGACCCAGATTTGTAGCACTAATATACATGGGAGCCCGGAACCAAACTCAGCACGGCAATAAATCAACAGCCACTTTGGGTGTCATTTCTGGTTTATATTCCACTATTGTTCTATCACTTTAATTCATGTCACTATCATCTTTTCATCTGGAACAGTTTTATATAATTTTCCAGTGGAGTTACCTGACAAATCCTATCAAATTAACAAGGTACATTAACAGTATTGACTGACTACGGCTTCAGGAGTCACAGGGCCATAGAACAAAATTTTAAAACCATGTCTCTCTGGTGATTTTTTTTCCCCCTCTCCTGAGAAAGGAATGTGGAGCAGGGTTTATTTCCACATGAGAAATATGCACATTTATTTTACCCTGTTCATTGTGACTTTTATAAATGTCAGAATAAGGAGAAGAGTATATGCGTGCGCTAACACACGTGCACACACACTTCCAACAGCTGTGACTTTCAGGCAACCATAGAAGTGGCCAGATCTTTAACAATTAAAGACCAAATTGGAGGCAGGAGTGTAACTGGGTGGCCGTAATCTATCTGAGGTGAAATGTAGTAAAATCGATGTGCAGCTGCATCCCTGCCCTCTGAGATCGCCTGGACCTGGCTGTGTAGAATCATTCAGATGCAGGACGTGGTGCCTAATTGAAATACGAGGTCCTGAAAAACATCTGACGACAAAACCCAGTGTCTGATTAATTAAAATATCCCAATCGTTCATCCCTACCAGAGCCCACGCTGAAACAGCCAGGGTCAAGCAGCCAGCCCTGCTCTCTGGCCTGGAGACAGTGGAGGACTGGCCACTGTATTCTGCCTTTGTCTGAATGGTGTCAGGAAGTCAGTGTGGGGGTGTGGCACACCTACTCCTTAGGAGTTTGTTTGTATTTGCTTTTTCATTGTAAATTTGCAGTCAGACTATGATTTATGTGTGTGGGGGTTGGGGTTTAGGGGAGTGCTGTTTGCTTGAGCCTTTATTTTCTGCTACTTTTGGCTTGTTAAATTTTCTTAGAGTTTGTCCAGAAATTTCTAATGTGACCCATAGGCTAAGTTACATTAACTTTGGTTGTCTGTTCTGTTGCAGAATATGCATTTGATTATCTTAATTACTTCCGGTATCGCCCCTCATCCCTCTGCCTTTGATCCTGTCCTTTAAACTGTGGCCTAAAAATTGATCGCCCAAGATTGTACAGGGGGCCTTCTCTAGAAGGCATGTTAAACGTTTTGGTCTCACTTCTTGAACACATTCCCGTGGGTTGAGCCTGAGCGTGGGGTCTGGTGAAGCGTGTGCACCCCTGCTGTGCTGGGAGAGCAGCTGCTGCGCACGGCCACGCTCACCCAGGACACCTGCTGCACGTGGTGTCACCTTTTGTTCTCAGCCACTGCACAGCACATCGCAACTCTCACAGCTCTGGACCTGCCCAGTTCACGCTGCGAGTCCCTGGTGTAAAGCCCTTGTCTGACTTCTCCAGCCCAGTGCTCAGTCTCCACAGCACACAAACATGACCTCCCAGCCTGCTGCCAGGCCAAAACTTAAACTTGAAAGGTTGTGTGTAAAGAACCCTCTGAACCTCCCATGACTTCCTTTAAATATAGCCTGGGTAATTATTTACTGTCAGGGAAGGGAGGACATAGCCTTTTTTTTTTTCCTCCTGTGTAAGGTTTTTCTAGATTAGAATCTGTGGTGCTTGCCTCGCTGTGTGGGCACAGAAGAGAGAGCAGCTTCTCTGTAGACTGGAGCCTCCCTCCTGAGGAAGGGCACGGTGGGCCACGCTCTTCTGGAATGACCTTACATTGTAGTTGATTTCATGACCAAATGGCAGTAAAAAGAGCATGTGGGTAGGTGCAGTATTGTGTCTGTTCCAGCTAAGAAAATGGGTTTCTCATTCTGTTTCCATAGCATTGAGAGTTGTACCCCTCCCCTTGCAACTCACCCACCCGAAACACCAGACTGTACCCCTCCTGCTGGCTGTTTGGAGTCTCCGTGTGTCTGTCTGTGGGAGCCCTAAGACCTAAGAGCTTCAGTTATCCAGTGCGGGTCCAGTGATGGCCCCTCTCCTCATGGCTGCTTTTCTGTCCTCCCCATGGTTCCCAGGGATCTCCGGAGACAAAGTGGAGATTGACCCCGTTACAAATCAGAAGGCCAGCACTAAGTTTTGGATTAAGCAGAAGCCCATCTCGATCGATTCTGACCTGCTCTGTGCCTGTGACCTTGCGGAAGAGAAAAGCCCCAGTGAGTAGTCCCTTTATTTATGTCTCCTTCCTCTCTTCCCCTCCGTGTGCTGGTGCCAGGAGGATATATTGCCACCATGTCCTTTTTTTCCTTGGGTCTCTAATTCATTACCAGAAATTTCTTTTAATCAACCGGGATTGTGTTGTGGTGCCCAGAGCCTGACATGCGCCTTCTCCCTCATCGGTCCTCACAGCTCAGTGCCTGACCTCAGCGGGGACCCCCCAACCCGGGGACTGGGGGCACCAGGGCAGTTTCTGACCTCAGCGGGGGACCCTCACCTGGGAGCTGGGGGGCACCAGGGCAGTTCCTGCCGCCCTTGCCTTCCCATGGCAGGGTGCACTTGTCCAGTCAGAGCTGGACCTGCCTCCACACCAGATGGAGTCAGAGGGGGGATTTCCCGTGGCGCCCAAGGCTGGGTTTAGATATCCATCACGATGGAGGCATCGGCACCCCCACGTTATTGGCAGCTGCGTGACCTCCCAGCTCATAATTAAACTCCTGCCTGGTCCTGCAGCAGAGATCACAGCTGGGTTGGCATTCCTCTGCTTAAATTATCAAAGTAAATACAGGCCCGCTATATAGTTTGGCATATTATATTTTTGCAGTTAAGTAATTGAGTATAGCATTTAGATGAAATCACTTAATCATTTTTGGGACCCCAGTCTTATCAAGGAGCAGAAAGGACACATTGAACACATGGAAATCCCTCTGCAGAGGAAACAGCTTTAGGCCAAGGAAGGGTGCCCGGCTGCCTGGAGAAGGCTGGTCCCCTGCCTGCCTGTGGAGGATGCACTTGCCCAGGCCCGCCCCAGGAGGCCTGGAAGCAGTGATCTTCAGAGAGGATCTAGTAGCTAATTGTTAACCCTCTGTATTCCAGGGTCCACTAAATTTGAGAACAAGTATATTATGAGGAGTTACACCCCTAAGCAGAATAACAAGAAATGTGCTTATAGTAGTTTCTGAAATAACACTAACTGCACAGCGCCCACCTCCCAGAGCACTGAGCCCCTTGCGGGCTTACAGACTACATGCCTCAGGCACCCATCTCTGGCAGGTGTCTGATTTCCTTGTCAGTTCTATGCTAGGTTACAGATTGTTCTTTCAACTCATTAGCCTACAGCGTGTCCAGGAAAAGGGAGGAGGCTGTGCTCCCAGCGTGGCCCCCCAATTGCAGGCTGGCGGTGAAAACAGTCGTCTCTGCTCTGTGGGCCTGGGCCTGGCACTGCTGGCTTCCCTTCCTAACCCCACCCACTCCAGCTTATCAGCCAGTAAGGCCACCACTTTCCTGGCATCCTCCATTGCAAGAACTGAGGCTGCTTTGAAAAGTCCATTGACTCACAACTCTGAGAAAAGAAGGGCCCAGGGGCCTGAGCTGTAAAGGTCAGGCTAGGACTCACCCCGGAACTCCAGCTGGGCCATGGGAAGCTGCATTTGGAGCTGGGAGAGTTCCAAGGGGCAGCCTCCAGCCCTGCAAGGGAGAAGGGGTGGTTCCCAGCCGGGTCCCCAGTGCACTGGAGGTGCAGAGAGACGGCACCCCTACAGTAATGACAGTCTAGCCAGTGTCTTCCATTTGATTGTCTGATGTTCCAGATAGTTCTTTGTGAAAACTGCGCATGTGGGTCTTACAGATTGCCTGCTGTCACTGTGGCTTTGGGTTCGAGGCAGGCTCACTGTCCCCTTTAGAGCACTTCCTGACCCCCTTCCCTACAGCATCACTTCCCAGGCAGGCTCTTGGAGTGCAGTGGTATCAGGACCTTGGCCGTGGGTGGGTGGGTGACAGGACTGGGCCTGTGCCTTCCCTTCAACCACAGGACTCTTTTTCCTGTTTAGAGACACCATATTTTAGAAATCTGATAAAAAGGTTTTTCCACTTACAAGAAGAAAAGCTCTGAGTTACAGGCTTACAGAATCAGTCACACAGTGACAGCCAGCTGAATTTCTGGTGTTGTAGCCCATGCTGTCCCATCTGGAGGCTGGGCTCTAGTCGCTGGGAACCGTGCACACTCACCCACGCCTCTTGCATGCACCTGGCCCCCACGCTGCCCAACCCCAGCGCAGTTCCAGGTCAGCTGAGAAGCACATCATCTACAGAGCTGTAGGAGGGTACTGCAGGAAACACATGGAAAATGGAATGTAAAATTACTTTGTTTTAGTGCAAAAAAACCTTTTAAATTTACACATAGTTATCTCATAATTCACATTTCCATGGGCTCTTTGAATACCTTCATTGGGGGTGTGTCCTGCTATTCCACCGATATTGGGACTCAGGCCTGGGCCAGTGCCTGCCAAGCTGTGCCTGGTGAGGGTTGACTTGTAGTCGAACATGAACACAGCCAGCATTTAGAAACCAAAAGTTGCTCAACATCATTGACATTGCAGAGTGCCCAAACAAAAATGTTCTCCCTGAATTAGATTGATGCTTTGTGCTCAGGATTTCTAGCATCTTCATCAAATTAATTCAGTGACTTAATCTTCAAAAGCTCATCCTCAAACTATTATCCAACCACAGAATTAATCAATGGGGTGGTGGCTTTTTCCTTCTATCTTGCGGGGTGTGTGTGTGTGTGTTGTGTGTGTGTTTAAAGGATTAATGGTAACCCTTTTTATCTTTTGTGTCTGTTGGACCTTAGAAAAAGTTATTTTAATAGCACTATAGAAATAGAAGTCACTATATTTCATAAGTTTAGCTTGTGATTTTTATCAGCATAGTGATGTATGTTTGTAGCTGAGTTTACATCAAAAATTATTCTTAGGGCCTTCTTGAATGAATTATGGCAGAGAGAAAGTCTAGAAGTAGATAAGGTTTTTGATTTCTGCAATATATTTCCTTTTTCATGTTTTTATCTCTCATAACACAAGTGTCTTGCTGAAGACTGGAACGTGTGGCCAACTGGAAGGATTTAGTTGTGAAAACAGAGCGGACATGTTATTAAACAGCCTGCTCTACAAAAAAGCATCAAGTGTTGGGGAGGATAATGAAGTTGTCCCCAGTCTGACTTGAGACATGTTTGTCAGAATTTTTAACAGAAAAGAAATGGTTTGTAAACCCTTCGAATATGGCCAGTTTGCAGTGTTTATTGAGAGCCGCTGTCAAACCATTAATTTGGTCGTCATAAGGCACACAGCTCAAGTTTAATTGATGCCATATCCCAGAAGTGTGTGAATAGCTGGCTTGGCAGAGGGACTGAGCACCAGCACGGCTGCGGGGCAAACACATAATTACGGTATTGTGTGCGCAGGAAGGCCTGGCCTCTGCAGGGCTCTGTGAAGAGCCTGCAGCCTCTGCCCTCCACTTGTTCCTCTCATTCTGCTTCGCAGAGGGAAGATTGATTGCTCTGTCCCTGTGAGTGTTTAAGGACCTGGAACTTAATGACTAAATAGATACATGCCTTGAAAAAATTACTTACAAATATGGACTCTTATAAGAGTTCCTTAAGAAAATATGTGTGTCAAAAGTCCTGAGAATTTAGAAATAATTTCTGCCTTTCTAGATTTAAAAAAAGAAAAAAAAAAAAAAAACTGTAAACAACCACTACTGGTTTGACCAGCAACTTCACAAGCTGGTTTGCCTGTCCTTAGGATACTTTTTGCTTTTTTGAAAGGTGTCTCAAAACTCTAAAAGAAGAATTTATGTTCGTTTTCGCTGATCAAGCATGTTTCAGCACATAGGAGAGGAACCTGCCTGCACATCAGAGTCCCCTGGTTAGACTGCCTTAGAAAGGGAGCTGTCGACCCTCTTGCACAGCCAGGGCAGGGTTGGAATGCCAGGAACTCTGTTGGTAAGTGCTGGTCTCAGATTCCAGCCCGGAAGCAGAAACGGGGCCCTGGCTGTGTGCACCCCTTGCAGCCGGGCGACCCTCCCGGGTCGGCTTTCTCTAGGACCAGGGTGCGCAGGTTTGAGCCTTCAAAGGAAGCAGCCTGTCATCGAGAAATCAGATTTAAACCTTAATAAAGTAGCTGTCGTCTTTATAGCTGAAAAGAGCTCTGTGTCTCAATTAGGTATAGATAATAGAAAATCTTAAGGAAGCAACATCATAGAGGTAACCTGATTATGTCCTCTTGCAATAGTGTAATTTAAAGGAAGTCAGATTCTGTTGATGCTTGTTATGTTGGTGGGGGAGGTTTGATTTTGTTTTCTCTGGTTTGGTCCAAAACACCATTTGGATGCCAGATAGGAACTCTTTGGGGTTATGGGTTAGCCACACTGCAGGAGCCTGTTCAACCCTGGCAAATAGAGCCTGCTGAGCCTGAGAGGAGAGTTAGTGAAGATATGACTTAAATTAGCTAGGGTTATTGGTGGCCTCCCACTTAAATGATTCTTTCTTTTCGTAAGTACTTGACAAGATTTGTAAAGTAGTGTATTTAATTTACTAATTAAATTAAAGCTACTGAATGATGATTTGTCCACATTGATTTAGCTTAAATAGAAAAGATCAGCATTGTTGTGATCTTCAGCAACCTTAATGGCCAGGCCAGTTAGACACAAAGGCCCCTGTGTTTTATAGGTCAGGAGAACACAGGTAAGCCCGGGCTGTAATTGAATTGCCTGCACTGCACCCTGCAGTTGCACATTTCCTCTGCACTGGGGCTTAAGAGAATGTTAACGCGGTAATAGGCACAGGGCCTTCCCCATTATACGTCTTGCTATCGAGCGGTTCTGCATGACTAGTTAAAGAAGATGGCAAGAAGATTAATGAAGGCAAGGCTAATACAGAAGGGGGTACTTTCGCAGGACTTCTACGGAGGAGATATTAGAGCTGAACCAGAGCTTGGCTTTTTCTTTATCCTGTGACCTTTGAACCTGCCTTACTGTTGAGAGCTGCCAGGGAAGTCGACATTTTGATTGATGTTGGTACACGAGTCAGTCTTTCCCATTGAATTCCACATCTGCACGAAAATAGCTTTTCCAGCAGAATTCATACTGGCTGAAAGTGATAGCCAAATTGATGGCTGAAATGCTTTTATGTAGTTTTCATTTAAACCTAGAAGTACTTGATGGTTTAATTTGCTTCCAGCTTTCAAAGATTGTACATATTTACGTATATGTTCTTAATGTGCTCATCAACCCATGGAGAAAGACCAGGGTTAAGAACGTTCTAAGGTTTGCGAACAGCACCAAGTAGACTTTATGGGGGAGTAGAAGCAGTCATCCCACAAACCCTTCACCACCATTAAAAAAGGAGAATGAGTCTAAAAACCCCCAAAACTAAAGTTTCTATAAATAAAAGCCAAGCATTGAGCTGTTTTTGGAAAAGCTGGAGACAGCAGAGCTGGAAGCCTTGCCCTTGAACCTGTCCGCACCCCAGCGAAGGGTTGCTGTCAGGACCCCACCAGGTGCCGGCACCCTCTGGGACCGTGGGGCTTCATCAGAAGACTGTCCCGGGCTACTTGTGTATTATGAACCTCTTCCAGTGTGCCAACCCATTCCCCTCTTCCAGTGTGCCCACCCACTCCAGTCACCTCGTTTGTGGAGCTGCAGACCTTGCGTGGGTATGTGGCCGTGTGTGCACGTCCCGCGCCCTATCCAGCAGCAGTGTGCAAAGAGGGTAGAAGGACTTGGGTCTGTTGCTAAAGTCACCTCCAGCCCACCCAGCCCACTCATTGAATCCTCTGGCCACAGAATTTCTTTTCTCCCTGTTTGACAAGAGTAGTTCCAGCAGAAATACTCACTCTCCCTCTTTGACCTGTCAGGCTTCCTGCTCTCAGCTTAGGAGATTTCCGGAAACGTTGTCACGTCCTTCAGATTTTTCTGAGAGTGTGCGTAAGCTGGATGAAGCAGCTGTAGCCGAGGTGGGTGCATGTTCAAGGCCTTGCTGGCCACTCTAGGCCCCTGCATTGGCCTGTCAGCTGAGGACCACAGTCTGCCCGCAGGCTCTGTCGGCTCCCAGCTTTGGGCACTCCAGATGTTAGGGAAGCGAGCTGTGCTGCGTTTTTATCCTCTGACAAGGACTTATTTCTTAAGTTCCAGATCAAATACGGTAAGTACTGCCTGATTACAGAGCACAGCAGATCTACTGTATTAAATGCCCCAGTTATTGAATTGCCTTTTCATAAGAGTCCTCTGGAGCACAATCAGGAGCAGGCAGTGCCTCATCCTTTTAACAGATATGTTTCCTAGCCCTATTAAAAGGGGTCTTCATCTATCCTGTCAAAGCGAGTCTGCTGGGGTTTTTTAGTTTAATTACACTATCCAATTAAAACTCCTTGCTGCATTTGGATGCGCCTCTCCTTGGGCCTGAGTGGATATGACATTTACAAGGCTCGCCTTTCAAGCAGACAATGGTGTGATTGATGAGGCGCACAGCCAGTGGAGGAGGCGAGCGCCTGCGGAAGTGCTGCTTAGTGCATTTTGATTTATTTATCATCTCCCTCCAAAACAAGGGAGCTGCTGGTGAGATGGGTTTAGGCAGCCAGGGGGATCACCTCAATTTTTCCAAGTATATAGGAAAGAAAGACCTAGCGTGTGCCCACAGGATCAAGGGGGAGGAAAACTGTCAACAGGGGGCAGCTTCCAAGCTGACACTAGGTTCCATTCTTAGGCTCTCGGGCCCCAGTCTGGTTGCCAGGAACCTGGAGCTGTCTGTCATCTGGAACGTGCGTCTACCAGCACTCAGTTTCAGGAAACAGCTCACTGGGGTCGGAGAGTGTTGAGCAGACCCTGAGAACTCAGCCAGTCCCATTGACTGCCATGGTCATGGTCAGCTGACACCTGGGCCTTTGCACTAGGCACACTGTGCCCCAGCTGGATCCTCTGTCCAGAGGCTGGAGTCTGCACTGAGGACCCTTTCATTAACACCACCTGCACACACTGAACAAGTCCAGCTGCTCCTGGCATGTAGAGTCAGCCAAGAGAAGCAGCAGCTCTTCACCAGAGAGACAGGAGGCCTAGTGGAAGACGTCTCAAGGTTGCAGTGACAAGGCAAACCCACCGTCTTGCTTCTCAAACTCCTGTTGCCATTTACCCTCAGTGTATGATAGATGGGCTGATGTGCTCATCTCTGTAGTTCCTGGGCAAGCATGTATCGGTACAGGAGTGTGTCTGCCAGGTCAGCGCTGTGCGTTTAGGAGACAGGAGCTGCCGCTCTGAGCCCTGCACAGCTGATAAGACGAACAGTCCTCCTGTGCTCATTATCAGGCCCTGTGGTTGCCCTGCTGGTAGGTGCTGCTGGGGAGGAGGACATGTTTACATAACACAAAGGATGTCTGTAAGAAAAACTGGCTGACACAGAGGTACTCAGGGGACCTTCCTGCATTATCAGTAAACTTAGTCTTATTAAGAAATGAGGAAGAATTTGCTTGTGTTGATTGGAATGCTATTTATTAAGTAGAAAACATTATAGAGTATTAGTATATATGTATGTATGTATGTATGTATGTGTTTATTTATTTGAAAGGCAGACTTAGAGTTGGGGAAGAAGGTAGAGGGAAAGAGAGACCTTCCATCTGCTGGTTCACTCCCCCAAGTGGCCACAGCAGTCAGGGCGCAAGGAAGCCATGGGTTTCATCCAGATCTCCCACACGAGTTCAGGGGTCCAAGCACTTTGGTTGTCTTCTGCTGCCTAGTGAAGTGCTTTCCTAGGGAGCTGGATCAGAGGCAGAGCAGCCAGGACACAAGCCAGTGCCCTCGTGGGATGCCAGCACAGCAGATGGCAGTCTAACCCGCTGCCCAAGCTAGACCCACAGCTTGTTTAATAAACATTTAGATTGGCTTATTTGACAGGTAAAGTAGCAGAGAGGAAGAGATGCAGATATCTTCCATTGTTGGTTCATTTGCCAGATACCTGAGCTTGGCCAGGCGAAAGCCAGGAGCCAGAGCTCCACACTTGTCTCCCAAGTGGGTGCCCGAGGGCCATCATGTGCTTCTTTGCTTGGCACATCACCAGGGAGATGGGGCAGGACGTGCTGGTGGGAGAAGGCTGCCTTCCTTCTGTTAAGTTCTTACGTAAATGTTGACTTGAGCCTATAATGGAAAATTTGTATGCATTCATAGGTTTTGATTACCATTTCCTCAATTTCCTTCTTTCTTGATGTTAACTTCTGACAAGATACCTAGACGAGAGTAAAAGCAGGGGCTGTTTTCTACTGCAAAGCTCTGTGTGAGAGATTTTTCAGCTGGAGAAATGATGGAGAAAGTCTGTTTCCCTTTGCCTCCAGCCAAGCTCTCAGTTGTATTTTCATAATAAATAAATGCAGTGCTTGGATTTTAAGTTATTCTCTAGACATAGAAAAAAATGAACCATGTTCCTATTAAAGCTCTGATGCATGTTGCTTCCAAGGATCCCGTCTGCAATGTCCAGAGACAGGGCAGTTGCCACCATGTTAGCTGTGCTGTCAGAACGGACTAGAAAACTCGATAAACTGTAAAAAAAAAAAAAAAAAAAAAAAAAAAACTTTCAGACATTAGAAAACAGGGCAGAGCTATATGTTGTCTGAGAGGAAGGAGACAAATGAAGTGGACCCATCACCAGCTTTCCTCCAGGGTCGCCCAGGGAGGACATAGTCTCTCTAAGCTGGGAAACAGGTGGGAACTGGGCAGCTGGAGAGGGAGGTGATACTCTGAGCAAGAACTCCAGGGAGCGTCTGTCACCTTGGCACTAAGCTGTGCATGCCCCTGGTGGAACCGGAAAACCAACACAGAAAACTAAGAGCTCTAAGCTAGAGTTCCGGCTATAGTATAGTCAGTACCTTAAAACAGTTGTTTTAAGTATGTTTTGGTAGCTAAAATAGAGCAGGAACTCAAGAAAAAAAGAGAAATGCACATTCTAAAAGAAAAAATCAAATGAAACTTATAGAGCTGAGAATGAACCATTGGGGGCCTGGCATTGGGCATAGGTTAGGCTGCCATTGTAGATGTCCATGTCCCCATGTCAGAGTGTCAGCTTGAATTCTCTCTCCTCTGTGTACAGTCAGGCTTTCTGTTAACACATTCTGGGAGGCAGCAGGGGGTGACTCAAGTGTTCCCACGTGGGCACCTTGGAGGGAGTGGTGATGTTCCAGCTCCCAGGTTCAACTTGGCCCAGGCCCAGCCATTGTGAGCATCTGAGGAGTGAACCAGTGGATGAAGGATCTCTCTTTGCCTCTCTCTCTTCCCTCCCAACCTCCCTCTGTTTCAAGTACGGGGGAAGAATGCAAAATGGGAGCTATAGGGGCAGGAAACCTTTCCTCTTCACCCTCTGAGAGGCTTGCTGAAATCAACTGACAACACACCAATCAGTAGGAGATCTCATGAACTTACTAACATTAACAGGAGAATGGTTCCCATTAGGAGTCAGAAGCGTATATGCCATACCCTTGCTCATAAGAGAGGGAGTGAGAGCACGTCAGTTATCCTTCAAGTAGATGAAGGATCCTCGCAGTGGACGGAGTCCTAGGTCAGGCACCTCACAGGCTGCAGTCAGGACGCCAGCAGAGACCTGCTGCATCTCAGGGTTCAATCTCAACATGGCAGTTGGCTTTCCAGCAAGAGGGTGCTGAGAGGAAGTCACAGTCTCTTGGAACTTAGTCTCAGAAACTACATCCAAGACCTTTTGCTTTGTTATTTACTTGTTAGAAGGCAGGCCATCCCACGTGGGGCTGGTGCCATGACAGAGTAGGCCAGCCCCTGCCTGCAGTGCTAGCATCTCATTTGGGTACCAATTTGTATCCTGACTGATCCAGCTCCCTTCTAATGTGCCTGGGAAAGCAGCAGAGGACGGCCCACATCCTGGGGATCCTGCACCCAATGCGAGAAACCCAGAAGACACTCCTGGCTCCTGGCTTTAGATAAGCCCCGCTCCGGCCATTGCGCCCATTTGGGAAGTGAACCAGCAGATGGAAAGTCTTTCTTGTCTTTCCTTCTCTCTCTTTAAATCTGCCACAAATAAAAATAAAATCTTCAGAAAATAAGAAAAAGAAAAGTCAGGCCACCTCACAAACAAAAATAAGTGGGGGATCATTAAGAGCCACCAGTTCAGAATCTGCCTTCCACCACTCTGAGACCAGGCAACAGAAACTGCTCACAACTGAGACGAGATGAGAGTATGGATGAGAGGAATGTGGCTCACGTGATAGTGTCAGGCTTTCCGACATACTCATAATTACAGGCTTGATGATGGAGGAAAGAAAATATTCCAGATGGGATTAAAATATTTAATTCCAAGTCCGAGAAAGGTTATATATAATCAGGATAGGTCTGAAGAACATCGCATCAAGACAGATTCCTGAGAACGAACTCTAAAGGGGAAACAAATCTTAAAAGCAGCCAAAGGATTGCTGACTTCCCACCAGGAATAATGCAATCCAGAAAACAATGGGATGACCCCTCATGTGTGAAAAGACAATCTGTCAACCTAGAATGCTATGTTTAGTGAAAATGTCCTTCAGAAATGGAGGTGGAATAAAGACATTTCAAAACATCAGAGGATAAAGGGTGTGTTGCCAGTAAACCTAGACTACCAGGAATGTTTAGACTGGAGGGGCAGAATACCCATCAAAAACACTAATGTGCACCCAGAAACGTAAAGACACTTGAAATAACACTTGTGCCAGCTACACGGAACGACCCAGGAGAAGGGATGGTGACCACAGCTCTCCCCTCCAGGGGCAGAGGAGGCTTTGTGCATTTCAGTGCAGCCTCCCACAGAGTGCCTGCACGTCACGCTTGGCACAACCAAGGCCCCTCCGAGGTGAACGCTGCTGGATGGAGGTCTTATTTCTTACTTCTTCATCTTTCTACAAGATACAGAATAAAACTCAAATCTTAAACTTGTGTCTAGTGTGGTTATTAAGATGCCATTTGGGTATTTTGTTAAATAACCTACACATGAATGATCAAAAAGTCCCCCACAAACCATTGTTGTGAACAGATTTGCCGTAGCACACAAACGCCAGTGCTTCCTTCAGAAGCAGTATACTTGTCTCCAGGAAAAGCCCTTAGATAATGGTTTGAATTGCAAGCTAAACTAGCCGTTTATTTCCTGGGACACCAGTTTTGTTTGAAAGGACTGCTGATAAACTATGGTTCTTCAGACTTGGGTATTTGGCAACATTTTCTTGAAAATGAAGGAAATGAGCCTGTTACTCCAAGGAAGACGAATGACAGTGTTTGAGGCCTGAGATGAAATTCAAGCATTCAGATGTAAATTTAAATTTTAGAAAACTTGTATGTATCAGTTGTAAGGTTGGCTTCTCTTTGCTTAAAGCACTTTCTGATACAATCATTGGTTATATCAATGAATGTTATTTTTTCACTTTTTTACAAAAAAATATTTCATCATTTGGAAAAGCTGTGTAACTGAGTGAATCCACAATTCCTAGACCTCCATGGTGTTAGGAAATCTGGTAAGGAGAAAGGTGCATTTAGTATACATGACCAATCAATAGATTTTTTTTTCTTTCTTTTTTTAAAAGGCAGATTTACAGAGAGAAGGAAAGGCAGAGTGAAGAAGAGGTAGAAAGATCTTCCATCCACTGGTTCACTCCCCAGAGTGAACAATAGCCAGAGTTGAGCCAGTCCGAAGCCAGGAGGCTCTTCAGTGTCTCCCATGTGGATTCAGGGTCCCAAGGCTTTTTTGGTGGTTCCACTGCTTTCCCAGGCCACAAGCAGGGAGCTGGGTGGAAAGTGGAGCAGCTGGGACATGAACCAATGCCCAGATGGGATCCTGACGCTTGCCTGGTGAGGATTCAGGCACTAAGCCATCATGCTTGGGCCCTCAATAGATTTTTTTCAAGTAGTAATTTACTTCTACTGGGAAGGCAGATTTACAGAGAGAAGAGAAACAGGTCTTCCATCCACTAGTTCACTCCCCAAATGACCACATGGCCAGAGCTGAGCTGACCCAAAGCCAGGATCCAGGAGTTTACTCTGGATCCCCCATATGGGTACAGAGTCCCAAGGACTTGAGCCATCCCCTACTGCTTTCCCAGGCTGCAAGCAAAGAGCTGAATGAGAAGTGGAGCATATGGGATGCCAGTGCTGCCAGTGGAGGATCAGCCTGTAAGCCACTGTGCTGGTCCCCAGTCACTAATTTTAATGTTACTAGAATTTAGAAAGTACATTAATATGGTAGAGATTGGGCTTTTTAAAGTTTCTGTTTTTTTAAATGTTCCTTTTACTTAAAAGAACAAAAGAGATCTATCTCTGGTTCGCTTTCCAAATCCACTTTCCAAAAGCTAGGTTGGGTCAGACCAGAACCAGGAGCCTGGGAATTCATCAGGATCTTCTTGCAGTTATCAGCGACCCAGTTAGTTCAACTATGACCTGCTGCCTCCCAGGGTGACATTAGCAGGAAGCTGCACCAGAAACAGAGTGAGGTACTCGAGTCCCAGATGCAGGTGTCCCACGGGGCATCTTTTTGGGTTATGACTCCATGTGTGTATGTATTTGAAAGGGCAACAGAGAGAGACTCTGCTAAGCCAGGTCTGTGCCCAGCGAATGCTCAGAACAACATCCTGGCCTCCTTCATGACAGGAGCACAAATACCAAGGCCACTTCAGCCTGCCTTCTCTGGCACATGAACAGGAAGTCAGACCAACATTCCAGTATGGAATGCCAGAGTGACAAGTAGTGGTTTAATGTGCTGTGCCACAAGACCACCCCCCCAAGGTGGCATCTTTAATGCCAAGCACCTCCCTCTACTTCCTGGATCCACAGAGACTCCTTTCCACTGGTTGGCTGTACAAATACCCACGGCAGCTGGGACTGGGCAAGGATAAAGCCAGCAACTGAGAACTCCATCCACATTGTCCATGTGAGTGACTGGAACCCGGTTACTTTAGCTGTCACTGCTGCCTCCTGGGCTCTGCCGTGGATGGAAGCTGAGGTGGGAGGTGGGGTATCCCATCATACATCTCAGGCCAAACGCCCATCCTCATGGCGGTTTTAAATCCCATATCGCAACTAGTCTTTAAAGAAACTATCTTTTCCCAAGTATGATAGAATGTCAAAAAATAATTTTTATAAAACTTAAAATATGATTATCTTTTCCAGAAATATATCTGTGAACCTAGCTTTTCTTCATTGAAGCTATGCTTCAGCCAAAACCATCTGTCAGGAAAAATAAAATGCAAAATCAGATAGTCTGTTCTCTGCTAAAGCACATGTCAGAGGGATTTTAAAAACATAAAATTATTCCACTACTAAACTTCGTTTGGGAAGATCTGAGACTTTCCCATTAGTTAATTTGTAATGTGTGCTGCTATATAGTTGTTTTTGATGATTTAATATTTTTTAAACTTTCTGCATTTTAAACTCTAGCGTAGCCAGTATTGGTTGGTACAGTCTACATAAGCAGAAGCCCCTTGTGCCCCTCAGCGGTGTTTAAGGCTGCGAAGGACTTCAGGATCAGAGCATTTGAGAAGTGGTGACCTTGAACGTCATCAGAGTGAGCTTGGGTTCTGGAGGGGACAGGACAAGCAGCACAGAAGGGGGGCGACGCCTCCAGATGCGTGGCCTAGGGCGCCCCTGGGGCTCGGTGATCAGATGTGAAGAAGGCAAGGCAGAGAGGAGGCAATAGGCAGGTAGTCAGGGCCTGGGCAGGAGCTGTGGCCATGGGCTGGAAGGTGGACGTGTCAAGACTACTTAGGACCCCAAATGCACGTCACCTGTGCTAGAGGCTTCTAACGTAAGGGGAGAGGCAAGCACTAGTTCCAGATACACTGCCAGCCGTATTAGGATGGCAGCTGCTACCCCTGGAGAAGGTCTTGCCAAAGTCCCTGCCTCGTGCCATCAGCACACTAGGGGTCAGAGTGGTCACTAGGGCCTCAGGGAGAGGCCAGGTTAGAGGAGATGGCACTGGGGGAGCGAGTGTGGAGGAGACCAGCATTGAAAGGGCAGATGGAGGCCATGGAGGCCGCAGGAAATGAGAGACACAACTCATCCCCATACATGGGCTGAGGCCTCCGTGG
Source organism: Ochotona princeps (assembly GCF_030435755.1). Lineage (NCBI taxonomy): Eukaryota > Metazoa > Chordata > Mammalia > Lagomorpha > Ochotonidae > Ochotona > Ochotona princeps. Next base: position 6,791,947 of record NC_080845.1, read on the forward strand.
GAGGCAGGCAGGAGAGGACAGGGAGAAGCGGCGGACCAGCTCAAGAGGCTCCTTGAGGCAGCATGACCTTAGCAAGAGTGCTTTCCATAAATTAGAGGAAGGAGGGGGAATCACAGTGCCATGGGAGTTTTTATAATTAGACAGACTTAATTATGGGAAGGAGTGAGAGAGGTTGAGAGCTGTGAGCAGACGTGGAAGGGGGTTAGCCCCAGCTCCAGAGGCTAGGAGGTCATTCCAGTGCCCAGGTCTCCGGGGAGGTGCACCACCTCTGTCACTTGGCTTGAAAGGGAGCTCCCTGCAGGCAGCTCACAGTGCAGCTGAGACGCCTAGGCCCTGCGGGAAGGCACCGAGTGAGTGAGCTCCCCCTTCCAGGCCTGAGGGAGCAAAAAGCATCAAGCCTGGAAATCCAGTCGTGACAACTCTCCCTGCCTCACATAGAGTGACAAGAGGACCTAGGTCCTTAAGGGTGTCCTTGTCCGCTGCCCCTTGAGTACTGGGGGTTTAATAGGTGGCCCTGGCGCCCAGTTCAGGAGGAGGCACGAGTCTACAGGCTGTTGGGAGAGATGGCTGTGGGCACTGTCAAGACGGGTAGAGGCTGTGGGGAAACGTGAACTTGAGAAACAGTTCAGCTCATGTCTTAGCATGCAGTATGACCTCCGCTGTGTGAAGGCCAGTGGATGCAAGTGGCAGACTGCAGGTGGCACTGAGAGGGAGGTGTGACTCGAAAGTTTCCCTAGGCTTGTAAATTTTCAATAATGTTAACATCTTTATTGAAAAGGAGTTCAGAGGAGCGCAAGGTTACCTGAGAGTTTTCTGGGCAAGTGGGGCACACCCCAAACATTTGAGAGAGGTACCACAGACTTGGTTTGGAAGCCCCATGCTGACCAGTGTGGCCAGCCCTGAGGACCCGCAGAGCCACAGTCTTTGATAAGAGCTGCCTTACCAGAAGGGCCACCGCCCCAGCCCACCCCGAGCAGGCCAGAAGAGCCTGGTTTCTCAGTGCAGCCTCTTGTAGTTATAACTCCGAATGCTGGAGATTTATCACAGCACACAAGCCAGAACCTCCCACTTCTGACATTTGTGCTGCCAATTAGTTTCTGCTCAGTTGTGTTCCATCTCCTCTGCTTTACTTTGAAGAGACACACATAACTGTAAATACATCTTTACATATCCAGATCCCCACTCCCGTGTGGAGAGGCAGCTGCAGATCGGCAGTGTTGGCTGCACGTACAGCGCACCCTTCAGATGCCACCACAACGCTCCGTTGTGTTCCATTGCATTCTTGCAGCCCAACAGCAGGATTCAGGCTGCTCAGAGAGGGCCAGTTCAAAACCACACGTAGCTCATGGACATTCTTATTGTCAAAGATCTGTTCCCACACAAATGTGAGAGGCACGCCGTAAGCCCTGCTCCGTGCCAGATGGACGGAGAGTCAGGAGGTCACAGACATGCTGGCAGCCCTGGGCTCTGGACAGACAGTGCCTTGCAGGGTCCCAGAGTGAAACCAGGCTGAGCTGGGCCTCATCCTGGGCCTAGCACAGGCTCATGTCTCAGGCTTTGATCACCAAACAGAAATGAACAGTCCCAGAAACTGGTTTGAGCTGAGTGGAATGTTGGGCTTTGTGTTTTCTCCCAGCCAACATCTTTACAAGGCCCATTTGCTCTTGTCACTTACCTGTTTCCTGTGAATCTTCAAGGAGAGCCTACAGTGCCCCCAGAGCAGTGCCCAGGTGGACTGCCAGCCAGGGGTCATGAGCCCTTCCTGCTCTGCCTGCACTGTAACTGGTAGCGCACTGCTCTTAGTCCCTTCCGACAGCGTTGAGCTGTGGGCTCTTCTCAGACTCCTCTGTTGAAAATTGACCTCGGAACATGAATTTCATCTATTGACAGATGTGCTTCCAGAAGAGGTCAATTAACTTGTTATGCCTGAATATATAGACTTTGGACTGCAGGTAATTCTGAGTGTGAATGCTGATCCTTAGCTGTCACTGTGCTGTAAAGGAATGCCCAAGTCCTGCTCGCTGGTTCTCATTCAGCCCCTTCAGCATCCTTCCTGTGCCACACGTCCTCCTATATGGCTGACCAGTGGTCCAGGGGGACCCCTGCCCCCATATTTCACTGCTCAAAGCCCCCACCAAGGCTACCCAGTTGTCAGCTCCACACACCCTCTAGGGCCCTTGCCCATGCCTGACTAGCTGCTTTTACAGCCCGGGTCTGTCTCCAGTCAGCTCCTGGCCTCATCTTCCTGCTGGATTACCGACACCCCTGGGGTGGTTCTCTCTGCACCATGCCTCTGGCAGAGTCTGGTCTCAGTGAAATTGCCCTGATGACGACCCGCAAAGCAGGGTCCTGGAGTGGGGAACTCGGGGCAGGAAACCTTTGGAGTGAGTGGCCCATGGCCCGCAGTCTATACAGGGTGCAGCACAATGCTGGGCTTGATGCGAGGAGACCCCAGGACTCTTGCTTGTCGTTCATCCCCAAGGACAGGAGGGGACTCTGAGTATGAACACCCACACCCCACGTGCAGGCAGTCCTCATAGCACTGTCACTAGAAAGGACCCACAAGTCAGCGGCTTAAGGGGGCGGAGCGGGAGAGACCCTCCTCCTTGCCAACTGCCTCACTCTTCCTCACGTGGGCACACATGAGCACTGGCAGCAGCAGGGGTCCAACCCGGTGCCAAAGCACAGAATACCAAGGGTGGGGTCCTGAGGTCACCTGGCCCAGAGCTGCGGCCTGCCAGGACCTTTGGCCCCAAGGGGATCTCCTGTATGTGATTCCCACAACTCTCATGCAGTTGAACTGCAGTGTCCCTACAACAGCCAACACACGCACAGGCCCGCAGGAATGGAGTTGAGGCTTCCTTTCTGAAGTTTCGGGAACTGCGTGCCACATGTGCCAGCACAGACCGGGCTCTGCCTGCAGTGTGGAAGGTTTGCTAAGGGCACCTCAGTCACTCAGGCGAGACTCAGCCGCGCGTCCTGAGGTTGTGTCTTGTCAGTGATGACCAGGAGCAGGTGGTGTAGACAGTCTACAAGGCCGCCTCACCGAGTGCTCAGTGAACCCCGAAACCGCAGGTCTGCAAACCTCCCCAAGACCTTCTGGTACTTTCTAGCCCCAGGCCTTCAGGTCTGTGCCTGTCATGGCCAGGTGTCCACAGGAAGGCCTCCCGGAGGGGACATTTGTGTCCTTGACTGTCCTGTGTCCTTCATCGGTGGCTCTGCTTGGGCCCAGCTTTGTTCCTGCACATGGTGACACTGCCAGGCAGAATCCCTCCCGGGCTGACCATACGCACACGCGCGTGCGCACACACACTTCTGTTTGGGTAGGCCTCACCTCCAGCACCCGTGACCAGTGATCTCTGTGTTGACACTGATTAGCTTCCAGTCAGGAATCTCAACAACCTTATACTGCTAGTTAGAATCCGGCTGAATTTATCAAGGACTGAAAGTGAGCTTTTTCAGAAATTATTAGCTAATTTTTTCAATATAGGATTTATAGTCACAATTAGTATATCATAATGATGTTTCCAGGATAAAATACCAGCAGCTCAACTTTTCTGGCCACAAATGTACCACATATATCAGTTTATTTCGGGAGATCTGAAAAATTAGCTACTGTAAATAAAGTCCCAAAGAAGATTTCTCCGGGAAAGAGGTGAACTTACAGTAATGGGGGTGATATGTTACTAATTAATAACTATGACCAGTTACTGCACCAATTAAAAGGACAGCAATGAGAAATTCTCAAAGGACTTGCAGAATTCTGATCTTGCAGGCACAGGGACCTGTCTGGGAGACAACCCCGGGGAAGTTGCTAGAAGAGGCTTCGCAGGTGGTCTGTGGGAACGCCACTGGCTGCCCACTGGGCACTAACCACTAGTCTCTCAGGCCATGATCCTTTGATTGGCATCATGAAAATCTATGTCAGGATGGACAGAGGAGAAAAATAATTTCTTGGAAGGCCACAGGGGCCTCCCAGAGCCCAGGGACAGTGTGTGCTGGGCGGGCCACCATGTCTGGGGCCCCTCATGTCTTCCCCAATCTTGTGCCATTCACACGGTCTGGCCTCCAGGTGCGATTGCTGATAGCGCAGCTGCAGGTGCAGCAGAACAAGCAGTGTGTGTGTGTGATGGGCCGTGCACAGGGTGGCAGGCCCACAGCGGGGGAGCTGCAGGCGTAGGTCGGAAGAGCCCTTGCTGGAAGCTGGTGGGTGAGGGTAGCCAGGTGGGTGGGCAGGGCCCGCTGCATGAGGGGAGGCAGCACCTGAAAGGCACAGCGGATGCTGAAGGGATAGGAAGTGAACAGTCCAAGCCTAGACCAGATTGGTTTTAAATTGAGAAGCAGAGCCCTGAGGTCCCACCTGCCATGGTCATCACCCACAGCAGTAGGACTAAACCCAGCCCAAGCTGGGAGTTCAGTCCGGCTTTCCCACGTGGGTGGTGGGAGCCAGGACTCACGCCCAGACACTGACACAGTACACAGGTGTTGAGCCTGCCCCCTCAGCCCGGGTCTGAGGCCAGCCTGCTTGGTGTGCTGCCAGTTGCCTGTGGTCCCTGAAAGCACGTGTCCCACCTAATTTCTCCGGCTTAGGAGCAACTAGAGGATTTGGGGAGCAGCTTACTTCCACGGGGGTCACCGGACCAGGACTGTCCCTCCCCATAGGAGCCGGGGCTACATTTTTCCTAATTTTTTTTTTTAGCTCGAAGCACCGTTCTTTATTAATTTTATTAATTGTTTTTTATTAATCGTAATAATTTGGCGATCGTTGACCTCTCCCTACTTGTGCGAGCCCACGGCATGGAAGCAGTCCCGGAAGTCCATGCTGACCATGCCCCAGGGCAGAACGGGCCTGAGCAGCCACTGGGTCTCAGGCCTTTTACCATGTGCTTCACACTCCTGGAAAGGGCGGTCGCTCCTCAGCCCCCCTTGCTCTCATGCGGACTGGAATGATGAGGCCGCAGTGCCCCAAGCCGGGGAACCCACATACCCCTACATACTGCCTTCTCTCCCTCTCTCTCTCTCCAGGTCACGCAATATTTAAACTCACATACCTAAGCAATCATGACTACAAGCACCTCTACTTTGAATCTGACGCTGCTACTGTCAGTGAAGTCGTGCTCAAGGTGAGTGTCGACCTGGGCTTCGTAGCGCTCAGTCCGGCTCCACGCACGAAGGTGCCCCGTGCTGCTCTGCGTGGCCCTGGACCAGGGGCTCCACACTCCTCCCCACCAAGAACCTGCCCTTGACACCACAGAGAAGACAGCTGCCCTGTCCTGCCCCTCACTCCCCACTGGTGAAGTGGGAGTGTGTGCATCCCGCAGCCCACTCCACCAGACGGCCACTGGAGTGCAGATCCAGGAGATCCCAGGTTCCCCGAGCCCTGTTCGTTCTCCCTAGGGTGGTCATCAACTCAGAGTAATGGAACAGCTGGAACACCCTGGGGACCGTGCAGGACCCAAACCAGACTCAGGGCGGGCTGGCTCCTTTCTCACCAAATCTTCTCAACTGGAAGGTAGGGAGAGGAGCCTTTCCCAGCTCCCCACTGCTGGATGAGTGAGGACAGGAAGGAAGCCCCAGGCCAGGTTCACAGCTCTGCTGAGTCAGCAGACCTGGCATTTGCCCAAAACGCCACCCCCAAGACTACACACCACCCCAACACCAACCCCCAAGACATGCATTAGCCTTCAGGGTGAGCAGATTTCAAACGATCCAACTGCTGCCCAGGAGAACTAAGAGGGAAAGGCTGCTGGGACAGCCCAGCATGGTTGGTCAGTTAGAAGGTGGAGGGTTCAAGGACCCTCCACCCTGGCCAGGGCCCCCTGGGACTGGAAGTGGGGGCAGGTGCCTGCCCAGGAGTGCTCACCAGCAACAAGTCAAGAATTATTTTCCAGACCAGCACAAGACAGCAGAAGGAGTTTATGCTGAGTGTTCAGGAACTAGGTAAAGAAATATTCCATTACCCCGTCAGGGGCTGGGCTGCTTTTTTTTTTTATAGCTAGCATTAAAATATTCAAGACTTCAGAAGGATTCTAGTAAAATTATAATCCTGCGTCTGACATCAAAATAATTTTCACAACAGCAGATTGATGACAGAAACACAGGTTTATGACTTGAGGATGAGCCTGTGGAAGATCAAGTGCAAAGAAATCATTTTGCAGGGCCAAGCACTCCCCTGCAGCAGCTGCGCCTCTGCCACATCCCCCAGGCCTGTCGCTGCCCTGAAGGGTCTGTCTCCATAGCGAGACGCTGGGAGGAAGACCGCCTCCTGCAGCCGCTGCCCCAGAGCTGCCGCCTGCCCAGGCCCTGCTGACCTGGAGAGCGAGTGCTAATGCCACTGAAGATGCCACCTCACCTCTGCCATCCCTGCCTTTCACAGCAGCTTAAATACATCACCAATGTCCCTGTGAGCTGTGCGCCAGCCTGCACAGTGCCCAGGAATGTGCCAGGAAGTGGCCATTCGGGTCATAGATGGTGGCTGAGGCAGAACTCGCACAGAGCTACAGCCAGAACCTGGTGGGGGAAGTGAGGGCCAAGGATGATGATGAAGCAGTGGGTGGGCGGCTGCGGCCACAGTGGCTCCGTTGGCCACAGTTTTTCCCCGTAGAGAAGGTGAAGGTGTGTGTGCTAGGCACTGACCACGTAGCACACATTCACACGGTCCTCCCGGCCACCCAGCGCATTGTTGTCCCCATTTGACAAATGCGGAGCTGGAGGCCCGAGGTCACAGCGCACACTGGAGGAGCCCACCTGAACCAAAGCCTGAGGGGGTCCGGGGGTCCCTTCCCACTGAGATGCACTTTCTCTTAGTCATATGGGGTCCCTAATTCTGCAGGCTTCTAGATGAATCTCCCAGGAATCATCGAGCTCTTCAGATCATGTTCTCGTGATCGAGTGATGGAGGCTGTGGCTTTATTGACCATGAAAACTCCCTATATTTTCATGCCTTAAGCTGTAAAATGCATCGAAAGTGAAACACTCAATAGTGCATAAAATTGTGCAAGTTTGAAGCCACAGCATATTAACCAGCTAATGGCAGACCAAAGGGCGTTTTTATCTTTTGATTATTACATTAATCTTCCATTAAAATTATCTGTGTGATTATCACAAAGCACTGAAGATAATAAATTTAGGAAGTAGTTGGCTTGTTAGAGATCATTTTGAAAAGCTTTTGTCGAGTTACATGTGCCAAAAATACACTAGGCTGGCTGAGTGTGCAAACAGTGTCATCCAAGATTGCCTTTATTAAGAATGATAAAACCCCCTCTCCCCACATACTGTCTGCACCGTCCCAGATAGTCAGCCGGGCCCTGCGGCACACATGATTGATTGCTCTCAGCTGGTGAGTTGGCGAGGTGGCGGGCCGAGCGTGGCAGGCCTTCTGTGCTCCCCAGCAGCCTTAACGCCTGCTGCCGCTGACTAACAGAGCAGAAAGTCGGGAGGGATGGAGCCCGAGCCTCCCGGTCCTTCCCAGAGGCAGCAGAGTCCTCAGCTGGAGCCAGGACGCAAACGTGAGGTCGCTGGCCGTGAAGGCAGGCCCCTGGAGGGAAAGGGGCCAGGCCCAGGCAGCACAGCCGGGGGCAGTGCTCGCCTGCAGGGGTGGGGGCACCTCCAGGCTGTCGGTCTTGTCACCTTAACTCAAGGACAAGGCTGTCTGTGCCCTGCTTGTCCCGCCCGTACAGTGAGGGTACCAGTGACCCACGGCTGGGTAAGGTGTTCCCTGCCCTGGCTCCCCACTGCACACAGAGCTTTTGCAGCTCCATGCCTCCCCCACGCCCCGGTGTGCTCTGCTGTCTGTTCCTTCTCCCTGGTCCACCCACAGGCCCTGCAGGTCCCCACAGCTCCATCACCTGTGCAAGCCTCCACTGCCCACACGTACCTCTCTGATGGTCACTCGCCCCAGTCCCTCGTGGCACATGACATGCACCTGACATGCCGTGTTTTGTTTTTTTGTTTTTATTTTAAAGGCAGAATTAGGGAGACAAACACCTTTGCATCCGCTGGTTCACTCCCCCAAAAGACAGCAACAGCCAGGGCTGGGCCATATCCAGGCCCCGAGCCAGGAACTTTCTCTGGATCTGCCAAAAGGAAAGGCAGCAACAGGGTCCCAGGCACAGCAGGGCACCTGCATGGGGCGTGCAGAGTCTGTGTGGTTGCTTAGTCTTCTTCCCTGTGACACTGTTTCAGCTGAGGAAGGAGGCCAGGCCCGTTTCAGGCGGCCGGGAAGCAGCACCAGCCAGTTCTGCCCGCAGCCTTCTGGGAGGGGACAGAGGTGCGAGAATCGGAGGAACACCACCTTCCGACAGGGGAGAGCCTGGACGGGCCACTTGCCCTCTCAGCCACAGGCCAAGGCTCTGGGCCCAGCCTGCCAGGTGGCTGCCCCGAGTGAGCACCTGGCCCCAGGGCACCCAGCCCTGCCTCTGCCCTGCGCAGGCTGGCAGGTGATGTTCCACCCTCTTGCTCCCTAGGTGAACTACATCCTGGAATCGCGAGCAAGCACTGCCCGGGCTGACTATTTTGCTCAAAAACAAAGAAAACTGAACAGACGTACGAGCTTCAGCTTCCAGAAGGAGAAGAAATCAGGGCAGGGGCAGCAGTGATCCGGCCTCAAACTGCTGCTCGAGCCTGCCCGCCGGGGCCAGGTGGCCCGCTGTCCTCGCGGGCACAGGGCTGGGGGCAACGCAGACCACCAAGAACATTGCCCCAGGCCACGCCGTGACGGCCACGGCTCCGACAGGCACCGCCCCGAGGCTCCTCTGCCCGGCCACCCTGTCGAGGATGTATATAGCCGCACCCGGACATTTCCGTCAACTTGATCAAATTTCTTAAAGCAAGTGAAGAACAAAAATGTACATTTTTTTTCTTTTAATAAACAGGCATACTCCTTATCCCGGTTGGCATGATGGGCCATTCTTTGGGGCAGAGGATTGATTATGTTATTCTCTTGAAAATCTGTTCCCATATTGAACAGGCAGATTGGAAAAGCTATGGTTCGATTTCTCAGAAGAAATGTTTAGGGCTTAGTCAATACTTTTAACTATGTCATTTGTTTAAATGAGCGCATTTGCTGTGAGGATCGTCAGACTCAAAGTTAGGGATGGGGATCCGGCGTGTGTGCCCAGGCTGTGTGCCCACCCTCCACCCGCCCAGCCCTCGATGGCAGCGAGCGATGCTGAGAAAGCTAGGCTCTCAGCTCATCTCACCACCATGTGCTCCAGGCGCTGCTCACACAGCAGGTGTAAGCACTTGCCAAGTGGAAGGCCAGCCCAGGCCTGGGAGCCACCTCGCTGACCTCGGGGGGCCTCCTTGCCCTTCACTCTGCCCTCAACAGTGCCTGCCCCCGTCACCACAGCAGCCTGGACAAGCAAAGCAGCTCTGGCCCTGCTGTCCCACTCCCACGGAGGGAAGAGGGGCCAGGCGCCCCCGACGCCACACCTCTGGCCACACCAGATGCCTCTGCCACCCTCGCCAGCCTCGCCAGGGCTCCTCCCCTGGGCCCATGCTGCCCTCCTGTGCCCTGCCGGGCCTCGAGGACCTGCGTTTCAAACATTTTGTAACCTGCCGTCCAAGGGGAGGTGTGTCTGGAGTGCATCTCAGAGCCAAGCGCCTCATGAGCACCGCTCCGAGGTCCTCCCTGATCCTGGTCCTTCTGCAGCCAACAGGAGCCCCCTTTTCTAACGTCTTCCAGTCCTACCTGCCCCGGAAACAAGAAATATGATTTGTAGCTTGCTATCTGTATTTGAATTTTTAGCAATTTTATATTTAGATACCTTTGGAAAAATGTAAATGACTAATTGGGTCATTAAATCTCGTGGCATATTCAATATTAAAATAAAATTCAGACGAGAACCCTGTTGCACGTACTGTTGTGAATTCCCCAAGTGTGGGGTGCTCAGTGCTGCAGACGGTGAGTCCTCAGGTGTCACATAGCTGGCAGTGGGGACCTGGTACCCGATGGCCCTGAGATGTACCAGGCAGGACAGAGCGTCCCCTGTCACTCAAGGGTGACGGTGCCAGCATCACCTCCAGTTTTTGTTAGACACGCACGTGAGGGGGACGCTGTCTGGCCACTCTGCAGGCCATTCCTCCCGCCGCTGGCCTGGGGAGGTGGGGAGTTTTTTTGTTTGTTTGTTTTTTTAAGATTGATGTATTTGAATGGCAGAGTGACAATAAAAGAGATCCCTTCTCTCTATGACTCACTCCCCAGAAAGCTGCAGCAGCAGGAGCTGAACCACCCAGAGCTCCCACGTTGGGTACAGAGTCCCAGGCAACTGTTTCAAAACAGGACAGTCGGAACTTGAACTGGTGCTCCCCCTATATGGGATACTGACCCTGCAAGCCACAGCTTAACCCACTGTGCTACAACACCAGCCCCACAGTCCTAAGGTTTGAAGTCAAGGACGTGGCATTCCCTGCACTCAGCACAGGGCTGAGCTCGGGAAAGCAGAAGCTCACATGTATAAGTTTAACTGTGGGGACCAGTGGGATAAGAAAACCACAACCCAACCCAGACAGCACTCAGCTTGGGTCCCCACTCCTCTGGGGATTTGCATAGTGGGAGTGGCCCGAATGGCCTCTTGCGGGCCTTGGGAACACTGGACCCAGCTGGCCTCTGGGAAGCCCCTCATGTCTCCCAAGGCCTGCTGTATGCCCCAGCCCATGCAAGCCATGGGCAGCCTCTGGCCAGGCCCATCATTAGTGCCACATCAGGTGAGGACTCAGGCCCATACTACTGGCCCGACATCCTTGCAGACACATCGCCCTGCCAACCATGGTGCTCTGCACTGCCCAGCTGCCACCTGGTACCTGAGCAACATATGCCCTGCAGCCTGTTGGTCATGCTGGCCCTGAGGCCCTGGCACAGCACCTAATACCCCTTGTGGCCTCCATCCGGGCCCAAGCTGGCAACTGCTTCCCACTGCTGCCCAGAGGCCACCAGCCATCTGGAGACGATTGGCATCCCTGGGTTCTCTCTCCTTGGGAACTGAGCCCTCCTAGGGTACCCATTTCCCTGAGCAGGAATGCAGGATGCCCCACTCAGAGCCAGGACCTCCGTCTGCAAGATCTCCAGGAGAGCAGGCACCTGCAAGGCCACTCCATGCCCCTGGATGGTTCTCCCTCTGAAAACCCACGCCCTGCACCCCAGGTACCACATCCGCGCAGGACCACTACAGACATCCTGACCCCTGCTGCCAGGTGAGCGGTGTGACCTGACTTCTGACCTCTAAGTCTAGTGGCCTAGATGCCACCTCCAGTCCCCACAGCGTCATACCTTGGGACCTGCACCTGCATGGAAGACCCAGAACAAGCTCCTGGCTCCTGGCTTTGGATCAGCTTAGCTCCGGCCGTTTGCAGCCATTTGGGGAGTGAACCAGCAGGTGGTGATTTCTCTGTCTCCTTCTCTCTGTAAATCTGCCTTTCCAGTTGAAAGAAGCAACAAGACAGGCTGTGACCTCTGGAATGGGTGTGCTGCATTACGGAGAGGCTGTTACCAAAAGTTTATGGGACCATACTACATTTACTGCAATACAAACCAAGTTTGGAAATCCACGCACAGTTTTTTCATCACAAGCATTTTCATGATCTTTTCAAAGGTCCCTTGCATGTGAAGAGTTCAACATTGTTTTATTGGGAAACTAGCAGGTCTTTCCAGTCACCAGAAACTTTAAACACCCTCGTGTTTTCTGGTTAAAGTAATTATGTTACTGTTAGGCCTGAAAACATCTTCTAGTAGCTGGCGCAGCAGCATACCAGTCTAATCCTATGCCTGCAATACTGGCATTCGTTATGGATGCCAGTTTGTGTCCCGGCTGCTCTGTTTCTGATCCAGCTTCCTGCTTGTGGCCTGGGAAAGCAGTCAAGGACAGCCCAAAGCCTTGGGACCCTGCACCCACACAAGAGACTCAGAAGAAGCTCCTGACTCCCAGCTTCGGATCAGCTCAGCTCCAGGTGTTACAGCCATTTGAGGAGTGAACCAGCCAATAAAAGATCTTCTTTCCCCATCTCTCTGTAAATCTGCCTTTCTAATAAAAATAAATAAATCTTAACCAAAAAAAAAAAAGGAAAGAAACAAAATGTCCTTTCCCTCCCTCAATCCCTGAATCACCCACGTGGTGCTCTCTGCCCGATTAGACCAGTAAGGCCCAGGAGCCCCCGCAAGGAGCCCCTGGGAAAACTGTCACCATGATGTGTACCCACCAGGACTCCTAGAGACTGGGACCCAGGCCTCTCCGGGGATGCCCAGGCCACTGGGTGTCAGTTCAGGCCCTGCACCACCCATCCTCCTGATCCCAAGGGACAGATGAGAGGGGCCAACAGGGGAATAAATGAGACCCCCTACCTAGCCCATCCTGCCGCTACAACTGATTCCAGAGGAAAAGCAGGGCAGAGGGGTATGGCACAGGATGCCCAGGGCATGGCACAGGCTGGTGCTGAGGGCACACACAGTACCTTCAATCATCTGCAGCCCTAGCATCTCCTAGGGGCATGCCTAGGCCATGGCCCCTTCCTCCACTTTCTGGACTTTTTTTTTGGTAGGGTTTAAATATTTTTATTTGAAAGGCAAAGTTACAGAGAAAAGCCAAGACAGAGGCCTGGCGCAATAGCGTAGTGGTTAAAGTCCACACCTTGCATGCGCCGGGATCCCATATGGGCGCCGGTTCTAATCCCGGCGGCGCCGCTTCCCATCCAGCTCCCTGCTTGTGGCCTGGGAAAGCAGTCGAGGATGGCCCAAAGCCTTGGGACCCTGCACTGGTGTGGGAGACCCAGAAGAGGCTCCTGGCTGCTGGCTTCGGATCGGCTGAGCTCCAGCCGTTGCAGCCACTTGGGGAGTGAACCATCAGAGGATCTTCCTCTTTGTCTCTCCTGCTCTCTGTATATTGGACTTTGCAATAGAAATAAATAAATATATATTTTTTAAAAGGCGAGACAGAAAAAGAGTTACATCTACTGATTTACTCCCCAAATAGCCAAATGGCTGGAGCTGAGTGAGTAAGATGCTGGGAACTAGAAGCTTCCTCCGGGTCTCCCATACAGGTGCAGCCAGGGGAAGCTCGAGGAGCCAGGTCTCCCCCCATTCTCCAACTCAGGAAGTGGTGCAGGCAGCAGCCTACAGGCCAAGGACAGTTTCCTGCACCAGAGGACCCCAAGTTGCGCACCCAGGCCCTGCAGGTGCACACACCAGGTCTGGGCACCGGACCTGTTCTGTGCTGAGGAACTTAGCCCCGTGGCCTACGGTGTGCAGGTGCCCCCGTGTTTGTAACCTGCGACCGCAGGGTCGAGCCTGCCTCCACGTCCCCACCTGCAGCCGGTGTTTCTGGCTTGGAGGCCTGAGAAGGCCCGTCTGCTAGCAGCCCTCCATACGATCCAAGGCCAGGTCTTCGATTGACCTGTCAGGCATCATGTGTCATGGCCTGGGCTGTCCCTGTGGTTGGGGGGACCCGCAACTGAGGTTGGCAGCCCCTCCAGGACCCTGGGGCCAGGGGCCAGGGGCGGCGCTCGGTCTCCTTACCTCGGGGGACGCAGACGCGTGTGTGTGCGCTAGGCCTCTGCGTGCTGTTTGTGTGCGACAGTCGGGGTGTCCGCGGGTGGGTGACTTCAGCCGGCAGCGGCCACCGCCGGGCGCACCTGCGTCCCGGGCGCAGGGCAGGCCGGCTGCTCTCCGAGGAGGCCGCGCAGGGTCTCGGCGGCCGCGGAGCAGCTGGCCACCATCTTGGCACACATTGGCCTGTCACATCCGATTTGCAGAGTCGCGGCTGCAGCGTTGTAGGGAGGGAGGGGTGCCTTTTTCTGGTCAGTGAGGACTTGCCTGAGTCTCCTCCAGTTCAGGAGAGACCTCGATCCGGACCTCTCCCCTGAGCACCACCTCCAGGTGCGGTGGTCACTCAGGCCCCGGGGCACATGCATTATGGCCTCAAGGTGCGCAGATACCAAGGGTGGAGCTGTGGTTCGAACCAGGACTCTGATCTTGGCACAGCCCTTGCCCATCCACATCAAGCTTTCCCCCAGAGTCCAAGTGGGGCTGTCCTTTCTGGTCTGGTGCCAGCACCTCCTCCTCTGGGAAGCCTGCCAAGCTGGCACAACATGGGGACCCCCGGGGCCAATGCTGACCTTGCCCAACCCCTCACAGGGCAGTGTCCCCCCGCCCCAGCCTTCTGCCTCCCATCCACCTGCTGCCCCTGGATGCACAGCCTGACTGGAAAACATGACTCCAGCTTGTTTCTGACCCATGGAACTGCCGGCACCCAGAACAGGCCTGACACCAGCCGGTCACACCGACTGTAGGACTGGGCGGGCCTCAGCTTCCTCATCTGTGAAATGGGCAAGGCAATCGCTCCTCCTCCACGGAGTCCTGGGCATGCAAGGGGCTAGCAGATGGCACCGAGGTTTCTGCAGCCGAGCCAGGGGTGTTAGGGCCCAGCCAGTGGCAGGTACTCTTCAATTGTTTGTCCTTTTCTGCTGCCACTGGCTATCCTGAAATGCAGACTGAGTCACAGAGCCCAAGAGCTGGGCACAGGACCCCCCTGCAACAGACAAGAAGGGCTTGTTGGCTCAATAGGTTAATCCTCCACCTCCAAGTGCCAGCATCCTATATGGGCACCAGTTCGTGCCCCAGCTGTTCTGCTTCCCATCCAGCTCCCTACTGATGTACCTGGACAAGCAACAGAGGATGGGCCAAAGCCTTGGGACCCTGCACCTGCATGGGAGACTCAAAAGAAGCTCCTGGCTCCTGGCATCGGCTTGGCTCAGCTCTGACCATTGCGGCCATTTGGGGAGTGAACCAACAGATGGAAGATCTTTCTGTCTCTCCTTTCTGTAAATCTGCTTTTCCAATAAAAATAAATAAATCTTTTAAAAGAAAAGAATAGTCGGTACAGCCAGTTTGGAGAGTGTGAGGCAGCCTCAACCATTCACCAGCTCCTGGGGCTGCATGCACCTTGGGCCATGGCAGTGACAGGCAGTACCTTGGGACCCTAGCGAGCTGCCCCACCCCCGAGACCAGACAGCGCCCCTGAGGCGGGAACCCCACCGGGGAGCCCACAGCACACAGATCCCAGAGGCATCCGGGCTGTCCCAGGAGCCCAAGGATGCCCCTAAGGGCTCTGGCATGACATCCTCGCTGGTCCTTTGTGTCCACTTCTCTGGCAGCAGCAAGATGTGGCCTGGCCCACCACAGGCTGCTCTCAGGCTGTTTCCAAGCACCTGCCCGAGGGAACAGTCGCTGGGACTGCAGGAGTGCACCCAGCTGCTGGGAATCCTGCCCCTGTGCAGGTCCTGTTACAGGGCAGCCAGCCAGCTCCTACTGGAACGTCCAGGGCCGGGGCTGACAGCAAAGCAGTGCTGGGAAAAGGCGGCCTCCGTGTCCAGCCACCAGCGCAGGCCCTGTCAGAGCTTGCCTGTGCTTGCCCTGATCTCACCCCTCCGTGGCATAAGGAAGGCCCCCCACAGCCCTGGGAGGCAAGGAGACTATCCCAGGTGTGCTGAGGACTCATGGGGCACAAAGAGACACGGCAGCCCAGCTTGACAGGCAGGTGCCGAGTGCCCATCGCCCTCCCCACATCCTTTTCACTAAAAATAATAATAATAATAAAATTAAAATGACTGGCTTAATTAAAAGAGTTACAAGGTTACAGGGAAGAAGTCACAGAGAGGTCTTCCATCCACTGGTTCACTCCCCAAAGGGCCACAATAGCCCAACTGCCCGAACTCCCAGAACCCATTTGGCTCTCCCACGTGGATGCAGGGGCCCAAGCACTTGGACCATCCTCTGCTGCTTTCCCAGGCACATCAGCAGGGAACTGGATCAGAAGTGGAACAGCCGAGATTCATAGGATGCCAACACCATAGGTAGAGGCTTAGCCTTCTATGCCATGGCTACTAATAGCAGCAGAGAGAGGAAACCTAAGCTCTTATTGGCTGGTTTACTCCCCAAATGTCCACACTGGTAGAGAAGGAGCCGGGACCTCCCTCCAAGTCTTCCACTGGGGTGCAGGGACGCAGCTCCTTCTGGGACTTGCATCCACTGGAAATGAGAATCAGGCAAAAGGTTGGAACTCAAATCCAGCACTGCAGTATGGAACGTCCCAGGTGGCATGGGAACCACTCAGATGGCTTGCTATCAGCGCCCTCCAGCTGTGCCCGCCCCCCATGAGCTCATCTGGCTCCCACGCGCGTATTTATCTATCCCAGAGACTGCCATGGCCTGGGTCAGCACTCCCAGGCCAGGCTCAGCCACTTGGGGGAGCTTCAGCCGGGGCCGCCCCCATGTCTCTGCGAGGGTCTCCCGATGCCAGGAACTGAATAATCCAGGAAGCCACAGGGCGCGGTGCCCTGCTAGGTGTGGGCAAGCAGGCTCACACCGGCTCCAGCGGCCTCCCTCGGCATGCAGTGGGGGGTGGCCCGGGTTTTTATTTGATCTTCCAGTGACTGCAACCACAGAGGCCGTGTGGATGGACATTAATTCTAAAGCACACCATGAAAGCAGGAGCTGCGATTCCAGGAAAGCCATCTACCCCGTCTGCCTGCGGGGCCTCCCGCTCCAGCTGAGGTTAGGCCTGGAGCTCACCCAACCCCAGGACCCAGGGAGCATTGGGCCGCCCATGCCCCAGGGCCAGGCCATCTGCCTGGGCAGGCCAGCCAGTGACCCTCAGCCTCCTCATGTCCTTGTTCCCTACACTGGAGCTAAGCGCCCACCGGCCCACGGGCCCCCATGGCTGCATTGGCCATCCAGCCCAGCTGGCCTCCATTCAGCTACTTACTGCTCCCCCCAAGCTGGGTGGCATCCGTACGTGCCACCACCAGTCCCTGGGGACCTAGAGAAAGGCCAGAACCGGTGCCCGGAGGCCAGCCTGGGAGGAGAAAATGATGGCAGAGTGGAGAGGGCACACCAGTCCAAGACTGGCACCCAAAGGAGGGAGTGCAGGTGGGCTGGGAGCTGGCAAGGACCCAAAGAGGCTCCCAAAGGAGACCCCTGATGCGGGCACTGCCCTTGCTCAGGTGGGATTCCGCCCCGGGGGCCAGGACATCCAGGGCCTGGGAGACCTCACGCCCACCTTCCCTGGCGCCTTGGAGCCCTTCTCCTGGTCCTGGAGTCGGGGACAACCCAGATGCCATCTGCGGGGGATCCAAACAAAGGCTTCCCCCACGCCCACAGTCCATTAAAGGGGACGCCCCCAAAGCCGCCCGCGCGAGCAAACCAGCTTTCTTCCCACAAGGGTCACGGCCGCCTCGCTGGCCAGGCTGCCCTCGGGCGCGATGTGGTTGGACAGAGGCTCCGTGACCCCCGTGGGCCCCTGCGGGAACAAAGAACCGAGCCCCAGGAGGCCGCGCCGGCGCGCACCCACCCCACGCCGCACCCGGGACCCCCGGCTAGGAACTCGGCCCGTCCCCCGGGACATGTGCCGCCACACCGAGACCGGGTCCCGCGCACACGCGCGGCCGCCTGGAGCCCCGGGCAGGGACAGCCCCGAGCACGGGGACCCTGCAGGGCAGTCGCGCCAGGAGCCGCCCATGCGACGTCCTTGGGCCGATCCGTCTGAGCCTTAGCCTTGGCCGGCACGGGTCACGCGAGGCGACGGACGCGGGGCGGGGAATGGACAAGACAGGGGGCCCGGGTCCGGCTCCCGCCGGGGAGCCCCAAGCGCAGCCTCGCGGCGCCACCTACGGGCAGGATCCCAGTTTGGGCCTCGGAGCCCGAGGCGCCGGGCGGGATGCGGGGTGGTGCGCCCCTGGCCCTCCGGGGAGCCCTGGCCCCGCTCCATCCCCGCGGAGAGCAGGGGCACTGAGCCCCCGCTGGGAAACCAGGAAGACAAGATCCTTGGGGATCCTGTCCCCATGGCCGCCATGGACCACCAAGCCAAGGCTGGCCTGTGTGTCTGGACAAGCCCTCCAGCCACCACCAGCCCCTCCTGTGCCTGGAGGGCAACTGACACCCTACTGAGCCAAGGGCATCCTTCGGGTGCACAACCGGGGGCTTCTCTCCAGGCAGCAGTCAGCCCTGGGAGGTGGGGACTGGCATGTTGCTATTGGTACTGAGGCCGCAGGCCCAGTGCGGTAGCTTAGCGCCTAAAGTCCTCCCCTTGCACACGCTGGGACCCCATAGGGCACCGGTTCGTATCCCAGAGGGCCCATTTCCCATGCAGCTCCCTGCTTGTGGCCTGGGAAGTCAGCCAAAGATGGCCCAAAGCCTTGGGACCCTGCACCCGCATAGGAGACCCGGAAGAAGCTCCTGGCTCCTGGCTTTGGATCGGCACAGCTCCAGCTGTTGCAGCCGATTGGGGAGTGTATTGGTAGACGGAAGGTCTTCCTCTCTGTCTCTCCTCTCTGTATATCTGCCTTTCCAATAAAAATAAATCTTCGGGGGAAAAAGAGGAGAGGGGAACTGAGGCCAGGACAGCTAAAGGCTGTTCAAGCCTGCGCTGGGCAGGAGGTGCCGCCTGATTGGGGTTTGTTCTCAATCCCGTCGAGGGCCTTCCAGCCAGTACTTGGAGTCCAGGCCAGGCTGGGCATCCTGTGACATGATCCATTTTGCAGGTGGGCAGCTCGAGTCCACTGGAACAGCTGTGGTCCAGGGCAGACAGGAGGTCAGGGGTCCCTGTGTCCTGGACGCACTGAGCATCAGGGGGCAGCAATCCTCGCCCTGGGGAGTCAGCAGCTGGAGCCTGGGGGGAGTCCAGAGGAGAGATCGGGATGGGAGAAGTCAATCCAGAGGGTGCATGTTGGGGGCCAGCGCGGTAGCCTACCAGACAAAGTCCTCGCCTTGCATGCACCAGGATGCTATATGGGCACTGGTTCTAATCCTGGCAGCCCCACTTCCCATCCAGCTCCCTGCTTGTGACCTGAGAAAGTAGTCAAGGAAGTCAAGGATAGCCCAAAGCCTTGGGACCCTGCACTTGCGTGGGAGACCCAGAAGAGGCTCCTGGCTCCTGGCTCCTTGCTTTGGATTGGCGCAGCTCCAGCCGTTGTGGCTGTTTGGGGAATAAATATCGAATGCAAGATCTTCCTCTCTGTTTCTCCTCTTCTCTGTATATCTGACTTGCCAATTAAAAAAAATACATATTTAAACAAAGACGCCCTTTGGGCCGGGGCTTGGGGCCTGCTCTGGTGTCCTTGTCTCTGGCCCCACAGTCCTGCCATCTTTATTTTGGCTGTGGGGTGAGTTGCTGAGCCAGGTCTGGAGGCCCCACAGACAGAGTCAGGGCTCCCTGCCCCGCCCCCCGCTTCCTCTGAGCCGCCCACCCTCCCCGACAACCAGCAGTTCCTGCCGCCATAACTCCTTTTTCCTTCTGAAGAGCTGCTCCCAGTCCTGCTCCCACAAAACCAATTAAGGCACCTGCCGGGGACAGGGCTTTGTCAGCAAATTATTCCCGGACTCCGCGGCCCGGGGATAAATCTCAGAAGGATGAAGTGGCTGTGGGGAGGAGGGACACAGGCGGGCACAGGTGGGGGGAGGGGGGCTGTGCAGGGGTAGGCAGCCCCAGGCGAGTCTCATTCCGGATCCCAGTTCCCACCCCAGCTCTGCCCAGTCTCCGTTCTCCCTGTCAGGAAGTGGCTTGCGGTGGACATGACCACGGGGCTGGGAGTCAGGAGCAGCCTCCCCTAGGTCCCCAGTTGCCACGGATTGGGTGGGGCAGCAGGTGCAAACAGCCTCCTGGCCCAGGACACCTCAGGCAAGTCTTTCCTGCTTGGAGCCACAACATTTCTGTCTGTAAAATGGGAGTGGGCAGGGTCCCACCAACTCTCCCAGCAACAGGGCACATGTCCATGCAGCTCCTAGTTCGAGCCCAGTCTGGGCCTTTACGGGTGCCCAGGAAAGTCTCCTTTGGCAGAGCCTAAGGGCAGTGGTCAAGCGCAGGGCAGCTACTAGCTGGACAGAAGGGAGACCTGGGTGGGGACTTCAATCCAGAGGGCATAGACTTTCCCAGGAGAGAGCCAAGTGTGCTGGACATTGGCGGATGGATAGGAGTTCAGCAAATCCAGGCAGTCATTCTCTCAAAACAGGAACGATGCTGACCTGCCTGGCTTCCCTGGGAGAGTTAGGAAAAGGTACCGTTACTCCTGCTCTACTCTTACCTTTCAGAAAATGACTCCAGCCTTGGAAAATCACCCATGTCAGTGACATGGGCCGTATTAGGATTGTGCAGTGCACAACCCGGACAACTGTGCCACACAGCTCCAGGAGAGCAAAACACCATTGCTGAGAGCTTCCAAAGGCATAGGGGGCCATGGTTGGCAGGGTTATGTGTCTGCAAGGATGTCGGGCCAGTAGCATGGCCCGAGCCCTCACCTGATGTGGAGCTAACAATGGGGCTGGCCAGAGGCTGCTCACGGCTTACATGGGCTGGGGCACACAGCAGGCCTTGGGAGACGTGAGGGGCTTCCCAGAGGCCAGCTGGGTCCAGTGTTCCCAAGGCCTGAGATAGGTCATTCAGGCCACTCCCACTATGCAAATCCCCAGAGGAGTGGGGACCCAAGCTGAGTGCTATCTGGGTTGGGTCATGGTTTTCTTATCCCACTGTCGGGAGCCCCATGTCACATTTGCCCTCACTCCACCCTGCAACAAGACAGGGTGGAGGACACCGAGGCAGCTGGAGGTGTCCCAGACCAGGTACCCCTGAGTGGTGCTACAAGCCCTGGGCCTTGACTTGGGGCAGCACCCAGGTAGCAGGTGTCTAGAGGAGGGGGCAGGGCGGGATGGCCACAGGCACATGCGCTGTACCCTGTGCCTGGGAAGGGCTCAGCAAGGGTGGCCCCTGTGCAGGGATGGCCCCCGGCTGCCCATGAGGAGCAGAAGTGTGGTGCCAACGCTAGTGAAGGCCTCTGGAGAAGACACGGCTAAGAGGGGAGCAGGGGTGGGCTCAGCAGCAGCGGCTTCCCCCAGCCCACTCATAGAGGCCCCACTGCCCACCAGCATCACCATCCTGCAGCTGGACTCAGCATGCACGGTGGCACAGGTGTGCCTTGGGTGCCAGGGTGCAGGCCCAGGCCATTCCCCCAGGGGCCTGTGCCAGCAGCCTCCCCCGAGCCCTGCAGGTCACACCTGGGTCACCTGGGAGATCCAGTCTGCAGTGACCATGGTGGCCGGGCTAGCCACAGCAGGGACTGGTGCCACACTCCAGTGCCCAGTCCATGCCACAGTCCCCTAAGGCCACCGATGTCCCTGGTAGTGGCAGTAAAATCTGCAAATTCAGTGTCTGCAGCCAAGGCGACCTCTTGTCGCCATCTCTGAGAGCTGCCTAGGCTGCAGGGAGCTGGCCGTAGCCCTGGGGAGGACGGTGCAGTGGTCCCAGCTTCAGTGTATTTATCCTCCAATTTCGGAGGCACAGAGAGCGCACACCTCTGGTTCACTCCCCAGGTCGGAAGCTGGGAGCATGATCCCACCGCCTCCCAGGAAGGAACAAAGATTGAAATTAATCAGACTGGGCCCGGCGGCATGGCCTAGCGGCTAAAGTCCTCGCCTTGAACGCCCCGGGATCCCATATGGGCGCCGGTTCTAATCCCAGCAGCTCCGCTTCCCATCCAGCTCTCTGCTTGTGGCCCAAAGCCTTGGGACCCTGCACCCGCGTGGGAGACCTGGAGGAGGTTCCCGGCTTCAGATCGGCGCAGCACCGGCCGATGCGGACACTTGGGGAGTGAATCATCGGACGGAGGATCTTCCTCTCTGTCTCTCCTCCTCTCTGTATATCTTACTGTAATAAAATGAATAAATCTTTTTTCAAAAAAAAAAGAAAAGAAATTAATCAGACTGATGGAGGTCCAGGAGGAAGACGTGGTCCTCCTAACTGCTGGAGAACATGAAAAATCGTGCTCCTGGTTGGGAAAACTGGCTGGAGCGTGCTGACATTTACTGTGGTACTGTGGTACTGTGGTACTGTGGTACTGTGGTACTGTGCGACCCAGCTCTGTTCTCTTTCCCATTCTTCCTTCCAAGAGGAGAATCCCAGAGAGCTGGAATGAGCCCCCCATCCGTTCACTGCCCCCCCACCCCGATATCCACGTCACAGGGCGGAGGACTAGCCTGCCCACATTAGCCCCTTAACCAGAGTCTAAACCACCAGACCAGGCACCTGTTCTGGGCCCACTTCATAGATAATAAAACTGAGGCTCCCAGAGGAGAAGACATTTGCCCAGTGTCACTCAGCAGGTGCAGTCAGAACGTGAAGCCTGATCGAGCTTTTCCCAGGCCCCTCCTGCTGGCGGCGGGGTTGGAATGACCCGCTGGCCTCCCACGGTGTGCAAGTAGGGATTCACTGCTGGTGTGCTGTATGTCACAAACACGCAGCCCTCCAGGCCCAGCACTGCATACACATCAGAAGTCCTAGTGGGCAGGGAAGAGCCAGCAGGGGCAGGGTCCTAGATGGCACTGGGCGGGCACAGCTGCCTGCAGCTCCCCACCCCCACCTCCTCCCAGGCTGTGGGTCCCAGGCCTGGAGCCGCTGGGCGATCCCTGTGCCAGCTTCTGCTGGGAGGTGCAATACCCTGAGGAACACCTAGACACGGTTGCTTCCACTTGATGGGGGCAGCTCAGGGGGCAGTGAGAGCCACAGGCTCAGGGCTGGGGAGGTTCTGGAGCCAACAATGGGCCCAGCTGGACAGGCAGGAAGCTGGGCGCAGGGGCTGCGTGAGCTTGAAGAACTCTCTGTCTGCGGCAGCGACCTTGCAACATGTCCTTGATCTGCGATGGTGAGAGGGACCCACCTAGGCTGCAGGTGGCCACGCCCCAGCCACGCTAACCATGCAGTGGGGTGAGGGGATTGTCATAAATCCTAGCAAAGGAGTACTGTGGACTGCAGCCAGGGCCAGGAAGGTTCTGAGACCCCTCAACGCCCCGCTGTGTGTCTGCTCCCCTCCCCGCTGCACCCAAGGCATCCCTCTCTGGGTCTGCAAAACAGAACGTGCCCCTGATGGCTGAGTCCAGGCACCATCAGCCCATCTCCACGTTCCTGGGCTGGCCTGGCTCCTGCTGGGTCCTGATTTCATCCAATCACCTATGGCCGGCAGGGCAGGGACAGCCCGCTCCCAGGTTGCAGGACGACAGGGGACAGAGCAGCCTGTGGGATTCCACAAAGGATGGCCTGCACAGTACATGAGCTGTAGGGAGTGTAGGGTGTTTCTTTGTCCACACTGGCCCACACACATCTGCTCTTACACTATTGATGTGATTTCACCCATCATGGGATCCTGGGGATTGTCTCATGCCATGGAGAAATGGGGTGGTTGTCTGTTTTGGAGGTGTCTTTCTTTCTTTCTTACATTTTTTTTTTTTTTACTTATTTTCATGTTTGAAAGACAGAGTGTTTTCCATTCACTGGTTCACCCTCTAAGCTCTGGAACAGGCAGGGCTGGGCTGGGTGAAGCTGGGAGCCAGGGGCTGGCTGAGACATCATCTCCCACCTCCCAGGGGGTGCACCAGCAGGAGGCTGGACCAGCAGTGGAGCAGCCGGGACTAGAACCAGCACCCCTATAGGATGCTGACACTGCAGGCAGTTGGTTAGCTTGACACACTACCACACTGCCCCTCCATCTGATTTTATTTGTAGTATAAGCAATGCGGCACCAAGCAGCCCTGCCCAGTGTTTGCTGAGGATGGACATGGCAGACCAGCCACTGCCAGTAGGATGCCTGCCCTGCACTTCTGGCTTGGGCAAGGCAGCAGCTGGAGGACAGCCCACGGAACACTGTTCTTCCAGAGCAAAGCTGCCAAATAAAGGCTTCCGAGCTGAGGGACCGGTCCCTGCTTAACATGCTGTGCCTGCAGCCCAGTGTCTGGATTCCTCGCGGGGACCCTGGGAGGCGTCAGCAGGCAGACCGTGGGACAGACCTAGAGTGAGCATGCCCAGTTTTGGTCCCCGCCCAGCTTTGCATGTGGTGGGCTTTTGGGGGGAGTGAGTCAGAGATGGGAGCTTTTGCAGTTAGGATGCTGGGTGTGGCTTCCCGCCTTCTCCCACCCATCCCCCAGATATGAGAAGAAAAGAAAGCTAGAAACAATGGTCTCATCCACTTTGCCCTAATCCTCGACCCTTCCCATCCTAATCGGTGGTCCACATGGCATGAATCCTTCTCAACTATGTAAACATCATCAAAAATAAATATTTTCTAAAAACAGAGAAGTAAGAGCTTCCTCTGTCTGTCCCTCTCGCTGCCTGTCAACTCAACACACATTTAAAGGGGCAAAGGGGGCAGACGGGGGAAGGCACCCTGCCCTGCTGCCCACCCCTCCCCTGGAGCAGCTCAGCTCTTCAGAGAAACAAGATGCGTGCACGTGGCCAGGCGCAGGTCACTTCTGGCATCTTTTTCATGCATACTGATTTGTTGGCTAATTCGGTGTCTGATTCTTATTTTAGGCTCCACTATTCCAGTCGCACAAAATCATCTTGGAAAGGGGGGAACCGTAATTGGACAGACCTTTTTATCCATTGGGAGGAAAGGAGTTTAACAAGAGTCGGCACTGCGGTGCCATGGGTTG
Organism: Ochotona princeps; assembly: GCF_030435755.1. Lineage (NCBI taxonomy): Eukaryota > Metazoa > Chordata > Mammalia > Lagomorpha > Ochotonidae > Ochotona > Ochotona princeps. The sequence goes on from NC_080845.1 coordinate 6,816,407, forward strand.
CGTGGCCACCTGTACTGACAGTATCCCAGACGCTCTGGTTCGCGTCTGGGAAGAGTAAGGGAAGGTGGTGCCCCTGCTTGGGCTCCAGCCACCCCTGTGGGAGACTGAGTCCGCGAGGGAAGATCTCTCTCTCTTCATCGAGGTGGCCAGGACAGACTCTTTCCTCTCCTACTGTTATCACAAGAGTTTTCAAAACACTAAAAAGTTGACAAGAATTCTACAAAGAACAGCGGGATCCCTTCCACTCTGAGTCAATAGCTGTTGTTTCATCCTCACCGCCCCCTCCCCCAACCCTCAGCAAGGGGCCGACGGCATGACCTTTCACCCCAGACAAGGGGCTCCTTTGCCATCACCCCTCATCATCACCCCTAAGAAAGTTTACGTGCAGTCCCTGCTTTCCTTAAACACTGCAGACCAAAGTCAAGTTCCCAGAGCCACCGCTGGGTGGTTTCAAGCAATGACTATGTAAAAGGCGGCGGCTGGTGCCTGTTTGTGGTGACGGGAAGATGGCCCAGTGAGCGCTCCCAGCGCCTCCATCATCACCGCCCCCCTTCCCACTGGGAGCCCTCCACCCAGAGGGACCCCATCAGACTGGGCTCCCCGCGGCAGCCCTGAGAGAGGCGCTGGACGCAGGCACGGGGAGCTGGGGCAGGGCGGCCTTGGCCCCTGCAGCTTCCCGGTCCCGGCGCCAGGCAGCCCCGGCGCCAGGCGACGCCGCTCCCGCCACGTGGCAGGCGCAGCCAGGCTCCTGGCCGGGGGCCCTCCACTTACCAGGGCAAGAGAGGGGCTTTTTTTTTTTTTTAATTGTTTTCAAAACAGATTTCATGTGGTCCCAAAATGAGCCCATGATTGTAAATTAAAGTGTAATTAGCCTTTACGCTTTTATATTCATTAACTCTTCTCTGTTAATGATGCTAGGCCGGAGCAGAAACCCTGCTTTATGAAACCACATCCAGGAAATAAAATAGTGATTTAGATAATGGCCACAATGTATTGCTACTTACACATAATTAAACAAATGCTCCATTTAAACTTGGAAACATGACTGAATGTTGATTAACCCGCGCTCGGCAGTTCTGTTCGGGCTCTGCCGACTGGGAGGTGCCCGGCGCTGGTGCGGAGCGAAACGTCTGGAATGGCCACGGCCGCTGGCTGCCCCAGTGCAGCTGGGAGCCCCGAGTGACCGTAACACCAGTGGAATCGAGGAGAGGACAAAAAAGGCTGACAGTGACAAACTCACAGACGCAGAACGTGGGGGCACTCAGCTCGGAGCATCCAGAAGCTTCCAGAAGCTTCCAGAAGCAGACAGCAGCGATGGCTGCACAGAGTGTCCGTGGACCCGGAGCCACCAGGTATTCACACGCTGCACTTGCAAGTGTTATGCCGATTTCACCCCGTTTAAGGCACTTTTAAAAAGATTTTATTTATTTGAAAGGCAGAGTTAGAGACAAAGGACGGACATGGAGAGCACGTCTTCTAGCTACAGATCTGCTGGATCACTTTCCAAGCAGTCGCAAGAGCCAGAGCTAGGACGGTCGGAACCAGGAGCTTCTGGGTCTCCCAAATGGGTGCCGGGGCCCAAGGAGGGCATAAACAGGGAGCTGGATCAGAAGTGGAGTGAACCAGCACCCATATGGGATACCGCCACCACCAATAATGGATTTATCAGCTACATCACAGTACCAACCCTGTTTTTAAATTTTTGGTTTTAGGACTCGACGTGGTGACGTGGTGGCCTAGCGGCTGAAGTCCTCGCCTTGAATGTGCCAGGATCCCATATGGGCACCAGTTCTAATCCTGGCAGCTGCACTTCCCATCCAACTCCCTGCTTGTGGCCTGGGAAAACAGTCAAGGACAGCCCAAAGCCTTGGGACCCTGCACCTGTGTGGGAGACCTGGAGGAAGTTCCTGGCTCCTGGCTTCAGATTGGCACAGCACCAGCCATTGCGGTCACTTGGGGAGTGAATCATCGGACAGAAGGTCTTCCTCTCTGTCTCTCCTCCTCTCTGTATATCTGACTTTCCAATAAAAATAAATAAATAAATCTTTAAAAAAGTTTTTTAAAAAATGGTTTTGATTTAAAGATATGAAAGAGGGCCCAGTGCTGTGGTGTAGCTGGCCTCCTATCTGTCTGACATTTCTCTCTGGGTCTCTAGCAACCAGCACAAGACCTGGAACCAGGCAGGTGTCACTGGTCCATCCATTCTTCCATTTGGCAAGCCTTTCAGGGAAGGGGGGTGGAGGCGCCTGGCGCAGCCCATGGGGTGCAGGAAGGGACCCATTCAGAAAGGGACAGATGTGGTTGGGCTCAGCTAGGGCGAGCAGCTCCCAGAAGGTTTTTCTGCGTGGCCCTTGTGAACCGTTGAAACTGGGGTGGAGTGGGGAAGAAGCAGTAACCTTTATTCTCTGAAAGTGACAGTAGCCACATTTGAGGGTGACAAGCCAGCCAGTGACCCCGGGGCTCCAGTCTGCGGGAGCCTCCTCCCCTCCGCATCCACCTGCTGACTGATGGTGGCCCCAGGCCCCCTCCAAAACCCCGCCAAGCACTCATAGAAACACCAGCCCCCAGTCTCCAGGATCCCCAAGGCCCCATCCCATCCAGCAGCGGGACAGCCCTAGGAGAGATGTCCTAACCCCTAGTGTCTCTCAATGAATCTGCTGTGCCATTGGACCCCCAGTGGGTCGGCCTCACGGACCAAGCCTTGGTCTCCCCACCCCCCCAGTTACTGCGAGTGGCAGGAGACCCCTAAGGGTGGACCTGGCAGCTGACTCCGACCCGAGAGGGCTTGGAGGTGGGAAGGTACCTGGACCAGGGTTCAGGGGACACTGGTGACCCACAACCTCAGCAGGGTGCTGATCACCTGGAGTGAAGTGTCCCTTGTCAGGGGAAGTAGAGACAGCAGCAGCAGCATGGGGTGGCTGGGTCACCCCTTAGGACTTGGGGGAGGAACAGGGCCGATGCTTGAGCTCGCAGCCCTCCTGCCAGGGCCGGGCAGAGTGAGCCCTGTGCTCACAAGGCCCCCAAAGGATGCCCTGGCAGGAACATGCAGGGTCTTCCTCAACATCTGGCCACGTCTCACTACCGCTGTATCACAGCCAGGCCCAAGACCTTGTGGAAGGATTAGGGGATAAGGTTCAAAGCATCATAGGGCCGGCACTGTGGCACAGGGGGTAAAGCTGCTGTGTGATGCTAGTATCCCACCTGGGAGCCGGTTCAAGTCCTTTCTGCTCCACTTTCCATCCAGCATTCTGCTTGTGGCCTGGGAAAGCACAGAGGATGGCCCAAGTCCCTGCACCCAAGTGGGAGACCTTGAGGAAGCTCCTGGCTTCGGATCAGCTCAGTTCTGGCCTTTGTGACTATTTGGGGAGTGAGCCAACAGATGGAAGATTTCTTCTCTCTCTGTCTCTGTAATTCTGCCTTTCAAATAAACAAATAAATCTTTTTTTAGATTTATTTATTTTTATTGGAAAGTCAGATATACAGAGAGGAGGAGAGACAGAGAGGAAGATCTTCTGTCCGATGATTCACTCCCCAAGTGACCGCAATGGCTGGTGCTGTGCCAATCTGAAGCCAGGAGCCAGGAACTTCCTCCAGGTCTCCCACACAGGTGCAGGGTCCCAAGGCTTTGGGCTGTCCTTGACTGTTTTCCTAGGCCACAAGCAAGGAGCTGGATGGAAGTGCAGCTGCCAGGATTAGAACTGGTGCCCATATGGAATCCTGGCACATTCAAGGCAAGAACTTTAGCCACTAGGCCACCGCACCAGGTGCAACAAACAAATATTAAAAAAAAAAAAGTGATATCCATGAGAATGCTTCCTATTTTCCCAGACACTGCCACCTAAACTTTCTGGGAGTGCCCACAACAATGGACACTAGGAATGTCCTTCCACGATGGGGAGACCAGGAGGCTGGGTCTGCCCAATGCAGCGATGGGTCACACTGAGCTGAGGTACTGGGTTTGTTACAACAACAGATCTTTGTCTGGTTCATTTATTGAAACCTGGGCCCTGGCTAGCCTTTGAGCCCCACACTGGAGGACAGGAAGAGTCCTTCCAGAACCCCCAGGCCACGCACGTAGACCCACAGCCCCTCCAGTGACATGGGCGGCTGGATGCCCTTGAGAAAAACTGCGGCTCTGAGTGGGTGCTGCCCGTTCTTCTAGGACCAGGCTTCTGGGGTAGGGCTGGAGCTGCCTCTTGGGTGCCCCATCCTGTACCTGAGTGTCTGGTTGGAGTTCTGCTCCAGCTTCCTGCTCCAGAGCACCTGGGGGCAGAGGGGAAGGCTCAAGCACCGCTGTGTATAGGAGACAATGGAGCACCAGGTTCCTGGCTTGAGCCTGGCTCAGCCCTGCCTGACGGGGGTATCTGGCGAGTGAGTCGGTGGATGGAAGAGCTCTCTTCTCTTTACCTCCCAGATAAGGTAAAAATAAATCACAAATAAAACAATTAATCCTTCCTCTTAATCCCCAGTAGACATAAGGCCATTTACCACAATGACTGTGCACTGGAGAAGAGAAATAACCAGCTGTTTGGCCTGGCCCAAAGTGCCACAGTGGCCCAATCTGGTGGCCACTGCTGCTTAGCAAACCCCAGCAGGTTCTTCTGTCCAGGACAACTCAGCAGGCACTTCTCCTGCTCCTTGTGGAATCAGCTAAGGTCCCCAGTGCTGCTCAGCCACTCACGAGCTGCTTGGGGCTTGGGGTGGGGGGCGGGGTGGAGCAAGCAGCTTCTCTCACTGGTGCCAGAAAACGGGACCCACTGGGACTGCTGACTGGCTGCCTAGTGTGGTGGCAACTCCGGGATCCATGTCAGACAAGCTAGCGGGTAGGGTCTAGCCTCAGAATGTTTGCCCATCAGGAGTGCTGCTCCCAGCTCCTGCCTGCGTGAACCCGTGACACCCGGGACCACAGCTCAAACTGATGGGTCAACTCAGCTGCACCTCACCCCCCAAAAAACCATGCCCTATAGATGCACGCCATCTAAGTGGGGCTAAGCAGCCATGGCTAAGCGGGGCTGATGGAAAGCGACTTGCTCTCTCGCCTTCCACCAAGGGGCAATGCACCAAGAGGCCCACCTCCCCCCTGCCGCCCTGACAACAAGAACATGAAACTGGAACTGGTTTCGGTTTGCCCGCTCCGTGTTACTCTGTCATCAAAGGGCCCAGGGTACAGGGACAGCAGCTCACAGTGTGGGCAGCCTTCCTAGCTGGGCAATGAGCTACTGTGAGGCAAGGACTCCCTGGAGGCTGCAGACACAGGGTGAGGGTGCTCACCACACCCAGGCTCTGTCCAAGCCCACCACCCCCCACCCCACTGCGCACAGGGGCTCAGGGCCAGCACTGAGGCCAGGCAGGGCTAAAGCCCCAGGGGAGCCTTCCCAGGCTCCCCACTCGGCAACTTGATTTCTGCTGTCTCCAAGGCAGAGCAAAAGCCATGAGCAGCTGATGAGGCAGGTGAGGAATCAAATAGAAAACACTTTTGGGGCCAGCGTGAGGGTGTAGTGGCCTAAGTTGACACCTGCAATGCTAGCATCCCACAGGAGCCCTGGTTCGAGTCCCGGCTGCTGCACTCCTTTCCTGCTCCCAGATAATCCACCTGGGAAGGCAGCAGAAGATGACCCAAGTGACTGGGCTCCTGCCATCCTCGTGAGGGACCCAGGTGGCATTCCAGGCTCCTGGTTTAACCTGGCACAGTCGCTTTGGCTGTTCAGGGAAGGTGAATCAACAGATGGAAGATCCTCTCCCTCTCTCTATAATTCTGCTTTTCAAATAAATCTCCAACAGAAGAAGCAAGGGGAGGAGGAGGAGAAACAGACGGAAGGAGGAAAAGACAAGGGGGGACACTCCTGGCCTTAGTGGGAGGACAGAAATGCAGCCCGCAGAATGTGGCCAGCCGCTGGGGGAGAGGTGGGTCGTCCCCCCAGCACCTGCCTAAAACCAAACCTGAACCAGAACACCGGGGAACCCCACTCCCCGGGGTGAGGGGGCGCAGCACTGAGGAGCAAACAAGAATGGTCAGGGACGGGGAGTAAGACTGTGAGGAGCTGGGCCCGGCGGCGTGGCCTGGCGGCTGGGGTCCTCGCCTTAAACGCCCCGGGATCCCATATGGGCGCCGGTTCTGGTCCCGGCAGCTCCACTTCCCATCCAGCTCCCTGCCTGTGGCCTGGGAGGGCAGTTGAGGACGGCCCAAAGCTTTGGGACCCTGCACCCGCGTGGGAGACCTGGAGGAGGTTCCTGGTTCCTGGCATCGGATCGGCGCGCACCGGCCGTTGTGGCTCACTTGGGGAGTGAATCATCGGACGGAAGATCTTCCTCTCTGTCTCTCCTCCTCTCTGTATATCTGACTTTGTAATGAAAATAAATAAATCTTAAAAAAAAAAAAAAAGACTGTGAGGAGCAAGCGCAGAGGGAAGCCCCAAGGCTGAGGGTGGAGCCAATATTGGGGGACCCCCTGAGAGGTCAGGTCCCCTTGGGCAATGCACACAAATAGACCAAGCGAAGAACAGATGCTAGCATTTCCAGGGGTATTGCTACCTTCTCTGTCTCTCCTGTCCTACACCAGAGGAACAGAGCTCAAGCAGTCATGAGAAACACAGAGACAAAGACCACACACATGTATCCACTCACCACATGTGCACACGGGTATCCACACACATACGCATCCTTGTGCATACACATAGAAGCAATTGCAGACACACCTGCTTTCAGAGAACAGAAACACCCAACAGATTCAGACTTGATTATGACCCACATCCTGGAGCCACAGACACTCCCCAACTCAGACTGTGGTTTCAACCTGCAGTTTTCCAACATGATTGTAGTGTGACCATGATCGGCACTTGGCCAAGACCATCAGCCACATTCTGAGTTTTGATCTTTCCCTAAGTTGGTGATATGCGACACACGAGGGCAGACAACCGAGCATCGTGATGCCCTGGTGTTTGGCAGCACAGGAGACTAAGTGCCACGTCAGCTCCTGCTGTTTGCATCTCACGGTGAGCTCATCAGCATGCACGCGCCTTGCAATCTGAGGAGCATCCGAGTTCAGGAGTGTGAAGCCACGGTGACCAGTCTGTGAAAGGCTCAGAAAGGAGTGCCTGTCACAGAATGAACACATGCACAAACAGTGGGGGAACATCCTCCCAGGGACAGAAACCAGGAAAAAGAATAAAAGGAAATGGACTGTGCATCCCTGCTTCCAGACGAGAGATGGACTCCCAAGGAAACTGTCGGCCATGTGTAGACACTGGGATGCCGGACTGTCTGACACTGTACCAACAATGTCGGGGCACACTTAAGTAAGAGATTGATAGAATTATGATTCCTTATGAAGGACTACACCATTGTAGTAAAATGGGGAAAATCTGTCGAGGGGTGGGAGTTTGGGGGGGAATCCCAGCCTATATGAACTTGTACCACATAATTCAAAATTCAAAATAAAAATATATTTAAAAAAAGAAGAAAACTGCTAGAAATGAATGGCACCCTAAAAGAGAATGGCTTCCACAGGTCCATATGCCGCTTCAGTACAGCAGAGAAACAGTGAGTCTGGACTTAGGGAAACAGAAAATGCCAGGCTGAAGCTGAAAGAGAAAAATCAGCGGGTAGAAAAAGCAAAACAGACCAGGGCATGCTGGAGTGATGATGCTGATCCGTCGAAGAGCTGTGTGATTGCAACCCCAGAAAAGCAGAATGAGTTAGAAGAAATATTTGAGATTAGAATGGCTGTGAAGTTTACAAAACTCATGAAAGACACCAAACTACAGACCCAATAAGCTTGTGGACATAAATGTAAAACCTGAAACTATAAAATAATCTAATCCCGGCAGCCCCGCTTCCCATCCAGTTCCCTGCTTGTGGCCTGGGAAAGCAGTCAAGGATGGCCCAAAGTCTTGGGACCCTACACCTGCACGGGAGACCTGGGAGAGGCGCCTGGTTCCTGGCTTTGGATCAGCTCAGCTCCAGCCATTGCGGTCACTTGGGAAGTGAATCAGTGGACGGAAAATCTTCCTCTCTGTCTCTCCTCCTCTTTGTATACCTGACTTTGCACTAAAAATAAATAAATCTAAATAAAATAAAATAAAATAAAAGTGCAGGCAGGGGCGGATGTTGGGACACAATGGGTTAAGCCACTGGCTGCAGTGCCCAGGCCAGCCTCTTGTACGAATATTGGCTCTGGTCCCAGCTGCTCCACTTCCCAGACCTTCCCTGCTGACATTCCTTGGAAAGTAACAGAAAATAGCCCAAGGATGTGAGCCCCTGCCCCCACCGGGGAGCCCCAGAGGGAGCTCCAGGCTTCTGCTTCAGACCTGTGGGGATGAATCAGCAGGCAGGAGATCTCTCTCCCTCTCTCTCCCCCCTCTTTCCTGCACTCTCGCTCAATAGAACTCTGCCTTTCAAATAAATAAAACTTTATTTTCAAAAAGAAAAATAACATAAGATGGAAGCGATAAGTCAAGATTTTTATCAAAATTAAAACATGTGTGCACTAAAGAAAATGATTGTGTAAGTGACCCAGGCTGGGCGTCCGGTGTGGCAGTTAAACTGCTGACCGGGAGAGCCACACCCACGCTGCTATGCATGGGGCGGGGGGGGGCACAGCAAGTGATGCTCAGTGGCTGGCTCCCCCGACCCACGTGGGAGACCAAGGTGGCCTCCTGCCCAGACTGCTGGTCCAGTTCTGAGTGCAGTTGCTATCTGGGAAGTGAATCAGCATGAATCAACAGAGAGCCACCTGCCTATCAACTATCTGTCATCTGTCTCCATCTATCTCTGCTTCTCTGCCTTCCAAGACATAAACCCAATCTCTCAGATGGGAGGGGGAGCCATCTGCAAATCATATTCTGATAACTGGTTAATAGCAAGAATATTTAGAAAACTCCCATAAGTCAAAGACCGAAAAACCCGAACAGCCTAATTTGAACATTAACAGATACTACTCAAAAGCAAAAATACACGCGTGGAAAACATCATTTGAGAAGATGTTCACCATCACTCACAATTAAGGAAATGTAAGCCACAACCAGCTAAGAGGGACGGGCAGCAGCCGGCACTGTGATGGAGCATGTTAAGCCTCTATGTGCAGTTCCGCATCCCGTAAGAGCATGGATTCAAGTTCCGGCTGCTCCACTTCCCATCCAGCTCCCTGCTTGTGGCCTGGAAAGGCAATAGAGATGGCCCAAAGCCTTGAGACCCTGCACCCATGTGGGAGATCTGGAAGAAGCTCCTGACTCCTGGCTTTGGATTGGACCAGCTCCGGCTGTTGGGGCCGGAGAGTGAACCAACAGATGGAATATCTTCTCTGTATCTCCTTTTCTCTGTAAATCTGCCTTTCCAATTAATTAAATAAATAAATCTTTAGGGGGAAAAAAAAGAAAAAGAAGAATTAAGTAGTGGGCTAGAGGGAAGTTTTAATTATTTATTCCAAAGATTTATTTATTTTACTTGAAAGTCAAATTGAAGAGAGAATGAGGGAGAGACAGGAAGAGAGTTATATATAGAGAGAGAGCTTCCATCCATTGGCAGCACCAGGCCCCAGCTTCTCGGCCCTGGCTGGCCTGGGCCTGTGGGCAGGGAGCACGGGGAAGGCTGCCCAAGCCGAGTGGGGATTGATCCCATTGAAAAGATTTTGTTGTTTCCCCTGAAAGGCAATTACTGTGGCGGCTGTTGGGTGCAGTGGGCCAGTGCTTGGGCTACTCCACTCTGCTTGGATACTCATTACTTCCAAGTCCCTACCCTGTACCCGCCTCCAAGCTCCCAGCCGATGCATCTGACAGGCAGCAGATGAACTTGAAGTGCTTGGGTCCCTGCCACCTGCTGTGGGAGACCTGGACAGAGTTTCTGGTTCCTGATTCCCGCTTGGCCAGCCCTGGCTGTTACAGGCATCTGGGGAGTGAAGCAGGGGCTGGAAGCTCTCTCTCCTTTTCTCCCATGCTGCACACTGCATGGAGGCCTTTCAGGAGGTGCGATGAATGTCCCCTGGAAGCCATGGTAACACCCTGAGCACGGGTTCCAGGGGAGACAGCCCCAGTGGGAAGGAAGAACTTCCTGTGCTGCAGATGAGGCCATCTGACAGGCATCGTGCTCAAGAGAGCAGAGAGCCACAGGGGAAGATGGCCAGGGGTGGGGTAGCCAAGACTGGGGGGAGGTACCACAGGCCACAGCTGCCACCAAAGCTGGAATAGGGGGTGGACAGGCAAGGACAGTCACTCCCCTAGAGTCCCGAAGGAAGTGCAGCCGTGTGAACACTTCACTTTCCAACTCCAGCCTTCCAGCCTGCAAAGAAACTTCTGGAATCCTTATGATGGCCCAGCAAACAAACACAAAGGCTACTGGGAAATCAGCAGTTCTTGATGATCATCCTCTTAAAGTGCATAAAAAGCCTGCTCCACTGGGTGGAGACACCCCAGAGCTCCCTGGCTGCACCCCAACTCCCGTTCTGTCCCCCTGCAAGCCGTCCAGCATCAGGACAGCTAGTCCCAGCATGCGAGTCCAAGCCAGCTTCCTACCTAGCAGGCTGCATCTGGCCTCCACAGCCGTGAGGGATGGGGCCCCAGTATGCTGCTTCCCAGCATGGACCCTCAGCTGTGACAGCCTAAGCGCCCCTACCCCACCCCACCACCCAAGGGTCTTGGGAAAGGCTGAGGGAGGGACCGTGCCTGCTACTCGGCTAGCCACACGCAAGGGGCGCTTCCCGGAGACCGCCCTTCATGCCCGCCCCATAGCAGATGGAGGGATCTGAACTGTAGCAGATGATACCTGGGGAGCCAGGGATGCCCTGGTGGGAGCCACCCACCCTGCCCACCCCCACAGAAGGCCCTGGCAGAGACTCTTGCAGGAAGACGCCCCTTCCCCCCCGGTTATCCCATGTCCTCTGGCCCAGTGCCTTGGACTTTATCCGATGGGCTCATCAATCTTGAAGGCAGGTTCACAGAGGGTGCAGAAGCTGGGAATGTTCTGGAAGGTGTGTCTGGGAGGTGGGAGTTACACAAGGTCCAGTGACAAAACTGCTTGGGCACCTGAGAGTGAGTGCTGTGTGTGCGTATGCTTGCACGTGTGCCTGAATGTGTGAGACTCAGCCAAAGAGCTTTCCAAGTCCAACCAGGGTTCTCGGCCTTGGCTTTCCATCCCCATAACTTTTTGCCCAGCAGGAAATGAAAGGCAACGCGGGTCCACGCCCTCCACCCCGCCCCTCGGCAGTCGCTGCGGATCCAGCCTCAGCTCGGCCAATTGGAAAAGGCTTTTTCAGCCCGGTGCCCACCCACCCGCTCGCTCATGACCAACTTCCAGGTAGAGGAAGGGATTAAATGGCAGGCACAATAAGAAGTGAAACAATTAGAATTTCTGCCTCATTATCATGGTAATCTTATCAGTCGGATAATGAGGTATTAATGGAGATTTAATGTGCATCTCATAACAGAATCCCTTGGAGAAAACACACAGGGAAATTGCTGTAAATCCACTTAATGATGGAGAAGTCCCAAAACACCATATTCCAAAGGATGAAAAATGCAGGATGCAAATGAGAGAGAATCAAGGTCAATAACACCGGGGGGACGGGCCTAACGGCAGATCTGGAGATAGATGCAATAAAAGCGGCATGCCGCTCTCAGCCAAACCCTCTGTTGTTTTCAAATGTGCATTCCCTGTAATGAAACACACAAGTGCAGCCAGAATGATTTGTATGTTTTAGAAACCGCAGGGGGCATGCAACACGGCTCAGAACCCATCCGGCTCCCCGCAGGGAGCCATGGGAAATGGGGTGCCTCACAAGGGATATCGGGGTTGGGCGAGGAGCAGAGGAAGAGGCCCTTGGTTAGCAGGGCAGGAAGGCGGCCTGAGTTCAAGGTCATTTGGCAAGTGCCTGAAGGAGGGCAATGATACCCCATGCCCCAACTTCTGCGCCTTGGTGTGATGCTGACTGCCGGCCATGGTCACTGGCTGGCCGGAAGGAGGAGGGGCTAGCCTGGATGCTAACCCCATGATAGAAGTACTACCTGGGCGGGCCTGCGGGTGCTCTAGGGCCCGTTTGTGGAACACCTCCTTGACGTCTGTCGGCCACACAGGCCAGCTGAGGCATGGAGGTCTGAGCTTCCCATGCCCCATGAGGCTGGGCTCTACAAAACGCCCCGTCTTTTGGACTGGCATCATGGCATAGTAGGTTAAGACTTACAGTACCAGCATTCACTATAGGTGCCAGTTTGAGTACCAGCTGCTCTATTTCCCATCCAGCTGCTTGCTAACACACCTGGAAAAGTAGTGGAGGAAGGCCCAAGTGTCTGGGGTCCTGGTACCCACCTGGGAGAAGACCCAGATGAAGCCCCAGGCTCCTGGGCTTCATGGCCCAGTCAATGGAAAATTTCTCTCCCTCTGTCTGCAACTCTATCTTTCAAATGAATAAATCTCTACAAACAAGTGGACATCCCAGGCGGGTGAGGCAGCACTGGGCAGCAGCCGCTGGGTACCAAACCACATGCCACCCTCCTCCCTTTCTCCCAGTTGGGGGGAAGCAGCTCTTCCTGGCCCTGGGTGGTCTGGAGGTCCTGACTCCTTTTCTTAGTGACACCCCAGCTGTGCCCGAGGCCCCAACATTTCCCTAAATCTTTTCTTTCAGGGGGTTCCAACCATCTGTCAAATGGTCCCATTTCACAGATGAGAAAACTGAGACACCGGCTGGAGAAAAGACTTGCCTAGAGTCGTGGGCAACTGAAGGTCGGAGACGGCTGCAGGTCAGGTCAGCATGGAGCAGAGAGAAGGCAGGATCTCGGATCCATTTCTGGAGTCTGGCAGCTGCGCGCTGTTTAATCACAGACTGCAAATTGAATGAAGTGAAGTCAGGGCTGCCTCTCTGAGCTTCCCCCAGGCCCTGTTTAATGAATAAACAGGCATGATTTGTAATGAGCTGCTGCGTTGCCGGATGCTCGGCAAGCACCTGAAGTGAGTTAAACGTGCCCCCTGCCATCCGCTGCCGTCACTGGTGCACTCAGCAAACTTCTGTTCCCGAGGGGAGGGCAGGGTCTCCAGGCGGTGCAGCCGGCCTGTGCTCATCAGTAAGCGTAGCAGGGGAGGCCGTGGTCGCTAACAGCTCACTGGGGAGCAGAGCTGCGGTCTGTCTGCGGCAGCTTTGGGGAACCTGAGGCCACAGCTTGAATCTGCCAACTCCGGCCAGCGTTTGGCCACCCTGTGTTCTGCACTTGGCCTGTCCAGCCGCTTTGCCCAGTGTCCAAGCTGACTGGCTGCTGCTCACACTCCCCCGCTCAGGGTTGGGGAGGGCCACCATCAGAGGCCGTATCCTGGGCTCAGCTGCCGCCCCCCATGTCAGAGTCCCTCTGCCTTCGTAGCCTTGTTTGGTATTCTGCCTGGCCCGCTGCTTTCTTGGGTGCTGCTGCTTTCCAGGGAACCCCCTCTCTCCCTAGGAGGTGGCCAAGGTCCCTAGCCCAGACCCCTCAGAGTCCTGGCTGGGGCCTTGACCCTGAGTGGTAGAGCTGAGCTGTGCACGTCAGTCACTCCCAGCTGCTGAGGCCTGCCAGGATACCCAGCTCCATGCTGGGTACAATGCCCATTGCGGATATCTAGCACTGCCCTCGAGGACCCCCAGCACAAGGGGAAGCAAGCACCAGGGTGTGGACAGTGAGGAAGGATCTTATACACTTGGCACAGCAGCGCCACTCTCAGCCCCGAGACCTTCTGGAAGTTCATGGAAATGTGAATTATAAGAAACTGCATGAATTTCAAAACCTGTGCTAAAACAAGAGGGAAGGTGGTGGATTTGCGTCTAACGTGAGGCATGAGGGTATCTGGGGGGTCCATCTAGCTCTCAGGCAAGGGGGCAGGGGCTGCCTCTTGACCCAGCGCTGCCCACCCTCCTGGGCATTCATACCATCTTCCGCTGTTGGCTCAGCAGCTTTTTCAACCAATGGTTGCTACCTGTCTTTGGCCACAAGATGTCACCCAAGAAGCAGCAAAGCAGGGGCCTGGTAGGGAACCAGGGGACAGTGGATCCAGAAGCCAGGCCATGTGAGGTTTCTGTAGAACCTGTCCCACCAGCGGACCCCCATTCCCAGTCTGCCACCTAAGCCAGCAGGGGTGGGGGCCATCGAGTGTGACCTGGCAGCTTCCGTCCCTGCCCTGTGCACAGTGGGTGCCAGCGGGTGCGGGAGCAGCACACCCACCACCCTCCTTGGCCTTGCGCAGCACCTTCCTGCCTGTTTAGTCCCATGTGGCCCAGTAGGAGCCACTCTAATTCTCCAGTGGGCCCTGGCACCCAGCCCACGGGGAGGGACACAAGCCAGACCCAGCCTGTGGTGTGCGTCCAGCCTTATGCCCAGATGTTTCCAATCTGAGCACCACATGGCGTGGTGCTAGTGCCCACGGCCCCTGGCCTGACCTCCAGGGGGTCCCTTTATTGTTTAGGCCTGGGCTGAGGAGAGCCACATGCCAGGAGTGGCAGGGAAAGAGGTCTACAACTGGTAGAGCTCACGGCCCTGGATCACCCGCTGTCCCTGCAGGAGTGGATCTGGGAGGGAAAGAGAGGAATCCTCGCACGGAGGGGAAGGCTTGCAGGCAGCTCTGAGCAGCAAGGAGGCCAAGGCAAGGCAACAGGCGGAGTGCAGCACTTGGGGAGGGGTCTGGCGGAGTGCTGGGGTCCTAGCAGTGGAAGTAGCAGACACAAAGGTGTGAAGAAAACTGTTTCATAGCAGGCAGGGACCAGAGGATGTCTCTACAACCACTTGAAGTCAGTTCTACCCCCCTTTGCACGGACACAGGTCTACGCTGCTGAGAACTCTGTAATCTATTCAGGCATTGTTTGCCACTGTGGAGCTGGCTTTGCCAACCTTCACAATTCATGCTGTCTCTGTCTCTGCCACCTCCATTTGACCATCCTTGATCTTTAGGTTCCTCCCCTCTTTTGTGTGATGCATTTGCTCCCTTCACTGATTGAAGATTAAGTTGTAGGGCCCGGCGCCATAGCCTAGTGGCTAAAGTCCTCGCCTTGAATGCCCCGGGATCCCATATGGGCTCCGGTTCGTATCCCGGCAGCTCCACTCCCCATTCAGCTCCCTGCTTGTAGCCTGGGAAAGCAGTCGAGGACGGCCCAAAGCCTTGGGACCCTGCACCCGCATGGGAGACGTGGAAGAGGTTCTAGGCTCCTGGTTTCAGATTGGCGCAGCGCTGGCCATTGCGGTCACTTGGGGAGTGGGTCATCGGACAGAGGCTCTTCCTCTCTGTCCCTCCTCCTCTCTGTATATTGGATTTTCCAATAAAAATAAATAAACCTTAAAAAAAATAAGGTCAAGTTGTAGAATGAGGATTATAGTAGGGATGTGTTACTGAGAGCTTTTAGGTGAAACAAAGGGCAGAATTATCCTTGAAAACACCCACTTGACCATGACATAAAAAACCTATATCAGAGCCTGTGACTGTTTCTGTATAAATAAAGGGACAGCTTTCTTGCATTGTCCATCATGATCATGAAATTGTAGTGGTCCATTTTTCTCTCTATGCCTACTCCACACACCCTTCACGAGTTCCGAACTCGGCTGGAGCTGGACTCCGGCAGTGGAGCTGCAAGAAGGAAGACAAGCAGCTGACAGGGCAGCTGGAACCCAGCAGCGAGACATCAACAGGAGCCTGATAGGACTTGATTCATCCTAAGGGCAGAGAAGGGGCTCTGAGAGGAAGGCATGGGAGGCAGCCAGGGGTGGAGGTGACCACAGGAGTGATACTTCTGATGTAGCAACACAGGGATTGGCCCAAGAGGGGCTGGGGCATGGGAGGTGTGCCCAGTAGGCAATTTAGGGACAAGGAGTTTCCAGCATAGCTCCACTGCCACTGAGACTCATAACCAGGCAGGAAAGGGCGGATCCTAAGCTCAGCCAGGGCCCTTTTGGCCAAGCAGGGGCCATGGGTCCATGTAACCTCCTTCAGGAAGGGTACTGCCAGCCCACGGCAGGTGCCAATCCAGGAACTCACATGTGGCACGGGTACTCAGGGAGCAGGCTCTGCAGTGTTGCTTTGCTGTGGCCACACCCCCTGCTCAAGGCGTGCCCAAAGTGAAGTTTGTTCAGGGATTGGGGTATAGGTATGACAAAACTAGGGACCAGGGTGATAAGGGTGCTTCCAGCGGTCCATGGGAAAACTAAAGCAAAACACACATATTTTGGTACAACCCATGCACATTTTTCTTACACACACATATAGCTCATTAAGCCCCTTTAAAGCAGTTCTCACTTACCTCGGCTCTGGTTACTAACAGAGCTGTCTTCAGATGCTTGGACGGGACCTGCAACCTTGGGTTTTGCAGTGGGTGGTGGAACGACCCAGGCTCCTGAGTGTGGCCCAGTCTTGCTGTGGAGAACCCTGAGCTGGCGGACACTCTCCACCCACCGCTCCCCACTCACCTGCTGGTCCCAAGCAGCAGCTGCCAGTCCCCCCTATGTCACCAATCACTTCCATGTATGGAGCACCACGTTACTGGCACTCGAGATGCAGGTGAGCCACAAAGAGGCCAAATAAACACATACACCAAGCCAGCCAAGGAGCAGGGTGCACATGCTGCCCATGGGGAGCAGAACCAAGAGACGGGAGCTGGGCTGTCCCTTGGAGCCAGAGGTCATCAGAGGCTTGGGGCTGCAGTTCTTTCGCCCGCGATGAAGAGACACAAATACATCCGTAACAGAAGAGCCATCTTAAGAGCTTACACAAAGGAAGGTGAGACGAGCAGAGCGTGTTTTCTTGGTACAGAAATTTGGGTTTATCATGGAACACCATGATGCAGCAGATGTCAAGAGAGGTTAAGGTGAGAGAATGCTGTACAGTCAGGCAGATGGTGACCACAGAGAAACAACTGGGATGGGCATTTGGCATGGCCGTTAGCATGTCCCTTGGGACACCCAGCCACATCCCATATTGGAGTACCTGCTTCGAGTCCTCCCTTCCCTACTTCCAAACCAGCTTCCTGCTAATGTACTCCCTTGCAAGGCAGCAGGTGCTAACTCCAGTACTTGGGTTCCTGACACTCACAGGAGTGACCCAGAGGAAGTTCTGGCTCCTGGCTTCAGCCTGACCCAGCCCTAGTTGTTGCAGTCATTTGGGAAGTAAACCAGCAACTTAAGGTCTCTGACTTGGGGCCAGTATTGTGGCACACCACCTGAATGCCAGCATCCCGTATTGGCACTGCTTCAAGCTTGGCTGTTTCGCTTCCAATCCAGCTCCCTGCTAATACACCTGGGAAAGCAGTGGAAGATGGCCCAAGTCCTTGAGCCGTCTTGCACCCATATTAAGGGAGATGGATGGATTTCTATGCTCCTGCCTTCAGCCTGGCCCAGCCCTGGAAATTTCAACCATTTAGGGAGTGAACCAGCAAATGGAAGATCTCTCCTTCTATAACGCTGCCTTTCAAACAAATAAATCTATAAAAATTTCTTTAAAGGTAAAAATGTTAAAGCAAGAGTTGGATGCTTTCATAAAGGGTTGTAAACTTTTGCGAGCAAAAGATGCGAGCCTGCTAGGTCTGCCTCCTTTCAGGACCCACCCTACAAACTGACCCCATGGGGAGGGAGTGGGCACGTGCTTTTCACGTTTTTGAGCTTCTTCAGGTGCCCGGCAGGAGGGGCTGCTGGTTCACACTTCAGGAGAGGCCGGCTCTCCCGCTATTCTCAAGCTCCCTCAAGAATTTGTGTATAGGGAGGCCCGGCGGCGTGGCCTAGTGGCTAAAGTCCTCGCCTTGAAAGCCCTGGGATCCCATATGGGCGCCAGTTCTAATCCCGGCAGCTCCACTTCCCATCCAGCTCCCTGCTTGTGGCCTGGGAAACCAGTTGAGGACAGCCCAAAGCCTTGGGACCCTGCACCTGCGTGGGAGACCTGGAAGAGGTTCCTGGTTCCCGGCTTCGGATCGGCGCGCACCGGCCATTGCGGCTCACTTGAGGAGTGAATCATCGGACGGAAGATCTTCCTCTCTGTCTCTCCTCCTCTGTGTATATCTGGCTGTAATAAAATGAATAAATCTTTAAAAAAAAAAAAATTTGTGTATAGGGCTCGGCAGCGTGGCCTAGTGGCTAAGGTCCTCGCCTTGATCCCATATGGCTGCTGGTTCTAATCCTGGCAGCTCCACTTCCTCTCTATCTCTCCTCCTCTCAGTATATCTGACTTTGTAATAAAAATAAATCTTAAAAAAAAAAAAAAAGAATTTGTGTATAGAAGTTCCCGTTTCCATCACTCATGGATTTGGATATGCCTACAAGAATACAGCTGACTCTTAGCAGGGAAGTTTGGGGGATGATGGTTTACAGATTGGTCAGGATGGGTCAGCTCAGACCCCAGGAATGAGCATTGAACTACACGGACACCAATGTCCAGCAGCAGGCCTGTTATCGAGGTTCTGCCACAACTAGGGACTAGGAGGCCTATAGAAAGCTGAAGTGAAAATGCACTGTTTAGAAAATCACGTTGGCTACAAGCCATGTCATTTCCTGCTGTGGACCAGTGACATGGTCAATTCCAAGATGGTTCAAAGGAGTAAGGTTACCGTTTTTCAAGTTCATTGCCTACAACAGGTCCAGTGACTTCAAACTGATGGTGACTTCCATCTTAGCTGAAAATGTAGAAGATTCTTCCTAGATTGCCACATCCACAGAACTTTCCAGTCAATATACAGTTTTTCCAGAGTCTAGGCTGATGGAAGAGGCTGTCCAGGAATGAAGTGACCGAAGCAGAAGCTCTTCACTCAGACTGCACTCGTTAGGCAGCAGACACAGACAGTCCAGACACACTTGGGGCCTGGCTTCCTGTTCCTGGTACAGCAGCAGGTGGGCAGGTGTAGCTAAGCACTGTCGGCAGCTCTGCTTCCTCCAGGGAAAAGCTACACGGCCCCTTTTGTGGAGGGAGGATTGGCTGGTTGCAAAGCCAACAGGAGTTCAACAGACACAGGTCCATCAAGTGAGCAACAAATTCATGTTAATATGGAGGGGATGAGAACCAGGCCCTAGACCAGCTCTCTTCTGAATGAATGCACACAGCCTGGGGACGGCAGCTTCCACAGTGACTTCCTCCGCTGAAGGGATGCATGGAGGCCTCAGGAATACCAAGGCTGATGAACAGTTACTGAATTCAGGGACCAATCAGAAAGTGAGCTGCCATTTCCTTGATCCCTTTAGCTCCTCCCCGGGCCAAACTAAGCAAACAAGAGGGGCCTGGCACAGTAGCCTAGTGGCTACAGTCTTCGCCCTGCATGCCTAGAATCCCATGTGAGCGCCAGTTCATATCCCAGGTGCTTTACTTCCCATCCAGCTCCCTGCTTGTAGCCTGGGAAAGCAGTCGAGGACGGCTCAAGGCCTTGGGACCCTGCACCCGCATGGAAGACCTGGAAGAAGCTCCTGGCTCCTGGTTTGGATCAGCTCAGCACCAGCCACTGAAGCTACTTGGGAAGTGAACCAGCAGATGGAAGATCTTTCTCTTACCTCTCCTTCACTCTGTAAATCTGACTTTCCAATAAAAAGAAATCTTAAACACACACACATAAGGCTGTTCCAATGAAAAGGCAAGCATGAATTCATTGCAGGTCAGTGATGACAAAGACTAGGCTAGACAAGATAGAAGCAGCTCAACAAAAGGTTAAGAGTGGGAGGCGTGGGTCCAGTGCCGTGGCCTAGCGGCTAAAGTCCTCGCCTTGAACGCCCCGGGATCCCACATGGGCACCAGTTCTAATCCCGGCAGCTCCACTTCCCATCCAGCTCCCTGCTTGTGGCCTGGGAAAGCAGTCGAGGACGGCCCAAAGCTTTGGGACCCTGCCACCCGCGTGGGAGACCCGGAAGAGGTTCCTGGTTCCCAGCTTCGGATCGGCGCGCATCAGCCATTGTGGCTCACTTGGGGATGGAAGATCTTCCTCTCTGTCTCTCCTCCTCTCTGTATATCTGACTTTGTAATAATAAAAAAAAAAAGAGTGGGAGGCATGAGGCCTTGCCTTCCCGTATCTCGGGCCATCACCTGTGCCACCTGGAGTGGGTTGGGGGCGTGTCGGCTCCATCACATCCTGAAACTCTCTTCATTTTGCCGAGGTTCTCAAGGGCAATAAGGCTATTCTTAGATACCCTAACTTCTGGGTAATCTACATCCTAAACTGTAACAAGTAATTGCTTTGTTTTTTAAAATTTATTTATTTATTTTATTGGAAAGTCAGACATACAGAAAGGAGGAGAGAGAGATTTTCTGTTTGCTGATTCACTCCCCAAGTGACCGCAACAGCCGGTGCTGCAATGATCTGAAGCCAAGAGCCAGGAACTTCTTCCGGGTCTCCCACATGGGTGCAGGGTCCCAAGGCTTTGGGCCGTCCTTGACTGCTTTCCCAGGCCACAAGCAGGGAGCTGGATGGGAAGTGGAACTGCCGGGATTAGAACCAGCGCCCATATGGATCCCGGCGTGTTCAAAGCAAGCACTTTAGCCGCTAGGCCACAGCGCTGGGCCCATAAGTAATTATTAATCTGGCAAAGTTGTCAGGCAGTTTGGCATTCCATCAAATATCTCATCAATGAGATATTTACTGATCCATTTACTAAAAATTCCTTGCATGTCAAGATTATTTCTGATCCCCTTCCCCCAGCTACAATAATTATATACAAAATACAGACAACAGACTAAAGCCGACTTGCCTTTGAGGAAGCAAAGTGAGGAGCGTGCAGGCAGGGAGGAAAGCCCTGGGCAGACTGAGGCCAGGAACTCCGCTGCTCCCAGCACTTCCATGCACCCCAGTGGTGAGGGACACGCACACCCAATCACCTCAGAGGAAGGCATCTTTAGGCCTTGAGCATTGAGAACAGCTACCTGACCCTCACTTGGCCTAAACTGGAGTTCCTGTGGCAAACAATAGGAAAAGGGCCCCGGAGTTGGGCCCATGCAGCCAGCTCCAGCTTGTGCAGTCTCACTGCTTGGCCTGGGTTTTGCTCTCTTACGTGACCCAGGCACGTTTATGTGTAACGTCCAGAACACAGGGTAAGAAACAGTAGGTACCACATCTGCCGACGCCTCGGAAGCCCCATTCTCTCCCTGCGGCACTTGAATCATCTGTATCAGTAGGCTTTCACGGGCCCGGCGCAGTAGTGTAGCGGTTAAGGTTCTCGCCTTGAACACGCCCCGGGATCCCATATGGTTGTCAGTTCTAATCCTGGCAGCCCCGCTTCCCATCCAGCTCCCTGACTGTGGCCTGGGAAAGCAGTCAAAGACGGCCCAAAGCCTTGGGACCCTGCACCCATGTGAGAGACCTGGAAGAAGTTCCTGGCTGCTGGCTTCAGATTGGTTTAGCTCCGGCCGTTGCAGCCACTTGGGGAGTGAGCCACTGGACAGAGGATCTTCCTCTTTGTCTTTCCTCCTCTCTGGATATCCGGCTTTCCAATAAAAATAAATAAATCTTAAAAAAAAAAAAAAAACATAAAACACACTAAACTTAACAAAAAAAGAGAAGGCTTTCACAAGCAAGTTTTTTAAGGGGAAAGCAATTTCTGTGGTAGAGAGTTTCTCTAAGGCAGGAGACATAAAGTGTTTACAGGGATTTGTAGTAAAAAGTAACTTTAAAAGGACATCTCTGATTTTCCTTTTCCTTAGAGAGATTTACAAGATTCTGGTGAGCTAACCCACCCTCTCCCTACTGGCCTGGTGAAGGCCACATGATCCCAGGTGGCCATGGGCCTCTGCATGGAGCCTTCCCATGGGACAGGGACTGGACATGTAGTAAGAAACACCAAGGGACAGCTATTCCTTTTTTCTCAAAGAGCAAGAATAGCTCCCTCCCTGCCTACCCCACTGCTACCACCTCCTCACGGTGGCTAAGGTGGAGGCCAGTCTTGCTCTACCAGGGCTTCCAAGGGGAACCGCAACTGCCCTTGGCACAGCTGGGCCTGGTTCTGCCAGCACCAAGCCAGCAGGGGCCACCCATTCTATCCTCACCACTGGCTTGCGCCCTGCATCAGCCGGCTCTCCTGCCCCTGGGGTAGCCCTCCACCCCACATCCACACCTTCTTTTCCACAGAAAACAGTCCTGCTCCAGTGTCCATATCTGCGTTTATTTCCACAATGGTAACATTTAATATAGTTAGAAACCCTTGTGGAGAAAACAAAAATCTCTCATTGATTTACAAGTTAAATCCAGTAACAGTACATTTAACTATCCAAAGTCTACTGCTGATTGAACATTTATTGACTCGATGTTGAAGTAATGGCCTCCCACCTAGGTCTCAGCCCATCCAGCATCACCATCCTGTGCAGATTTCCTCACATTAGAAGGACATCCTGTAGTACGGTTCATGTTTGATCTCTCCCTAAAAGACAGAAACCACAGCCCACACTCCTATGCAATGTATTGTTTTGGTATTTTTAAATAAATGAGAAGAGGTGGAGGCAGAAAGCAAACCCAGCTTCTTTAGGCCTCAGGGACAAACGGCCTCTGCCTTCACCCACTCCGGACTGCCTGCCCCGGCTCCCCTGGAAAATGTCGGAGACGCTGCCAGGGACGAGGGCTGCAGCAGCCAGGCCTCAGTGCGTTACAGACGAAACTGACCGTGCAGGGTCGCCCAGCAAATGCGGCGAGCCTAGTGCGGCCTACGCGCACAGCTCGTACTCAGAGAGGCTGCAGTGTTGCCCTGGCCACCGGCTCAGGCGCCAAAGCCCACTCCTGATTAATAATCCATACGCAACCCAAACTATTGAAACACACACTTCAGAAGAAGGAAATAAAGGCATAGAAACCTGCCAAAATAGAGATTTTTTTTCCCCATAAGAAGAGTATGTTGATTAAAATAGTTTATCACTAGTAAAACTTGTATCACTAGATCAGACAATACAAATTCGTTTAAAAAAAAATGACATTCACTGAATTCCTGGTCTGTGCATTCAATGTGAATAATCATCGAAAACACATGACGATTAAAGGCGTGTCAGGAGCTCTGTTGGGGTTTCTACAGCATAGTTAGGGCTTCAGATGAGACACGCCCCAGGAAGCACTGTGTGGTCACTGCAGCGGCCACTTCCTGTGTGCAGGCTTAGATGTGGCCCTAGTGTGATGTGTCCACGTCACTTCCTCCTTGTCTTCTCACTAGAGGCAGCCATGTACAGGGACCAAATCCCACACCTAGCAAGCTCAATAAACTCTATTCTGTGCTAATAAATAGTATCTCTGTATTTTTGTTTCTTGCTTTTAAGCTCAGCTTAAATTTTGTCGAGGAAACCATTTCACAAGAGGGTATGTCACAACCTACCATCAACAATATTCCTTGTTTATTAGTATCTGAGATGTCCATGGCACATCAAATATAAATATATATTATATTTACATTTCTTTTTTAGCTTCTCAACTGAGGCGAGCGGACTCCTAGACAGTGCCACTAACAACTCTACCACAGCCCTGGTGTAGCTGGCACTCTGCTCCCACGGACGCTTACCAGGTAGACAGCATCGTAAAAGAGGTGCATTGTTCTAAGATAAAAGGAAAGGACACGTATTCATGAATGGAGGTCCAGGGATTTTCTAGGAGATTGTGTTTTTAAAAATACTTCAAAATACCCAAAAAAGTGGTCCCTTTTTGCAGCAGTATTTTCTACATGGGGTAATAAAAGAAAATATGCAACCCAGAAAGGAAAAGAGCCCAAAGAAAGTAGAACCTGCTTGTTAGCCCATTAATCTGTTTAGTAAAGATCTATTTTAAAATGTCTGAATGCTGTACAGTACTATACAGAGCCCTCCACAGCCTCCAGGGCAGCTGGCTCATCCGTTCAGAGACCTGTGGCCAGCTAGCAGTCCGCCCGGGTGGGCCTCGGTCTTGCTCACTTGCGGTCATCAATGGTTTTGATGAACTCCACTGCTGCTGTGAACTGCATCCACCAGTAGGACTCCTCCCCAGACAGACAGCTGGCATAGAAGCTACTGATGTATTGGACGGTGGACAACAAACAGGGCGGATTGGCCTGGAGCAGAGAAAAAAGGAGAGGGCCAGTTACAGAGACATATATAGGTTCGCCAAAACCATTTTCAGTGTTCTTCAAACGCTTGCTGTGAAAGATACCAGCCCAAAAGGTAATTTTTGGAAGTAATCTCAAACTTTTAGACACTATCAGTAGCAACAGTATACTGGAAAACACAATCCAGGAGCTAACTTCCCTGTATTTCCTAAAACTCCCTATCCTGCAACCGCCACTGATTCCAAGGAGTGTTAAACTAATTTCAGCAGTCTGACATCCCAGGATTCCACAATGGTTGTTAGACAAGCAAATGAATACTGCTGGCAGATTCAGTTACAGCTGGGAAGTGGGCAATATCAGTTGAGGAGGAAGAGAGATTACCAAACTACAACATCCCCCCTGCTTCCAGAGTTATCAGGGAACTTGGAATTTGTCACCTTTTTCATGTGGTTAGAAAGGATGCTGCCTGCTAACAGCTAGGGAAGAAAAACTAAAAGAAGACCTCTCCTTAAAACCAGCACCAACTGGCTTTGCACCCGGACCAGGAAGATCCCAAGGAGGGAAGCTGCAGCCTGGGGCTGGAGGAGGAGCTGTGCGCAAGCCCAGGGCTTCCACAGGGCACGCCAAGAGCTGAGGCTGCAGGGCTGCCACAAGTCTTAGGAATCTGAGGTGCTGCAGACACCAACAGCTGGGCTGGGACTGCACGGAACCCATGAGTGACTTAGTGCTGGTGTGGCGAGGTGCACCCAAACCACACACTTGCTTCAAGATATCTGAAATAAATCATTTACAAAAAACTTAGTATTTTTAAGGTCAAAAAACAAGATTTGTCAGTATTTCTTGAGATAATTTACAATTACAAAATAAAAAGGCTAACAGGAGAGAAGATTGATGAATTTTGTGCTGTGTATGACAAGCACTACAGAGAATTCCGTGTGAGGGAAGAAACAGCACAGGAGCCTGCCCTCATCTAACCATTCAAGTTACACACTGGGCCCCAACCATGAACTTCAGGCACCGATTTAAAAGCCAAAACATTCATTCAGGAATATAGTGGCTTCCATGCTTTCTGTGCAAAGCCCAACACGCTCCTTCCGGTGACACAGAGCTTGGACCGTGGTGAGAACCCAGGTGCCCGACCTCCTGCCAAGCTGCATGCCATCCTGCTCGGCACGCACACGGGTTCTCATAGGCGCCAGGCGGGGCTCACCTTGATGAGCACAAACACCAGCACAGGTACAAAGTCGTCGGCTCCGGGCACAGAGTCCTCGTTGGCCAGGCTCAGCAGGTTCATGATGGTGGAGCACATGCGCAGGATACACTGCACCTTGTCGCGAGGCGTCTTGTACGCACTGATGGTCCGGATCTCGGACTGCGCCGACGGCCACGGGGCCTCCCGCAAGTAGACCTACACCAAGACAACAGATCCTGCACCCAGCAGCTGAGTCCGAGGGGAGGGGCGGGGCTTTCCCTCACCATTTCCTTCTGCTCCGTCAAAGATGGAAGCTTTTTGACTTTCACACTTAAAAATTTTACATTTTAAAATACAGTAGCTCATGTATCCAATAACAGAAACAGTAACACAGAATCTAGAACTTACAAAATTTCGATTATCTTCCTTAAATAGCTAAAATAAATATATTTTGCAGCGGATTCTAAAGGCATATATACTAAAAAAAAAAAAAAAGGCTACTGAAAAAAGTAACCGAAAGTGTAGGGGCAGGCACACCCAGTTCAGCAGTTCAGATGTTTCTGTCCGCACCCAATTTCCTGGCCTGATCCCCAGCTCTGACTCCCGGCGCTGGCTCCTGGCTCCAGCCTCAGGCTCCTGCAGACCCTGGGTTCTCAGAAGCTGGTTTCAGCCACAGCAGACATGGCAGATGTATTGTGTAGCGACCCAGGGGAGAGGGGATCACTTCCTCGCCTTAGCCATCTCTTGCCTCTCCAATATGTCCATTTATTTTTGTGCATTCACATATTTATTTTATTTGAAAGGTAGACACACAAAGGTAGGAAACAAACAGAAGACAGAGATTTTCTATTTGTTGGTTCAAAGCCTGTATCAGCCAGGAATGGGCAAGGTGCATAAGCTGGAAGCCAGGAACTGAAGTCAGGCCGTGGACCTTGTCTGGCCTACTGCCTGGCCAGCTACGCCGCAGGCTGCAGAGCTGGGACGCAAACACAGGGCACTCTGTGCTGGACAGAGGTGTCCCACGCAGCGCCGTCACAGCTGCACCAAACAAGGGCTCCAAAAGACTTCTAAAAAATCATATGTAACACTGTTGTAGCGATTCTAAAACCAGACAACTAAGAATCTTATATAAATTAATGTTTATTAGTAGAGATTTTAACTAAAACAAAAAACAAATAAACAGTTAAAATTCCTGAAAATTTTCTGCTTTGTTATTTTGTAACAGATGACAGAGTTAACAGGGACCCTGGGGTCACACTGAACCCCAACCCTGGGACAGCAGTTCTAACACTGTGCAGTGTGCCAGCCCTTCCCCTAGCTCTGCTGGTGACTGTGGCCAGCACCGCAGGGCAGGGGACAACCCGCCCCAGGTGAGTCCCAGTGGGCCTCGGTGACGGGTTCTGCACTGCAGGCTTTCTGGTCCACCGAAGCAAAGCACCTTGAGCAACCTGAAGATTATAGCATCACATCCCAGCTCCCTGAAGAAGCAGGAACTTGCAGATGCCCTGGCACATAGCCGTCCGCTCCTGTCACACACCCCCAGAGCCTGCCTTACCTCTGGGATCTGAAGAGCTCGGTGATTGGCAGTCACGACTTTAGACAACCTCTGGATGTGTTCGTGAAGGACCCTGAAAATGCCCCCAAAACACATGTAAACACACTTCAGAAAACAAAGTCAACAAATACAGGGCACAGCAAGTTGGACAACTCTCCCAGCCAAGCACTGAGAGCGAGCATCCGGGCTGACGCTCAGGTGGACCATGTCAGCCAGTGGAACTTGGAAGGATTTCCTCAACCTGTAAGCAACAAAACAGCATCTCAAGCTATCCAAATCACTTAAGCAGTACCCTTGGAGCAGGCTCCACAGCAGGGAACCCTGGGATGACATCAGGTGCCCATTCCCATCCCTGGGTACTAATGCAAATACAGGAAGAAGAAAATGAAAATTGGAAACAATGGTCTCATCCACATGAGCATGCATCCTTAACTATGCGAACAACATCAAAAATAAAATGAATTTATTATCTGAAAAAAACACAAAAAATCATTTCCTTTTGTAAACTTCCTCACCAAAAAATATATTCTTATAGCTTTCTTAACATCTCTTAGCCCTACCTATTGGTGTTTTTCTGTCTCGTTTTTATCTCCTAACTTAAATTTACACTTTTTCAAAAAAGATTTCTTTTTTTAAATTGGAAATGCAGATTTACAGAGAGAAGGAGAGACAGAGAGAGAACTCCCGCCCGCTGACTCACTCCCCGAGCAGCTACAATAGCCGGAGCTGCGCCAATCCGAAGCCTGCAGCCAGGAGCTTGTTCCAGATTTCCCACACGGGTGCAGGGTCCCAAGGCTTTGGGCTGTCCTTGACTGCTTTCCCAGGCCACAAGCAGGGAGCTGGAAGGGAAGTGGAGCAGCCAGGACATGAACTGATGCCTACATGGGATCCTGGTGTGTGCAAGGCGAGAACTTTAGCCACTAGGCTACAGTGCTAGGCCCTTAAATTTACATTTAGATATAATCCTAATCAAATCTTTAAATACAAGTAAATAATACATAATAGAAAGAATATATAAATAAATATAGATAATTTTGAAGTTAAAAATGGCAAATGCTTTTTTAAAAGGTGTCTGGCCTAGTCTGGGCTGCAGTACCCAACCAGCACACATGAGATCCAGGGAGGGAGGGGGAAAAGCTGGTAGGGGGAATGTGGAGGGCTCCCCTGCTGGAACACCTCACCCACTGGAGAGCGTGAGCTGAGATGGGGGCAGACCAGACCAAGCAGTGCTGCAACACCTGTGGGCCTCATGTGAGCTAGATCAGAGAAAAGCCAAGCTAGGCTGACTGTTCCAACTGGTGCATACACAAGCCAGAGTGGGTGAGGGTTGCTTGGGCTTTACCGCAACATCAGCTGGCAAATGCTGGCACTCGGGGCTAATTCTGTCAAGTTAAACTCCAGAACCACCTGGAGAGTGCATGATGTGGGAGTGGGCCCTGGAGGAAAATAGTGGGCACCTCCCTCTTGGGTCGCCACTCTCACTGGACAGCATGAAAACAAGGACTGGGGAAGCGGTGGCTGGACAGACGGCACCTGCCAACATGTGTGTGGGCTGGATAGTGGAGCTGGTTGGGTTGAACTAGGCTTCAATGCCACGGACATGTATGAGAGCTGAATGGGATGTTTGGGACAGACTGGGTCAGTCTGTTGTACATTCTGGCAAGCACGGGAACCAGGGCAGAGGGCAGGCCTGGTGGTGGTTACTGCCAATTGGATTACTCTCCAATTAGGCTGCAGCTACCACCGGTTTGTGTGAGGGCCGAGTGTACGCTGGGCAGAATCAGGTGGAACTGACCCAGCAATTGCAACCACAAGCATGTGCAAAAACTGACTGGGGCGTCAGACTGTGCCGGACCCTGTACTGGCATGTTCACACAAGAATCAGGTTTGGGATCGCCTCAGATGAAGTTTCTTTGGGGATCCCTCCAACTGAACTGCTGATCTCAAAACTCCAACCATGAAGAGCAGAGCAGGTTCCATGGTCTAACCACGGAGTGCATGTGTCTAAGCTGAGCCTCCTCAGAGGCTCAGACAGAGCACTGGACAGCATATCCAGGTGCACACGGAGGATATGGCAGTACACGAGCCTGCAGAGGACATCCGGTATCACAACAGAGGACAGAGGACATGAGAAATCAATCATCTACCCCAGCCATGTGTTGGCAGTGACAATCTGGGCAAACGGAGACTCTAAAGTGGACTATAAGTCGTCAGCCAATGGATTCTGGAGAGATTTCATTGTGCCTGGAATGGCGAGACTGGTAGCAATTCAAAACTGCTGAACTATGAAAACCACTTGAGCAGTGCCCTCCAAGCATGCCCCACATCGGGGAGCTGGGATGGGTGGGAGGCTGGGTGGGGTTTCTCCCTTTATCTCTCCCTCCTTACCCCAGATGCAGAAATAACAATAATGATGATGATGATGATGTGGAGACAATGGTTTTACCCACTTTCCTGTAGCCCTTGACCCTTTGTGCCCTAATCAACCATGTAAAGATTATCAAAATAAAATAATTAGAGAAAAAAAAAAAAAAGGTGTCTAGCCTTAGCCCACTGACAAGTGCAGAAATCGGGCTGGAGTGCAGGTCATCCCGGGCTAGGCCACTATACCTGCTAACTTGCCAGAGCCACGGATGGGAGCAGACTGAGAAGGGCCAAATTCTAGCACCCGCCGAGAGTTGGGACTAGGGTCTGGCTGGGTCAGGCCAGGCTGTAGCGTCCAAAGCAAAGGCCAAGACAGGTGAGAGACTATGCTAAGTTGGGTCAGAGCAACAACTGACACATGCAAGATCTACAGCTGGGAACAGGCCTCATTGGTGAGCAAAGGGGACGACCTGGCTGGGTTGTGGTTCCCACTGGTGTGTGTTGTGTGTGAGGGCCAGAGTAGGGGATGCAATCTGGTCTGGACATGGCTGCAGTGTTCCTTGGCATGGGTATGGACTGGGTCTGGGGTGTGCAAAGCTGGGCTAGACTCCAGCACCCAATGGAGTTTGTGAGAACCAGGATGGGTGTACGATAGGCTGGGATAGGTCTCTGTCCCTGCTGAGTCGTGCATGAGCTGTGTCTGGGTGTGGACCAGGCTAGGCTGGGCTGTAGCACCCAACAGTAAGAAGTGGAAAGGTGAAGGCTGGTCAGGAAAGGCCACTGTTCTTGCTAGGACAGCAGGTGGACTAAGCTGGGCTGGCCCATGGACCCACTGGTTTAAGCCAAGATCTGGCATTGGGACAGGTTCTAATGTAGGAGTTTGGCAACTCCTCTGTTGGGACACAGCCCCTGTAGGTGAGCGCAAGAACCAAGACAGGGAGCAGCCCAGACCAGGCCAAGCAACAATACCCACTGGCATACATTTGGGTCAGGTCTCGGGTGAGCCAGGCTAGCCCAGTTCATTATCATCTGCCGGCAAATCCGAGACCAAGAATGGTGTGTGGGTCAGGCCAGGTAGGGCTGCAATATCAGCCAGTTTACATTAGGGCCGGGACTGGGGGCTGTCTGGGCTGGGCTGGGCTGAGCTGGATTAGGCTGGGTTAGGCTGTAGCCCCCACCAGCATGAGCTGGAACTGGGAGTAGGCCAGGCTGGGACAGGCTACAGCACCCAGTGGCAAATGCTGAGGTGAGGCAAGCCATGCCAGAATGGGCCACAGTGCTCAATCGGCACATGTGAGACTCGGGGGATAGGGAGCAAGCACAGTAGGGGGTGGTGCTGCCTGGGGCTCCCTTGCTAGACCACTATGCCCACTGGTGAGCGTTAGAGCTGGGTTTGGGAGCAGACCAACCTGGGTAGGGATACAACACTTGCAGGACTACATGTGAACTGGATTGGGGGAAAGCCAGGCTGGGTTGACTATTCCTACTGGTGCATGCATAAGCCAGAGTGGGTGGGGGTGTGGGCTTTGCTGCAGGATCAGTTGGTAGATGCTGGCATTGGGGGCTAATCTGTTAAGTTAAACTCCAGAACCACCTACAGAGTGCAAGCTCTGGAGTGTGAGTACATCCATTAAGTAAACAGTGGGTACCTCCCTCTTGGATCGCTACTCCCACTAGTGAGCATGGAAACCAGAACTAGGGGCAGGCATGATTGGACTGAAAGTGGCAGCCAGCACCAATATGGATTAGATAGTGGTGCTGGTTGGGTTGAATTCAACTTAAATGCTCACTGACATGCAAGAGAGTGGAAGGGGATGTGTGGGACAGACTGGACCACACTGCTGTACATATTGCCAAGCATGGAAACAAGGGCAGGGGGCAGGCCTGGCAGGAGTTGCTGCAGGTTGCCCCAACTAAGCTGCAGCTTCCACTGGTTGATGTGGCCAAGTGTGTGGTGGGAAGGAATGGGCTGGGCTGCAGTATCCATTGGTTTGCAGAGAGGACAAGGCTGGAGACAGAACTGACCCAGCAACTGTAACCAGTGTGTGCGCAGGCTGATTAGGGCGACAGATTGTGCTGGACCCTATATTGGCAAGCACACACAAGAGTCAGGTCTGGGATCACCTCAGATGAGGTTTCCCCCAGCTGGATCGCTCTAGGATGGACTATGTCAGCAGTGGATTCTGGAGAGATTTCACTGTGCTTGGAACGGTGAGACTGGCAGCAATTCAGAATGTTGAACTATCAAAACCACTTGAGCAGTGCCCTCCGAGCATGCCCCACATTAGGGACCCTGGGAGGGGTGGAAGGCTGGGTATGTCTTCTCCCTTTTTCTCCCTTCTTAACCCAAATACAGGAAGGAAAATAGAGAATGTGGAAATAATGGTCTCACCCCCCTTTCCTGTAGCCCTTGACCCTTTGTGTCCTAATCAGCCATGTAAAGACCATCAAAAATTTTAAAAAATTAATTTAATTTAGAAGAAGGTATCTGGGTCTGAGAGAACCTATGCTGGTCAGGAAAGGCTTCCCAAGAAAATGGGGTTTGAGCCAACAGCTGAAGGACAGGGACCAGCACTGTGCCACAAAGGTACAGTTACTGCCAGGAATGCTGGCATTGCAAAGGGGCACTATTTTGAGTTTGAGCTGTTCCACTTTGGGTCCAGCTTCATGCTAATGCACCTGGGAAGCAAAGGAAAATGCAGCACATGCTTGTGCTCCTGCACCCGTGTGGGAGAGCAAGCTGGAGCTCCTGGCTCCCAGCTTTCGCCTGGCCCAGCCCTGGGCTTTGTGGCCATCTGGAAAGTGAACCTGCAAGTGGAAGATCTAACTCTGCCTTTAGATGAATAAATAAAGCTTAAACAAAACAAAACAAAACCTTAATAACTTAGATATTTCCTTAGAACAAACAACAGCGTTTTCCAAAAGACCATACCAATTCATTCTGCTTCCAGCGGAGCTGCCCACGCCCTGCAAACAGGGTTCCCTCATGCCTCCTGACCTTGCAAGCCAGCTGAATGAAATGTGCCAACTGACGCATCTCCTAGTATTCTGTGGTACGGGATCTCAGGGCTAGTTAACCCAAATACAAGGCTGCCGGAGACACCTCACACAGAGCAAAAAAAAGCACTGAACAGAGCTGCACTTACTGGTCACGCAGTATGTCTCCGTCCTGATTAGGGTAGAAAGCCAGCTTGAAAATTCGATTCATGACGCTCCGTTCAATGGCGAGCTGGGCATCCTGCAGCTGCTCTTCGCTTGCGTTCTGCCAGATGGCGTCCTGGGCCATGGCCCCATAGAGGAACTGCAGGAAGTCCCCCACCTGAGCAGTTTTATCATCAGCTGCTGTCAGTTTCTGAAAGTCTCCAATGCAAAATAGTAATTTTAAAAACACACCATCTGAATAATTTTTTAAAAAATGACAGTCCTCCCTTAATTAATGATTTTGCTTTCCATATTTTGTTACTTGAGATCTGAAAATATTAAATGTAAAATTCCGGAAATACATAATGCATAAATCCCAAATAGTACACCACTCTAAGCTCTAGCTAAAATCTGAGGTATTTGCTCAGTCTGCCTAGAGTGTGACCCACCGCTGGGCCTGGCGGGTCCACGCCTTCAGCACTTTGGCTGTCAGGGTGGCACATAGAGCTCAGCACCACACTGCTCCTATGTCACTGGTGCATGAGGTCTGGTCGGGGAACAGTCACTGGTGGGATGGACACCGTGATTTCAAAGTCAAAGTATCTGGGTGAGGTTTATTTTAGAACTCTACGCAGCCAAATTGTTAAAATCAGTAGAAAGTAAGAAATTTAGAAATGCTATTAACACATGGATGTTTGTTTATACATACTTACAGATACATATATAAACACATACACACACATAAAATGATTAATCAGGGACAGAATTGTGGTGTAGTGAGTTAAACTACCACCTGTGTAACTAGCATCCTATATGGTCACTGATTGGAATCCCAGCTGCTTCAATTTCAAAATAAAGTATTGGGGCCAGCATTGTGATACACTGTGTTAAGCTGCTGCCTATGACAACAGCTTCTCATGTAAAGACTCATTCGAGGGGCCCGGCGTGATAGCATAGTGGTTAAAGTCCTCGCCTTGCACACGCCGGGATCCCATATGGGCGCCAGTACTAATCCCGGTGGCTCCGCTTCCCATCCAACTCCCTGCTTGTGGCCTGGGAAGGCAGTCGAGGACGGCCCAAGGCTTTGAGACCTGCACCCGTGTGGGAGACCTGGAAGAGCTCCTGGCTCCCGGCTTTGGATCAGCACAGTACTGGCCGTTGTAGTCACTTGGGGAGTGAATCATCAGATGGAAGATTTTCCTCTCTCTCATCCTTTCTGTATATCTGCCTTTCCGATAAAAACAAATAAATCTTTAAAAAAAAAAAAAAGAGTCATTTGAGTTCTGCTCCATTTCTGACCCAGCTCTCTGCTAATGTGCCTGCAAAGGCAGCAGATGATGGCCCATGTGCCTCGGCCCCTAATATCTATGTGAGAGACCCAGAGTCCCAGGCTTCTGGCCTCAACCTGGCCCAGCCCCTCCACTGCAACCTTGTGGTGAAATGAGTCAGCAGGTTCAAGAGCACTGTCTATCTGTCCTTCTCTCAGTAACTCTAGCTTTCAAAGAAAACAAATAGGGCCTGGTTCATGTCCTGGCCGCTCCACTTCCCATCCAGCTCCGTTTGTGGCTTGGCAAGGCAGTCAAGGATGGCCCAAAGCTTTGGGACCCTGCACCTGCGTGGGAGACCTGGAAGAAGTTCCTGGCACTTGGCTTTGGATCAGCTCAGCCACTGTGGCCACAACGGGGAGTGAACCAGCAGGTGAAAGATTTTTGTCTCTCCTTCTCTCTGTAGATCTGACTTATTGTAAAAATAAATAAATAAATAAATAACATGGAATAAATCCTTTAAGATTTACTTATTTTTATTGGAAAGTCAGATCTGCGGAGAGGAGAAAATCAGAGAGATAGAACTTCTGCTCACTGATTCACTCTCCAAGTGGCCACACGGCTAGAGATGTGCTGATCTGAAGCTAGGAGCCAGGAACCTGCTCCAGGTCTCCCACGCAGGTGCAGGGTCCCAATGCATTGGGCCGTCCTCGACTGCTCTCCCAGGCCACGAGCAGGGAGCTGGATGGGAAGCAGCACGGCTGGGACATGAACTGCCCCTATCAGGGTTCCTGGTGCGTGCAAGGCGAGGACTTTAGCCACTAGGCTACCATGCTGGTGAAATAAATCTTTTTTACAAATAAACAAATTAGGTATTTCAACCCAGAAGGAAAATGCAATTAAGTGATTTGACATCAAAGTTGAATGACAAAGAATCCATGAAACAAGTAGTCATTTAAAGAGATACTTTAAAGCATGCAAGTCCCGAACAAACTCCAGAGCACGATACCATTACCCAGTAACAGGAGCTTGAAGACACGTTTAATTTGAAGATATGTGATTACCTTGGATGAATTCCCTAATCTTCTTTTCTTTGCTCTCAAGCAGCAACCTCACACAGACAGTGGTAAAGTACCGATTGGCTACCTCTTTATCCCGCAAGACCCTTTGCAGGAGCCTTTCAAGGTGAGCCTGCGTGGTCTGCAGACCTTGTCGACAGCGAGTGAGGTAAGCGATGTACGGTGCTCTTTTCCTAAAAGAAAAACACTTTGCAGGACATCACCCACACACAGTCCTCACCTTAAAATAAGAAAGTACGCCACAGCCTTCGGTTTCACATGCTGGTATCTTAGTCTGCAGACAACTCTCCTGGGACCTAACTCTGCTGCCAGCTCAAGAAACAGGAGTGGGCATCTAGCCTAGTGCTTAGACCCCTGCATCCTAGCCCAGAACTCTGAGAGGCAACAGGCAATGGCTCAGGTAGCTGGGTCTCTGTCACCCAGCAGGAGATGCGGACTGAGTTCCTGGCTCCCCGTTTCGGTCAGACACAGTGCCGGCCAATGTAAGCATGTGGGAAGTGAACCAGTGGATAAGGGCTGTCCCTCTTCTGCCTCTCAAATAAATAGAAGCAAACAAAGAAGGAAAGAGCAGCATTCTGCATGTTTGTGAGGAATATCACCCATTCAGGCTGAACAATTAGCTACTAAACTCGCTAAATGTTACTAAGTCCTCCACACAACTGGCCTGTTTCACGTCAGATCACCATCTCTATGCTGGTAGGACCTCATACTTAGGAGAAAACTGACTGCCAGTGATTAGAATGACAAAAAATGCAAGTTACATTCCACAAGATCAGTTTCACCACTCATTCACTTGTAGTCTCAATGTGCATTAGTCTCAATGTACATATAGTTCACTAGAGCAAGGGGTCTTAGATCAGGGGTCCTTATGCCTCAAATATCCCAGCTACAGTCATCTGCAACACTGCAGGGACTGTCAGCAGAAAAAGGGTGGTATGTGCCAAGACAATTCTTGCCTCTGGTTAGAAAAGCAACCTTTCCTGTCCTCCTTAAAACCAACAGGAAAAGAGGGCTGGCACTGTGGTCTAGCAGGTAAAGCTGCTGCCTTTCCACTTCCAAGCCAGCTCCCTGCTGCTGCACCTGGGAAAGCAGAAGATGGCCCCAATGCCTGGGCCCTACACCCACATGGAAAACCTACAAGAAGCTCAAGGTTCCTGGCTTTGGCCTGGCCCACTCCTGAATGTTGGGGCCATTTAGAGAGTGAACCAGTGGAGGGAAGATTTTTCTTTCTCTCTGTAACTGCCTTTTAAATAAATAAATAAGTCTTTGGGGGGCGGGGGAAGGAAAATACTACCCTTCTCATATGCTGGCCTCAAAATATAAACATGCCCCTTTATCTGCTTCAGAGAAAAGCTGAAATGAACTATACTTCTCTGTCAGTGTAAGCTGCTCATTTAGAACTACATTTCTAGACTACCCAAACATGTTGTTTAGAAATCCACACCTAGGTAGACACAGTCACAGTACTTTGTAACAAGCCTAGAATCATTTCATACAGCTTAGAGCCAAAAATGAGGGCTGGCTTCTACAAACCAAAGAGGGTTATTACCTATAGTCCTCAGCGATAGACGCCAACAGCTTCCTGCACGTCCTATTATCAAAACGGCACACACAGCGCATCGTTTCCTGAAGTTGGGCCATTAAGTTCTTATCTTGTAAATTAATTGCTTCAGCTATTTGAACCTTCAAGAAGCATACAATTTCATTATCTGAAAAAAAAGAAGAATTATGCTATTGAGAGTTTCCAGAGGCTTATATAAGGTCTATGGCACCCCACCCAGCATTTAAGATGCTTATTTTTCTTTACTATCAAGTGAATGAAGCTATAGTGCCACTCCCAATTAGAAATTTCTTAAATAAACCTTCACTAATCAAAATGCCCTTAATTGATACCAACACTGTTGAGCTACATGGAATGTCTAGACAGTTTAAGCAGCTGACAACCAGCTATTTCAAAGGTTCAGTTATACACATGGGGGAACACTTCTTCATCGTAGCTTGCCTTCAGGGTCTGTGTGGTCTGGCAAACCATTCCTCGTTGAATGGGTCAGCACTGGGAAGGCAACAGAATCCGCAGAGCAAAGAGCAAGCCTCAGTTTCTTTTTTGCATCTCTGAAGAAAATAAGAAGAAAACCCGTTTATTTTTTTAGGCAGGTAGAGTTACATTTACAAATACTGCTACATAAATTGGTCTGCTCCTCAGGACTCAGATGTTTCTAGCGGCTATTTTTAAAAAGACAATTCTGACTTACTGACACCTCATTTGAAAGAGGAAGCTTTCTAACTACCCACGGGGGCGGTGGCAGCAGTGCTTGGGCAGGGCACTGCCCCATCACCAGAATTTGCTACACAGCATGTCCTGTGTGACTCTCACAGTACAGCAGTCATCAGGAGGCAAGGAGAACAGGTTATGAAAATCAGCCTGGCACCAAAATCAAGACTGCCCTTTACAGCTCTGCCACAAGACAAACTCTGTGCCTGCCAAGCTTCCCCGGTGTATAGTGCTGAGCCCAAAATGGCTGCATCTTCCCCTCCCACAGCACAGGTGTGGTCCCACACCAAGACAATTCCCTATGCCAAGGAGACCCATGCAAGCTTCCCAGATTCCTAGGCCCTGTCCCCTCTGCTTCACTGTTCAAGCCTGGATTCCACAGAGGGGTCCGAATGCCTGAAGGAGGCCGAGGTCGCCTGTGCAGGCTGTCTTTAGTCCGCCGCTGACAAACTCTCAATCTTTCTCTATTGATTCCTCTCCTGTAAAATGGACAATGCAGAGCCCAGCACGATAGCATAGCGGTTAAAATCCTCATCTTGAACATGCCAGGATCCCATATGGGCGTCAGTTCTAATCCTGGAGTCTCCATTTTCCATACAGCTCCCTGCTTGTGGCCTGGGAGAGCAGACTAGGACGGCCCAAAGCCTTGGGACCCTGCACCCGCGTGGGAGACCCGGAAGAGCTCCTGGCTCCTGACTATGGATCAGCTCAGCTCTGGCCATTGTGGCCACTTCGAAAATGAATCAGCAAACAGAAGTTCTTTCTCTCTGTCTCTCCTCTCTGTATATCTGCCTTACCAATAAAAATAAATAAGTCTTGTTTAAAAATAAATAAGTAGATAGATGAAGCAAGCTAATATTTCTTACCTGTGCAAGCACTTTCCTTATCAAAAAAGGGAGAAACTTGAAGATCCTGAAGTCTTCTCCCTTCTTAAGCCCATTAGATCCAGGGCAGGCACTTGGAACAATGCCAAAAATGCCACTTGTGATGGTCATGACCCACAGTGCAGTGCCTGGGTCTGCATCCCACCTATGCTCCTGACTCCAGCTTCCTGCTAAAGCACCTGAGGGCTTGCAGGTGATGGTGATGGTCCAGGAAACTGGGCTCCAGCCACCAATGTAGGAGATCTGGATCAAGTTCTGAGGTCCTGCCTTTGGCCTGGCTCTTGTAGTGATTTGAGGGAAATGAACCAGGAGGTGGAAAGATCTCTAACTCTGTCTCTCTATGTCATCCTTTCAAATAAATAAATAAATAAATAAATAAAATTAAAAAAAGAAAAGCAGAGAAAGTTGCAGAAGAACAAGAATGATAAATGAAAGGCTCTAGTTTCCACAGGAGCAGTGGGTTAAGCCCTAGTTTCCACAGGAGCAGTGGGTTAAGCCCTAGTTTCTACAGGAGCAGTGGGTTAAGCCCTAGTTTCCACAGGAGCAGTGGGTTAAGCCCTAGTTTCCACAGCAGCAGTGGGTTAAATCCCACCCTGCGCTGACCCTGCCTCTGAACCCCCTTGGCTCTTGCCCAGCATTTCTTCCCCAGGCTGGCAGGGGAACTGCAACTGATTTAATGCAAATTGGTCCTGTGGTTCCTGTGAGCATATGAGTTTCTTAAATGCCATCAAGACATGGATAGAGCACACCCACTATTAAAGCAAAGTCTTCCTAGCTAATATCACTCTTGTCCTTCTATTTTAACATGTATTGAATGACTCTATTTCAATCACTTGAAATCAGTATTTTTTTTCCCTACAGCAATGGAAAGGGCAAAGTTCAAACCCCATGAAAGCAGCACCTGTAAGAGAAAGCGGACTCCTGCGGGTGCGCTGCTTGGCTCGCTGAGTCGGGGAGGTCGTCGGCAGAGATGTTCTGGAGTGTCTCATCCCGAGGAGAGTCGTGTGCACTTTCACCATCACCCATAACCTCTAAACAAAACCCAACTGTGTTACCAGCTTGTTGGACATTCTTCTGAAAGATACCATATGCACATACAAGCACAAACACACAGTGCGCGTACACTTCTATTTTGTTTTTAGCTTAATTTATCAAAGGGACTATATTACTATTTTTCTGACAGCTACCAAGAATTCCACAATTAGGAAAGTAGAATCCTTTAAAAACTTCGCAGTAATCAACAATGAATGCTAACCTATTCCAAGAGCCTCCCAGGCGACCCCAAGCACACACACAGATGGTTTGGAAAGCACAAGCTCATTTCCTCCTGCTCATGGGAGGACTGGCCTGGTTATAAAGTCTGCAATTTTGAGATAAACTGATTGTTAGCTTCCCTTTCTTTTTAAGGGTTATTGAAGCTCAGACTACTTTTCTCACTGTGACTTAAGAGTTACTATTCAGAGACTCAGCATGGTATCCTAGTGGCTAACTCGTCGCCTTGCACGTGCCAGGATCCCATATGGGCGCCAGTTTGTGTTCCAGCTGCTCTACTTCCCTGCCTGCTTCCTGCTGGTAGCACGGAAAATAGTAGAGGATGGCCCAAGGCCTGAGACCCTGCACACACATGGGAGACCTGGAGGAAGCTCCCGACTCCTGGCTTTGGATTGGTTCGCCTCCAGCCATTGTGACCATTTGGGGAGTGAACCAGTAGGTAGAAGAGCTTTCTCTCTCTCTCTTGTTCTCTCTGTAAATTTGACTTTCCAATAAAAATAAATAAATCTTTTTTTTTTTTTAAGTTCCTATTCCGATCTTTACCATGAATTCTCACCTGTACTTTCATAGTTCACCATTGCTCCTTCACTGGGGCTGGTCCGTTTAATGGCATTTCTGTATTTGTCCAAAATGTCCTCGGCGACCTGAGCTTGTGCATTTAGCCTAGGGCTGGAATCATCTGTGAGAAGAGGAGGGTGAGATCAGCTCTCTGCTTGCACAAGCCTGATGTTACTATGACACCAGTAACAGAATCCCAAAGGCGGATTAGGAGGTAAGACTTAAGAAGAGCACATATCTCAATGCTAAGAGGCACCGTGCAGCTGCCTGCTCATCCACTCCTAGGCCTCGGAGCCTTGCCCAAGCAGAACACTGGCAGGAGTCAGCTCCCGACTCATCATCAGCAGAATTCTGCAGGACAGCATCAAAGAGCCCAGTGCAGACGAAATGGATGATGAGTTTCTCGAGTGAGTATATTTAAATCACCATTATGAGTAATTCATGCTAACACAACTTCCAACAATGCATTTTTATACAAAGACTTCATTTATTAAGACATTTTTGTGCTCACGGAGGAAAAAAACCTTTTCAAACAAACTCATTTCAAAAATAACAAAAATGCCTTTCTTCATTCTTCCTTCATGAGTCGTTCTCTATCTTATACTTGAAAATGGTATAACCTTATCAGAGTGCTACTTCTGGAATAAAGCACCTGCTTGCACAGGTATTGGTGTCAGAAGCACTCCAAGAGAATCTACAGCTTTTGGGGAGCGCTGGAAGTGCACCTGGGAGGCATGCCACATCTGGGGCACTATCTGGTAATAGAACTGGTATCAGAACGAGGTCAGCCCACCAAGAAGGCTTTCCTGGAGTCTAAGATGCAGCCATGAAATTACTGGTTGTCAAAGCAAAGCTCTACACAGATGTCCAGGATAAAGTTTTGCAATGATGTGCAATTTTCTACGATACATCTAGGCCAACAGGCAATCATAAATGTAGGTTCCCCTTTTTTAAACATTCTAACACCACATTTTAAAAAAAGTCACTCAATTATATAAGTAATTATATAAGCATGTGAGTTAGTAGCAGCTAACTTTACAAGCACTTACCACATGCCAGGAACTTTGCTAAGCACTTTGCATGGATTAACTCATTACCACATAACTTCCCAGGATTATCCCAAGTCATCAATAAACAATGTTACAGGGAAATTCTTTCAGCAGTTCCCTAGAGAAATCCTGTTGCAAGCTCTCAGGCATTCTTTCGTCCACAAAATGGTAATAACTATGTAGAGAGCATTTCCCAAAAGATTCAATAATCTTTCTTTAATGACGTTTAAAAATCAAACTGTGAACTGATAAAACCTTTATCGTGACACAATCCTATTTTGGAGTGAGAGCATGTTTTTGGTTCTTGTTTTCGAGCACTGCAAAGAACTCTGAAAAGAAGAAGTATACAATTGGGCCAAACACAGCGACAGCCCTACTGCTCTTTATAAACCTTTATTTCTATCAACACCAGTCCCACAGTTTCATCCTAAGAACTTAATTTTAAAAACAGAACCAAAAAAACGCTCACATGCAAGGACGTGAGCATTGTTTTCATAGTGAAAAAATGGACAGAATGTTTACACTACAGAATTATATGACATACTATTTTATACCTAAATAAAATGATTTTAAAAATCCATTATGTCTAGCATAACCTGGGAGAGGGCTTCTAAAATTAACATGTGGTAAAAATACAAACTGTTACGGACACAGTCTAATTCAATCATGAAAAAGCAATGTGCAAATATGGAAAAGATCAGAAGAGAACATGAAAAACACTGTAGTTTAGATAGCAAGTTTAGAAAACAAGTAGACTGTTGAGAAATTTTAAAAATACAAACTATTTATTTGAAAGCTAGAACTGGCGACAGGGAGAGGTATACAGCCACCTTCCATCCAGCGGTTCATCCCCCAAACGTCCACAACAGTCAGGGGGCAGAACCAAGCTAAGAGCCAGGAGTTCCTTCCAGTCTCCCCTGGGGAAGCACTTGCACCATCTTCTGATGCATTTCCAGCCACTGCACACATTTGGGGAGTGAACTGACAGATAGAAGAGCTTCATCTCTGTCTCTCTGTGACTCTGCCTTCCAAAAAAATCTCTTTTTTGGAAAGGTTTAGTCCAGGGCCCGGCGCAGTGGCCTAGTGCCTAAGTCCTTGCCTTGAACGCCCCGGGATCCCATATGGGCGCCGGTTCTAATCCCAGCAGCTCCACTTCCCATCCAGCTCTCTGCTTGTGGCCTTGGAAAGCAGTCGAGGACGGCCCAAAGCTTTGGGACACTGCATCTGCGTGGGAGGCCCGGAAGAGGTTCCAGGTTCCCAGCTTCGGATCGGCACAGCACCGGCCATTGCGGTCACTTGGGGAGTGAATCATCGGACGGAAGATCTTCCTCTCTGTCTCTCCTCCTCTCTGTATATCTGACTTTGTAATAAAAAATAAATCTTTAAAAAAAAAAAAGTGTAGTCCATTATAAACCTTAGCCTTCTGAACATATGAATACAGTAAATTCCTTTCCATAATGACAATTTCTTCCCAGCTCTCTCCAATCAAGCTGGAAAGTCCCAATAAACCCAAGTCATGTGGGACTTGGTTTCCTACCCACAGCACTTAGCACCAGGCCTGGCATGGGTCAGATGGTCACTACTTGATCTGTTAATTGGTTAGGACAGGCGTGGCTGCTCGTAGCAGAAAATTCTGGCCTGTACACACATTTGCTGCTGTTTAAAACCCACTATTCCACAGAAGTTTCTCTATCAGACAAAGCAGAGTAGGGAGGAGTATAATATGCAAGGACATAGAACATAAATAAATACATAGAAGTAGCTATTAGACAACATGCATTAAAATAGGATTCTATATGCTCTATGCCAAAATTTTTAAGGATATTCTTTTTAAAACTTATATCACTGTTAATTTTTAAAATCATCTTTTTTACCTGGTAGGACATTAGGATAATACTTAAAATCAAAACAAGAAAAGAGGTGAGAAATGCAATTCCCTCTAGATCCTCTATAACCATTGCAGACAATCTACAGTTATCAAACAGAAGGTTGGATCGTTAACATTACTTCTCAAACTCTTTGAAGATGTTCATTTCTAACATGCCAAAAAGAAACTCGGAAATACAAATGTTGAGTGTGGTTAGAACCTAATTCATAGCTGTATTTTCCTTGGGTCAGACAGCAATGTTAA
This sequence comes from Ochotona princeps, assembly GCF_030435755.1. Taxonomy (NCBI): domain Eukaryota; kingdom Metazoa; phylum Chordata; class Mammalia; order Lagomorpha; family Ochotonidae; genus Ochotona; species Ochotona princeps. The sequence continues at coordinate 6,859,108 of NC_080845.1, forward strand.
AATGGTTAAAGTCATGGAAAAAGTAAGGTTTTAAAAACAAAACTTTTGTTTGTTAATATTTGTTTATGTATGGAGCTGAAGAAAGAGATTTTCTGTCTGCTGGTTTGTCCTCTCTGTAGATCCCCTTCCACGCCTGCCAGAGCCTGAAGCCTAGCAGGATGACAGCAGCAGCCTGAGCGCAGCTGGGTGTGCTTCGTGGGCAGCAAGGGCCTAGCTACGTGAGCTATCATGTGCTGCCTGCCAGGGCTTCACTGTTAAGGAGCTGCAGCACAGGTGGGCTCAGGCCTGGAAATGGGATACAGGAACCCAACGGGGACTAACCACTGCGCCAAATATCCATCCTGGTATTTACAGTATTGTTCAGACAAATATATCTCACACACACACACACACACACACACACACACACACACAATTACATAAAATAGAATTCTACTGTGATCTTCAATAAACCAGATCAAACTACAGATGGAAATAAATTTAGAATTCTATGATCAATATTAGGGGAAACTATTTAATCAATGGTCCAAAGATGCAACATGCATAACTTTAGAACCATCATCACACTATCCTAAAAGGTAATCTGCCATCATCCCACAAGAGGGCGAGTTACAGTGTGTACCTAAGGGAGGTTTGGGACGTCTCAGGTGGGAGATGAAGTAATGACAATGGGGATGATGATGGTGATGGCAGTCTGCAGGAAGAGCACACTGAGACGCGCTGTGACCACCCATGGGAAACCCCAGCGCTACAACAAACTCCCCACAGTACACACACAGACACACCCTCCTGAAAAGGCAACGCTTATGGCACCCAAGAATAAGTGTTATGAAATATGTGCTCTGGGGATGAAGGAGCCAGGAAGCCCGGGGTCTACAAACCTGTGAGTGCTGAGAATCTGTCAGGCCCCAGATCATCTTTGTCTTTTTCTTGTTTTTCTTTCTTTCTAAATGGTATAGGAGCTGGAAATTAAATAAAGTCAGTAGTGTGACACATAACATACTGCACTACTTGGAAGTTAACTGGTGTGCCAACATTTCTAACTGAAAGGAGGCCGAAAAGTTTAAAAGCTAAGAAATCCTAAGCACTTCTTGAAAACTGTTTTTAAAATAGCGCTGAGGGTTCTTAAAGAAGCTCTCAGATTCTGCTTTGAAGTCACTGGCCAAGAATGATTCACCAGGAATCCAGTGGGACTATAACAAAGCCACTGCCTCTTAAGTCTATGCTCACAACACGCTCAAGGCTACTAGCCTCAGCTACTTCTCTGTCGAGCGGCTGGAGCGTGGCGCTGAGTGGCTCTCCTCAGCTCCTGGGAAGAGGCCAGCAGAAGAAGTCTCTAGCTTCCCTCTGGGGACGATCTCTCCCTTCAGGAAGAGGGACCTTTGCCAATCAAATGATGCCAGGCAATTCAGCAAAAAAGCCCAACCAGTTTTATACAGTCTTCCAAAATAAACACTAATATTTAGAGTACAAACATTCTCAATGAACACACATAAAAAGCTTAAATTTATTATAAGAATGTAAGGATGAATTTTCAATATATAATTACAAATTGCATCCCATCTTCCTATAATAAATAATAGCAATTCCTTAGGTCAATGTCCTCTATGTTCAGCTTCAATGGCATATGAAGTTACCAACACTCAGCAACGCGATTACATTTATAAAACAGTAACCCCTCTTTGCAAAGAATAAGAATGTTTCTAAAGCTTAGAGTGAGACCTCAATACAACTAGCCCGAGGCCCTGCAAGCCTTCCGGAGGGCTGCAATAAGGGCCCTCTCAGAGACTGGGGCTTGCTTCTTGTCACTAACACCACACTTTAATATTGCATAAAATTACCTTTAGGCATAGCTGAAACAAAACGCTTTCTCCACCAAGGTCTGTTCCTGTCTGATTTCTCATCATCGCTATCTTTGCGTTCTTCAGTCTGTAGAAAAAGTTTCATGCTTTATTTGGAGTTGGGAAGCAGGACAAATTACTAGGAAAAATATTTCAGTACATCTGTGAAATACAAAAGCCAGCCTTAATTTGCCTTAAAGCAAAACTGTTCTTACTACCATGGAAGCAGTTCTGTGACATGGAAATACACTTTCAAGAACCAGGCCAGTTTGTGCTTGAGCACCTGATGGTAAGTGCTGACTTAGCAGCAACCTGTACCAAGCCTGGCAGAGACAGACACTCAGGAACTACACACAGAATAAGGAAACACAATGCAAACCAACTCTAGAGCAGCAATGATGTAACAGCAGTGTTAATAAGACTGAGGTTCTGTGAACTGTGCGCCAAACCCGAGCATACGGGCTGCACACTACCTCAATGACCCTCGCAGTGGCCTTGGGAGACAGGCCCCATTATTACGCACTTTTTATAGGTCAGAAGCATGAGACCAAACAGGGTTTTCTCCCTCTCTTCACCGGTTTGTGGCACAGCTGAGACTGAAAACCAGATCTGACCAATTACAGGACTTGTGTTCTGAGTGCCACTGTTACCAAGTTACCACAGAGACCATAGGGCAAGGGCCAGAGCTGCGATCCCCATGTCAGCTGTCCGTCTAACTGCGGACAAATCATCCAACTTCTACCTGTTTTGTCTACAAACCTAGGACTAAAAATACCTTCCTTGCTGGCATTCCTGTTAACAGATCAGAACCCAAGCAGGAAGCTGAAAGTATCTGTGACAGGGAAAAGTTAGTAATGGGGATAAGAAAATCATCCCAGGGCTCAGCAACCGTAGCCTGGCAGCTAAAGTCCTAGTCCTGAACACGCCGGGATCCCACATCAGTGCCGATTCTAATGCCAGCAGCCCCGCTTCCCATCCAGCTCCCTGCTTGTGGCCTGGGAAAGCAGTCAAGGATGGCCCAAAGCCTTGGGACCCTGCACGTATGTGGCAGACCAGGGAGAAGCTCTGGGCTCCTGACTTCGGATTGGCTAAATTCCAGCCATTGCGGCTGCTTGGGGAGTGAACCATCAGAAGGAAGATCTTCCTCTCTGTCTCTCCTCCTCTCTGTATATGTCTGCCTTTCCAATCAAAATAAATAAAAATCTTTTAAAAAAAAAATCATTCCCTGAGGGGAACAGATCAAATGACGTCATGAAGAATCATGAAAGCAGGTTTGTTGTTATGGGAGACATGAGCCCATGAATACAGAAAAGGAAACAAACGCTGCTCCTTCTAGGTGAGAGCTGGATGTGCCCGTGTGAGCTCACAACTCTCGCCATGTGCAAACAGGTCACAGACGCATGGTGAATGTGGGCACACATGCCTGTCCTTGCCCTATTCACACAGCAGTCCTAGCAGCAGGGTTTGCTGTGCCCAGAACTTCATTTGTAAAGCTATTTTTTTTCCACTCAAAAAAAAAAAAATAATAGAACTAGATTACTTGGAGAAAAGGCTAATTGCAGGACTAGGGCAGAAAAAGTACAAGGTAAACATGTAGCACTTCATGCTGGAAAGCTCTATTCACAGGAGAGCCAGGCGCCAGCAAGCCAGCAGTGATGCGCAAAACCTGCTGGGCAGGACAGTTACGTATTCTCAAAGAACTTCTGCATAAAATACTTCTTTCACAGGGACAAGGAGGAATGCACCATGCGGAAGCCTTGCAGACAACAGTTTCACGAGCGATCTCATGAAAACCACAGTAATGGATGAAGAAGTGTGCTAAGTCAGGACACAGTGAACAGTCGTGTTAGGGATGCTCCTGCCGGAGCCAGATAACACACATCTAACGACAAGGAACCATCCAATAAACCTAAACTGAGGGAATCTAAACAATTACTGCAACTTTAAAAGTCAAGGTCCACGGAAATCAAGGAAAAACTGGGAACCTTTCCAGAATGAAAGAAAACATGACAACTAAAAACAGTGCATAATTATGAATGAAATGTTCTTACCACAGATTGTTACCAAGAACCAATGAGGACTTTAGAGTATCATGTGAGTTCAGCAATAGTTTTCAGTGTTCGTCTCCTAATACTGAAGACCATACTAGGACCAACAGGGAAGGAGCTGGCATGAAACATGGCATTGAGTGGGCGGGGGGGCGAGGGGTTGGCTCAAGGTGGCAACCTACTCTCAAATCGTGGGACAATGTTTTTTTTCATAGGTGCACTTTCAACTTGCTTGTAAACTCATGCTTGTCTCACAATAAAAATAATACCACATCTAGCCACCTCAGAGAGATACTGTGAGGTTTTAATACAATTAGATATAAAACTGCTTGCAAAAAGTGTCAGAAAAATGTAAGACAGGACTGCCACACAACCTCACCTGCCTAGGTTTCCTACGCACTACAGTCCTGGGTATAGCAGACTAACAAATCATTTCAAATAAGGACAATGGTCCATTCCTGGGCTTAATATTTCATATTCCTTTCAACTATCAAGAGAACCAGCCAGCCAGAACATCGAGGTCGACCGACTCAGCAAATCCTCCAGAGCCTGGGTCTCCTACCTCTCCTCTCGAGGAGTCCTTGCTCGGGGATGAGGACGACGAGTGAGGTGCAGCCACCAAAGAAGTAGCACCACTGGCTGCACCTGCAGGGGGCTCCCGCTCTTCGTTCCCGGCGCGACGGTTCCAGCCGGGATCACTCATGGGGCGCCGGACAGAGGACACGATATCCGAGCTCCTGCTGCGCACCAGCCTCTCTGGGTAGGAGTGCCTCTGCCTGAAGGCCTCCATCTCAGCGGCAGTTAGGACGTGGGAGCCCAAACTGGGCAGTCGGGCCTCATTTCCTCCCACAGCGCCTTCCAGAATGGGAGGGTCCGGCGGAGGGTGGGATGGCCTGGCGTAGTGAACCTTTGGCCTGACCACAGCAGAAGCTCCTGCAGCGCAACAGAAACCATTTTGTCCGTGAAAACATGTCGCCAGTGGCAACCAAGGGTTTCTAGTGTCTTCGCTCTGCAGCCAGAGGCACACAGCCCATGTCCCGAGCTTACCTTCCTGTGAGGACAGTGGATCGAACATGGCGAGCAGAGACTCGGACTGAGAAGGCGGGGAGGTCAGCTGGTGGGCACCTGCAACCAGGGGGCAGACCGTGAGACCAGCACAACCCAGCTGGCTAAGGTAGACACAGTGTAAGGGTTTCCGGGGTGCTTTGACAATGGTCTTTTTTTCTTTTTTTTTTTTAATCAGAACTTCAGGGGCACACAGAAAAAAAAAATGCAACTAATAAATATTAGATTCTAACCATTTGAAATTCACTTTAAAGTTGTGTTTGTTTTCATAAATGGATTTCCATTACACTTAGGGATCTAACATGTCACACCCATTACCTCTTTTTTTAAAAAAGATTTCCTTATTTTGGGCCAGTGTCATAGTATAGTAAGCTAAGCCTCTCCACCTGTGGCACCGGCATCCCATTTGGGTGTCAACTTGTGTTACTGCTGCTCCACTTCCAGATTCAGCTCTCTACTTATGGCCTGGGAAAACAGCAGTGTGCGGCTCAAGTCCTTGCGTCCCCGCATGTAGGCCCCGTCTACCAAGGGTTAACTCCACAGCTTAGCTTGTTTCTAAAGGGTAACAGGATGGGCAATCTTGGCCTAATGCATTTTAGCCCCTGGCTTGACTGCAAGTTCCTCTTCCCTGCTTCCTCTTTGTTAAGATGCCCCCAGGGGAGCTTAGGAGTTGCTTCAGCATTGGGATAATACTGGGAGGGACTAGGCAGACTATAAAAGATGCAGGCTGACCCCAAATAAAGGGCATTCTGTTTACAAGAGTGACCCACTGCATGTTATCTTGTGTTGTCTTGTGTGTTGTCTTTTTGTAACCCTAGTCCCTCCGCTCGGCTCAGGGTACGTGGCGACGCAGCCGTTGCCAACACCCGCACCCATACAGGAGACCGAGATGAGGTTTGAGACTCCTTGCTCCTGGCTTTGCATTGACTCAGTTCTGGCAGTTGTGGCCACTTGGGGAATGACCCAGTGGATGGAAGATCTATTTCCCCATATCTCTATAACCCTGTTTTTCAAATAAACATTTTAAAATAAAATTAAAAATATTGATCTATTTTTACTTGAAAGTCAAAGTATCAGAAAGGAGAGACTGAGAGATCTTCAATCTATTGGCTTACTCCCCAAATGGCTGCAAGGGCAGAGTTGGGCTGCTCTAAAGGCAGGAGCCAGGAGCTTTTTCAACGTCTCCTACATGGATGCAGAGGCCCAGACTTTCTCGGGTCATTATCAGGGAACTGGACCAGAGGTGGAACGGCCAGAACTTGATCAGGTACCCATGAGATCCTGGCGGGAAGCTTAACCTGCTCCACCATGGTGCTGCCTCCTATTACTTTAAATGGCCAGATAAAATGATGGACAATGTAGAGAGCACAGAGCCACAAGATCTGAATCATTACATTTCTTCAAAAGGTTGAGGCTTCCCTGAGCATCATCTTCCTGCCACATACAAAAATGCGGGCAACATGATCTACCAACGGGGTATAAATAAAAAAGCTTCAAATTGCAAACCAAGGGTCACCACCATGGCATGTAAAGTCACTGCCTGTGTGGCTGGCTCACTCCAGTTCTGATCCAGCTCCCTGCTAATGGCCTGGAAAAGCAGTGAAGATGACAAAAGTGCTTGGGCCCCTATTTACATGCTGCGATCCAGAAGAAGCTCCTGCACCCCAGTTTCCAATCAGCCCAGCTCTGGCCACTGCGACCATCTGGGGAGTCAATCAGTGGATGGAACAGCTCTGCATCTGTCCTTCTCTCTCCATACTTCTGCCTTGCCAAAAAAAAAAAAAAAATGTTTTAAATACATAAATATATGTGGATTCAAGGCTCTAGATATGACAAAATAATTTTTGTTGTTTCATAAAGACAGTCATAAAGTGAAATATATTTTTTTAATTGAGAGAGAAGAATGCAATGACTGCTCACACTGTCCGGTATCCTTGCCCCCTCCTAAGGTCAAGCACGCCTGACCCATCTCTGCTTGTGCACTCCATGTGCAAAAGTGTCAACACAGAGGAGAAGGAAGCCACCCTTTGCTCTGATGAAAACAGCTTTGGCCTGCTCTCTCTGCTTCATGTTCAAGTCTGGAAACCAAGAAATAGATGACAAAAGTCTGCAGGGCCCAGCGTGGTGGCCCAGCAGCAAAAGTTCTCAACTTGAAAGCACCAGGATCCCATATGGGCGCCAGTTCTATTCCCGGCAGCCCCGCTTCTCATCCAGCTCCCTGCTTGTGGCCTGGGAAAGCAGTTGAAGATGGCCCAAAGCCTTGGGACCCTGTGTCCAAGTGCGAGACCTGGAGGAAGTTCCTAGCTCCTAGCTTTGGATTGGCTCAGCACACGCTGTTGCAGTCACTTGGAGCTTGAACCATCGGAAGGAAGATCTTCCTCTCTGTCTCTCCTCCTCTGTGACTTTCTTCTAAAACAAAAAACCAGCTTTGCCCTTGCACTCCCCCCACCTCAGGAAGGTCTTAAAAACCTTCAGTGGTCCAGAGACAACCCTTCAGGATTCTTGGTATAGACCAGCAGTTCTCAATTGGTAGCTCTTTTACCTCAGAAATGATGATTTGGCGATGTCAAGAGATTTTTTATTGCAAAAAGCTCGCGATGGTGGGGCAGCATGCTACTGGTGAAGGCCAGAGGTGCTGCTAACCATCATGTAATGCACAGGACAGTACCACTACAAAGAATGATCTAGCTCAAAATGTTCAAAGTGCTAAACATTAAAACAAACCTTAGTTAATTAAAAAAAAAACGGTAAAACAAACGCTACCTCCGAACCCACTGCCCACATAAAGCCACTACTTCTTTCCAACTCATTCCCATGCATGTCATTTTTAACTTCCTGTTATCCTGTACATGAAATTCTAGAAAATAAATTTTCCACATAGTATGCTCTAGGTAATTCTCCAAGTCATTTCACATACTTCATGGTATTAAAAAATAGTTGCATAAATTCTAATTGGGTCCATGAAAATTCAGTCACTGCATTTTTTAAAAAAAGATATTTATTTTTATCGGAAAGGCAGACACACAGAGAAAAGAGAGGAGAGACAGAAAGATCTTTCAATCTTCCATTTGCCTGCTGGTTCATTCCCCAAGCGGCCACAACAGCTGAAGCTAAGCCAATCCACAGCCAGGAGCTTCTTCCCAGTCTAGATTTGGGTGCAGGTTCCAAGGCCTTCGGCCATCCTTGCCTGCTCTCCCAGGCCACGGAGCTGGAAGGGAATTGGAGCAGCCAGAACACCATATGGGATCCCAAGTGTGCAAGGCAAATACTGTAGCCACTAGGGCACCAGCTTGGCCTGCATTTTTCAATTCTGAAGTTGTTTCCCACATGCTACCTACACTTTAAATGTTATGGACATCACCTTTGTTTAGAAGACTTTCTCCTCTGTACACAGAATGATTTCCTTGTTACTTAATGTTCAGAATGGAACTGAACCAAACTTAGAATGTGAAATTTAATTCATTAAATACTTATCACAACTGATGCCCCAAAGTGCTATATATCAATTGATATATTACCACCAACAATGAAACGGTGTGAGTTTTAACCATGGATACGATCATTTTTAAAATTATTCTTATCTGGGCCCAGGACAATAGCATAGTGGTTGAAGTCCTTGCCCTGAATGCGCTGGGATCCCATATGGGTGCCAGTTCTAATTCCAGCTGCCCTGCTTCCCATCCAGCTCCCTGCTTGTGGCCTGGGAAAGCAGTTAAGGATGGCCCAAACCTTGGGACCTTGCACCCGCTTGGGAGACCCAGAAGAAGCTCCTAGATCCTGGCTTCGGATTGGCTCAGCTCTGGCCCTTGCAGTTGATTGGGAAGTGAATCATCAGATGGAAGACCTTCCTCTCTGTCTCTCCTCCTCTCTGTATATCTGACTTTCCAATAAAAATAAATTAATCTTAAAAAAAAAAAAATCATTCTTATCTCCCTTTCTCACCATGAGTTATTTCATCCATGTCAGGGCTAGTGACGGAATCTTTGCCCCCAAAATCAGAGCTGCATTCAGATCTCAGGTCTTCAGTCTTATTGGGAATATCTTCAGAGGTTGCGCTTATGCCTTTAAAAAAAAAAAAAAAAAAAAAAAAAACAGGAGAAAAACTAAACAGCAAGACGACAATAACTGTTAAAAATGTATGAAATTTGGAGAAATTTAAATGCTCTCAAATTTTACATCTATGTGCTATATATGTTGATTATTTTATATTACATCCTTCATCATTATAGCATTGCTAACACATGCTGACCTTGCCTTATACAACATAACCAGAACTGTGTGCTACTTACATACAGTAGTAGCAGCTACTTAAGAATACAGTTATAGAGGGACAATTTCCCCAGTACTTCAACAGGCTCTACAAAACTACAATTAAGTTTTCAAAGAATTAAAGTGCCACAAAGTAATTTTATTTCCTAGAAGTTAACCAGCTGTTAAATAAAACACATCTCTTATGCTTACAAATGGGGAGTGGGAAGGCGGAGTGACGACACCTTCAAATCCCCATTCCTTAGAAGGAGACACACATACCGGACACAACACTGAGGCCTGGTGTGCTGGGGCGCGAACTGACCTCCCTGACATCGGTCTCATCCGATGTGCTGCCCAGTCCGGAACAGCTCTCCAGTTCCTGCAGCCGCTCCTCCTGCTTAAGGTCCGGGGCCTCTAAACAGAAGAGGGAGGTCTCCCGTTAGTCATTCTAGTGACAGGCCACCTTTCAGCTTTGGTGATGCAGATAAACAATGTCCCCAAGGCATAAATGAAAGCTCTGTAAAGAGATTTCTAACTCTGGGGCAGCTGACTAAGCCAGTCAGATCAAGCGTTGAAAGGCTTCATCCCAGTAGAGGCCAGTTCACTGTGCACAGATGAAAATCGTTTCCATACGTTTAATCTCATCAAGTGTGCTGTTAGCTATCACGCAAACTGGACAAAAGAGTACGGAGCAGCTTAGCATTAAATCAACGGCTTCCTAAAAATTCCTAAAGTTACTCAACAGATGGTCAGTTAATCCCTAATACCCCTCCCACTTATCTCCAGACAAAATTAGCACATTATACAACATAGAACAGGATCTCCCAATCATTCCTAGGTAAATTAGATACAATGTAATGCAGATACAGTTACTTAATATTCGTATTCTGGTAGTTGATCAGTAAACGGCAAATATTTGATTTCATACTCACAAAAAAAAAAAAAGCAGAACTGCAGAAATGCAATATATGAGAAAAGTACAAGATTTACACGTATTCATAATATCCCCGACCCAGGGACCCTCAGCACTATAGTCTTAATTTCCACATATTTCAAAATACATTAAACATCTTCCAAAAAGGACAAATTCTCCCCTGGAATAAATTTAAACAAGGACACAAGACAGTGAAAGATTCAATTTTGAGTAATGCTGCCACTCTTACTCCAGGATGAAATCAGTGGGAAATACTAAACTGAATGACCTACATAAAACCCCAATGAGTTACAAATAACAACTGAGGCCAGGGGCAAGGGCTAGTGGCTAAAATCCTTGCCTTGCAAGCACAGGGATCCCATGTGGGAACTGGTTCCTGTCCCGGCTGCTCCACTTCCCATCCAGCTCCCTGCTTGTGGCCTGGGAAAGCAGTCTAGGATGGCCCAAGGCCTTGGGACCCTACACTGGATCCTGGCTGCAGATTGGCTCAGTTCTGGCCACTGTGGCCACTTGTAAAGTGAACCAGAGAACAGAAGATCTTCGTCTACTGTTTTCACTGTAAAGGTGCCTTTCCAATATAAACAAATAAATCTTTAAAACAATTTTTAAAAGTATGGTATCGAAAGATCTACTTCCTCAAACAAATAAATAAATAAATAACAACCAAGCACAGGGTCAGAGAGCACCAGCCATCTTAGCCTCCATCATGCAATGCTGTCTTTCTTTTCTTAATGGGCAGAAAATGTTTAACTGATTTTCCCTTAGAATTTCTTAGCAATGTGATATGCATTTAAGCAGGTACATGTAACAGACACTAGGATACCTGACACTGGAAAAGGTACCCAACAGCTACAGCATACGAACCTGAGTCACTTGGCAATACCTCGACACTCCAGGCTTCACTGGTAGTCTCTGAAATGGTAGAACCAGTGCAGGGGTCCAGGAGCACTGGCCCTGAACCCGGGAGGCAAAGCAAACTGCCCAACATATTCTCTGCTGCTGTACCTGTTGGGAGGAGGAGCAAAGGGTTCACAAAGATCCACTGGAAAGAACAGCAGACAAAAGTCAAACCAAACACTAGGCTAGCAACTTTCCTCTACCCTCAAGAAAGAAGCCAAGGAATAACTTAAATCAAGCATCTGCTGAGAACACACGCCCTTTGGTCCCAACAGTATACAGAAACTGACTCCACAGACATTACACACAATTAGAGCAAGTCATGTCAATCAAAGCTCTTGCCTTGGTTTTTCAGCAAATTTTACCAGTATCCTTAGCATCTTTCTACAATATATAGTCCACAAGGATTGAAAACGTTTAAAGAAATTTAACCACAAGAGACACAAGGTTCCTGAGTTTGGTCTGGTCTAGTCTCAACTGTTGCAGACATTTGGGCAACGAACCAGAGGGAGAAAGACTTTTTTTTTTCCTTGAAAGTCAGACATACAGAGAGGAGGAGAGACACAGAGGAAGATCCTCTGTCTGATGATCCACCCCTCAAGCAACCGCAACGGCTGAAGCTGAGCCAGTCTGAAGCCAGGAACCCAGAGCCTCCTCCAGGTTTCCCACACAGGTGCAGGGTCCCAAGGCTCTGGGCTGTCCTCAACTATTTTCCCAGGCCACAAGCAGGGAGTGGGATGGGAAGCGGGGCCACCTGGACTAAAACTGGCTCACACATGAGATCCCAGCACACTCAAAGCGAGGACCCTAGCCACTAGGCTGCTGTGCTGGGCCCGAAAAATTCTCTTTTAACTCTTTCAAATAAAAAAATCTTAAAGAAAAAAAAAATCCATTGACACTACTTAAAAATACAAATAAAAAAGGATTAAACATTATCACATGCCTATGTTAAAATATATTGAAAATGCTACTTCTGACTAAATCTATTAAAAGCAGAATTCGGGCCTGGCACAATGGCCTAGCAGCTAAAGTCCTCGCCTTCAATGGGCCTGGATCCCGTATGGGTGCTGGTTTTAGTCCCGGCAGCTCCACTTCCCATCCAGTTCCCTGCTTGTGACCTGGGAAAGCAGTCAAGGACGGCCCAAAGCCTTGGGACCCTGTACCCGCGTGGGAGACCTAGAGGATGCTCCTGGCTTCAGATCTACTCAACTCTGGCCAAAGCAGATAAAAATATATACCTCTCATAAAAATATATACATCTCATAGAAAAGCAAAACAAAAACTCCTTGCACTATGTGGATATTCCTCCTCTGCCTCTCCTAAGACATCAGTAGGGATCCAGCTGGGACAAGAACTGGCACCAACATGGGATGCCAGCAACATACACAGCAGGGTTTGTTTGTTGTTTTTTTTTTTTAAGATTTTTTTTTTTTAATTGGAAAGTCAGGTATACAGAGAGGAGAGACAAAGAGGAAGAGCTTCCATCCACTGATTCACTCCCCAAGTGGCCACAATGGCTGGTGCTGTGCCTATACAAAACCAGGAGCCCAGAGCTTCTTCCAGTTCTCCCATGCAGGTGCAGGGTCCCAAGGATTTGGGCCACATCCTCAACTGCCTTCCCAGGTCACAAGCAGGGAGCTGGATGGGAAGCGGGGCCGCTGGGATTAGAACCGGCGCCCATATGGGATCCCGGTGCGTACAAGGCAAGGACTTTAGCTGTTAGGCCACTGCCAGCTATGCCATATCAGCCTCTGAACATCTCTCTTTTTACATTTCGATACGTATATTCCAATGAGGTTTTATGGCTATAATCTGTAACAATTTTCATCTTAAAGTGTTTAGCCTCAAAAGGAGACTATACTAACCACAGACTAAAAACAGCACATGCCCTACACACAAGAATTGATGAGAAGCTAATTCAAAACATATATATTTTTCCACCTTTAGGGGACCCAGGGAAATAAAACGTGGAATAAAAAACACTGCTATGTTTAAGTGAAGAAAAAATCCGAATGCCTTGTTCGGTACACTTAGCAAAGACTACTGACGAGCCCAACACAAACACCATGTGTGATGAAGCACTCACACTCCCTCTCATGAAAGTCCGGGTAGGGCCCGGCGGCGTGGCCTAGCGGCTAAAGTCCTCGCCTTGAAAGCCCCGGGATCCCATATGGGTGCCGGTTCTAATCCCGGCAGCTCCACTTCCCATCCAGCTCCCTGCTTGTGGCCTGGGAAAGCAGGAGAGGACGGCCCAATGCATTGGGACCCTGCACCCGCGTGGGAGACCCGGAAGAGGTTCCTGGTTCCCGGCTTCGGATCGGCGCGCACCAGCCTTTGCGGCTCACTTGGGGAGTGAATCATTGGACAGAAGATCTTCCTCTCTGTCTCTCCTCTCTGTATATCTGACTTTGTAATAAACTGAATAAAGCTTTAAAAAAAAAAAAAAGAAAGTCTGGGTAGAAATCATACAGAAGAACTTTTCCAGAGACACTGAATAGTTACCCGCAATTTCCTGCAAGCGATCTTCATCAATGTTTGGATCGAAGTCACTTCCCAGAACATCTGTACTCCACGTCTCACTCACTGTCTCTGATATGTCTCTATCATCTGTTAGTCCCATCATGTCACGAATTTCAAATTTCCTTAGTTTATCATCAAGATTATCCTGTGTTGTTGCTATCAGAAACAAAATTGAGCATTTAAAAATGGCAGCAAGACTATCATCCAACTTGAACAACCTTGCTTTGAACTTCCAATTACACATTTTACCATAAATAAACATGAAGTACCCTCCAAGACCTTGCTGAATGAGTCGGCTGCCCACTGGCCAGCTGACCCCTTACTTAAGAACAGCAGAGATCCCTACCTGACCACTGGTGACCATAAACGCACAATAAGCCCAGTCAAAATCAACCACCCACCAGCTGACCTATAAACGTAAGAGCAAAACTAAATGTGTGTGTGGTGGGGGGATGGGGGACGCTGTTACACAGCATTATGAAGACAATTATTAACTGATAAACCATACCAGAAATGATTTTCAGTTGACATGAATGACTCCTCACTGCATTCTAGAGTTATCTCCCTTTGTAGACAATTTCCCAACCCAGCACTGCACACCAGTTTTCACTCAGAAGGCTTGTTAACAGGTAATGCACACCTGGCTTTTGTTCTAGGATTATATTCCTTTAGGTTTCTCTTATTTATTTAAGACTACTTCAAACACTGACAATTAAGGCAGGAAAACAGTGTGACTCTTAAGTTATACAGACTGCAAAAGCAACACAGTCTTTTCCTTTCTAAAAGGGTCTGATCAAGGATTTCTAGATATGAGACTTGGAGAAAGGAGTTTTTAAAAGTTCCCTGGTAATTCTTATGCTAAAGTTTAAGAATCATTGCCGGCAACAACTGTCTTACCCATTCTGCCCTCAGCCTTGACCCTTCCCACCCTGGTCAGCTATGTAAACATCGTAAAAAATAAAAAACAAAATTTAAAAATATATATGTATATATTTTTAAAAAGCAGGAATGTTTATAATGGGATAGTTTGGAAAAGCTATGAGTATTCCTTCTTTAGATTTTTATAATACTATCTGTATTTTCTGATATATATAGTATTAGATAAAATAAAAAACAAGGTTTTGGCTATGGTCATATACATTCAACAGGTGATGCTGAATAAAGAAAATGGGTGTTGTTTCATTTAAAAAATTTAAAAAATGAATTATTTAAAAAAGAAAGAATCACTGCCCCAAGCCTAGCTGAGGGCCTCTGTCCTAAGTTTCCCAGATGAATCTCCTTACAGCACAAACGACTACCACCTTCCCTGTCACCCACCCCCGACTGCGCACACAGCTTGTTACTACACCTGATCTTAGCCAAAAGGCCGAGAAGCGATAGCTTCTGTGTTAATCCTGAAGTACGGTTTTCTTTTTTCAACAACAGGGACTCACCCACTCTTCAATCACTATTTCACCTGTTTGCCTGTGGTCTGCAAGCTCTTGAACGTATTCATGCTCATCCTTCTCTTAGAACAACTGACTCCAACTTCCGCCAACTGCAGTATCTGCCGAACTAAAACTATTAGCTTCCTCCTTTAAACTTTTGCTCTACCCTTTCAACCAAAGTATTGTTTAATACATTTAACCATCTATGTACCATTTTACACCTTTTCTAAGTTCCTTGACTATTTATCATTCTGTTCCTTAAATACTACAGAGCTGAAACACCAAATAAAATAGCATTTAAAGTAATTCGTTTATTCTATGTAATTTAAACCTAAACAACTGACATAAACATTTCTAAGAACTGAAAGAACCATGAATAAAGGTTAGATTTAACGGTCCCTACATAATCATCTTAACTGAACAACTTAGATACAAATCCCGTTTATCCTGCAATCAGGCAAACATCAGGGACCAAGTTGGACCTCACTTTACCTTGCTCATGCTCCAACAGCTGTAGAGCTTCAACACCATTGCTCCCAGAAGGCCCCGCTCCAAGCTCTGACACAGACTCGGCTTCCAGATCTAGAGAGGACACTGAGTTGGAGCGATTTGAAGGACCTGGAGAAATATATGTAATGGAGACATCCTTTTAAAATACTTAAGAGCTATCATTCAAGTTTTTGAGCCTTAATAAGAGACTAAAAATTAATTAAAGTCCTTTTAATGCAGCATTTATACTTTAAAAATATGCATGCCCTCTGAGCCAGCAATTATTTGGAGCTAAGGCAGCCATTAAAAAACAAGAATGTTGCGGCTCACTTGGGGAGTGAATCATCGGACGGAAGATCTTCCTCTCTGTCTCTCCTCTGTATATATCTGGCTGTAATAAAATGAATAAATCTTTAAAAAAAAAAAAAAAGAATGTAGGGCCTGGCGTGGTGGTCTAGTGGCTAAAGTCTCTCCTTGAATGCCCATGTGGGCGTTGTAGAGGCCAGTGGTGGCACAGTGAGTGTGACGCCAGCAACGCATCCAAGCACCAGTTCACGTCCCAGCTGCTTGGCTTACAGTCCAGCTTCCTGCTGAAGCAGCAGCTGGTCTAAGTATTTAACCCCTAACCTTAGCCAGGATTGCCCCTGGTTGTTGTGGGAAATTCAGACTGAATTTAGTGTTCCAGATTTCATACAGTCCTAGCTGCTGCTGGCGTTTGGGGAATGACTCAGCAGACAGACTCTCCCTCCCTCTCACATTTTCTGTCATTCAAGTAGATGAAAACAAGTAAACTTTTCAAAAACACTCATCACAGTCTTAGCCTTTCATTTTCCCTTTTATTCCTATTTGCATTATATTGTTTCATAAAGGTATGTGTATGTGAATAAAAAAAAAAATATAAGACACGGTGCCCAGTGTTGTGGCATAATGAGTAAGGACACCACTCTGACACCAACATCCCATGCGGGCATTGGTTTCCGACCTGGCTGTTCCCTGCTAACATGCCTGAGAATTCAGCAGGGGATGGAGGAAGTGCTCGGGCCTGGCACCCACATGGAAACGGGGGAGACGCTCCTCCCTTTAGCCTGGTCCTGCCCTGGCCATTATGGCCGCTGGAGAGAAGATCAATCTCTCTCACCCCCACCCTCACCTCCCCGAGCTCCGCGTTTCAAATGAATACAACAAATCTATTTAAATAGGACATTGAAATCATATACAGCATCCTGAAATACTAATCCACTATTTTTCCCATTTATGCATGCATTATATCCCTCTAAAGGAGCTTTGTAAGTTTTGGCATATATTAACACTGGAGAAACAAAGTCTGTAATTCCAAGTCTACAAGAAAAGTTATATATTCTCAATTTTACACAACCAACGGCCTCTCACAATTTACTCTAGGAAACAATCTTTACAGCCAACTGCTCACACTCACTAGAGAACTTCATTACTCTCCTCAGTGAGAGGCCCAGACGGTATAACTATAATTTATAAGGCTCCTTTAAAGAACACAAAACAAAATATTACTTGAATCACACAACTCCTTGAATGAAGTAACCCTTCACCTTCAGATATTCCTTCCAGATTATCACTGCAGAGGGAAAAGCGCAAGGTTTTATCAGGTTTACCGTGGAGTTTGTTTTCATCAACAGGGACATCTCCGTGTCCTCCATCCGAAAGTTGCATGTTTAGGACCTGAAACACAAAACGTCAATTGTGCTTGATCACAACTCAAACATCACTGGTAAAAAAAAAAAAAAAAAAAAAATCACAGCAGATAGTTATTTAAATTCTTCTTTTAATAGAAAAGTTCACTTATTTTTTATTTGAAAGGCACAATTACAGAGAAAGAGACAGAGAAAGATCTTACATCTGCTGGACTACCCCCCAAATGCCCACAACAGGCCTAGTTGAGCTGGTCTAAAGCTGGGAGCCAGGAGCTTCCTCCGGGTATAACACATGGGTGCAGTGTCCCAAGGCTTTGGGCTGTCCTCGGCTGCTTTCCCAGGCCACAAGCAGGGAGCTGGGTCAGATGTTTAGTACTCAGGACTCAAACCCTCACCCACATGGGATGTTGCAGTCACAGGCAAAAAAGGCCTAGTCTGCCACACCATGACACCTGCCCCCTTAAACCCTCTTTTTTTTTTTTTTTTTTTTTTTTTTTTATTACAAAGTCAGATATACAGAGAGGAGGAGAGACAGAGAGGAAGATCTTCCATCCGATGATTCACTCCCCAAGTGAGCACAAAGGCCGGTGCTGTGCCGTTCCAAAGCCGGGAACCTGGAACCTCTTCCGGGTCTCCCACGCGGGTGCAGTGTCCTAATGCTTTGGGCCGTCCTCAACTGGTTTCCCAGGCCACAAGCAGGGAGCTGGATGCGTAGTAGAACCAGTGCCCATATGGGATCCCAGGAGTGTTCAAGGCGAGGACTTTAGCCGCTAGGCCACGGTGCCGGGCCCTAAACTCTTCTTGAATTATGCTTTTTAAAACAGATGTTCTTGGTTTTCACTTTTGACTGAAAAGTCATTTACAAGGACTATCAAGCTTATAATAATACTGGAAGAGAGAGAGTATCAGCAAAACCACGGATGCCCCAGTGTCAGACACCTAAGGAGTCGTGCTTAAGGCCGCAGGAACCAAGAGGCTTTTTGATGTTGGCAGTGGCTCGTTCCCATTCTGCCACAGGTCACCTCTACAACCACGAACTAGTTAATGCTCCCTAAGCCCCAGCTTCCTCATCTGGTAAACAATGACAGAAGTAGGATGCAGGTCATGGCATTGGTGAGGATGAAACACACACACCACATTTGGCACTGTAAAAGACATTAAATTTGCAGTGTATTTTTTCAAAAACCAATAAACAAATTCAACTGGAAATAACACGTGATCATGCTATCTTGCAGGCCCCAGGATTTAACTCATCCCAGTGAAACCCTCCTGAACGCCACAGAAGCAGTGGAATGCTGACTTCGCAACTGTGTCCAGTGTGGAGTGGATCATCTTTGTGAAATATTTTCAGGGCCAGAGGTGTAGTGGGTCAAACCGATGCCTAAAGTGCCAACATCCATAGGGCACCAGTCCATGGTTCCAGTTGCTCTACTTACGATCCAGCTCCCTGCTAACGTGCCTGGGAAAGCAGCAGCAAATGGCCAAGTCCTGGAGCCCTAGCTACCCAAGTGGGAGACCCAGAAGCAGCTCGAGGCTCCTGACTAGACTGGCTTATCCCAGCTGTTGTGGCCATTTGGAGAGCAAACCAGGGGATGGGAGGTCTCTCTCTCTTCCTCTTTCTCGCTTTCTCTCCCCCACCTTCCCTAATGCTGCCTTTCTAACAAATAAACCCTTTTAAAAGAAGTTTAAATCATACATTCTCTGGATGATTTGCAAATAATAGAGTTCCTTTTCATTCCCCACAAATCAACGTAGCTCAAGTTCGTATGTGCACCCCCGCCATCATGAGCAATTGAGTGCACAGCATGCTATAAGCACCATCAGAACCCACGGCCCTCGGTTTCCTTCGTATTGCTAGATGCTTAGCATCCTCACCAAAAAGAAAAATGTCCTTAACACACACTAAATATTTGAGGTAATGCTTGTGCTAATAAGCTGGATTCAGCCTGCCACACGTGTACCAGGTATCTTCAACAAGTTCACAAGAGGGGCTGGCCAACAGTGTGGCTGGCACAGCAGGTGAAACCGCTACCTGTGACACTACCATCCCACATGGGTTGTGGTTCGTGTCCTGCTCCATTTCAACCCAACTCTCTGCTAATGATCTCGGAAAAGGAACAGAAGATGGCCAAAATACCTGGGACTTTGTCACCAACATGAGAGATCCAGGAGAAGGTCCTGGTTCCTGGCTTGAGTCTGACCAGAAAGTGATCCAGCAGACAGAAGACTTCTAGCTTTGTGTCTCTCCCTCACTCTCTATAATTCTTCCGAGTGAAAAAATCTTAAAAGAAGATTATGAAAAACTACTCCTGGATTTCAAAACTGCTTGTACCCCCAGATCTTACCTTTTAATTCCACTGTACATAAACTTTGAATAATCTCATATATACATCAAAACATCATGCTGTACAAAATGTTATTTTGTCAGCTAAGTAAGATTTTAAATAAAAAATTACTCTTACGTGATGTTGTGTTGGCTTTGCATTTAAATCAGTAAATTAGAGATTTTTTAAATGGTTCTATACATTTATACATAATGCTTTTATAAAGACATTTCAAAATATATACTTCCTATTTTCCTGAATTAAATGTTTTTCAGATGACTTAAAACGTTTAATTCGTACTGAGCAATACACAATACAATGTGGTGAGTTTAAAGATTCTAGCTAACTAGGGAAAAACACCTAAAGACCTATATAGTAATGAGAATTAACCTAAAACAAAATGATCAATCCACAATGAACATATTTTCCCAAAACACATTCAGCAAATTTTTCTTTACTGTATTTTAAAGGCAGCCACAAGTACATGCATACACACACCTTCCCTATCCTGGCACAAAGAGCAAACCCCCTCAATAGTGAGGGCTAGGCCAGCTGAAGCCAGGAGCTAAGAACTCCTCCTGAGTTCGCGATGCAGGTGGCAGGGACCCGAGCCATCACCTGCTATCTCACCAGATGCGCATTCCTAAGAAATCAGATGGGAGGCAGAGGAGCTAGGACCTGAAACCTGCCAATCTAATGTCACATGTGTGTCCCAGATATGTCTTTTTTTGCTGTTTTAACTTAAAAGGCAGACAGACAGAGATAAAAGAGAACAAAAGCAGAGGGGAGGCACGAGGAGAAAAAGTACGGGACTCCGGGCACCACTTGTGTGGAGAAGCAGAGTACAGAGTTGACCCAACAGCCCAGAGGGGGTTCATTTTTGGCTGATCACACGGAGCTGATCCAGCAGGGAGGGCAGCACCAGCTTTGCTCCCTGCAGGGTCTGTGTGGTCCCTGGAGCTGAAAGCCAGCAGCCCCAATTCTCCAACAGCACCCTGCCAGGCACCATCTTGTAAAAGCGGGGTAGCAAGTATGGATTTCCAGTGAAGGCCTAGAGTGGGCTTGTTTCTAGCTAACTGCACTGAGCTGAGCCCACAGAGAAAGCAGCATCAGCCTTGCATCCTGCCGGGTCTGTGTGGTCCCTGGAGCTGACGGCTGACAGCCCCAGATCTCTTGGTGCCTGTACAGATGCCATCCTGCACAGTCAAGGATTCAGAGCACTGATAAACTGCAGGAGGAGCAGCGGTAAACTGCACATGCGCTAAATCAGTAGCACTCAGAAGTCAGTGTTACGGGACCAGGATCTATCTCTCCTCCTCTATGTATATCTGAGTTCCCAATAAAAACAAATAAATCTTAAAAAAAAATGAAGAGAATACTAACACCACCTCAATTTAAGAAATGCTGATCTAATCTATTCCCTTAACAAGTAAGGAATCCTAACTCTGGAGCCAGCAACGGCACAGCCATTTGAGCTGCTGCTTACAGCATGGGCATTTCACCTTAGTGCCAGTTCAAGCCCTATCTGCTCCACTTCTGCTAAGCGATCTGCTAATTCACCTGAGGCATGTTAGCTCTAGTGAGGTTTATAACGCTTACACCCTGCATTAGCTTTTTTTTTTTAAGATTTATTTATTTTTAATACAAAGTCAGACATACGGAGAGGAGGAGAGAGAGAGAGGAAGAGCTTCCGTCCAATGTTTCACTCCCCAAGTGGTCACAACGACTGATGCTGCGCCAATCTGAACCGGAACCAGGAGCTCTTCTGGGTCTCCCACGTGGGCACAGGGTCCCAAAGCTTTGGGCCGTCCTCGATTGCTTTCCCAGGCCACAAGCAGGGAGCTGGATGGGAAGCAGAGCTGCCGGGATTAGAACCGGCGCCCATATGGGAACCCAGTGTGCTCAAGGCGAGGCCTTTAGGCATTAGGCCACGGCGCCAGGCCCAACCATGCATTAGTCTTACGGCCTAGCTGCTCTATCCATTATAGAAAGCAGGGTACTGAATTCACCAACTGTATTTCTACAACTACGTATATGTCCCTTGAATTATGTCAGTTATGCTACATACTCTGGGCTTTTAGGTCAAGTACATTCAAAGTAGCTGTATCTTCTGGAAGAATGCAACATTTGTCTCTTCTATTCTTTTTGTTCCCAATAGGCAATGATCTCAATTGAATCATCTTCAAGACCACTGGCTCTTCTGCCTGCTCAAAGCTGCGAGCGGACAACGCAACTGAATTTTAGTCCAGCTGTTGTACTTTCCAACCCCAGGATTTCCACAGAACTCAGTCCTGTAATTCTGTTTCTTTAGAAATATCCTCTAATCACCGAAAACTTGCCATCTTGGTTTCTTCATGAGCTTTTTGTCCAGGGTTCCGTAAGCCTTCAGAGTATACTTAAAAATAGTTTACCTGAAGTGTGGGTTAAGCTGCCATCTGCAATGCTGGCATCTTATGTAAGCACTGATTCAAATTGCAGCTTTTCTACTTGTGATCCAGCTCCTGTTGATGCACCAAGTTAGGCCATCTCCCACTGCTTCCCCAGGCCATAAGCAAGGAGCTGGACTGGCAAGTGGAGCAGCCAGGACACAAACCAGGGCCCATATGGGATACTTGTGCTGCAAGTGAAGGACTAACCTGATATGTCAACATGTCAGTCCCAAGACTGCTTTTTTTTTTTTTTAAGCCTTACCTATGTATTTAGTTAATTATTTAGTAGACAGAGTTAGAAAGAGTGAGAGAATCAGATCTTTGATCTGCTGGTTCACTCCTCAAATGACAATAGCAGAGGCTGGACCAAACATAAGCCTGGAAATCCATCTGGGACTTCCACCTGGGTGACAGGAACCCAAGAACTTGGACCCTCAATAAAATGCAGTTATTATTACAAGTTTGTCATTAATTGTAGAGTTCCAAAAAACTCACTTCTGACAGTTTTTTATGGTTTACTCATTTTTTATGTTAAGAAATGAATTCTAGAATTGGACAGTCCTCTTTCCAAACAGTCATGCCAATCCAAAACACGTTTCTATCAACCACCATCATCACTTTATTACAGTTATGATGGGTTCTTCTTCGGAGGCCAGTAGTGAGTTTTCTTCAATAACACACACTGCTGAATGTGAGATGCTGCTTCTGTTTCAGGAGGTCACAATCTGGAAGCGATTCTGGCCTTCATGGTCGATATGTCTCCTTGCCTTCTGACACATTCCACAGTTTTTATTTACAAACATCTTAGGGGCTGGCATTGCAGTGTATCAGGTAGAGTCACCACCTGAGGTGCCAGCATCCCATGTGGGTGCTGGCTCGAGTTCAGACAGCTCTATTTCTGATCCAGCTCTCTGTTCATGCACCTATGAAAGCAGCTAAAGATGGCTTGGGACCCTGCACGACCATGCACCTGCATGGGAGACCCAGAGGAGGCTCCTGGCTGCTGGCTTCAGATGTCTCAGCTCCAGTCATTGTGGCCCCTTGGGGAATGAGTCAGCAGATGGAGGAACTTTGTCTCTTCTCCTCTCTGCATATGTGACTTTTGAATATAAATAAGTAAATCTTTAAAACACACACATACATCTTAAAACTGAGGCAGTTTTTAAACCTGAAGTACAGTGGGTGAAGTTGCTGCTTATGATGCTAGCAATCTCACACGAAGCCAACTAATGTCCTGTCTGCTCTGCTTCAAGCTGGCTCCCTGCTCATGGGAAAAGCAGTGGAATTCGGCCCAAGCGCTTGGGCCCCCGTCACCATGTGGAAGACCCAGATGAAGCTCTGAGGCGCCCAGCACTGGCCTGGCCCAGCCTGGCCAAAGCAGCCATTGCAGCCATTTGTGGAGTAAACTAGCAGCTGAAAGACCTTCTCTTTCCATCCCTCTGTAAATATGCCTTTCCAATAAAAATAAATCTTAAAAAAAAAAACTTAAAAAACTGATTTTGACACTCCCAAACTCATTTCCTCAAAAGACTCTACATCTTTATGTTTTCTTTTCAGTTGTCTTTTCCATTTTATTCCTGACAAGACAAAGAGTAAGGGGAAAAAAACACTCAAAAATTCTTGGCAGAAATGGTGTTAGTATGCCATTGGAAATAAAACAAGCATAAAAATATTTCTTACAAATCACAGGGCAGCGTGGCCTAGTGGCTAAGGTCCTCGCCTTGATCCCATATGGCCGCTGGTTCTAATCCCGGCGGCTCCACTTCCTCTCTGTCTCTCCTCCTCTCAGTATATTTGACTTTGTAATAAAAATAAAAATAGATCTAAAAAAAAAAAAAAAAAAAAAAACACAGGGTAAGTCTCTTCAATTTACACATCACAATTTTGAGGCTTCTTTTTTCTAATACTACTAGGAAAAAATTTTTTGTTGTAGACCTGTTCACCAACTTCAATGTCACAGATGTGCTAACTAAAATGCCTCTACAGTAGTTCATAAGGAGTTTAGTAGATGACAATATGTCAGGGTAGGCCCACTGAATACAATGAAGATCATGCTTTAAATGCATTTCCTTGGCATGACTGTGCTCCCCCAGAATTCAAGTGCTGAAATATTAGCAAAAAAGATACGGCATTTGGAAGTGGGACTATCGGGTAGGGGAGTAAGGCATGAAATCAGGGCCTCACGGGAGGGATTAGTATTTTTTTTAAGATTTATTTATTTTTACTGGAAAGGCAGATGTACAAAGAGGAGGACAGAGAAGATCTTCTGTCCGATGATTCACTCCCCAAGTGACCGCAATGGCCGGTGCTGTGCCGATCCGAAGCCAGGAGCCAGGAATTCTTTCCAGATCTCCCACGCGGGTGTAGGGTCCCAAGGCTTTGGGTCATCCTCAACTGCTTTACCAGGCCACAAGCAGGGAGCTGGATTGGAAGTGGAGCTACCAGGATTAGGACCAGTGCCCATATGGGATCCCGGCGCATTCAAGGCAAGGACTTAAACAGCCGCTACACACTCACGCCGGGCCTGGATTAGTACTTTTATAAATTACTCACATAAGGGGCAACCACTATGGTATAGCAGGTAAAAGTACCACCTGCGATATTAGCATACAATACGGATGCTGGTTCTAGCCTGCCGGAATCCAGGAGTTTCCACTTTACTCTAACTCCCTGTCAATGGCCTGGGAAAGTCTGAGTATTTGGTCCGCTGCACCATGTGGAACACCCAGAAGAGGCTCCTGGCTTAAGACTGGCCCAACTCCAACCACTGAGGCCATTTGGGGAGTGAACCAGCAGATGAAAGATCTCTTTCTCTCTCACACATTAAAATAAATAAATCTCTTTTGTAAAAATAATTAGGCCCAAGCAAGCCTGCTTAGTCCTTCTACCATGTGTGGACACAGCAAGAAAGCATCATCTAAGAATCGGGAAATCTCATAAGATATCAAATCTGCCTTGATCAAACCACGACATGAATACTGATTTATAGAAGCAAAGGACCACTAATTTAAGGAAAACAATCTAAATTTCTTAATAATCACGGGTATAAGTTGCATGTACCAGGACATTCATACCTCATTCTCTGACATCATTCCTGGAGTGAGCTGGGGGCTTGTCCCTAAGGAAATGACCAACACCTCCTCTGGCTGTACTTCCTGGATGGTTTCTTGAGACGATCCCTCATGGTCCATATGTAGGTCCATTAGCATGTTAGTACGGCTTCTGCTCCGAGTAGCTGACAAAAATTTTAAATAAGATAATTTATAGAAAGAAAATTATAAAAATAACAAAGTAGAAAAATGTTATTTTCCATTAGTGCAGAATATTTGTACAAGCACAAAAACACAAAGCAAAACCAGAAACATGATCCTCTCAGTAACTATTGATGACTAATGCAGACAACACAGATTCTCAAACAAGATCACTGGGGCTAACATTGTGGTCTATCAGGTAGACAGGCCACCTGTAATGCCCGCATCATATGGGCTGCTCCATACCCAAGCCCGCTCCCTGCTAATGAGCCTGGGAAAGCAGCAGCAGAAGGCCTTACTCCCTGGGCCCTGCATCCACATGCAACCAGCAGAAAGGCTCCAGCCTGGCCCAGGTCTGGCCTTTGCACACATTCCAAGGGTGACCCAGAGGATGGAAGCTCCCTCTCCCTCTCCTTTCAAATAAATAAATAAATCTTAAAAAAAAAAAATACTGATAATCACCAAGATCCACATCTACTGGACAAAAGTGCCACACGGATAAGGGTCACATATGCAGGACAGCAAACACATCTCAATCACCTCACAATTAGGGTTATAAAGCAGTATTATCTTAGTCCTCATTTTAAAATACCTTCACTTTTTCTTAGAAGATGCCTTCAGTGATACAGGCTTCCCACACATTCACTAGACAACTGTTGATAAAACCAGTAATGTTTTTCTGGTTTTCTTTTTTTTTTTTTAGAGATCGAATTATTTTTATTTGAAAGGCACAGTGACAGATAGGAAGAGAAGGAGATAGAGGGAGGGAGAGCCCTTCTACCCACTAGTTCACTCCGCAAATGCTTGCAGTGCCCAACGCTGGGCAAGGCTGAGGCCAAGAGCCAGGCACTCCACCCAGGTCTTCCACATGGAGTCAAGAACCCAACCACGCGGGCACGCCATTATCCTAGGCTCACTAGCAGGAATTTGACTGGAAGTAAAGTAACCAGGACTCAAACTGGCACTCTGATATGAGACGGGTATTACAAGCACAGTTTAACTCACTGGGTCAAAATGCATATTCCCAGTCACTTTTCAAACATGCAATCCCCTCCAAGCAGTCCCTGGTTGCTGGCTTCAGATCAGCTCAGCTCCAGGAACTGAACCACCTAGGGAGTGAATCAGCGCATGGGACCTCTTCCTGTCTGTCTCTCCTCCTCTCTGTATATCTGAATTTCCAATAAAAATAAATAAATTTTTTGGGCCTGGCGCCATGGCCTAGCAGCTGAAGTCCTCGCCTTGAATGCCCCGGGATCCCATGTGGGCGCCGGTTCTAATCCCGGCAGCTCCACTTCCCATCCAGCTCCCTGCTTGGGGCCAGGGAAAGCAGTTGAGGAAGGCCCAATGCATTGGGACCCTGCACCCGCGTGGGAGACCCGGAAGAGGTTCCAAGTTCCCGGCTTCGGATCGGCGCGCATCGGCCTGTTGCGGCTCACTTGGGGAGTGAATCAACAGATGGAAGATCTTCCTCTCTGTCTCTCCTCTCTGTGTATATCTGGCTGTAGGGCCCGGCAGCGTGGCCTAGCGGCTAAAGTCCTCGCCTTGAAAGCCCCGGGATCCCATATGGGTGCCGGTTCTAATCCCGGCAGCTCCACTTCCCATCCAGCTCCCTGCTTGTGGCCTGGGAAAGCAGTTGAGGACGGCCCAATGCATTGGGACACTGCACCCACGTGGGAGACCCGGAAGAGGTTCCTGGTTCCCAGCATCGGATCGGCGCGCACCGGCCCGTTGCGGCTCACTTGGGGAGTGAATCATCGGACGGAAGATCTTCCTCTCTGTCTCTCCTCCTCTCTGTATATTTGTCTGTAATAAAATGAATAAATCTAAAAAAAATAATAATAATAAAAAAATATCTGGCTGTAATAAAATAAAATGAATAAATCTTTAAAAAAAAATAAATAATTTTTTAAAAAATTTTTAAAAATACAATCACTTCCCCGCCACCAGCCGAAATGAATCAACTTCTTCCCCAAAAATACAAGATGGAAATTTGCCTAATATCTCTTTTTAAGATTTATTTTATTTTTATTAGAAAGGCAGATATACAGAGAGGAGGAGAGACAGAAAGATCTTCCGTCCATTGATTCATTCTCCAAGCAGCTGCAACGGACAGAGCAGAGCAGAGCTGATCTGAAGCCAGGAGCCAGAAGCTTCCTCCAGGTCTCCCATGCTGGTACAGGGTCCCAAGACTTTGGTCTGTTCTCGACTACTTTCCCGGGCCACAAACAGAGAGCTGGAAGGGAAGTAGAGCTGCCAGGACATGAACCAGTGTCCATATGGAATCCCAGTGTGTGCAAGGCAAGGACTTTAGCCACTAGGCTACCACACTGGGCCCTAGTTTCCCGAATATCTTAAAGGAGATTTGGGGATAAGCACTGTGGCAAAGTGGGTTAAGCTGCCACTTGGGACACTGGAATCCTATTCTAGAGTGCCCTTTTGAGCCCTAGCTACTCCATTTTTGATCCCGATTCCTGAATGTGGTTAGGAATGCTAGCATATGGAGCATGAGCCAGTGCCTGTAAGGATTGCTCTCTACCTCTCTGTCACTCTGCCTTTCAATCATATAAATCTTAAAAAAAAATTTAAATAAATTAAATGAGTTAAATGAGGAGCTGGTACTGTGGCAGCTGGTAAGGTCACCCTACAGTGCTGGTATCCCATATGGTTTCCAGTTCATGTTCAAGCTGCTCCATCTTCTTTTTTACTTGTTAAAGACTCATGCAGCTCCCTGTTAGTGGCAAGGGAAAAGCAGCAGAAGATGACCCAAGTGTTTGGGCTCCTATCACCCACATGAGAGACCTAAAGTAAGTTCCAAGCACCTGGCTTCCGGCTGGTCCAGCCCGGGCTATTACAGTCATCTGGGAAGTGAACCAACAGATGAAAGGCATATCTTTCTCTTTCACTCTCTCTCTGTGTTCTTTCCTCTCACTCTTTAACTCTCTCAAATAAATAAGTAAATCTTCAAAAATGACAGAAAATACAAGATCTCAAGGCAGGTACTGTGTATGCCAGCAGGTGAAGTTCCCGTCTGAGAGGCCCACATCTCACATCTAAGTGCCTGGCACTGGATCCATCCTCACTTCCAATTCAGCTTCCTGCTAATGTGCATCCCGGGAGGCTCAGAGGATGGTCCCAGGGCTTGGGTTCCTTCCATCACATGGGAGGCCCACATGGAGTCCTGGCCCTGCTTTCAGGCTGTCTACAGGCTGTTGTGGCCGTATGGGGAGTGACTAGTGAATGAAAGATCTCTCCCGCCCTTTTCTCTATCCCTGCCTTTCAAATATATACTTTTTAATGAAGCTGTTTCTGCTTTGTGAACACATTCTTATTTAGTAAACAATTCATTTTTTCAAGTGTTTCCTGTGTCTAAACAAGTACTCAAGTGAACATATATATATTTTTTAAATAAAAGAATCCATCCTAGGGCCCGGCACGGTGGCCTAGTGGCTAAAGTCCTTGCCTTGAACACACTGGGATCCCATATGGGAGCCAGTTCTAATTCCAGTGGCCCCACTTCCCATCCAGCTCCCTGTTTGTGGCCTGGGAAAGCAGTTTAAGAACAGACCAAAGCCTTGGGGCCCTGCCCCTATGAGGGAGACCCGGAAGAGCTCCTGGCTCCTGGCTTTGGATCAGTGCAGTTCTGGCCATGGCTGTCACTTGGGGAGTGAATCATCGGACGGAAGACCTTCCTCTCTGTTTCTCCTTCTCTCTGTATATCTGACTTTGAAATAAAAATAAACAGGGCCCGGCGCCATGGCCTAGCGGCTGAAGTCCTCGCCTTGAATGCCCCGGGATCCCATATGGGCACCAGTTCTAATCCCGGCAGCCCTACTTCCCATCCAGCTCCCTGCTTGTGGCCTGGGAAAGCAGTCGAGGACGGCCCAAAGCTTTGGGACCCTGCACCCGCGCGGGAGACCCGGAAGAGGTTCCTGGTTCCCGGTATCGGATCGGCGAGGCACCGGCCGTTGCGGCTCACTTGGGGAGTGAATCATCAGATGGAAGATCTTCCTCTTGTCTCTCCTCTCTGTATATCTGACTTTGTAATAAAATAAATAAATCTTAAAAAAAAATAAAAATAAAAATAAACAAATCTTAAACAAACAAACAAAAAATATCATAATAAAAGAATCCGTCCTATAGGCTTTCAAGAATTTTGGGTCACTGAAAGATTCAGATAGTTTGCAACAATTTCTATATGAGTTTCAGTCTTATGAGAAGTTTCCATTTTCTTTCAGTTATGAAAATACAAGTGCAAATAGAATATTGAATATAAATTCTATTGCAATGCAAAAATAATTTTTAAAAGCACCTACACGAAACAAAAATATTCAATGTAGTTAAAATCTTTCAACTTTACTTCGAGAGAAAGCCTGACCTCCTTGATAACAGAAAGAAGCAGAAATATAATCATCCTCTCTTCATAATTTTGTAGATTAATTAATTTCCTTTGTCTGAAAATTCAGAAAATATAACAACTTCTAAAAGTCTAAAACAGACGCATTCACACATTTGTTGGCTGGCTCTACTATCTTTTGCTGATCTGTGAGCTAAAGCACAACTTCATGAACAGATCTATGAATATTAATAAACTTTTTATAACCTAAAAAATACGAGTAATCAAATTTCACATAGCAATCTACATAAAGCAAAAGCAACATGAATATGGATCATACTCCAACCAAACTGCTTCTTCATTAAATGTTCTATAAGAACGTCCCGTTACCCACCAAATGGACATGCTAGCGTACTCTTAGCAGTAGGATGGGTGGTTGAGGAATCCCAAGCAGCAATGGCTGTTAAGTGCTGTCCTGGGGGGTGGAAGCATTAAAAAAAAAAAAAACCAAGCCTCTGAACAACTGTCACATATTAAAAGGTAAGAAATATGGCTCTACACAATGGCTCAGTGGCTAAATCCTCCCCTTGCATCCACAGCAATCCCATATGAGCACTGGTTCTAATCCCAGCAACTCTACTTCCATTCCAGCTCCCTGCTTGTGGCCTGGGAAAGCAGTGGAGGACAGCCAAAAGCCTTCAGACTCTGCGCCCACCTTGGAGACCCAGAAGAAGCTCCTGGCTCCTGGCTTCAGATCAGCTCAGTTCCAGTCACTGCAGCCACTTAGAGAGTGAACCAACAGAGAGATCTTTCTATTTTTTTTTTTTTAAGATTTTTATTATTATTGGAAAGCCGGATATACAGAGAGGAGGAGAGACAGAGAGGAAGATCTTCCATCCGATGTTTCACTCCCCAAGTGACTGCAACGGGCCGATGCGCGCCAATCCGAAGCCGGGAACCTGGAACCTCTTCCAGGGCTCCCACGCGGGTGCAGTGTCCCAATGCATTGGGCCGTCCTCAACTGCTTTCCCAGGCCACAAGCAGGGAGCTGGATGGGAAGTGGAGCTGCCGGGATTAGAACCGGCGCCCATATGGGATCCCGGGGCGTTCAAGGCGAGGAGGACTTTAGCCGCTAGGCCATGGCGCCGGGAACAGAGAGATCTTTCTCTGTCTCTTCTTCTCTCTCTAAATCTGATCTGCCTTTCCAGTAAAAATAAATAAATCTTTCTTTAAAAAACCATAGCAAATATGGGCTGTCACGGTAGTCTAATGGCTAAAGTCCTTGCCTTGCACGTTCCAGGATCCATATGAGCAATGGTTCCAATCCCGGCAGCCCCACTTTCCACGCAGCTCCCTGCTTGTGGCCTGGGAAAGCAATAGAGGACCGCCCTCCCGGGTTTGGATCAGCTCAGCTCCACCCATTGCGGCCATTTGGGGAATGAATCAGAGGATGGAACATCTTCCTCTCTGTCTCTCCTTCTCTCTGTAAATCTGACTTTCCAATAAAAAAAAAAATCTTTAAAAATAATAATAATACAGAAGCTTCTTAGTTTGATGAGGTCCCATTTGTTTATTCTGGTCTTGATTTCTATTGCTTTTGGGGTCCTTCTTAGGAAGTAGGGACCTACCCCTAGATCTTGCAGAGTATTTCCAACATTTTCTTCCAAAAGTTTAAAGGTTTCTGGATGTAGGTTTAGATCTTTTATCCATTTAGATTTGATCTTGGTGTATGGTGAGAGATGTGGGTCTATCTTTTTGTTTCTACAGGCTATCAACCAGTTGTCCCAACAGCATTTATTGAACAGACCTTCTCATTTGCCATGATTATCGTTTGTCCTTTTGTCAAAGATTATTTGGCTGTATCTGTGTGGGTTCCCGTCTGGTGTTTCTATTCTGCTCCATTGATCTTCGTCTCTATCTTTGTGCCAGTACCAGGCTGTTTTGATAACCACTGCCCTATAGTATGTCCAGAGGTCTGGGACTGTGATTCCCCCTGCTAACTTCCTGTTCTTCAGGATGGTTCTGGCTATTCGTGGTTTTTTGTTTTTCCAGATGAACCTTTGGATCATTGTTTCCAGTTCCGTGAAGAATGTTTTTGGCAATTTGATTGGAATTGCGTTGAATGTATATATTGCCTTTGGCAATATAGACATTTTAATGATATTGATTTTACCTATCCAGGAGCATGGGATGTTATTCCATCTTTCGAGGTCTTGTTCAATTGTTTCCTTTGCTGTACAGAAGCTTCTAAAGCTTCTGTACAGCAAAGGAAACAATCAATAAAGTAAAAAAGCAGCCCACAGAATGGGAGAAGATCTTTGTACACTACATAGGCGATAGAGGGCTAATCTCCAGAATATACAAAGAACTACAAAACAGCCAAAACACCAAAACAAACAAGCCACTCAAGAAGTGGGCACGGGAAATGGGCAAACACTTCACAAAAGAACAAACCCAAATGGCAAATAAACATATGAAAAATGCTCAAGTTCCCTGGCAATAAGGGAAATCCAAATTAAAACATCAATGAGGTACCACCTAACGCCAGTAAGACTGGCCCACATGAATAAAAGCACCAACAACACTTGTTGGCGAGGTTGCGGGGAAAAGGGATCCCTACTCCACTGCTGGTGGGGCTGCAGGCTGGTACAGCCTCTATGGAAATCAGTATGGAGAACATTCAAACAACTCAAAATCAACATACCGTATGATCCAGCAATAGCACTCCTAGGAATATATCCAGAACACTTGTTTTATGAGAAACCAACATGCACTCCTATGCTCATAGCAGCACAATCAGTAATTGCAAAAACATGGAAGCAACCAAAATGCCCATCAGCAGAGGATTGGATAAGAAAGCTATGGTTCATCTACTCCATGGAATACTACTCAGCTATTAAAAAAAACAAAATGCAGTTCTTTGTGGCCAAATGGGCCAAACTGGAAACCATAATGCTAAGGGAAATGAGCCAATCCCAAAAGGTTAAATACCACATGTTTGCCTTAATTTAAGATGATATGATGTTATGTATAACATGTTACGTTATGTATGTTACATGTTGTGTATAAACCAAAATTGAAATGTCAATGACGTGGTCACAGAAGGTGGTTAAGAACTTGCATTTACTTTTAACATATTGGTTACTCATTACTATGTCAATTAATTCCATAATGATGAAAATTTTCGCTGATGGTATGTTGGAGCTTTTAATTGGCTGGGATGATACTCTACTGGATCTGTCTTCAGACCAGAGAGGGTATACCTAAGAAGCCGTTGAACTTGACTGGACAATGAGATGCTGGACTCTATGTTTGGTATATGCTTGCAATGGGGGAATCTCAACTGAACTTGAACTGTGGTTATGCAACAAGGTGGAGGAATCCACCATGGTGGGAGGGTTTGGGGAGGAGTCGGGAGAATCCAAGCACCTATGAAACTGTGTCACATAATACAATGTAATTAATGAATTAAAAATAAAAAAAATAATAATAATAATAAACATTAGTTATCATTTTCTACTTTATTAATGAAACTATATTTACTATTTAGAACTTTATAAAAGGTTATATAATTCAAAAACTTATTACTCATAACAAATTACATTTTCTTTTCAACATTTTCCCAAAGAAAAGGATGTAAAAATTTAAAGTATACGGGCCCCGGCGGCATGGTCTAGTGACTAAAGTCCTCGCCTTGATCACGCCCGGGATCCCATATGGGCGCCGGCTCTAATCCCAGCAGCCCCACTTCCCATCCAGCTCCCTGCTTGTGGCCTGGGAAAGCAGTTGAGGACGGCCCAAAGCATTGGGACACTGCACCCATGTGGGAGACCCGGAAGAGGTTCCAGGTTCCCGGCTTCAGAGCGGCACAGCACCGGCCGTTGTGCTCACTTGGGGAGTGAATCATCGGACGGAAGATCTTCCTCTCTGTCTCTCCTCTCTGTATATCTGACTTTGTATTAAAAATAAATAAATCTAAAAAAAAAAAAGAATTGCTGCTGGGGGGCCTGGTGCGATAGTGTAGTGGTTAAAGTCCTCGCCTTGCAAGCGCCAGGATCCCATATAGTCGCTGGTTCTAATCCCGGCTGCCCTGCTTCCCATCCAGCTCCCTGCTTGTGGCCTGGGAAAGCAGTTTAGGACGGCCCAAGGCCTTGGGACACTGCACCCGCGTGGGAGACCTGACAGAGCTCCTGGCTCCTGGCTTCAGATTGGCACAGTTGCAACCGTTGCGATCACTTGGGGAGTGAACCATCGGATGGAAGATCTTTCTCTCTGTATATCCTCCTCTCTGTATATCCGCCTTTCAATAAAAAAAAAAAATCTTTTTTTTTAAAAAAAAAAAAAAGAATGGCTGCTGGGGGTGGGGGAAAGGAAAAGAGGAAAACTCTACCCACCCACCCACCCAATCTAAAAAAAAAAAATTTATACTATAACTTCCATAATTTAAATTAACTTTGAAAAGTGTGTTGAGGTTAAAGCTAAAGACCAATGATAGACTTTCACCTATCTGGCATAATTTTTAAAAACTGAAATACCAATAGTAAACATTAAGAGACTTTTCCGAGTAATTAAAACAATAATCCAAAACACAGAACAACAGCAAATGCTAAAAAAAAAAAATCACCCTTCAGGAAAAGCCCCAATGAGAGAAACTCGCTTTACCTAGAGGTATTCGATTCTTTCTGTTGGCTGGAGTGGTTGCTGGTGACAGCTGAGGCGTGTTGTAGGGAGTCATTTCTAAACTGCTGCTTTTTCCTGGTTTGGCCTGGGGTAAATTTGCCAGTAAGTTGTCCAGAGCCATTCTATCTTCTCTCAGCTGGTCTCCAGACATCACACTCTTCATAAAATTCACCTGGCAAAATGAAAATCAAGTTTTTCTTTAACCAATGAAATCAATTTTTCAAGTGTGATTTATATTCCTTACACCATACTCTCAGGGAACTCTGCTCATGCTTAGTTAAAAGACCCAGGAGAAATTTGTATTAATGAAGAAAAGCCATTACCAGAGTTAAAAGTTGACTGTAGGTGATGTACACCACAGTTCTGCTTAAGCCTTCCAGAAGGTTAACGGAGGACATCGGCGGCGTCTCCACTGCACGGCCCCCGATCACGACATCCAGGAAAGCAGCAACACAGCCCTGTCAGGACAGGGGAGGCCACAGTGAGACACCTCCCCCGAGGCAGACAGAAACACAAAGGGCTAGACTTCTCAGGAATTGTTCTAAGCCCAACATTTTAAAGAACTAAACCTTTACTTAACATAGAATAATTTGCAAGATACACTCGTAAGTAAAGCAATCCTAACACAAAACACTACATACACTATGCTACCCTTTGGAAGGGGGCGGGACGGGGCGCGTGGGAAAACGATGCCAAGCTCTGCCCGCATCCGTGTGACCTCCAGAGGACACGCAGGACTGCTCACCCCAAGAGCCCTTCAGAAAGGAACAGAAGGCTAGACATGAGAGGCGGACTGGAGATTTCAGCGAGGAACCTTTGCATTTTAAGTCAAACTGAATATACAACTTACTTGAAGTATGATTTATATTTAACTAAGCCAAATGAGCAATGCCATAAATATTAATTTATAAAACATACTGAAAATTGTGCAATTATCCTTGAGTCATTACAATTTAATTTTTAGGAAACAAACATTTTCAAATAAAGGAATCCTAGAACTTTCTCACCACAAAGCTACCTTCTCAATACTTCTCTATCAATGAGTCAGTGATCTTTAATGACATCTCCCATCAAAACCTAATCCAATGTTCTGGCAAGTTACAAGGAACACAAGTGCTCTCCTCGATAAAGATAAGACCCGACAGTTGCATTCAATCAACTGTAAATGGTGCTTCCCACGCCACAGGGTTCAGGCTTACTTTGTCAAATTTGCCAAGGCTGCTTTTTGTCCTGGGATCTCCCTCTTCAGAGCCAGTCATGGCTAACTGCTGCAACAGGCGGCCAACCTGCAACCCAAAGGCAACAAAGAACACTGCGGTGCAACTCATAGAAACAGGCGCACGAAACGAGGGCGCCTGTAAAATGTACACATTATCTATATGTATTATATAGATTACTACTTTATGTTAACAGTTACAGGAAGAAAGTAGAAAATTCAGCTTTCATTTCCCTAAAATATATTAAATATATGTATTGCTAATTCACTTTTTAGAACAGATTTTTTTTGCTTTTATTCTCATATATATTTATATGTATTTTATATTTATTTTATATGTTTATTATTTTAAGCTGATTCAAGTACCTTCCTGGGGTAAGGATTTTGTACAATGGTTAAGATGGAGCTCATGGGACCAGCACTGTGACAGAGTGCATTAAGCGCACCGCAGTGCTAGCATTTGATACTGAAGTGCCAGGCCAAGTCCCAGTTGCTCTGCTTTTGATTCAGCTCCCTGCTAATATGCCTGGAAAGGCACCCACTGTAGAAGACCCAACTAGAGCTCCTGGCACTGGCTTGGCCCAGACCTTGCTGCTGCAGCCATGTGAAGAATGAACCAGTGAATGGAAGGTCTCTCTCTCTCTCTCCCTGCTTCTCCTTTTCACTACGCTGCCTTGCCTTTCGAATAAAACCTTAAAAAATAAGACTGCCACCTGCTTCCCAAATCAGAAATGCCTTCATTTGACTCCCAGCTTCCCATTCAATTCCAGTCCCACCCCCTGCTACCGTGCACCCTGGAAGGCAGGGGACAGCTCAGCACCTGGGTCCCTGCTACCCGTGTAAGACCTGTGCCTTCAGCCTGGCTCACACTGTGCTGTTGCAGACACACAGGGAGTAAACTAACAGACAGGAGATCTCTGTCTATAGCTCTCTCTGCCCTTCAATTAACAATTATTAAAATTCACTTTATAAGGTACTTTTCTCTTTAGATTTAACAAGCACTTAAGGTCAAACTCTTTTTCCCCCTAGATTTAAAAGCAAACAATTCCTACAGGACATATTCACAGAACAGATTTCATACAGCCAACAGTGAACTGTGAACCACTCCCTGCAGGTTTCACGTGAACGTTAACTGCACTGTAGCAGCATCAGTTCAGCATCAAGGACCAACTCCTCTTTTTAATTATTCTGAAAATAAATGATTCAACTCTAACATGAAAATTTAAAGAAAATTGATAATGAAAAAAAGCTTACTACTTAAGAAAAGTGAAAATAATTTATTCTGAATAAACCTAATTACTTCACTACAGATTTTTTTTTTTAAGATTTACTCATTATTATTGGAAAGTCACATCTACAGAGAGAAGGAGAGACAAAAAAGATCTTCCATCTCCTGCTGCTTCACTGCCCCAAGTGGCCATAACGATCAGAGCTAAGCTGATCAGAAGCCAGGAGCCAGGAGCTTCCTCTGGGTCTCCCACGCAGGTACAGGGTTCCAAGGTTTTGGGCCGTCCTTGACTGTGTCCCCAGGCCACAAGCAGAGAGCTGGATGCGTACTGGAGCAGCCAGGATATGAACCAGTGCTCATATGGGATTTTGTGTGTGCAAGGTGAGGATTTAGCTCCTGAACCATCGCATGGGGCGTTTTACTACAGATTTTACTCTGAGGGATATATGATATGATTTTAAAATTCCCCAAAGGGGCCCGGCGCCATGGCCTAGCGGCTAAAGTCCTCACCTTGAATGCCCCGGGATCCCGTATGGGCGCCAGTTCTAATCCCGGCTGCTCCACTTCCCATCCAGCTCCCTGCTTGTGGCCTGGGAAAGCAGTCAAGGATGGCCCAGTGCATTAGGACCCTGCACCCACGTGGGAGACCCTGGAAGAGGTTCCTGGTTCCCGGCTTCGGATTAGCGCGCACCGGCCCGTTGCAGTCACTTGGGGAGTGAAACATCGGATGGAAGATCTTCCTCTCTGTCTCTCCTCCTCTCTGTATATCCGGCTTTCCAATAATAATAATAAAATCTTAAAAAAAAAAAAAAATTCCCCGAAAAAAAAATTATATAATTTCACGAGTTCAAAGAAAAAAAAGACATATATATATAAAATTTCAGGAGTTAAGATGATTAAGAAAATGCACAAAATCCTCTTTCTCAAACTCTTAGGTCTAGGAGAATTTCAGAATTCCAGCACTTTAAAACCTAATCTAGTACATTATCTAAGACAACATAGCCAACGTGTAAGGCTACAACAAAAACATGTTTAGTCACTAAAACTAAGTAACAATTGGTTACCTATTAGTAACCTATTTGTTCAGCTCAGGTTTTACTACAAAGTGAAATATAAAAGTCATCACACTTTGAATTTGGAAAAAGCAGGATGGTTTATTCATTTAGAAAATCTAATCAACTACACAAATTAAAGTGTGTGAAAAACTCCATGCAAAAACAAAATGTTAGGCCCGGAGTGATAGGGTAGCAGCTAAAGTCCTTGCCTGAATGCACTGGGATCCCATATGGTCGCCAGTTCTAATCCCGGCAGCTCCACTTCCCATCCAGCTCCCTGCTTGTGGCCTGGGAAGGCAGTCAAGGACGGCCCAAAGCTTTGGGACCCTGCACCCACGTGGGAGACCCGGAAGAGTCTCCCAGCTTCAGATTGGCTCATATCCGGCCGTTGCTGTCACTTAGGGAGTGAACCATCGGACAGAAGATTTTCCTCTGTCTCTCCTCCTCTCTGTATATCTGCCTTTCCAATAAAAATAAATAAATCTTTAAAAAGTTTTATGACTACAATATTTTGAAACTGCAATATGATTGCTTTTTTTTTAGTCAGAAAAACACAAATATTTAGGAGAGAGTGAAGACAACAGTGATAAGGAGTTGACGCAATAAGCTTATCTTCCATGCTGTGACGCCAGCGTCCCAAGCGGACACCAGTTCGTTTCCTGGCTGTTCCCCTTCTGATCCAGTTCTCTGCTTATGGCCTGGGAGAGCAACAGAGGATGGTCCAAGGCCTTGGGATCCGGCACCCACAAGGGAGATTCGAAGGAGGCTCTAGGTTCCCAGCTGTGGCCATTGCAGCCATCTGAGAAGTGAGCCAGCAGATGGAAGACCTTCTCTGTTCTCTGTAAAATCTGCCTTTCTAATACAAGTAAATAAATCTTAAAAAACAACCAACCAACCAACCAACCACTCACGAAGTGCTGTCATCATACTTCCATAGTGCTAACCACACTAACCACTAAGCACTCGAGCAGCCCCAGCATACCTGCATCAGGTTAAAGCGTGCCACCTCGTTGATGGGAGCGTCAGAAATGATGCCGTACTGCTCGGGGTTGACAACAGCAGGGCAAATGAAGCAGGCCAGCAGGAGGTCAGTGCACATGGCCCTGACCTCC
This sequence comes from Ochotona princeps, assembly GCF_030435755.1. NCBI lineage: Eukaryota > Metazoa > Chordata > Mammalia > Lagomorpha > Ochotonidae > Ochotona > Ochotona princeps. The sequence continues at coordinate 6,897,875 of NC_080845.1, forward strand.
CCTACTTCCAATCTATCCACACAGGACAGCGTTTTGTACATCTGGGACACGATCCACCTTAGACTGTGGGGAAAGCAGTACGTGTTCTGTTTGAGATAACCAATAAACTTATTCACCAAAGCCACCAGCTTGGCCTCATTAGAATCCACCATCTCCTGAACCTTCTGCCTGAATCTATCTGAGCCTTTCTCCCCAAAGAGTTTCTCCTGCTGGGATGGAGAGAACCTCTCAATTAGCTTGTTGGGGTCAGTTTCCAAGTGATCCTCATCTTCAACAAGCAGCTGCATGATTGGCTCGTGTAAAGTGGCTGTGAGGAAAAGTTTGGCAGAAAAGAGTCCTTCAGAAAAAAGTTTAAATAAGATGCTGAAGGCACAAGTTCCTCTTCTCAAAAGGCGTCTGGGGTTGTCACTTTCTTTAAGTTCAAATTCAATCAAGTATCGCAAAACCTGAAGGAGGTAGCTTTCATCTTCCTGCATAATGCAGTTGCCATACAGGGAGGTAAATACGGTGTAAATAACACTTTGTGTGCTCTCCTGGTTAAGTTTCTCTCCAGCAACCAAAGAGGAGGCAATCAGACGAGGATTTTCCCTTAAGCGACTCAAGAACTCTCCATAAGTAGTTTCCTGAAATCCCAACTGCTTGTATCCATCAACAAACTGTGTGTCTTCCAAAATCTTGGCATGTTGGCAACACTCAGCAGGGGATGCTTCAGCACTAAAAAATTAAACAATGTTTTTCTCAAAGAAAGAGCCAATATATACATAATACTATCAATAGCAATATCACAAAGTATACAGGAAATATGGATTAATTACAGATACAGTAATGAGATCACTTTGAATTGCTAAAATATTTTAGAGCAGCATCAGGATCCCATAGGGTGCCAGTCGTATCCCGGCTGCTCCACTTCCCATCCAGCTCCCTGCCTGTGGCCTGGGAAAGCAGCTGAGGACGGCCCAAAGCCTTGGGACCCTGCACCCGAATGGGAGACCAGGACGAAGCTCCTGGCTTCAGACTGGACCAGCTCCAGCTGTTGTGGCCACTTGGGGAGTGAACCAGTGAATGAAAAATATTTCTGTCTTTGCTCTCTGTGAATCTGACTTTCCAATAAAAATATAAGTAATTCGTTCAAATATATGTATTTTAGATCAACAGCAACCGTATGAGACAAGCCTAGAAAGTGCAAAAGAATGAGACTGTACTCCACCGGGTTAGGTATCTCTGTGCTGCAACGCTGGCATCCCATAGCCCGCTGTCAGTTCTAGTCCTGGCTACTCCATGTCGGCTCCAGCTTCCTGCTTATTCTTACCTTTTCTGGAAAGGTAAGAGGAGCTCACCTAACTTGGGCCCCTGACACTGATGAGGGAAAACAGGATGGAGTTTCTGGTTCCTGGCTCACCCTGGCCCAGACCTGGCTATTGGGAAGTAAACCAGCAGATACAAAATCTCAACTTCACTCTCAATCCATTGCTCTCAGACGCTCCCTGTTTCTCTATTACTCAGTCTTTCAACTAAGTCTAAAAAACAAACCAGGGCCCGGCGTCATGGCCTAGTGGCTTAAGTTCTCACCCTAAACATGCTGGAATCCCATATGGGCACCAGTTCTAATCCCGGCAGCTCCACTTCCCATCCAGCTCCCTGCTTGTGGCCTGGGAAAGCAGTTGAGGACGGCCCAATGCCTTGGGACCCTGCACCCGCGTGGGAGACCCAAAAGTTGTTCCTGGCTCCTGGCTTCGGATCGGCGCAGCACCGGCCGTTGTGCTCACTTGGGGAGTGAATCAACAGATGGAAGATCTTCCTTTCTGTCTCTCCTCTCTGTATATCTGACTTTCCAATAATAAAAGCAAATAAATCTTTTAAAAAAATACAAACTAACTGATAGGTTATAAAATGTTAATGCCTAAGTTATACATTTCTGTAATAATATTTACATTAATAAACAAAATAAACTCTGTATTACAAAGATTCAATTTTATTAATTTAAACTATCCTAACTCACTATATGCCACTGTCCTATACACTAGACACACCTAAATTGAGCAATAAATACACCACTTACAGTAACTCTGAAACAAATGTCATGAAATGGCCCCAGAGCTGAGAACTTGAGCCTTAACCATTAAGCTATGCACTTTGTCTGAATCACTCTCATTCGCAGCAATGCACAAAATTTACCTGGTTATGATAAGTCGATCCAAATTAATTCTCTGTTGCTTTGCAATCCACGCTGTCCGATACAACCTCTCTGCTGTTTTGAGAACATCCGCATTGAGCCTCTGGATGAGCTGCTTCTCAGAGTTTACGTACAAGCGCTCCTGCTTGAGGTGATGGGCCAGAGTGTGAATATCTAGCTTGACCATCTTCAAACGCCGAGAAGGAACAGCGATGGCTAATCACTACAAGCAAGAAAACACAGTTTAAGAGTTTACATCATTTAAATTCTTTTTTTTTTAAAGATTTATTTTATTTTCATTGGAAAGTCAGATATCCAGAGAGGAGGGGGGGCAGAGAGAAAGATCTTCCGTCCATGACTCACTCCCCAAGTGAGCGCAAAGGAGCCGAGCCAATTCGGAGCCAGGAGCCAGGAACTTCTTCTGGGTCTCCCACGGCGAGGCCCAGCGGCTGGTGTCCTCACCTTGAACGCCCTGGGATCCCATATGGGCGCCAGTTCTAATCCCGGCAGCTCCACTTCCCATCCAGCTCCCTGCTTGTGGCCTGGGAAAGCAGTTGAGGACGGCCCAATGCTTTGGGATCCTGCACCCGTGTGGGAGACCTGGAGGAAGTTCCTGGCTCCTGTCTTCGGATCAGCGCAGCACCGGCCCGTTGTGCTCACTTGGGGAGTGAATCATCAGACAGAGGATCTTCCTCTCTGTTTCTCCTCCTCTCTGTATATCTGACTTTGTAATAAAAATAAATAAAACTTAAAAAAAAAAATGGAGACAACACAAGAAAAATTTATATAGTGCCATTGCTAGCTCTAATTTTAACATAATCCATGAGTTTATTTTATTGCAGAAACATTACAGAGTCCATGTAGACAACCAGGTAAGTACAAATAAGGAAAGAGAAGAAAAATGTTCCCAATAAGGCCACTGGTCTGAGAGCCACTGTAAGCCCTTCACGCCCAGTGTCCATTCAGTAACCCTGGGGTTACCGCTGACTATACGCACACCCACATACTCGCTTGTAACACAGACAACACAGCCTTTTTTTTTTTTTTAAAGATTTATTTTTATTACAAAGTCAGATATACAGAGAGCAGGAGAGACAGAGAGGAAGATCTTCCATCCGATGATTCACTCCCCAAGTGAGCGCAATGGCCAGTGCAACAGCCGATCCGAAGCCGGGAACTAGGAACCTCTTCCAGGTCTCCCACGCATGTGCAGGGTCCCAAAGCTTTGGGCTGTCCTCGACTGCTTTCCCAGACCACAAGCAGGGAGCTGGATGGGAAGTGGAGCTGCCGGGATTAGAACCGGCATCCATATGGGATCCCGGCGCGTTCAAGGCAAGGACTTTAGCTGCTAGGCCACGCCGCCGGGCCCGACAACACAGCCTTTTGATTCTACCTTCAAAATACCTCTCAACTCTGACTATTCTCTCCCTTCCTTCACTAGCCCACCAGCAGCACTGGTAACCACCATGCCCCAGTCATCTCCCTGCTTTGTTCCTGTGTCTCATCTTCCCACATCATGGAGCAAACTTCATTCTCCCACTAGGAAAGTCCAAAGCTTTATTTCACACCTGGATGAAATGGGCGGGTCCCACACGATCTACCCTGGCTACTTCTCAACTCCATCTCTCAGCATTCATCCGCGGTTCACACAGCTCCTTACACAGCTGCCTCCTAGCAGTCGCTTGAGCAGGCCAAGCACGCCTGCCTTCAGTCCACATTTGTGAGCACCTAGCCAGGTTTCTCTGCATTCAGGTCTCTGTTCAATGGTTGTTCCCAAACAGAAAATACTGCTTCCTTGTCCCTCTTCTGGCCTTTTAAGGAAGTGCTTGCCCTTACCTAGCACACTGTGAGCACTTCAGGGAGGCTGCAGTTAAGACTAGTGATCCAGACACCCTCAAGCCACTTCACAGAGCAGGGTGTGAGTCCCGGCTGCAGCCTGACTCCAGCTTCCCACCACCGTGGTCTTCAGCAGCGCCCATCCATCCTCAGGGACCCCTGACTGCTACAGGCACTCAGGGAATAGACCAAAGGCTGCCAGCTCTGTCTGCCTCTCTCTTCTTTCTCAGATAAATAAAATACAGTGAAACTTTTTAAGTCTGTGGAAAACAGAATAAATTCTTAACTGTGTAAACAATACTAAAAAGAAAATTTTAAAAGAAAATGGAATGATTTTTTATTTTTGTTTTCTTGTAATATCAACTTTCTATCAACTTTTTGAAGATTTCTTTCATAAATATGCATTTGAAACTTTTGTGCCAAAATTATTAATTTTTAAAGATTTATTTATCTGAAAGGCAAAGCTGAAGAGAAGGAAGAAGGAAGGGAGAGACAGAGCGAGATCGGTCTTCCATCCACTGGTCCATTTTTCTTTTTTTTTTTCTTTTTTTTTTTTCTTTAATATTCATTTATTCATTAATTACATTGCATTACATGACTGGGATTCCCCCCCCTTCACCCCAAACCCTTCCCCCATCATGAATTCCTTCACCTTGATGCATAACCACAGCTCAAGTTCCGTTGAGATTCCCTAATTAAAAGTTTACACCATACAGAGTCCAGCATCCCACTTGTCCAGTTCAAGTTCAACGGCCTCTTAGGGAGGCCCTCTCAGGTTTGTAGGCAGAGCCAGCAGAGCGTCACCTCGATCAATTAGAAGCTCCAACATATCATCAGCAACAGTCACTGGGCCATTTTTCAAATGGCTGCAATGGCTAGGGCAAGGCCAAAGCCAGGAGTGTCAGACTCCACCAGCTCCCACTTGGGCCAGCATTTGCACAGTCCAGGCAGGAAGCTGGAGTGGAAGTGAAGTAGGTGGGACTTGAATTGGTGCTCACAGGGGATGCCAGCTTGGCAGGCTGCAGTTTGACCCGCTCCACGCCACACTTTGACTGCTAAAATTATCTTTTATTTCCACTTTTCTATTTTTTAAAGATCTACTTATTTTTGTTGGAAAGGCAGATTTACAGAAAGGGAGAGACAGAAAGATCTTTCATTTACGGGTTCATTCCCAAATGGCTACAATGGTCAGAGCTGAGTCTATCCAAAGCCAGGAGCAAGGAGCCTCTTCCTAGTCTCCCACATGGGTGCAGGGTTCCACGGACTTGGGCCACTGTCTACTGCTTTCCCAGGAACCTTAGCAGGGAGCTGGATGGGAAGTGGGGCAGCCGGGACACAAAGAAAGCATGTGTTAGCTACATACTCGCATATGTATCATAATTTATGACATTTCCCCAGAAAGAAGTAAATGCCACCAGGGCCAAGGCTTTCCTGCTTTGTTCATGCAACGACATTTTAGGGCCTGCGAGAAGGCCTGGTTCACACCAGAGCTGAATGAGCGTTTGCCAAAAGAAATGAGGGAAATTTTTTAAAAGTACTGTTTATCTAGTATCTAAACAGATACAGAAAGCACTGAGAGTTTAAATATTACTGAAGCTGTGTTCTCAAAACCCTAATGGCTGCCAGACCACAATGTTTTATGTCACAGATAACAGAACATAATGCTACATGTCTTGATAGAAAGTTACAAACAGGGCCCGGCGCCATGGCCTAGCAGCTAAAGTCCTCCTCGCCTTGAACGCCCCGGGATCCCATATGGGCGCCGGTTCTAATCCCGGCAGCTCCACTTCCCATCCAGCTCCCTGCTTGTGGTCTGGGAAAGCAGTCGAGGACGGCCCAAAGCTTTGGGACCCTGCACCCGCGTGGGAGACCTGGAAGAGGTTCCTGGTTCCTGGCATCGGATTGGTGCGCACCGGCTCGTTGCGGCTCACTTGGGGAGTGAGGCATCGGACGGAAGATCTTCCTCTCTGTCTCTTCTCCTCTCTGTATATCCGGCTTTCCAATAATAATAAAATCTTTTATAAAAAAAAAAAGAAAGTTACAAATAGAGATTTCATTAAAACTTTTAACATTACTATAGCAGCCTCACTACATTTAAAGCCACTTTTATTTAAAGAAATGGTTTTGGGCCCAGTGTGGTAGCCTAGTGGCTAAAGTCCCCTCCTTAAACGTGCCAGGATCCCATATGGGTGCCAGTTCTAATCCCAGCTCCCTGCTTCCCATCCAGCTCCCTGCTTGTGGCCTGGGAAAGCTGTCGAGGATGGCCCAAAGCCTTGGGACCCTGCACCCGTGTGGGAGACCCGGAGGAGCTCCTGGCTCCTGGTTTCAGATTGGCTCAGTTCCGGTCATTGTGGCCACTCAGGGAGTGAATTAGCAGATGGAAGATCTTCCCCTCTGTCTCTCCTCCTCTCTGAATATCTGATTTTTCAATAAAAATAAACTAAATCTTTAAAAAAATGGTTTTATAAATTTCAATTTCTTATTTCAAATTTCTGAGTTCTCTTTATTTTATGGATTGCTGATGAGTAGAAAATTTCCAGATAATACCATCTAACCTGACTTCAATTAGTTTCAAAAATCACTTTTTTGTTACTTATCCGTTCCTCTGAGAAATGCACAAAGCTGTTTATTCTCAAAATCCTGCAATTGGGCCCTTCAATTTGCTTTCAGCAGAAAAGTTAAATGAAAACTTACAAAGTTACCAATATTTCACCTTCACAAGTTGATTTTCTACTGAACTGGTCACAAAAGGATCTGTGAACATTCAAAACTTGTATAATTGGACAAATGTCCTTACTAAAGTCTACAGCAAACACAAGGATGACTCTGCATTTCCACCGGGAACTCCGACGTCCACTAGGGGGCTCTAGTCCACAGGCTAAGAATGGAATCACTGCCCTGATTCACCTGATCAGGAGCATCGTAATCCTTAACGGAAACAGTACTGAAGTGGGTTCTTAGAATCATGTGCCTCATTAGCTAGTTCTGTTGTGCTGAGCTTATCATTTCCTCTGAACCTCTTGGGGATTTTTTGACCCATAAAATGTGGACAAAGCATGTGAATTATTTTGCGCCTTATAAAAGCAACTTGTTAGGCACCAAGAATATAGAAAAAAAAAAAAAGAACAAAACTAGTGTGCACACTTATCTTTTGTTAAGATTTATTTATTTTAGGGCCTGGCGCAGTAGCCTAGTGTCTAAAGTCTTTGCCTTGCACACACCAGGATCCCATATGGGTATCGGTTCATGTTCCAGCAGCCCTGCTTCCCATCCAGCTCCCTGCTTGTGGCCTGGGAAAGCAGTCTAGGATGGCCCAAGAAGCTCCTGGCTCCTGGCTTCGGATTGGCTCAGTTCCAGCCGTTGCAGCCACTTGGGGAGTGAACCAGCGGACGGAAGATCTTCCTCTCGGTCTCTCCTCCTCTCTGTATATCTGACTTTGTAATAAAATAAATAAATCTTTAAAAAAATGTAAATATAAACAAAAAAAAAAAAAAAAAGAAAAGCCACAGCCACATGTGGCTGACACGGCCACAGCAGGCTAATCCTCCACCTCGGACGCAGGAACCCAATATGGATGCCGGCTCTAGTCCCAGCTGCTCCACTTCTGATGCAGCTCCTGACTGTGGCCTGGGACAAGCCGTGGAGTACTGCCTGGGTGTTACGCCCCTGCAGCCGCATAGGAGACCCAGAATAAACTTGGGGCTCCTGACTTCAGACTGGCTCAGCTCTGGCCAATGCAACCATCTCAGGAAAGCACAATGGATGAAAGATCTGTCCATGTTTCTCCCTTTCTCTCTCCATAACTCTTTCAAGTAAAAACAAGTGAATCATAAAACGGGGGGGAGCTATCTTTTCTGACTGAGGTCAGATCAACTAGTATATTATAAAATGTTTTCATAATGCCCACATTGATCACACACCACACACTACAACAGATAGAACCTCTGTCCTCACAAAGCTTAGTCGTCTGTGAAGCCAAAAGTGCAAGCAACTGCAAGGACACAGCAGCAAAAGCAGCGTCCAGTCCCCAGACGGAGCAATCTTCAAAAGAGAACACAATGATTTCCATCCTAAAACTAGCGATTATGTCAAACAGTCCTTTTTCTGTCATGGCAGATTCCTTACCTCACAACAACGCTCAGGCCCAGCATTGTGGTGCAAGGGGCTAAGCTGTCACTACAACACCAGCGTGCCACATCAGGCTGCCAGTTCAAGTCACAGCTACTCTGCTTCCAAGCCAGCTTTCTGCTAAATGTGCCTGGGAAGGAAGCAGAAAATGGTCCAAGCAGTTGGGCCTCTGCCCCTCGTTGGCTTTAGCTTGCCCCAGACCTGCCTGCTTGGGCCATTTAGAGTGTGAACCAATGACTGAAAACCCCCTAGTCTCGGTCTCTCCCATTCTGTTGCTCTGCCTTTCGAACAGTTAATCTCTCTAAAATAAAAGCAAAAACATGTGCTTTTCCTCACCAGCAAGTATGTCACCAAATTCTGATCTCCTATCTATCCTTTTCTTATTCCTCTGCAAATGAATGAATTTCATACCGTGGACCCATGACACTGGAAGAACTTCCTGATGGACCTCAGCTTGGCTTCTCCGGTCACACAAGGATGTGCCCGAGCACAAAGTCCTGCCTCTGCTTCTGATTCCCATTCCTGCTGCAGCACCTGGGAGGCAGTAAGTCAGACCTGTTTGTGCTCCTGCCACCCATGTGAGACACCCAGACTGAGTTCCTGGCTCTTGCCTTTGGTGGGGCCCATTCCCGCTGTGACAGGCATTTGGCAAGTAAACCAGCAGATGGGAAAAATGTGTACTTTTATGTCTTTGGGGGGGAAGATCCCAACCCCCAACTCTGAATTTTCCATCATCAGCTTCCGCCACCCACCGCCAGGCGCTCACTGCAGCCCTACCGTACGGTCTTTTCCCACTCCTCCAATCTCCCAAACTCTTCACAATCCTTTGGCCCCAGCAAGACTTTCCAGTCATTGTTCCTTCCATTTTATCAACCAGTCTTCCCTTTTTCCTGTCCTTGCACCCTACTTTACCAATCCAGCATTTATACAGGCTGGGATGGGAGCAGGTCACACCATATCAGGCCACAGTACCTACTGGCACGTACAAGAGCCAGGACGGGGTGTGGGCTGCCCCAACTGGGCTAAGCTGCACCTTGACAAGTCAGAACTGAAACTGCAGGTGGGCAATGCCACTGGGTTGAAGCACCTGCCAGCATGTACAAGATGCATGGCTGGGCTGCAGCCTGGTAGGGGAACTCTGAGGCCTCCCCTGCTGGGCTGCAGCTTGCCCTGGGGAATGTAAGAGCCAGGGCTAGGGATGAATCAGGCTGGCGAGGCTGCAGAACCTGTCGACATGCATGAGAGCTGGGTTTGAGGCTAGAGCAGACTTGGCTAGGCTCCAGCACCACCCAAGCTTGCAAGAGCCAGAAAGAAGTGGGACAGGACCCTGGCTAGGCCACGACACACACCAGTTCACATGAGAGCCATGTCGGGGGGGCAGGCTAAGCTAGGCTGCAACACCTGAAAGCAAGAGCCAAAATGGGAGTGGGTCAGTCAGGCTAGGGCACAGTACACCCACCAATGAGTGCCAGGATGGGGGGCCGGCGGGGAGGACACCCATGTTAGACTGGGTCATAGCACCCACCAACACAAGCGAGATCTGAGGCTGGGAACAGACCTGATAGGGGAACTGTAGCTCACGCTGGTGAACGTAGCGATGGGGCAGGCCATGCAAGGCTTGGCTCATCACCCATCAGCATATGTGTGAGCCAGGCTGAACCAGTTTACAGCACACATTGGCACAAACAAGCCAGGATGGGGCAGAGGCCAGGCTAGGTGGGACTGCAACACCCACAGTTTACCTGAGTGCTGTGACCGAGGGTGGGCCAGGCTGGGCTAGTCTGCTGTACCTGTGGGCAAATGCTAAGACTGGAGGCAGGCCATCTTAACACGGTCACAGCATCTGCCAGGACATACAAGACCTGGGGCTGTGAGCAGGTCCTGGCTGAGCCATTGCTTCCATTGGTGAGTATGACATCTGGGACTGGAGCCAGGCTGGTCTGAGGGCAAATCAGGTAGGCTGCCATACCTGCTAGCAGAACAGGTGTGAGCCAGTGAGACAAGCCTGGAGCACCCAATGGCAAGTGCCAGGACTGGGTGGAGTCATCTCAACTTGGACTCAGAATCCCATGACAGGCACAAGATCCAGGGCTGGGAATAGTCCTGGTAGTCGAACAGTGAGCACTCTCAACTCCCGCTGATAAGCAAGAGAAGACAGGGCTGGGAGCGGGCCGGTCTGGTCAAGGAAGCAGCACCCATCGACATTTGTGGACTGGGTCTGGGGGTGGGTCAGCTGAGCTAAGTTGTAGCATTCATGGTAGTACATGAAAACCAGATGAGATGCCGGACGGTGAGGCTAGGCTACAGCACATGCCATCACACACAAAAACCAGGGCTGGGGGCAAGCCTGGTGGGGGTTATTGGGTTTTTCCCAACTAGGCTGTGGTACCCACATGTGTCCTTGAAGACCAGGCCTTTAATGGGCTGGCCTGGCCTGGGCTGCAGCACCCACCAGCTCGCGTGAGAGGGGATGGTGGCAGTACCGACCAGGCAACTGCATGTACCAGCATGTGCATTAACTGGTCAAAGTGATGGATTGACCTGCACTGGCTGGTGCACACAAGAGTCCAGTCTGAGGTCACCCCAGGCAATATTTCTTGTAGGATTCCTCAAATAGACCACTGGACTCAAACCCGGGCACAGGAAAAACCATAATATATGTGGTCTGACTTTGGAATCCATGCACTGGGACTGTGCCTCCTCACCTGCTGAGGCCTGTGCAGCGGAGAGCACGCCCAGATGCACACAGATGACAGCCAGCTCCTACAGGCTGGGAGGACAGCAAACGCCCCGCTAGAGCATGAACACACAACAGCCTGGACGACTCCCAGCCGAGCTAGGCAGCCTGTTCCCGGGTCTTTGGATGCACTAAGGTGGACCTGGTCAGCCAGAGCTTGAAAAATTTTTCTAAACCCTAGTGCAACGAAGCTGACAAAGTTTCAGAACTATCAAAACCATTCAAGTAACACACTTGAAATATTCGTCCCCACATTAGTGTCTTCCAGGTATCATCAAATGACCGTCCCCCACCCCGAGGGCCGATGTAGTCTGACAGCAAGGAGTGCCCCTTCCTTTTCCTCCTGTGTATACATGAAAAAAAAAATTCAAAATATTTGTCCACCTGCCTTCTTAAGTTGACCCTCCCCATCCAAATTAGAGACCCACATTGGGGCCCGGCGCCATGGCCTAGTGGCTAAAGTCCTCGCCTTGAACGCGCTGGGATCCCATATGGACGTCGGTTCTAGTCCCGGCAGCTCCACTTCCCATCCAGCTCCCTGCTTGTGGCCTGGGAAAGCAGTGAAGGACAGCCCAAAGCTTTGGGACCCTGCACCCGCGTGGGAGACCCAGAAGAGGCTCCTGGCTCCTAGCTTCAGATTGGCTCAGCTCCAGCCGTTATGTCCACTCGGGAAGTGAACCATCGGACAGAAGACTTTCCTCTCTGTCTGCATTCCTCTCTATATACCTGACTTTCCAATATTAATTAATTAATTAATTTAAAAGATTCATTTATTTTTATTGGAAAGGCAGATTTTACAGAAAGGAGGAGACACAGAAGACAGAAGGTCTTCCATTTGCTAGTTCACTCACCAAACAGCAACAGCCAAAGCTGAGCTGATCCAAAGCAGGAAACAGGAGCTTTTTCTAGGTCTCCCACATGGGTACAGGGGCTCAAGGAATTAGCCCATTCTCTTCTGCCCTTCCAGGCCATAAGCAGAGAGCTGCATGGGAAATAGAGCAGCTGGAACATGAACCGGTGCCTATAAGGATGCCAGCACCCACAGGGTAGAAGATCAGCCTGCTACACCACCGCAATGGCCCCCATTCTTATGTTTCAACGTGTTACTTACAGCAGGCCCTGTATTATCTACTTGTTCTGATTCCCAAGGCATGGATAAGTAAAGCCTTCCTTCCTAATGATACAGACTGCTCCAGTGATGAAATCTAACTGAACTCTTCAGGGACTGGTTATCCATATCGCTAATCTAGAGATGTTTTACATTTTTGTCTTTAATGTGTGTATCTTATGCTAACAAGAAAACAGCTTCTCAGCAGTGCAGTGGCTGAACATGCTGGTCCTCCACCCATTTGGGCACCAGTTCATCCAAGGTGCTCCCTTCCAATCCAGCACCCTGCTTGTGGCCTGCTCCCTGTCTGTGTTCCTGGAACATAGCCAGGCCGAGCTGTTTACACATACACAGCTGAGGACCACAGAACTAAACAGGCCCTATTATCCACCCACCTATCCGGCCTACACAGAGAAAGTCTGCCAGCTCCTGATAAGCAGGCACAGCTACTCCATGCAGAACAGAGGGGGGAAGCAGATCCTGACCCAGTGAAATCTGTTCTATAAAGCACATTACAGACTCCAGAGGAAACAGCTACCACAAACACTAACTAAAAGACTCCTAGGACTCAAAATCTCAGAAGCAGGAAAAAAGAAACACACTTTTTAAAACACTCAAGCTTTTTACGGAATAAAAATCACATTTCAGGACCCTGCGCAATAATCTAGTGGCCAAAGTCCTCGCCTTGCATGCGCCAGGATCCCATATGGGCACTGGTTTGTATCCCAGCAGCTCCACTTCCCATCCAGCTCCCTGTTTATGATCTGAGAAAGCAGGCAAGGACAGCCCAAAGCCTTGGGACCTTGCACCTGCATGGGAGACCCGGAAGAAGCTCCTGGCTTCGGATCAGCTCAGCTCTGGCTGTTGCAGCCATTTGAGCAGTGAACCAGCAGACGGAAGACCTTTTTCTCTGTATCTCCTCTGCCTTCCCAAGAAAAATAAATAAATCTTTAAAACAAACAAAAAAAATCTCACTACTTTATTACCCAGAGGAAATAAGTGACACAAAAATATTCATTCCATTAGAAATGTGTATCAGAAACTTTCACAATTAGATGAACCTCCAATAATCTTGTTAGTCTGAAATTAAATAACCATTTAATCTCCTCTGATTCAGTGGTCTCTAATGACTCTTCACTACAATGTTGGCTCTGAAACCAAGATAAGCAAACCAACTGACAATCTAGAGCCCTCACAGCCACCTACAGGGAAGACATCACTGCCCACACGCGGCATGAAGTTAAAAAATTTACAACAGCATGGAGTCGAAAAACGCGTCACTGAATAGCCAACGCATGGGTGAAGAAATGAAAAACACAAATAGCACTTATTTATTTGGAAGACACAGAGAAAGGGCTACTCTATCTGCTGGTTCACTCCCAAGCTGACCTTAGCTGGGGCTTGACCAGACCAAAGCTGCAGCCTAGAACACCATCCAGGTTTCCTAAGTGAGTGGCAGAAGCCCAAGGACTCTGCTATCTCCAGCAGCTTTTCTAGATCTTTAGGCAGAAAGCAGGATGAGAAATGAGGCAGTTGGGTCTCGAGCCCATGCCCACTAAGGATGAAGTGCTACAGGTGGCCGCTGACCCCACTGTGTCACAGAGGACGCCCCAGCCACCTCTGCTTTGACCCAGCTTTGTCTAACATGCCTGAGATGCAACAATAATCAGAGCACTTAGAGAGCTCCCACACACGTGGGAGACACACACAGGACTCTTCGCGCCTGGCTTTGGCCTGGCCCAACCCTGCTGCTGGCACTTAGTCAATCAGCAGACGGAAGACCTTTCTGTCTTGCCCTCTCTGTTATCGCAGGCAGGCAGACAGGAAAGAAGGAAGGGAGGAAGGAAAGAAGGGAGAGAGGGAGGGAGGAGGGGAAAAGAATGGGAGGAAGGGAGGGAGCGAGGGAGAAGAAAAGAAAACAAAAGAGAAAGAAAGAATAGAAATGGGCCTGTCGGGCCCGGCGCCATGGCCTAGCGGCTAAGGTCCTCGGCTTGAATGCCCCGGGATCCCATATGGGCGCCGGTTCTGGTCCCGGCAGCTCCACTTCCCATCCAGCTCCCTGCTTGTGGCCTGGGAAAGCAGTCGAGGACGGCCCAAAGCCTTGGGACACTGCACCCGCGTGGGAGACCCAGAAGAGGTTCCAGGTTCCCGGCTTCGGATTGGCGCGTACTGGCCCGTTGCGGCTCACTTGGGGAATGAATCATTGGATGGAAGATCTTCCTCTCTGTCTCTCCTCCTCTGTGTGTATCCGGCTTTCCAATAATAATAAATGTTTTAAAAAAAAAAAAAAAGAAATGGGCCTGTCACAACTTTAAACTACGAATATTACAAGGCATTCTGTCGGGTCTGCCCAGTGCTGCACCAAGCTAATCCTCCACCCTGTGGTGCCAGCATCCCTTACGGGTGCTGGTTTGTGTCCTGGCAACTCTGGTTTGTGTCTAGGAGACAGTCAGAGTGGACTAAGTTGGGTCCAATTAGGTTAATTCTTAAAAGTATTTGGTCAAATTAAAATGGTTTGGATAGGGCCCGGAGCGATTACATAGTGGTTAAAGTCCTCGCATTGAACACACTCCGGGATCCCATATGGGAGCCAGTTCTAATTCCAGTGGCCCCACTTCCCATCCAGCTCCCTGCTTGTGGCCTGGGAAAGCAGTCAAGGTTGGCCCAAAGCTTTGGGACCCTGCACCCACGTGGGAGACCCAGGAGAGGCTCTGGCTTCAGAATGGCTCAGCTCCAGTTGCTGCACCCGCTTGGGGAGTGAACCATGGGACAGAAGATCTTCCTCTCTGTCTCCCCTCCTCTCTGTATATCTGCCTTTCCAATAAAAATAAATAAATCTTTGAAAAAAAAATGGCTTGGATACTATCTCACTTTGATCTTGCAAAAAGGCTGACACACATTGATTAACTTTCTTGACTTTTAAATTTTCCAACAGAAAAACTACGGCCTAATCCTTTCAAAGGATTAATAAATATTAATAATTAATTAATAAAATTACAGAAAATAATTAACAAGACAAATTAGGAACAAAAATAATTGAACACAGTTTTCCAGACGCTTCCCACAGCCTCCTGCGTGGGTGGAGGTATTACAAGGAACCAGACCAAGCAAGCACCTGGCGGCCTGCGAGGCCTCGGGCCTGTTTCCACAGTAGCGACACGACGTTGAGAGCCCGACATTTTAACAATAGCTTCAGAGAAAGTATGCACACGCAGACTGAATTAAAGCTGTATTTTTCTTATCAACTCATCTTCAAACTTGAGAACACTGTACAGAACTCCCTGCAAAGTACGCGAGAGTTCTCTTTCATGTATTCATTCAGCCACTCACTTCCATTTATCAAATGATAAGAAGCTGAAAATCAATAGATACTTACCTCCTCCAAAACAGCTTCAGCTTAGGAATAAAAACTAACAGCCCTTCTGAAATTTCTATTACAAAATCATAATATATTTTGAAATGTGCAACAACCTGTTATTTCTCTAATCTCACCAATCAAAACGAGGAAATACGGGTAAGCACAAAGAAAACAATTTTAATCGATGGCTTGACGCCTAGAACTTCTAGACTACAACACAGACAGTATTGGTCCTGTTCCTTTACAAAGTGAAACATCTTGGTAAAGATTACTTAGGGAGTTAAAGTAATAACTATGCAAACACAATATTAAGCAGTTCAAATGTTAAACTGAAATCCACCTTGCCTAAGAAAAAATTAACTCCAAAAAATGAAATACATACGTGGTCACAAAAAAGCAGCAAAAAAAAGTTGAAGAAAAAAATATTTAATTAAGAAAAAAATATTTAATTAAGTACTTGAGAATTTGTTTCAAGTACTGATCTTCCCAAAGTAAGTAAGAGAAATTAAACTTATACCAAGCTTTAAAAAAAAATACATTACCTTTGAGATTCCTAGAATATGCAATCAACTGTCTCCAAAACACCCACCCTAAAAGAAAAAAAATAAAGTGAATGTTGTGTAACTACTAATGTATCTAACTTCCCTCTTAAACTTTCTAAATACATTAAACGTAATTTTCAAGCAAATTAATTTAATTGAAGTCTATTAGCTTTACAGTGCTGGACCGACAAGGAGTCACTCTGCAGGGTCACAGTCCCCAGAAGGCAGGTCCTCTCCCGGGCATAAGTGCTGTGACTGGGGAGCACCTCCAACCTTCCCCGGCCAGCTGGCACTGGTGCCAAGGGACAGCACTGTGAGGGTGCTCAAGGCACTGCAAGGACAGGCTTGTTTAGAAGTCCAGGAACGTGTCCCACAGGGAAGAGTGAAATGTCGTGTGCTGGGGTTCTAGCACCTTCGTTACACAGTTGAGGAAACAGGTCCCGAAAAACAAAGTCATACTGCAGCAGGGAACACAAACATAAATTTGTTTAGTTCTTAACAAACTCTCTTGCTATCTCTCTGGTTCAGCAGACTGACCAGTGCCTGTGTGGTGGCACAGCACGCTAATCCTCCGTCCTCGGATGATGGACAAACACCCCACATGGGCACTGGTTCATGTCAGAGCTGCTCCACTTCTCATCCAGCTCCCTGCTTATGGTCTGGGAAATTAGCAGAAGATGACCCAAAGCCTTGGGATCCTGAACCTACATAGGAGACTGGAAAAAAACTCCTGGTTTCACATCGGCTCAGCTTTGACCATCTGGGGAGTGGACCAGCGGAAAGAAGACATTTTCTAACTCTCCTCTCCAAAAATTTGCCTTTCAAATAAGAATAAATAAATCTTTAAAAAAAAAAAAAAAACAGTATGCTGACTTGTGGTTCCCCGTAAACCAGTCACTGTAAGATGTTCCAGAAAGATTCTAAGGCAACGAACTAGTTATAACGGTGAGGAGAGGCTGCGTGGTCCAGATTTCCCAGTAATTTTTCAACAAGTCCACCTTTATTATTTTCGTTCTCATATTTCCCTTTCACATAGTAAATACCTTAGAAACAGGAATGTTCTGTCAATCAATTTACAAATTTTTCTGTCCAAGACTAGCTTCAAGCTGTTACCTAGAATGGGAGCCCTTTAAAACAGCCATCACATCTAACCCTGAGGTGCAGCTCAAATGCTGTCTCCCCAACGGTGCAGCCTTGGCATGGTATCACAGGAGAAGGAGAGTGGTGAGCCAGGAGCTGGGGCTGTGGAGACCACGGTGGAAATCTAACATAAGGACCCAGACCTGGAACTCGTTGGAGGTTGTGGCACAAGTGGCTGCAAGCAAAGAGTTGTGTACCAACTGCAACAAGTAAAATCGCATAGTAGACCTGTGGGTAACACAACTTAGAAACCTGCCCTAAGGAGAAGACTCTGCTAACCAGAAGTGCAATAACCAAGAGCAATAGAAGAGACAGAGGCACAATGAATATTACCAAAAACTCCCCTGCAAAGGACAAAACCCTATGCCAACCTCAGAGTTAACTGAGGAAGACATCGAGAAAATGGGGCATACAGAATTCATAAAACTCATTTTAAAGCTTCTGATCAAAAATGAGAAACACATACAAGAGTTCAAAGAATTTAAGGAAGCAATAAAGCAAATCAAGGCTGACATATCAAAAATTAAGAACACAGGAGAGCAAATTAAAAGTACAATGGAGAGTCTCCAAAATAGAATGAAGCAAGCAGAAGAAAGAATCTCAGAATTGGAAGATATTTCCCGTCATCAGGGGGAAGCAAAGAAAAAGCTGAAGCAGAGCTGGATCAGGCCAAAAAAAGTATTCAAGAACTGAAAGACACTATTAAGAGACCAAATGTAAGAGTTATGGGAGTCCCAGAAGGTGCAGAAAGAGAAGATGAGTGTGCAAATGTACTTAATGAAATAATAAAGGAAAATTTCCCTAATCTAGAGAAAGAATTGGGAAAATTCAGGAGGGACACAGAACTCCCAACAGCCTTGATCAAAAGCGATCTTCACCAACACACATGATCACCAAGCTCTCTTCAACAGAACCTAAGGAAAAGATCCTTAAATATGCACGTGAAAAAAATCAATTGACATATAAAGGAATGCCTATTAAACTCACAGGAGATCTCTCACAGGAAACTCTACAGGCAAGAAGAGAATGGAGTGACATATTCCAGATTCTAAAAGAAAAAAATTGTCAGCCCAGGACAACACATCCAGCATAGTTTTCCTTTGTCTTTGAAAATGAAATAAAATTCTTCACAGTAAAGTTAAAAGAATATGCCTCTTACAAATCTGCCCTACAAATGATACTTGAAGATGTTCTCTTGACAGAGAAGAGGAATAGCACCAAACAAAACCAAAAGCAAATGGGAAGAACATCCCAGTAAAATGACAACAGAAGACTAAACCAATGAACAACCCATTCCTAAAATGACAGGACCAAAGTACCATCCATACATATTAAACTCTGAATGTAAATGGCTTAAGCCCAATCAAATGTCATAGATTAGTAGGCTGGATTAAAACACAAAACCCGTCTATTTATTGTCTAGAAGAGACACACTTCAACAAAAAGCAGCGGAAATATATTGCATGGGTTTTGTTGTTTTCTGTTACTTTCATCTCTTCAAAACACTTTCTTCTGATTAAATCATTCAATGACTCGTAGATCATACAGTAGCATCATTTTCTTCAAGAAGGTTCTTTTTTTTTTTGAAGATTTATTTATTTTATTACAAAGTCAGATATACAGAGAGGAGGAGAGACAGAGAGGAAGATCTTCCATCCGATGATTCACTCTCCAAGTGAGCCACAACGGCCGGTGCACGCAGATCCGAAGCCAGGAACCTGGAGCCTCCTCCGGGTCTCCCGCACGGGTGCAGGGTCCCAAAACCTTGGGCCGTCCTCGACTGCTTTCCCAGGCCACAAGCAGGGAGCTGGATGGGAAGTGGAGCTGCCGGGATTAGAACCGGCGCCCATATGGGATCCCGGGGCATTCAAGCCGAGGACTTAAGCCACTAGGCCATGCAGCCGGGCCCAAGAAGGCTCTTGATTTTCATTTCTTCAGCTACAGGTTAGTCATTTCGAGGCATGTTATTTAACTTCATGGTGTAGCATGTTATTTAACTTCATGGTGTTCCCTGATGTTAATTTTGTTTTATGGCTTTTCATTTAAGGGGATGTATAGTAGCTGTGTAATGGAGACTGTCATATAGTAACATGTCATTTAACTTCATGGCATTGTAAATTTCTATTTTTCTTTCTATTGTTGATTTTGTATTACGCCTTTTCATGAAAGGGGATGTATAGTAACTGTGAAATGGAGACTAACATCCAGATGTGAGGATACAATGCAATATGCATTTCTACTTCCAGACAAAGATGGACTTACAATGAAACTGTTTACTATATCTTGACAATAGGATGCTGGACTCTCTGTCATTGTCCATGCCCGCAATGATGGACATATGACTGTGTATGAAGAACTATATGTTAGTAATGATATAGAGGAACTAGGTGGGGGGAGAGTATTGGGGAGGGGATAAGGGAAATGCCAGGAGCCTATGGAACTGTATCATAAAATGATAATGATAATAATAATAATAGTAAAATGCTTTAAAAAAAACCAAATGCTGTCTCCCAGCACACACACAGCGCTCCACGACCTCCACATGCCCTCATGGAAACAGTATCTGCACCCCACACCGCCCTGACCTTTCCCCACTAGCACTTACGAAACTGGAACTCTAAGAAATGAAAAAGATGATCACTTCCCAGAATATTTCTAAGTTAAATTACAACACTTAAAAAAAATTTTTTTAGGGCCCGGCGTGGTAACCCAGGGGCTAAAGTCCTCGCCTTACAAGCGCCAGGATCCCATAGGGGCACCGGTTCTAATCCCGGCGACCTCACTCCCATCCAGCTCCCTGCTTGTGGCCTGGGAAAGCAGTCGAGGACGGCCCAAAGCCTTGGGACCCTGCACCCACGTGGGAGACGCAGAAGAGCTCCTGGCTCCTGGCTTCAGATCAGCTCTCCTCAGGCCGTTGTGATCACCTGGGGAATGAATCATCAGACGGAAGATCTTCCTCTCTGTTTCTCTTCCTCTCTGTAATCTGCCTTTCCAATAAAAATAAATTTAAAAATAATTATATAAGATATAGGGTCGATGTTGTGGCACAGTGCTTTAAGCTACCACTTGCAAGGTCAGCAGCCCATATCTGATTGCTGCTTCAGGTACCCACTATTTCCCTTCTGATGCATCCCTGGGAAGGCAGAAGATGGACCACACACAGCTATTCTAGTAGGGGACCACAAAGGAATGCCTGGCTCTGGTTTTTGCCTGACACAGAAATGGCTGTTGCAGCCATCTGGAAAAAAAAAAACAGTAGATGGAACATCTCCGTCTCTCCTTCTCTTCACTCTTTCAAATAAATAAATCTTTAAAATTAAAAATATAAGATATAGGGCCCGGCGGTGTGGCCCAGCGGCTAAAATCCTCGCCTTGAACGCACCAGTTCTAATCCCGGCAGCTCCACTTCCATCCAGCTCCCTGCTTGTGGCCTGGGAAAGCAGTCGAGGACAGCCCAAAGCCTTGGGACTCTGCACCGTGTGGGAGACCTGGAAGAAGTTCCTGGCTCCTGGCTTAGGATCGGCATACATTGGCCATTGTGGTCACTTGGGGAGTGAATCATTGGACGGAAGATCTTTCTCACTGTCTCTCCTCTCTGTATATCTGACTCTCAAATAAAAATAATCTTTAAAAATATTAAAAATATAAGATATAAAAATTTAGCTTCAACTTAGCATGCATATTATTTCCATAATTTAAAAATATGAACAGGGCCCGGAATAATGGCTAATCCTCCCCCTTCAAGTATCAGGATCCTATATAGGCACCAGTTTGTGTCCTAGCTGCTCTACTTCCCATCCAACACCCCGCTTATGAATTAGGAAAGCAGCAGAGGGCGGCTCAAAGCCATGGAACCATGCACTCAGGTGGGAAACCCAGAAGAAGCTCCTGGCTCCTGGCATTGGATCAGCTCAGTTGCGGCTGTTGCAGTCACTTTAAGAGTAAACCAGTGGATGGCAGATCTTTTTGTCTCCACTTCTTTCTGTAAACACGACTCCAGAAAATAATAAATAAATATTTTAAAAAACATAAATGGGGCCCGATGCGATAGCACAGCTGTTAAGGTCCTCGCATTGCACACACCAGGATCCCAAATGGTCGCCAGTTCTAATTCCAGCTGCCCTGCTTCCCACCCAGCTCCCTGCTTGTGTCCTGGGAAGGCAGCTGAGGATGGCCCAGGGCCTTGAGACCCTGCACCCGCGTGGGAGACCCGGAGGAACTCCTGTCTCCTGGCTTCGAACTGGCTCAGCTCCAGCCGTTGCAGCCGCTTGGGAAGTGAATCATCAGACGGAAGAGCTTTCTCTGTCTCTCCTCCTCTCTGTATATCTGCCTTTCCAATAAAAAAAATAAATAAATCTTAAAAAAAAAGAACCATATATGGACAGAGCCAGACAACACCAGCATACCATACAGGAGTGCCAGCTTGGGCCCGACAGCGTGGCCTAGCAGCTAAAGTCCTCGCCTTGCACGCGCCAGGATCCCATATGGGCGCCGGATCTAATCCCGGCAGCTCCACTTCCCATCCAGCTCCCTGCTTGTGGCCTGGGAAAGCAGTTGAGGACGGCCCAATGCATTGGGACCCTGCACCCGCGTGGGAGACCCGGAAGAGGTTCCAGGTTCCCGGCTTCAGATTGGCGCGTACTGGCCCGTTGCGGCTCACTTGGGGAGTGAATCATCGGAAGATCTTCCTCTCTGTCTCTCCTCTTCTCAGTATATCTTGCTGTAATAAAATGAATAAATCTTTAAAAAAAAAAATCTTATGTATTTATTTTAAAAAGTTAGTATAAGAGAGAAAGAGAGCGGGAGAGAGAGAAAAAAAAAATCTTCCATCTATTGGTTCACTATCCAGATGGTCCCAACAGGCAGCACTGGGCTAGGCTGAATCCAGGAACTCTTCTTGGTCTCCCACACATGTGCAGGGGCCCAAGCACTTGGGTTATCTTCCGCTGCTTTCCCAGACCATTAGCAGTAAGCTAGATCAGAAGTGGAGCAGCCAAGACTCAAACTAGTGCCCATATGGAACACTGGTATTTCATGTGGTAGCTTAACCTACTACACCACAATGCCAGCCCCAAGGCTACTCCACTTTCGATCCACTTTCCTACTAATGCACCTGCAAAGGAAGAACATGACCTGAGTGTTTTAAATAATTTTATAATAGATATACTTTGTACATAGAAATAAAAAAACTTATCTCATGAATTAATTAACTCATTTATTTAACAGATATTCACTGAGCACAGGCTATGCACCAGCCCCTACTGTCAAACAGTAAAGACAAAGTCCCTGTGCTTACAGAGCCGACGGCCAAACAGGAAACAAAAAGGTTTTCACAACTCAAATACACACAGAACTAACACAAGAAAGATTTGTTCCACAGTGAAAATACAAGGACAGAGAGCAAAGAATGGCACAGGAAGCCATATAGGGAACACGGCAAGCAGAATTACCTCTTCCACAGTTGCATGGCGTGTTCAATCAGAATAAACTGCTCTGGGCCCAGCACAGTAGCCTAGTGGCTAAAGCCCTTGCCTTGCACACACTAGGATCCCATATAGGCACCTATTCTAATCCCAGTGACTCCACTTCCCATCCAGCTCCCTGCTTGTGGCCTGGAAAGCAGTAGAGGGCGGCCCAAAGCCTTGGGACCCTGCACCCGCGTGGGAGACCTGGAAGAAGCTCCTGGCTCCTTGTTTTGGAATAGCTCAGCTCCGGCCATTGTGGCCACTTGGGGAGTGAATCCGTAGACAGATCTTCCTCTCCTCCTCTCTGTAAATCTGATTTTCCAAGTTAAAAAAAAAAAGGCAAAGCTTCAAAATAAACTGCTCCAATACCAGTTTCCTGTTTTATCAAACAACTGCCTTCAGCTTTTCATATTCACCCTTTATTTTTTTTCCCAGGAAAAGTGTGTGGCAGTTTTCTGTTGTTGCTTTTATTTCGCAGATGGGTTTAAAAAATCTCAGCTAGGTGCTTTACGCAGACTTCTCAGGCGCAGCAGCACTGCGGGCACCTGCGCTGGCACCCTGGGGAGCTGGCGCCTCTGCGCCCTGCTCCCGGAGTCTGTGGGTGCCCTTACTGTCACACAGGACGAGGACAGCTGAAGAATGATCCTGCTGCTCGTCAACTGAAGACAGAAAACCTCCAGCTCCCCACCTACCCACAGACGCCTGGTCTGCAGACACTGACATTTCCCAGCTTACACAAGACTTCAAGTCTTCAGAACCAACTTGGGAGGGGCCTTTAGTAAAACTGTCGCCAAAACGCTCACTTCCCTTTCTTCCCCAGTGATTTTGCTGACTGCCCCAGGCCTGACTGAAGTGGCCCTGCTCTATTCTAGCTCTGAAAAACTACTCTCCTGGCACCCGGCACAGTAGCCTAGTGGCTGGAGTCCTCACCTTGTGTGCACAGGGATCCCACATAGATGCCAGTTTGTGTCCCGGTTGTCCCTCTTCCCACCCAGCTCCCTGTTTGTGGCCTGGGAAAACAGTCAGGAAGGTCCAGTCTTGGGACCCTGCACCCACACATGGGAAACCCAGAAGAGGCTCCGGGCTCCTGGCTTTGGATTGGCTGAGCTCTGGCCATTGTGGCCACTTGGAGAGTGAGCCAGTGCATGGAAGATCTTCCTTTCTGTCTCTCCTCTCTGTAAATCTGACTTTACAATTAAAAAAAAAAGAAAGAAAGAAAGAAATTTCCAAAAACGACTCTGCTCTCGGCCAAATCTCTCCTCTCCTCCCTCACCAACCTCATCAACCTCCCTGCCTTCTTCCTCATCTAGACATGCAAGTACCCTCTTCGATGCAGCCCTACAGATGCCAAAGCTGAAACCCATCTCAGGAGTCCCTACTCTTTTTTTTTTTTTTTTTTTTTTTTTGTGCCATGGGCATTGCAGGCATCCCTGGGATTACCAAGGGAACCAATTAACCTGAAATATTAGCAAAGTGACTTTTTTAAAGTGGATACAGTAAGAGATGTGCCTAACAACAGCACAAGTTCAAAGAAGTTCATCAAACATTCCAGCCAGCAATAATTTTATTCCTTACACACACACACACACACACACACACACACCTTAAAAGGCCCTTCAGGTTCTGTCCACTGAGGAACTTAGGCTAAACACAACAGCAACAACCAAACAAAAAACCTCCGTGGTTGAAAAGCGGCTCCAAAACCAGCGATGAAAACACCCAAATTAGATCTAAGCTGTCACCTGACTCTCACACCAAACCCTATTTCTTTCCGGGGTGGGCAGGCTATAGCGCCCACACTACGATTGTGCCTGTCTGGGATTGTGCCTGTCTGGGAACGTGGGAAGCAGAAGGGATGCAATCCACCGGCCAGCCAGTGAGAAGTTGCCAAGCCCAGTGCGAGCGTCGGGGCCAGGTGGGGTGCCCTCCTCCCCAACCCCCAGACCTGCGGCTCCAGCTCGTCAAGATTCCCGAGGCCGACGTCCAGCTCCTTCTGGCCGCCGGGACTTGCCTGCCCAGCTTCTAGGGGATGGCTCCGGCGCCCCCAAGCCCGCCCGCGCGCGGTCCTCCGGCCCCTGCCCATCCCATCCCCCACGCGTCCCTCCCTCCCTCCCTCCCGTCCACCCGCCCGGGCCGCCCCGGGTCCCCCCTGCGCTCTCCTCCGGTCCTCGCCTCCGGGTGTCCCCTTCCACCCCCGCGACACTCTCGTCGCCCGACACGGGAGGGAAGGGTCTGCAGAAACCCCTTCCTTTGCCCATCGGGGTCAGCAGGGGCCGCGGGCGGCCAGCCCCGTCAGGCGCTCGGCTGCGGTCCTAGGCCGGAGCGGAGCCTGCCCCTCTGGGCAGGGAGCGCCGCGCGTCCCGCGGGTTAACCTGGGACAGGCACTCACCCAGGGGCGCCTGCCGAGGTGTGAGGGCCGAGGTGTCCGCCCGACAGGCGCTCGGCCACGGAGCCGTCACTCTGGCCGCAAAGTGCCGTCGCCACTCGCGGGTCGGCCTCTCGTGCGTCCTGCGGCGGCGCTGCTGCCACGCCAGCGCGCGTGCGCGGCGCCGCGGGGGCCCCTGGGATCGGAGTCCGGCGCCCGCGCTGCTGGCTGGCTCGGCCGGCCGTGGGGCGGCCGTGTGAGGGTTCGCGAACGGCCTTCCGCTAACGTGCTGGCCACGCGTGGGCCCTGGCTTCCGCGTCGGGGCGGCAGCGGGGCGGTGTGTGTGCGTGTGTGTGCGTGTGTGTGCGTGTGTGTGTGTGTGTGTGTGTGTGAAGTGACCCTCCGCCTTCCGGAGCCCTGCCGTGACACCTCGCTCTCTCACAAGGCTCCCCGCCCTTTCGGTGCAAAGTGCCCGCGCGTCCGTTTGGGTGGTGACTGCTTCTCAGTGTCAGAACCCCGCCGGGCGTCTCCATGGCAGCCAGTATTGCTCGGCAGAGGCTGGCTCGGGACCTTGAAGGTCAGGTGGCTGGAGTCAGTCTTTTGAGACAGTCCTGAGCAGCTCCCGCCCTGGCACAGCCGGCCGGCCGGGCTTCCTACTTGGGTGATTCAGGTTTCCCTAAACTCACTACCTGAAAGTCCCGGCGGCAGTCTGTTGGACAAGCTCTAAAGCTTAGCAAGCCCTCACGGTGATTGTGCCCTGCTATGGCAGGATGCTTCCAGGCAACAATGTTTTCCTACTTTTTTTCTTTGAAAGGGAGGTTTACAGAGAGGAGAGACAGAGCACAAAAGATCTTCCATCTGCTGCTTCTCTCTCTCTCTAACTGGGCACAATGGCCAGAGCTGAGTCGATCTGAAGCTAAGAGCCAGAGGCTTCCTCAGGGTCTCCCATAAGGACTTGGGTCATCGTACACTTCTTTCTTGGGACATTAGCAGGGAGCTGGAAGGGAAGTGGAGCAGCCGGAACAGGAATCAGCATGGTGGAGCCACCATACCACCCTCCCTCGATTTGTTATTTTACAAAAGCAGTAATAATCATTTTCCCCAGCTATTGACTCTCATCAGAAGCTTCCCACCATCTCACCCTCCTTAGTAGGGCCCTTTTAGAAATAACCAGATGGAGCCCTGCACAGTAGCCTAGCAGCTAGTGTCCTCCCTTGAACTTGACACATGGGTTGCAGGTTCTAATCCCAGGAGCCCTGCTTCCCATCCAGCTCCCTGCTTGTGGACTGGGAAAGCAGTGGAGGACGGCCCAAAACCTTGGGTCCCTGTACCCACATGGGAGACCTGGAGGAGGTTCCTGGCTCCTGGATTCTGACTGGTGCAGCACCAGCCCTTGCGGCCACTTGGGGAGTGAATCAACAGACAGAAGATTTTCCTCTCTATATATTTAACTTTCCAATAAAAATAAGTGAGTCTTTAAATAAAAGATTTTTAAAAAAAGAAATGGCCAGAATCTGCTTGCTATGTGTTGCCTCCTTTTATCACCCCAATAGCACTTTCCAGTAACTAGTCAGGTGTTACTGCCGCCATGCTGCCACCCAACTGTTTCAAGAATCCAGTGCAATTAACAATTATTTATCAGCTGTGCTTCATGGCCACCAGCCCAGAGGTGCAATAAATATCCAGAGACTTCACAGTTACCGACTAGGGCGGAAAGAAACTTCCAGAGCTGAGGAACCGGAACAAGCCAGGGCACAAAGCACTGAAAGAGAGCCAGAGAAGGAGGCCTCATGACCTTGAGGCCGTGACCTCATGGAGGAGGTGACACTGGGAGATGTCAGGTGGCTGGGTTTCGACACAGGAGAGGTCCTTTGTGGATCACTGAGGAAGGACCCACATGTTCACAGTGTGTTGTGAAATATGGCATGCTCTAAACGGTCCGCAACACCTATGGGGCAGGAAAGAGGGGGTGGGGAAGCTGCACACATCACAAGTCCTCAGGACTTTGGGAGAATATTATTTTGCCGAGTTAAGAAAGAATTGGAGGATGCAGCTTTGTGGCACACTGGATTAAGCCACCCCCTGCAATGCCCGTGTCCCATATACATACCGGTTCAAGTCCTGGCTTCTCCACTTCTGATCCAGCTCCCTGCTATTTCACCTGGGAAGGCAGCAGAAAATGGCCCAAGTGCTTGGGCCCGTGCAACCACACAAGAGATCTAGATGTGAAGCTCTGAGCTGCTAGGTTTGGCCTGGCCCATTTGGCCATTTGAGAATGAACCTGTGGATGGTAACTGCACTCTTATCTTTTCTCTCTCTCTCTTTCTGTTATTCTGTTTAAATAAATAGATAAGGCAACCTGGCGCAGTAGCCTAATGGCTAAAGTCCTCATCTTGCATGTGCCAGGATCACATATCGGGAGTGAACCAGTGGATGGGGGATCTTTCTCTCTGTCTCTCCTTCTCTATGTAAATCTGATTTTCCTATAAAACTAAATGCATCTTGGGCCCAGCGGTGTGGCCTAGCGGCTAAAGTCCTCACCTAGAAAGCCCCGGGATCCCATATGGGTGCCGGTTCTAATCCCAGCAGCTCCACTTCCCATCCAGCTCCCTGCTTGTGGCCTGGGAAAGCAGTTGAGGACGGCCCAAGGCTTTGGGACCCTGCACCCGCGTGGGAGACCTAGAAGAGGTTCCAGGTTCCCGGCATCGGATCGGCGCGCACTGGCCCGTTGCGGCTCACTTGGGGAGTGAATCATTGGATGGAAGATCTTCCTCTCTGTCTCTCCTCCTCTGTGTATATCTGACTTTGTAAAAATAAATAAATCTTTAAAAAAAAACTAAATGCATCTTTTAAATAAATAAATGAATATTATAGTATAAATAATTAGATAGAGGCTGATGCCATTGCATAGTAGGTTAAATCTCCACCTTTGGTGCCAACATCTCACAGAGGCGTCAGTTTGTGTCCTGGCTGTCCCTTTTCCAACCTAGCTGTCTGCTTATGGGCTGAGACACCACAAAGGATGGCCCAAGAATTTAGGTCCTTGCACCCACATGGAAAACCTGGAAGAAGCTCCTGGCTCCCAGCTTGCAACGGGCCCAGCTCTGGCAGTTACAGCTATTTGAGAAGTAAACCAGCAGTTGGATGATCTCTCTGTCTCTCCTGTCTGTAACTCTGCCTTTCACATAATAATGAAATATTCAAAAAATTAAATAAATTCAGTAAGTAAATCTTTGAAGAGAGAGAAGTGGAATTGTCAATTGATTGTTCTAAACCCAATTGCATTCCCTGCAAATGAAGAATTTTGAGGGGCTGATGCTGTGGAAGCAGCACTTAGCATCCCGTGTTATCACTAGCACAAGTCCTGGCTGCTCCACTTCTGATCCAGCTGCCTGCTAGTGCCTCTCAGAAAGTAGCAGAAGATGGTGCAAGTGCTTGCAGGTGGAAGGCCCGAGTGGAGTTCCTGACTCATGGTTTCAGCCTGGCCCAGTCGTGATTGTCAGGACAACTTGGCGAGTAAGCTATCACGTGAAACACATTTTTCCCCATCTCTCCTGTAACTCTGCCATTCAAACAAATCTTTAAAAAAATTTAAATGCAGAACTTTGAAGGACAGACTGTTTTCAGTCTTTCTGCTCATGGAATGCAAGTCTGCTATGACAAATCTGGAGCCCAACAGTGATGCTTACAGATCATGAAGTGACTACTAGTCTCACCAAATTTCACACAGAGGAAAGTAAATTCAGCAGGTGAAGATCTGTTCAAGTCAATACATCCTATTGCCTGAAGACAGGGAACTCAATAATCTCACTAGCATAGTGCATAAAATATAATTTTTTATTGTTTTGCTTATTATTATTTCTTTGTATTTATTTTATTTATTTTAAACAAAGACATGGCTTTCATCCATTGGTTCATTCCCCTAATGCCTGTGACAGCCGGGGGTGAGCCAAGGCAAAACTGAGTGCCAGGACCTCAATCCATGTCATGATGGCAAAGCCCCAGCTGCTACAGGCACCATCTGCCACCTTCCAGAGTGTGCATTAGCAGGGAGCTAGAAGGAGGACCAGAGCTGGACCCTTGACTCGGCCATTTTGCATGGGTCGTGAGTGTCCTAAGAAGCATCTTAGGGGTCAGCACTGGGAGGTAATAGGTGAAGCCTGCACTCCAGCACTGGTAACATGCATGGGTGCCAACTACTCCAGTTCCTTTCCAGGTCCCTGCGAATGTGCCTGGGAAAGCAGCATAGGGTAGTCCAAAAACTTGGCTTCCTACCCCACATGAGGGCCCCAGAAAAATATCTTGGCTCCTGGCTTAGGCCTGGTCCAGCCCCAGTCATTGTGGCCCTTTGGGAAGTGATTCAGCAGGTACAACAACATTCTCTGTCTCTCTCTCTCTCTGTAAATTTGCCATTTTTTTTTAAAGATTTATTTTACTTTTTATCACAAAGTCAGATATACAGAGAAGAGGAGAAACAGAAAGGAAGATTTTCATTCAATGATTCACTCTCCCAAGTGACTGCAGTGGCCGGAGCTGAGCCCATCTGAAGTCAGGAACCAGGACCTTTTTCCAAGTCTCCCACATGGGTGCAGGGTCCCAAGGCTTTGGGCCATCCTCAACTGCTTTCCCAGGCCACAAGCAGGGAGCTAAATGGAAAGTGGAGCTGCCGGGATTAGAACTGGCACCCACATGGGATCCTGGCGTGTTCAAGGCGAGGACTTCAGCTAGTGGCTAAATTCTCGCCATCCTCGCCTTGCAACCCCAGGGATCCCGTATGGGTGCCAGGAGACCCGGAAGAGCTCCCGGCTTTGGATTGGCTCAACTCCAGCCCTTGCAGCCACTTGGGGAGTGAAACATTGGACAAAAGACCTTCCTCTCTATCTCTTCTCCTATCTATATATCTGCCTTTCTAATAAAAAAATGAATGAATCTTTAAAAAAATGGTAATGCTGGGGGGGAAAACGAGCCCTTGGGCCATTTTATTCCAAAATCTTTACATCAGAGTCTTTACAAAATCTTTTAAGTACTATGAGAAAAAAAGAAATTTTAAGAAAACATTTAAAAATACTGCCTTGGGCGTGGCGGCATAGCCTAGTGGCTAAAGTCCTCACCTTGAACACCCCGGGATCCCATATAGGCGCTGGTTCTAATCCCGGCAGCTCCACTTCCCATCCAGCTCCCTGCTTGTGGCCTGGGAAAGCAGTTGAGGACGGCCCAAAGCATTGGGACCCTGCACCCACGTGGGAGACCCGGAAGAGGTTCCAGGTTCCCGGCTTCGGATCAGCGCGCATCGGCCCGTTGCGGCTCACTTGGGGAGTGAATCATCGGACGGAAGATCTTCCTCTCTGTTTCTCCTCCTCTGTGTATATCTGACTTTGTAATAAAATACATAAATCTTTAAAAAAAGAAAGAAAGAAAAAAGAAAAAAGAAGTTCTGTTTACAAAATTATACTTCTGATGAATGATTTTTTTAGATCTCATTCTAAGAGCATTGGTCCTACATGAGCTGGAGTGGAGACCAGAAGCTGAGGAGGGGCTGAGGAGGGGGCTGGGTTGGGGCACTGAGCAGTGACACAGCAGATGGCCTTGAGTAAAATGCCCTTGGTCTTGGGGGGGGCGGGGTCAGAGGTAACCCTGTCAGCCACAACATCCAAACTTCCATTTTTAGCTGGTTCTAGATCTGTTCCATGTGCTGACCGGGCTGTGCTGAGGCCAAGGTGGGCCAGGGGAACCCCTGGATTCTGGTGGGGAATGAAGTGGTCCTGGGTCCCACACTGGGAGTCTGCCAAACAAGGTATCAGTCATCTGATTGGAGTCTGACAACCTCAAAGAAGACATTGCTTTTGATGCTGATGGTGACACAATGAGACAGTGGGGTGACCAACTGTCTTACCCTGGGATCCTCCCTGTCTGATGAGCCAGCCCAGATTTCCAATGCAACAGTGGATATTTAAACTTTTAAAATATTAATTTTTGTTTCCACCACCTGTAAAGGCTAAGCATTCAATGGTGCTTCTTTTAAACTCAGGTGTGTTGATTTTAATAAGCCCAGTCTGAGCCACATTCTTTGCCAAGTATTGCTTAAGGCTACTGAGGAGCAGCCGTCCAGCCAGGCTGAAAGAGATCCCAGCCCTTACAGGGCTTGGGCTTCAGACCAACCAACTAATACGCGGGCCCTCAAATCATCAAACACACAAAAAGCAAAACCACAAACAAACAAAAATTTAAACCATGAGAAGCTTTTTGCAATGTGCGTTAAAAACCACACACGAACTGCCCTAAAACCACGTAATGCAATCTGCCGTCCTGGCAGCTGCCCATCTTAACGACACTTTTTTTTAGATTTATTTATTTTATTGCAAAGTCAGATATACAGAGAGGAAGATCTTCCGCTCAAGTGAGCCACAACGGCCGGTGCGCACCGATCCGAAGCCGGGAACCTCCTCCAGGTCTCCCACACGGGTGCAGGGTTCCAAGGCTTTGGGCCGTCCTCGACTGCTTTCCCGGGCCACAAGCAGGGAGCTGGATGGAAAGTGGAGCTGCCAGGATTAGAACCGGCGCCAATATGGGATCCCGGGGCGTTGAAGGCGAGGACTTTAGCCGCTAGGCCACACCGCTGGGCCCCATCTTAACTTTTTAAGTGAATGGGATGAAGACAGGAAGCCATGTTCGAAACACTTTTGCTTTTTTTTCTTAAGGTTTATTTATTTATATATTTTTATTGGAAAATCAGATGTACAGAGAGGAGGAGATATACAGAGAGAAGCAGGGAGCTGAATGGAAAGTGGGGCCGCTGGGATTAGAACCGGTGCCCATATGGGATCCCAGCGTGTTCAAGGCGAAGACTTTAGCCGCTAGGCCACTGTGCTGGGCCCAGCTTTTTTTTTTTTTTATAAGCTTATGCTAAGGAGATAGCTCTGGATAGGGTCCCTAGATAAGTTATTATTATTATTTTTTTAATTGGAAAGTCAGATATGGAAAGACAAGGAGAGACATGAAGACCTTCTGTCAATTGATTCACTCCCCAAGCTGCTGCGATGGCAAGAGCTGTAGTGATTCAAAGCCAGGAGCCAGGAGCCTCTTCCAAGTATCCATGGGCACAGGGTCCCAAGGCTTTGAGCAATCCTTCACTGCCTTCCCAGGCCACAGCAGGGAGCTGGATGGGAAACAACACCACCATAATTAGAAACGGCGCCCATATGGGATCCCTGGGCGTGCAAGACGAGGAATTTAGCCACTAGGCTACCAGGTCGGGCCCCGAAGCCATTTTCTTTTTATTTCACCTTTTAGCCTTCTTTGACATAACAGGCATATCAAGTTACATATTCATAATCACAAATTCATACTCTACCATGATTAGAGGTCTGATCTACAGAATCCTATACCTTCCCTTAAAAGGTTCTGTCTTAGAATTTCAGAGCAGGGCCTGGCACAATGGTTCAGTTGGCTAAATCCTCGCCTTTCAAGCATTGCGATCCCATATGGGGACTGGTTCTTGTCCCAGCTGCTCCACTTCCCTTCCAGCTTCCTTCTTACGGCCTGGGAGACAGTAGAAAACGGCCCAAAGCTTTGGGATCCTGTCCTAGCATGCAGACCCTAAGAAGCACCTGGCTTCAGGTTGGCTAATCTCTGGTCATTGTGGCCACCTGGGAAGTCAACCAGAGGATGGAAGATCTTTATTGTCTGCCTCTCCTTCTCACTAAATCTGTCTTTGCATAAAAAATTAGTAAATCTTTAAAAATAAAAATAGAGGGCACGGCGCGATTGCATAGTGATTAAAGTACTTGCCTTGCACACACCGGGATCCCAAATGGTCGCCAGTTCTAATCCAGGCAGCTCTGTTTCTCATCCAGCTTCCTGCTCACGGCCTGGGAAAGCAGTCGAGGATGGCCCAGAGCTTTGGGACCCTGTATCTGCATGGAAACCTGCAGGAAATTCCTGGTTCGAGGTTCCTGGCTTCGGATAGGCTCAGTAACGGCTGTTGCGGTCACTTGGTGGGTGAATCATCAGATGGAAGATCTTCCTCTCTGTATATATCTACCTTTACAGAAAATATATATAAAATAAAATAAAATAAAGACTTAAAAAAATAGCATCTGAAACCCCTTCCTAAATCAAAATTGTATAAATCATGGCCCCTTGCTAAATCAAAAATGTGTAAATTGTTACATGCCCTGGTTCAAACAGCAATACCAAATGTTTAAAGCATTCAGTGTAGTTGATAAGGTAAGCCATATTTTAGTTCACCACATTGTTTTTCTGAAATTCTTTTCAATCAAACAAGTGAGTTCAGGAATCCATTCTTATTCATGCATATTATAACAAATGAGAACCCATACTTATTATAACAAAATGCAAATAAGTCCAAACAAAAGCTCCTTTTGCCATGAAGTTCTGCCCAAAAGAAGCTACTCTTGGCAATTGGGTTGGTAGCTGATCAGATGGCAGGTGTGTGTCCATTTAACACAATAGGGTCATGTTTTGAATACCAAGGAACTGCAAAGGATTTGAAGAAACCCTGCAGAGCAGCTCAGGTCCAGCTCTAGGCTACAGCACACCAGGAAGCTGCAGTTCACACCTCAAAGTGCCCTGTTCTCTGACACCCCTGTGGAGACCAGGAAGAGAGTGCAGGCTCCTGGCTTCAATGTGACTCAGCAGTATTTGGGGAATGAGCCAGTGGAGGGGAGATCTCTGTGGCTCCCTCTCCTTTGCTCTGCTGTTCAAATAGATAAGTAAATCTTTTTTTTTTTTTAATATATATGTAATTCTTTTCTTTTAAGATTTATTTATTTTTATTGGAAAGGCAGATATTCAGAGAAAAAGAGAGACAAAGAAGAAAATCTTCCATCTCTTGATTCACGCCCCAAAGGACCACAACACCTGGAGCTGGGCTAGGGCCCAGAACTTCTTTCCAGTCTCACAGACTGGTGCAGCGTCCCAAGGCTTTGGGCCATCCTCGACTGCCTTCTCAGGCCACACGCAGGCCTGGGAAGTGGAGCTGCCGGGATTAGAATATGCACCTATAAGGGATCCTGGCGCGTGTAAGGCAAGTACTTTAGCTACTAGGCTACCATGCAGGGCCTAAAAATTTATAAATCTTAAAATACATATGTATATATACACATATAACTGCAAATTACTAAGGCTAAAATATAAGTCACAAAATAAAAATATTCAGTAGAGAAATGAGTAATTTCACAAATGAAATCCAAATGACTAATAAAAATATTTTTTTAAATGTATACTGTAACTAGTAGTTAGAGAAATTAAAACCAGAATGAAAGGCTAGGATACATTCACTAGATTTCCAAAAGAAAAGTGTGTATCATCAGAAAGTAATGATGGGGCCCGGCACGATAGCGTAGTGGTTAAGTCCTTGTCTTGAAAGCACTAGGATCCCATATAGTCTCCAGTTCTGATTGCGGTGGCCCTGCTTCCCATCCAGCTCCCTGCTTGTGGCCTGGGAAAGCAATTGAGAACGGCCCAAATCCTTGGGACCCTGCACCCATGTGGTAGACCTGGAAGAGCTCCTGGTTCTTGGCTTCGGATTGGCGCAGTACCGGCTATTTCAGTCACTTTGGGAGTGATGCAAGATCTTCCTCTCTGTCTCTCCTCTTCCCTGTATATCTGCGTTTCCAATAAAAGTAAATAAATCTTTTAAAAAATGATGTAAAACAACTGAAAACTTCACATTTTTTTAAACCACCCATACAATGCCAGCAATCCATATCTCAGCTACTTCACCTTTTTTTTTAAATTTATTTACTTGTATTAGAAAGTGAGATTTACAGGGCCTGGTGCAGTAGCATAGCGGCTAAAGTCCTCTCTTTGCATGCGCCTGAATTTCATGTGGGTGCTAGTTCTAATCCTAGAAGCCTTGCTTCCCATCCAGCTCCCTGTTTTGTGACCTAAAAAAGCACTCCAGGACAGCCTAAAACCTTGGGACCCTGCACCTGCGTGGGAGGCCAAGGAGAAGCTCTTGGCTCTTTGCCTTAAATTGGCTCAGCTCCAGCCATTGTGGCCACTTGGGGAGTGAACCAAAAGACGAAGATGTTTCTCCCTGACTCTCCTTCTCCCTGGAACTCTGAACTCTGACTTTCCAATAGAAATAAATACAATTTTTTAAAGAAAGAAAATAAATGACAGGGCCTGGTGCGGTGGCTTAGAGGCTAAAGTCCTCGCTCTGGACGAGCCGGAATAAGATAGTGGCTCCTGTTCTAATTCAGGCAGCCCTGCTTCCCATCCAGCTCCCTGCTTGTGGCCTGAGAGGGCAGTTGAGGATGATCCAAGGCCTTGGGACCCTGCACCTGCATGGGAGACCCGGAAGAGCTCCCGGCTTCGGATCGGCGCAGCACCAGCCATTGTGGTCACTTGGGAAGTGATTCATTGGATGGAAGATCGTCCTCTCTGTCTCTCCTCCTCTCTGTATATAATTGACTTTGCAATAAAAATAAATAAATCTTTAAACAAAAAGAAAAGAAACAACATTTTTTACAATCTGCTTTTACCTTGTTCTGTTATGAAAATATTTGCAAAATATGTCACTACTGTGTATCTGGGAAAGTCCCATAACTCTAAAGTTAAAAATAACAACCTTTACTAGTGATGCTGCCCTTAAATTCTGGGGAGCTAACATGGTACGGCAGATTCATCCTCAGCCTGCATCCCATGTCCAAGCACTGGTTAGAATTCTGGCTGCTTTGTTTCCAATCCATCTCCCTATTAATGTGCCTGAGAACGAGAGAGAAGCTGGCCCAGATCCTCCTACCTCTAAACACAGGTGGGAGACCCAGAAGAAGTTCCTGGCTCCTGGATTTGGATTGGCGCAGTTGCAGCCATTGAAGCTGCTTGGGGAATGAGCCAGCGCATCAATGAAGTATCTCTCTCTTCTCCATCGCTCTGTAACTGCTTTTCTAAATAGCATATCTCTTAAAAGAAGAAGAAGAGGAAGAAAGGTTCATTTATTTATTTATTTTAAAAGACTTATTTATTTTTATTACAAAGTCAGATATACAGAGGTGGAGAGACAGAGAGGAAGATCTTCTGTCTGATGAATCACTCTCCAAGTGGCTGCAACGGCCAGTGATGCGCCAATCCGAAGCCGGGAACCAGGAACCTCTTCCGGGTCTCCCACGCGGGTGCAGGATCCCAAGGCTTTGGGCCGTCCTCGACTGCTTTCCCAGGCCACAAGCAGGGAGCTGGATGGGAAGTGGAGTCTCTGGGATTAGAACCGGTACCCATATGGGATCCCGGGGCGCGTTAAAGGCAAGGAGTTTAGCTGCTAGGCCACATCACAGGGTTCCAGGTTCATTTATTTTTATTGGAAAGGCAGAGTTACAGAGAAAAGTTGAGTCGGACAGAAAGATCTTCTGTTCCCTGGTTCACATCCTAAGTGGCTGCAATGGCCGGAGCTGAGCTGATCTGAAGCCAGAAGCCAGGAGCTTCTTCCAGGTTTCCCACGTGGGTACAGGGACCCAAGGCTTTGGGCCTCTTTGACTACTTTCCCAGGCCACAAGCAGGGAGCTGGATGGGAAGTAGAACAGCTGGGACATGAAGTGGTGCCCATATAGGGCCCTGGCACGTTCAAGGGGAGGATTTGGTCACTACAGCGATCATTGTACCGGGCCCCAATCAATCTTTCAAAATTTACTTTCAAAAGGATTAAGGAAATAATACATATAAAGTATTTAGTGTTGTCTACAGCATCAATGTTAACATTGAATGTTCCCCAAGTCAGGTTTTTTTTTTTTAAGATTCAATTTATTTTTATTAGAAAGGCAGATATACAGAGAGGAGAAGAGACAGAGAGGAAGATCTGTCCGATGATTCACTCGCCAAGTGGCCACAATGGCTGGAGCTGAGCCAATCCTAAGCCAGGAACTTCTTCTGGGTCTCCCACATGGAGGTGCAAGGTTGCAAGGCTTTGGGCTTTCCTTGAGTTCATTCCTACGCCACAGGCAGGGAGCTGGATGGGAAGCAGGGCTGCTGGGATTAGAACCGGCACATTTAAGAAGAGGATCTTGGGCCCGGCAGCGTGGTCTAGCTGCCTAAGTCCTTGCCTTGAACGCCCCGGGATCCCATATGGGCGCTGGTTCTAATCCCGGCAGCTCCACTTCCCATCCAGCTCCCTGCTTGTGGCCTGGGAAAGCAGTTGAGGACAGCCCAAAGCTTTGGGACCCTGTGCCCATGTGGGAGACCTGGAAGAAGTTCCTGGTTTCCGGCTTCGAATTGGCGCAGCACCGGTCATTGCGGCTCACTTGGGGAGTGAACCACCGGACGGAAGATCTTCCTCTCTGTCTCTCCTCCTCTGTGTATATCTGACTTTGTAATAAAAATAAATAAAATCTTTAAAAAAAAAAAAAAAGACGAGGATCTTAACCATTATGCTATTGTGCCGGGCCCCCCAAGTCAGTTTTGTCTATGTACTTTCCTATTATGCATAAACAATCTCACTTTGGAGTACAAAATAGACATAACAGTGGTCTACCTAAAACTGTCTTTTAAGATTATTTACTTGAAATGCAGAGTAACTGTGGTGGGTGGAAGAGGAAAGAGAGAGAAGCTGAACACTTCCACCTGTTGATTCACTTTCCAAATGGGCACAAGACCCAGGTGAAGCCAAGAGCCAGGACCACCACCCAGGTACCTAGGGGAGCCGCAGTGGGCCAAGCCCCTGGGCCGCTCTCCACTGCTTTCCCAGTGTCCTCAGGCAAGGAGCTGCATCAGAAGCAGTGCAGTCATGACTCAGATATGGGATGCTGGCAGGTTAACCCAGGGTGCCACATTGCTGGGCCCTAACGTCTTAGTTTTAGAAAGACACTATACCTATCAGTATAGTCAGTTCTCTTTGGAAGTTAGCCAGAGCTAGAAAAAGGAAGACTTGGAGGGAGTTACTCTGCCAGTCAG
The DNA here is from genome assembly GCF_030435755.1 of Ochotona princeps. Classification (NCBI taxonomy): domain Eukaryota; kingdom Metazoa; phylum Chordata; class Mammalia; order Lagomorpha; family Ochotonidae; genus Ochotona; species Ochotona princeps. The sequence goes on from NC_080845.1 coordinate 6,935,633, forward strand.
GGCAAGGCTGATGGAGAGCTTTGCTTTCAAGTGGAAACAGACAGTGCTGCACGGAGGCCATCCGTGGCTGTAGACCAAGGTCTCCTCGGATGCAGCACTGATGCAATCGCATGAAGTCTCCAGGTTGCTGCCGGGTGACAAGCCCTGTGCAAGGCGATGCATGATGCAACCTTTGTAGTAAGGACCGAGCCGGCTCTGAGTCACCTGCACCACCTCAGAGGGGCATTCCAGGAGACAGGAAGATTCTTGAGAGCTGACTCATGGGCTCAGCCTACTGGGGAACTGTAAATTGTTTTGGGGCTATTTGGATACAGTATTTCCATGTTTAGTGAGAAAAACATGGACCATCAGTCACTGAGGAATCATCACTTTTTTTTTTAATTGTTGTTTAATGATTTTTTAAAAAAACGAATTGATTGGAAAAACAGAGATTTTCCATTCCCTGGTTCATTCCCCAAATATCTGCATTGGCTGCAGCTGGTCCAATCTGAAGCCAGGAGCCAGGAGTTTCCTTCAGGTCTCTCATGCAGGTGCAGAGTCCCAAGGTTTTGGGTCGTCCTGGACTGCTTTCCCAGGCCACAAGCAGGGTGCTGGATGCAAATGTAGCAGCCGGGACTAGAACCGGTGCCCATTGGGGATGCTGGTGCTTGCTAGTGGAGGATTAGCCTGTTGAGTCACAACACTGCCTCAATGAATGAATTTTGTTTAAGTTGTTAGGGGCCTTGGGTAAGGTCCAGGAGTTTTTTCAGCCTTCCTATCAACTCTAACTCCATCACTCACCGACCCCGATGCCTTATCGCTTTTGGTCTCTGTTTTTATCTGGGCAATCGGAGATGCCTCCTCAGTGTCTAACAATGACACACAAAAAAGCTCCAAGAACAATGTCTTAGAGCATTGTTAGCCTGAAACGAATGGTGGCCTCTATTAATTATTCTTTTTGCTGTTTCGCCCGAGCAAAGCATTACCAAGACTTCTGTGTCTGTGACACACTCAGCACCTCAGCTGGTTGAGGCAGGTTCGGGACCACCTGAACTCCAAAGGGAAAACATGGACGGGGCGGAGACGGGCGGAAACGACACAGCCCAGAGGAGGCGATCGGCCCAGATCAGGCCAGGAGGCCCCAGCCACACAGGATTTCGAGGCGCGGACACCCCAGCGCTGGTTTTGGCCTCGGAGAGGGAGAAAAAGGTGTTCTGAAGTGATGAACCCATGGATGCTCAGGACATTCTCCTGAGGCAGGACAGACCCCGGGAGGACAGGCCTGCGCTGCCGGCTTCAGCATCAAGGACAGAGCGGGCAAGGCAAGCAGAGACCCAGGCGCCACAGCGCCGAGGGACGCGGGACGCCTGACCGGCATCCTGCCCCTCGGGGCCCCAGCGTGGAGGCGGGACCTGCAGCCGCAACCGGCGGAAACCGCCTCAGGCTGGCAAGACGGACAGGTAGCTTCTGAACCAATCAGGGAGGCGCGCAGGACGGATGTGGCTCTCTCATTGGTGACTTTCAGGAACAAGCGGCAGCCCAGACGTCCGCCCAAGAGGCGTAGAGGTGACGTGAGTTGCGGAGGAGGCCGCTTCGAATCGGCGGTGGCCAGCTTGGTGGCCTGGTCCAATCAGCTGCCTCCACGAGCAGAGTCCCGGCCAATCGGCGTCCTCCACGACGGGGCTGGGGGGAGGGTATATAAGCCCAGACGGCGGCGGCGCGGTCCACACCGGCCGACACAGCAGAGACGCAGAAGCTTCGGGGTGGACTTTTTTTTTTCTAGCGGGAGAGGTAAGCGCCGCGGCCTGCGGTCCTGGCCCCCGCTTTTCCGGGCCGGCCTTGGGCCTTGCTGGCGGCTCCTACTGACCCGGGGTTCCTGTTGCATTTCAGGTCGGTTTCTTCGTTTACGTTTTTGTGCTGCGGCCTGTGGCTCGATTGCTTGCGACACCCGTTCACCTGCTGACCGACCCGATTGGCTCCCGGCAAGATGAAGCTCCCCTTGGTGGCTGCGGTGCTGCTGCTGCTGGGTGCAGCCCGGGCCGAGGAGGAGGACAAGAAGGAGGACGTGGGCACGGTGGTGGGCATCGACCTGGGCACCACCTACTCCTGGTGAGGGGTCTTTTTGTGTGTGTGGGTGGGTGGGTGGGGCGGGGCCCCCTAAGCTGGCGTGGACCGTGCGATGCCCATTGCTTTTCTGTTTTTCCCCGTTAAACCCACAGCGTCGGGGTGTTCAAGAACGGCCGCGTGGAGATTATCGCCAACGACCAGGGCAACCGCATCACCCCGTCGTATGTGGCTTTCACCCCCGAAGGGGAGCGGCTCATCGGGGATGCCGCGAAGAACCAGCTCACGTCCAACCCCGAGAACACGGTCTTCGACGCCAAGCGGCTCATCGGCCGCACGTGGAACGACCCGTCGGTGCAGCAGGACATCAAGTTCCTGCCCTTCAAGGTCTGACCCGGAATCTTTTAGGTGGAGGCACAGGGTTCAGAGCATTAAAAAGAGGGAAGGGGGCTTGGAGAATGTATGCAATGTATATTGTTTTAATTTGGTAATTCCAATATATTAGAAGATTTAGAACAAAGTCTCTGCCCACAGTAGTTTAGGATGGAAACGCTGATTAGGAGTGCAGATGTCTTGCCAAGAGTTAGCTTCCTGTGTGGGTTAGTCGATATTTGGCTTCGAGGGACCCAGCTTTAAGACACAAAAGTGTCTTAAAGAAAAAAAGTAAATTGAAGTAGCATTAGCTGTGTTTGTAAAAATGGTATTATTCTTTAAAATAGGTGGTTGAAAAGAAAACGAAACCATACATTCAAGTGGATATTGGAGGTGGGCAAACAAAAACATTTGCTCCTGAAGAGATTTCTGCCATGGTTCTCACTAAAATGAAAGAAACTGCTGAGGCTTACCTGGGAAAGAAGGTGAGGATTTTTCAATCAGTGCTAGGTGTGTTGTTATTGATTGATTTATGTAGAGATGTCTTGGTTTTCAAATTGGAATTTGGATGGCATCCATGTGGGTCATGCTTGGGGGGGCTCTTATTGTAGGTCAGACAAAACACTAGGCGTGTTCCATGTGTGTGAAATTGTATAGATTGTACTTACCTAAGAATTGGCTTACATACTAAAGTGCTAGCTTGGCTATAATGTAAAGGTTAAGCTATGTGACAAGTGTCCTAACTTACCCCTGCTTATCCTGTAGGTTACCCATGCAGTGGTCACAGTGCCCGCTTACTTCAATGATGCCCAGCGTCAGGCAACCAAAGATGCTGGGACGATCGCTGGACTGAACGTCATGAGGATCATCAATGAGCCGTAAGTGAGACTCCAGGCTGGGGCCGCCTTGCCAGGCAGGGAAGATGAGAACTGGCCTGAGCTTTCCCGGTTTCATTCTGACAGGACCGCAGCTGCCATTGCTTATGGCCTGGATAAGCGCGAGGGAGAGAAGAACATCCTGGTGTTCGACCTGGGCGGGGGAACCTTCGATGTGTCTCTCCTCACCATTGACAACGGGGTCTTTGAAGTCGTGGCCACTAATGGAGACACTCACCTGGGCGGAGAAGACTTCGACCAGCGTGTCATGGAGCATTTCATCAAGCTGTACAAAAAGAAGACTGGCAAAGATGTCAGGAAAGACAACAGGGCCGTGCAGAAGCTCCGGCGGGAGGTGGAGAAGGCCAAACGGGCCCTGTCTTCGCAGCATCAAGCAAGAATTGAAATTGAGTCCTTTTATGAGGGAGAGGACTTCTCAGAGACCCTCACTCGGGCCAAATTTGAAGAGCTGAACATGGTATGTGTCTTGTTTTCTGCTTTGCTGATGAGTTCCACTTTGGCTCTGACTTGAGGAATATTGAGGCAGTGTGTGGGCCTCGCAGGCAGCATGCTGACTTTGTCTGTCATTCTAGGACCTGTTCCGGTCTACCATGAAGCCTGTCCAGAAAGTGTTGGAGGACTCCGATTTGAAGAAATCTGACATTGATGAAATTGTGCTCGTTGGTGGTTCTACTCGAATTCCAAAGATTCAGCAGCTGGTTAAAGAGTTCTTCAATGGCAAGGAGCCATCGCGTGGCATCAACCCTGATGAGGCCGTGGCGTACGGTGCTGCTGTGCAGGCTGGGGTGTTGTCTGGTGATCAGGACACAGGTAGGTCACTGGCATCCCCAGCAGTGCTTCAGTGGCTTGATGGGGAGGAAGGCTGGCAGCAAGATCACACTGCTAGAGTACCGTGAGCAGGCCCTGGGCAGTCTGAGTCCTCGGCACGTGCTCTCATTTACTGCCCCCAAGATGGCCTGTGCCCAGAACCTAGCCTGACACCCAGATGGCAGAGCATGCATCCCTGGAATCGTTTGTCTTTTCAGGGGATCTGGTGCTGCTCGATGTGTGTCCTCTTACCCTTGGCATTGAGACTGTGGGAGGTGTCATGACCAAACTGATTCCAAGGAACACTGTAGTGCCCACCAAGAAGTCTCAGATCTTTTCTACAGCTTCCGACAACCAGCCGACTGTCACAATCAAAGTCTATGAAGGTAATTGCATTGTTCTAAGTATCCCCTACTTAGTGCTCGCTCTTGAAATGGCCAAGGAATGAAGTAACTGCTTTTCTTTTTTTTTTTTCCCAGTAACTGCTATTTTTAAGATTTGGAGAGTATTTGACCACTCTTGAGTTTCATTGTCAGCACTTATCTAGCTATTTAGCACTCTCCTATTAAAAATAACTTCTGTTCCAGTTTCTAGAATACAGGCTAAGAAAAGGGTTTCTCATGATGGAAAGTAGCTGTGACTACGTTAATGATGTGTCAGTCTCTTTCAGCTTGATCAAGTGCCCTGTTGCTGTAGGCTGTGACTGACATGCAGCGGTGCAGGATGTGCTCTGTGTGTGTGTGTGTGTGTGTGTGTGTGTGTGTCACTGACACGTTCTGTGTGCACTTCCAGGTGAACGACCGCTAACCAAAGACAATCACCTCCTGGGCACATTCGACCTGACTGGGATTCCTCCTGCTCCCCGTGGGGTGCCGCAGATCGAAGTTACCTTCGAGATCGACGTGAACGGTATTCTGCGTGTGACGGCTGAAGACAAGGGTACAGGGAACAAGAATAAGATCACAATTACCAACGACCAGAACCGCCTGACCCCCGAGGAGATCGAGAGGATGGTCAACGACGCCGAGAAGTTTGCCGAGGAAGACAAAAAGCTCAAGGAGCGCATCGACACCAGAAACGAGCTGGAAAGCTACGCCTACTCGCTGAAGAACCAGATAGGAGACAAAGAAAAGCTGGGGGGCAAACTTTCCTCTGAAGACAAGGAGACCATGGAGAAAGCCGTGGAGGAGAAGATTGAATGGCTGGAAAGCCACCAAGATGCTGACATTGAAGACTTCAAAGCTAAAAAGAAGGAACTAGAAGAAATTGTTCAGCCAATTATCAGCAAACTCTATGGAAGCGCAGGCCCTCCTCCAACTGGTGACGACGAAGATACAACAGAAAAAGATGAATTGTAGATGCTGATCTGCTAACGCTGTACATTGTAAATATTGGACTCAGGAACTTTTGTTAGGAGAAAATTGAGAGAACTTAAGTCTCGAATGTAATTGGAATCTTCACCTCAGAGTGGAGTTGAAAATGCTATAGCCTAAGTGGCTGTTTACTGCTTTTCATTAGCAGTTGCTCACACATCGTGGGGTGGGGGGACAAAAGGAATTGGCTATCTTTAACATTTTGGTTAGGGGGCGTGTTCACCTGGAAATGTTCTATTTAACAACTGGGTCATGTGCATCTGGTGTAGGAACTTTTTTCTACCACAAGTGACACCAATAAATGTTTGTTATTTACACTGGTCTAATTTTTGTGAGGAGCTTTCTCATTAGATGGTTTATTTTCAGGAAGTAACAAAAACTTAGGGTGGGGGATACTTGGGATGTTGGGAGTAGTTCCAGTCAGCTCTTGCACTTTTCCTTGACTGTACCTGCCCTTCCTAAGCAGGGGACAGGCTCACCCACAGCCTGTCTAGGCAAGGGCCATTTCAGAATGCCCTAGGCTCTTACACCTGCTTGGAAAGCCCTGCTTCCCCTTTTGTAAAGCTTCCTTTCAGATTTATTATTATTATTATTATAGCTTTATTCTTATTTTAGCTTTGTAGCTTCCTGGATTTACACTTGGACTATTTTGTGTCAAGACAGGTTTGGGATTGGGTAGACTTTCTGAGGAAAGGAACGGCCTAGGTGAATGCTGGCCACCAGTACAGGGCAGGTTCTTTAGGAACTCCGATACTGCCCAGGGGTAGGCATTTATGGCTATGGATTTGCTAGGGGTGGCCACAGACCTTGGGCTGATCCTGCCCTTGTCTTTGCGGTCTGGCTGCACTGCCCATGCCTGCCCCGGTGTGGAATGCATTGCAGCAGGTGTGCAGCTTAGACCCAGGACGGCACTAAAATGAACCTGCAGTGCTGTGTGCTCTAGGGATGCAGTTTTGATGGGGGTGAGCTTCCCCCGATTCCAGCGGATCCCCACGGCCTCAAAGGTTGCTGCCTTTTCATTAATAGGTGCAAATCACTTGTCTAGCTCATAGTGCTGGTAAAACCCTTGCACTGGGTAACCCACTTCATTTCGTCATGTACCTAAGTAGTTGAGAGCCATGTGAATTGGTGGTGCAAAAGCTATGTTTTCTGGTTATGTGATTTTGGGGGCTGCTATGGCACAGTGGGTAAAGCCACCAGCTGCAGTGCTGGAGCCCATGTATGTGAGTCCCAGTGGCTGCATTTCCAGTCCAGCTCCCTGCTAATGCACTTGGGAAAGGAGCAGGCATGACCCAATGGCTGGTAGGCTCCTGCTAACCATGTGGGAAACCTGGATCAAGTTCCAGGCTTCCTGCTTCAGCCTGACCAGTCCTGACTATTATGCTCATTTGAGTAGTGAACCAGCAGAATTTAAGACAACTGTGTCGCTGCTGGCCCCCACCCTTTAAATAAGTCTTTAAAAAAATAAAAGGGGCGCCTGGCATGGTAGCCTGGCAGCTCAATACCTCACCTTGCCGGAATCCCATATGGGTGCTGGTTCCTATCCCGGCCCCGCTTCCCATCTAGCTCCCTGCTTGTGGCCTGGAAAAGCAGTTGAGCTTTGGGACCTTGTAGCTGTGTGGGAGACCCAGAAGAAGCTCCCGGCTCCTGGCTTTGGATGGGCTCAGCTCTGGCCATTGTGGCCACTTGGAAAGTGAATCAGCAAACAGAGGTTTTTCCTCTCTGTCTCCCCTCTCTATATCTGCCTTACCAATAAAAATAAGTCTTGTTTAAAAATAAATAAGTAGATAGACAGATGAAGCAAGCTAATATTTCTTACCTGTGCAAGCACTTTATCAAAAAAGGGAAAAACTTCAAGATCCTGAAGTCTTCTCCCTTCTTAAGCCCTTTGGATCCAGGGCAGGCACTTGGAACAATGCTAAAAATGCCACTTGTGATGGTCATGACCCACAGTGCAGTGCCTGGGTCTGCATCCCACCTGTGCTCCTTTCCAATCAAAATGAATAAAACTTAAAAAAAACCCTGAGTTGGGCCCGGTGGCATGGCCTAGCGGCTAAAGTCCTCGCCTTGAGAGCCCCGGGATCCCATATGGGCGCAGGTTCTAATCCCAGCAGCTCCACTTCCCATCCAGCTCCCTGCTTGTGGCCTGGGAGGGCAGTTGAAGACGGCCCAATGCATTTGGGACACTGCACCCGCGTGGGAGACCCAGAGGAGGTTCCAGGTTCCTGGCTTCGGATCGGCGCAGCACCGGCCATTGCGGCTCACTTGGGGAGTGAATCATCGGACGTAAGATCTTCCTCTCTGTCTCTCCTCCTCTGTGTATATCTGGCTGTAATAAAAAATGAATAAATCTTAAAAAAAAAAAACCCTGAGTTTTATTAGTCAACTAGAGTCACAATACAATCATTATAAATTTCCCCTTCTGTGTTCATCCCACCAAACACAAAACAGAGCAACATGTCGCGCTGACTTCCCTCATGTGCGTCATCACAGCGGGTCAGTCCTCTGTCACCAGCGTTGGGCCTCTCGGCCTCACAGCCCACACCCACAGAACCGGGGTCTTCCTTCTCAGAAGCACGAGACACCGGCCATGGGATGACACACATGGAATGGTCCAGCCGCCCGGCGGGGAGGAAAGTGTCAAACTTCAGCAAGGTCCAATGTTGATTTTCTGTGTCGGGCAGGAAAAAAGTCGCTGTTCAGTTCATGTTGAGAAATTTCCAGAAATGCTCAGCCAATACAATGAACAAGCCTACTAATAAAGTTACTGCTTTAATGAAGTCATTCCCCACAAGTTCAGTGCCATCCCTTGGAATTTTATTTTTTTATTTTTATTGGACAGATACACAGAGAAGGGGAGACAGATTTTCTGTCTGCTGCTTCACTCGTCAAGTGGCCACAATGGCTGGAGCTGAGCATCCCCTGGGATTTACACAGATGAATCAAATCAAAACCAAAGCACGATGTCATTTTTTAAGAAATATTCCGGTACTGAAAGGGACTGAGGGTCCCCAACTCACCTATGTGATACTGGTACATTGTGTCCAGTGCTCCGGTGGGAGTCATTCCTCCAAAGACATACAGGTGCTTCCCCACGGCTACGGCGGAGTGGGCGGCGCAGCCCACAGGAGCAGCCCCCGTGGGACTAAGCTTCTGCCACTTCATGTCACCTGCCGAGAGAAGACTTGTCTTGGCACAAGTGGGCTACAATGTGGTTTCAGATTGATCCACCACAGTTACAAACACATCGCACTGACAGTCACTAAGAACGGTGAGATGTAACAGAACAGGGGATTACCAGGGTGGGAAGAGGCTTGGTGATCCAGACTCTCACGTGGGCATCCCAGGTGACTGCTGAGGTGCTCTTCAGGGTGCAAGGAAACGCGACCCTATTTTAGGGTGGCCTTCATCTTCAACTGTTCCTTAACTGTCCACAGAGAGGTAAGTGGGTGTGTGTGTGTTTTCATACTGTCAGCTTTTAAGACAGCGACTTCAAAAGTGTCGTTACTGGGCCCAGCGGCGTGGCCTAGCGGCTAAAGTCCTCGCCTTGAAAGCCCCGGGATCCCATATGGGCGCCGGTTCTAATCCCGGCAGCTCCACTTCCCATCCAGCTCCCTGCTTGTGGCCTGGGAAAGCAGTTGAGGACAGCCCAATGCATTTGGGACCCTGCACCCGCGTGGGAGACCCGGAAGAGGTTCCAGGTTCCTGGCTTCGGATCGGCACACACTGGCCCGTTGCGGCTCACTTGGGGAGTGAATCAACAGACAGAAGATCTTCCTCTCTGTTTCTCCTCCTCTGTGTATATCTGGCTATAATAAAATGAATAAAATCTTTAAAAAAAAAAAGTGTCGTTACTTCTGCAGCTGCCCTTTCCTGGAGATGAGGAAGCAGGACCAGACAGACAGACGTGTTCATCCACAGCTTGGGAGTGGCAGGGCGTGACGTGTGCTCAGTGTGGAAGCTAAACCCCGGCTTGGCTACTACAGCAGCGCGTGGCCTCTGAACCCGCCCCTAAGCCGTAAGCGCGTTTCTGAGACATTTTTGTTCTTGTTTTCTTTTTGTGCTTCCTTTTAAATGCATGAGAGGTAGAGAGACAGATGAAGACAGAGCTGTCATTTCTGCTGGCTAACTTCCCAAATGCCTCTAACAGTCAAAGCAGACTTGGGCGTTCAACCCACATCTCCCTTGTGCCCGATGAGAACCCAATTACTGAAGAAATCTGCTGCCTACTACGGTGTGCATTCGCAGGAATTCTGCAGGCATGAGGGGCAGGCAGGGGTCGGACCCAGGAGCTCCAAGATGGCACATGGGCATCTGTAACTGCTAGGCCAAAAGCCTGTCTCCAGCATTTTTTTTCCTAATATTTATTTATTATTGGAAAGGCAGATTTATATAGAGAGAAGGAGAGACAGACAAAGATCTTCCATCTGCTGATTCACTCCCAAAATGGTTGTGACGGCTGAAGCTGAGCTGATCTGAAGCCAGAAGCCAGGAGCTTCTTTCAAAGTCTCCCAGGTAGGTATAGAGATTCAAGGGCTTGGGCCATGCTCTGCTGCTTTCCCAGGTCATAAGCAGGGAGGTAGATCAGAAGTGGAGCAGCCGGGATACAACCTAAGACATGCCGGTGCTATAAGTAGTGGCTTACCCCTTTATGCCACTGCACTGGCCCCATTCAAACAAGCATTTAAATAAGGCAGGATATCAATGGATTTTAAAGGTTTAGAGAACCACTTGTGTAGGTAAAAAAACGCAAAGCAGTTTCTCAGCATTAGAGAAAAGTATTGGGCCAGTGTAACTGCTCAACTGGTTAATCCTCTGTCTGCAAGTGCCAGCATTCCACATGGGCACCGGTGTGCGTTGCTCTACTCTGCTATCCATCTAGCTCCCTGATTGAGGCCTGGGAAAGCAGTGGAGGATGGCCTAAAACTTTATGCCCCTTGTGGAAGACTCCTGGTTTTGGATTGGCTCAACTGGCTGTTATGGCCATTTGGGGAGTGAACTAGCAGATGGACGATCTTACTGTTCGTCCTTCTCTCTGTAAATCTGCCTTTCCAATAAAAGCAAAAACAGAGAGAGGGAGAGAGGAAAGTATTTTGTTCTTAAAAATGAACATTGGGGGCCTGGTGCCATAGCCTAGTGCTAAAGTCCTTGCCTTGCACATGCCATGATCCCAGTTCGTATCTCAGTAGCCCCACTTCCTATCCACCTCCCTGCTTGTGGCCTGGGAAAGCAGTCGAGGTTGGTCCAAAGCCTTCGGACCCTGCACCCGTGTGGGAGACCCGGAAGAAGCTTCGGATTGGTGCAGTTCTAGCCGTGGAGGCCACTTGGGGAGTGAACCATCAGACGGAAGATATTCCTCTCTGCCTCTCCTCCTCTCTGTGTATCTGACTTTCCAGTAAAAAATCTTTTAAAAAATTGAACATTGAGAAGCCGGTATTGTGTGACCCCGGCATCCTCCATCAGAGAGGAGATCTCAGTCCTGGCTGCTCCACTGCTTTTTAATTTTTATAAAAGATTTCTTATAAATAAAATAAAATAAAATAAATGCTGTTCAAGTCCAAGCGCCTGCTAATGTGTATCCTGGGAGGCGGCGGATGATGGCCCAAGTGCTTGGGTCCCTGCCACCCCAGGAGACCTGGCTGGAGCTCCTCTCCTTCAGCCTGATCCAGCGCTGGCTGTGATGGGCGTGTTTGGGAGGAAGCCAGTGGATGGCAGACGGAGATCTCTGTCCTGCTCTTTCCGCCTTTCAAATAAATCAAAATAAATTTTTTTTTTTAGCTATAATCTTTCCTATTATTTTACTCTCTTTTTCTCTCATCAGGCTGCCTGGTTCTGTGAAGATGGCTTCCATCTCTGCTTGCAAGCAGGGACCCAGCAACTCAGGCTGGGAGGCGAGAACCACCCAGTCAGGCCAAAATTCTGGCCAATGCAATGTCCCCTGGCTTCAGATGTCACCTGGTGAGAAAACGTGGGCTTTGGCAAGGCAGCCTCCTGTGCATCAGCGTTCCTGTGCCTTCTGCCCATTGTTCCAATTCGAGCGGCCCGGAGCCACCAGGAAACACGTTCCATTGTCCATGTGACCACTCACAACCAGGCGTGTGCTCGTTACCAGTCACCGTGCTAAGTGCTGGGAAGAGACTGGGAAACAAGAGACAAATCCCCAGCCCTAAGGCAGCACAAGGCCCAAGAGAACAATCCAGAAAGGACCCAGCACTCCAGGGCACACAGGCCCTTCACATGCCCAAAGACAATTCTCATGCACTCCTTGTGTGCCAGTGCTGGAAACCCACCTCCTGACCCACACTGCACCCAAACCCTCAAGGGCTACTGGCTAAAGAACTCCAATTGGGGAACACAAAAGCACAGCAGACTGTGACAAGAGGGCATGGTTGTTGCAGGGATAAAAGATGGTAAACACCTAAGCCCACACTAAGTACTCAGGAGTGCTCTCATCCCCGTTCTTGCTCATTAGTAAAGCTTGGTAGAACAGGCCCAGTGTGATAGTCTAGTGGCTAAAGCCTCACTTTGCATGCCCGGGATCCCATATGGGCAGCAGTTTGTGTCCTGGCAGCTCCACTTCCCATCCAGTTTTGTGCTTGCGGCCTGGGAGGGAAGCAGAGGACGGCCCAAAGTCTTGGGACCCTGCAGCTATATGGGAGAACCAGAAGAGGATCCTGGCTCTTGACTTTGGATCAGCTCAGCTGTGGCTATCGCAGCCACGTAGGGAGTGAAACCACAGATAGAAAATCTTTCTCTCTGTCTCTTCTTCCTTCTGTATGTCTGCCTTTCCAATAAAAATATATTAATATATTAATATTAAGCAGCTCCTTTCCATCCAGCTCCCTGCTTATGGCCTGGAATAGCAGTCGAGGATGGCCTAAAGCCTTGGGACCCTGCACCTGTGTGAGAGACCTGGAGGAAGTTCCTGGCTTCTGGCTTCAGATTGGCGTAGCACCAGCTGTTTTGGTCACTTGGGGAGTGAATCATCGGACGGAGGATCTTCCTCTCTGTCTCTCCTCCTCTCTGTATATCTGACTTTGTAATAAAAATAAATAAATCTTAAAAAAAAAACTTGGCAGAGTCTAGTGAAGATTCTGCCGGCTGGCCAAGTCACCCGCAGGCAAGATCAAGGCCTTTTCAAAGCCACTCCCAAACATTTCGCACTCATCGGCTCCTGTGCCGTCCTCCTGACTTACCTGTGTCAATGCAGTGAAGATCACTGTAGAATGTCTCCCCGGCCAAGCCTCCGTGGATGAACAGCTTTGTCCCTGCTGCCACCATAACATGACCATGCCGTGGGGAAGGAGGACTTCCAAAGGTCTCTGGCTGTGACCACGTCAGAGTGTCTAGGAAAGCAAGGTTCAATGAATCAAAGAGCTAAACCAGGAAGCAAGGAGATGGGAAACACACACAGGGCTCTTGTCACCTCCTGGGAGGCAGCAATGCTACAAGCAGGTGGAGACTGGGAAGTCATTCACCCCAACTCACTAACCTAGCCCAGCCTCCCTCCCTCACCAGCCTGTGCCTGGGCACTTTCAGAGCCACAGAACGCACCAACTGACACGCCCATTCTACTTGGCATCAGGAAGCCAGCCTTTGCCCTGCAGTTAGAGTTCACTAATCAGACTGGTCTCCGATTGCAGCCATTCTGTTGTGGAAGACAAGATTTTATTCTTTTTTAAAGGGTGAGTAGTAGCCCATACTTCATTTACACTAAAATTCCTTTGGTCATCAGTGGACATCTGATTTCATCTCTTAGTTATTGTGACATGAGCTACTGTAATAAACACGGGGGTACAGATAACTCTGAAATGCTGATTTTATTTCCGTTGGATACATTCCCAGGAGTAGGATGGCTGGGTCACATGGCAGATCTATTTTCAGGTTTCTGAGAAATCTCTACACGATCTTCCATAATGGTTCTACTAGTTTACTCTCCCACCAACAGTACACTGAGGTGCCTCTTTCCATTTGCAAAAAAAAAGTAGTAATTAATATATACAGAGAGTACCAAAAAATGTAATGAGTATGAGTGAAATCTTGAGATTTTGGGCCCAGTGAGGTAGCCTAGTGGCTAAAGTCCTCGCCTTGCACACAACAGGATCACATATGGGCGCCAGTTCTAGTCCCAGCGACCCCACTTCACATCCAGCTCCCTACCTGTGGCCTGGGAAAGCATTATAAATTAATGCTTTGAATTATGAAATAGAATATGTAAAAAATAAAATAAAACATGTGATTGTGAAAAATTAAGACAAAAATCAGGGCCCATTGTGAAGACTCAATTGGCTAATCCCCTCTTCAAGGACCAGGATCCCATGTGGGCACTTGCCCAAAAAGCAATACTATTAAAAAAAAAAAAAAATGAGAACTGCTTTGTAAGATAATGCCAAGGAAAGGACAATGTAGTGGTGTAACGGGTTAAGCTGCCTAAAGTGCCAGCATCCTGTATGAATGCTGATTTGGGCCCCAGCTGTGTCCCTCCCAGCCAGCTCCCTCCTTGTGGCCTGGGAAAGCAGTCGAGGATAACATAGGTGTTTGGGCTCCTGGAACCACATGGGAGACCTGAAAGAGCTCCTGGTCCCCAGCTTCCAATCAGCTCAGTTCCGGACATTGTGGCCATTTGCCAAGTGAAACCGCACACGGAAGAATCCTCTCCCTGTCAGTCTGCCTTTCAAATACGATAAATAGTTTTTTAAAAATATGTCATTCAATGTTTGCACCATTTCAACTCAGTAACTGCACTTCTTAACATCTATTCTGCTTAAATGTTTGTGTCTCATGTAAATGTCCAGCAACATGAATTCAAGGTCAGCAAAAAGTACATCTGTAGGGGAATTACGGCAGGAGGAACACCCACAGAGGCTGCTTTGCACGCATATTGGTCCTGACTTGACGTATGAGGAGGTAGTAATAGTAGCAGTTAATACTTACTAGGTACTTCCAATGTGCCAGGCAGTGTGTTGTGCAGAATAACATATTATCTCAATGAAACTTTACAACTCTCCATGATAGACTATTATAAACTTCATTTTACAAACCAGCCGGCCAAGACCCAGAGCCTTCAGACTCTTGGTCTGAAGCAGCACAAAGCATTGTCGGATCTGGTTTGTGGTCAGGCCATCTGAGTTCGCAGTTTAGGCATGTAATTAACATCTACTAACCCCGTGCCCCAAGAGGAAGCCACACAATCCTATTTACAATTGGATTACTTGGGCCCAGCGCCGCGGTCTATTGGCTAAAGTCCTCGCCTTGAATGCCCTGGGATCCCATATGGGCGTTGGTTCTAGTCCCGGTAGCTCCACTTCCCATCCAGCTCCCTGCCTGTGGCCTGGGAAAGCAGTCGAGGACAGCCCAAGGCTTGGGACTCTGCACCCGTGTGGGAGACCTGGAAGAAGTTCCTGGCTCCTGGCTTCGGATTGGCATAGAATCGGGCGTTGTGGTCACTTGGGGAGTGAATCATCGGACGGAAGATCTTCCTCTCTGTCTCTTCTTCTTTCTGTATATCTGACTGTAATAAAATAAATAAATCTTAAAAAAAATAAATCTAAAAAAAAAATTGGATTCCTTGTGTGTGGTCTAAAAGCTTTTGTGTCATTTTTTTAAAAAATCAGAAAACTCATCTATAGGTGTATATTTAGAAACATGTTTGACCAGTACTTAAGGAAGTCTGAAAGGAACTGGTGGGGACTATTCTCTGTGTCCATCTGTCTCAGGAGCAGCACGGACAGGTTAAAGGGATGACTGTTCCTGTACAAAGTGTATTCTGTACATTTTCTAAAGTGATTGTCTCAACCGTGTTTAGTACAAAGTTTGTAGTGGGAAGTTTGTAGCTAAGGGACACACCAGTGAGGCCTCAACGTGAGACCCTCAGTCCATACTTGCGTCAAACACATGCAGCTTGACGTCCCGCACGGGCTGGGCTCCTCTCTCTCCTCCCCCAAAGACGTACAGCCGGCTCCCGATGGCTGCCGAGGAGGTGTGGAATGTCCGCGGAGATGGGGGCAGACTCGTCACTTCCGGTGTGGTCCAAGACCTGCTTTCTGATTTGAGAGAAGATGGACACCCAGGCTAAGATCTTGACTCTTGGGCCGAATGAGATCACTTTTCCATCTAATCCCATATTCACATACACAAATGTCAAGCAGGGAGGCTGGTACTTAGAATTTCCCAAACAGACCAACATTTTCCAGAGCCACAAGTATAAGCAAGAATAAGGTACAGTGTTGGTGTGGTGGTATAGTCAGCCAAGCTTTAGCCTGTGGCGCTGGCCTCCTATATAGGTACCAGTTCAAGTACTGCTATTCCACTTCTGATCCAGCTCCCTGCTAATGGCCTAGGAAAGCAGTGGAGGATGGCCCAAGTCCTTGGGTGCCTGCACCCATGTGGGAGACTCAGAAGAAGCTCCTGCCTCCTGGCTTCTGACTAGCCCAGCTCCAGTGATTGTGGCCATGTGAGCAGTGAGCCAGAGAATGGAAGGTCTCTGTCTCTCTCCTCTTTGTAATGCTGCCTTTCAACAAAAACAAACAAAATCTTTTGAAAAAATGTTTAACATAAAATAAGGACGTTCAAATTGCTTTCAGAGGACTTGGCGCTCTCTGAATTCTATTCTGTTTTGCTGATGGGCTTCGCCTATGCCCCATTCAGAGGAGCCCCACACCTTCCAAAACCCATGCCCACTGTGATGCCGGGGCCCAAATGCAGGAGCCCAACCTGCCAAAACCCATGCCCACTGCGATGCCGGGGCCCAAATGCACCACCTGTGCGTTTTAGGACATACAGCAACATATCTGGTTCTACCCATTAGATGCAAGAGGCACACTCTACACACACTGCGATAACCAGAAATGTTTCTAGGTATGGCCTAATGTCCTCTACGGGGTCTAAGTGCCCCCACTGGAGATCTGGATGATCTGGGCTCTGGATACTCTCTGTCACCTCCCTTCTCCACAAACTTGTCTATATGACATAGCTGGTTTCTGAAATCTTCTCCAGCTTTGACATTTAAGGAGTTGGTAATTGTATATATTACTGGGAAAAAATACAACTTTATTATTTTCAGATTTCACTGTAAGTTGGAATTCTTATTATCTATGAGGTAGGTAGAGCTAAATGGATTAATCAGTGCAATTAATCCAAATATACTATAATTATCACTGGCTTTATGTATGCATGTAAATAAAGCAATGTTGGGCTACTTACCAGGGTTCAGGACTTGTACACAGTTCCGATTGCCTGACTGGTTGGCACCTCCAAACACCCAGATGCTGTGAGGGGTGCAGGAGGGAGTGAAGCTGGCGTGCTCATACCGGGGCAGAAGGCCCTCCAAGCGGGCCTGGGCCCATTGGTGTGCACCTAGAAAACAGGTCACCAGTCCTTAGATCGGAGGCTGCTAACTGTCTACAGATTGACAGCTTGTGGAGAGACATGCCAAGAGCCCACAGGAATAGCCAGCAGGTCACTTTGAGCGAAAATGGTCAAGCCCCAAAAGGTTTGGCATCAGACGCTTCAGGGCACTGCCAACCTCGTCCACAAATCCTCTTTGGAAAAGAAACTTCCTCCATCCTCCCAATCACCTGGGGAGATCCTGGAAGACGCATTCCTGCTTGATACCAGAAGTGGTCACCTGACTCAAAGTGGGTCAATCAGATCCACTGCCTCTATGCTCTCACAGGGATGTGCTGGTTTTCTGCCCTTGACTTTTGTCAAACATTCCTGTAGCTATGTCATTTCTCTTTTCATTGCTGGCTTAAGGATTTCTGTTTTCCGCAATAAATGAGTTCTGACTAAAACGAGTTCACAGAATATAAATACTTATTAGAAATGATATTATTTGAGACCCAGAGAAACACAGGCAGAAGCAGAGGTGAGGGAGGAGAGAGGGGTAGAGACAGAGAAGAGAGAAGGAAGAAAGAACAAGCAAGAAAGAATTCCTCCCTTCTGCTTCACTCCCCCTAACGCCCATAGCAGCTCGGGCTGGGCCGGTTTCAACCAGGAGCCTGGGGAGCTTAACCCAGGTCTGTTACACAGGGTGGCAGTGCCTCAGCTACTGCAGCCATCAGCACTGCCCCCCAGGGGCACTGGAAGAAGCGAGAATTTTTAATTTTTGGAGCTGAAATTTAAACCCAGGTGACTCTGGTGTAGGATGTGGGTGTCTCAGCTGGCATCCCAACGGCTAGGCCAAACAGTTGCCATCTATTGCTTATTTTACTTAGTAAACCACTTAGCTAGGACTGTTGGGAATCACGTTGTTAGAGTACAGATGCCAAGCAAAGCAAATTATCATGCCCACTTGACAGGACACTGAGGCCTGGATGATGGACGACTTAGACAGTTTGGCTGGGATTACGAAGTCAGGAATGGGTTGTAATAGATATGTAACTGCACTAGGCAGTGAGCAACTTGAACCCTGGGAGGGATTTAACTTACCTTGGATTTCCTGGTGCAGAGAGCAGACACTCCAATGCCCAGACAGGACTCAAGATGATGATGGCACATTGGCACATCAGAGAATGAGAGCCCCGAACGCAGGCGGGAGCTCAGTTCAAAGAACTGTTACTGTGCAATTAGAAGTCCTCTTACTGCTGTCACCTTCCAGAATGATCCGTACACGCACAAACTACTTCCAGATATAAGCTCCTGCACATTTGCTTTAATACTTTTTTTTATTACTTTTTTTAAAAAAGGATTTATTTATTTTTATTACAAGGTCAGACACACAGAGAGGAGGAGTGACAGAGAGGAAGATCTTTTGTCCGATGATTCAGATTGGTTCAGCTCTGGGGAATGAATCAAGATTTTCCTTTCTGTCTCCCCTCTTCTCTGTATATCTGACTTTCCAATAAAAAGAAATAAATCTTTATAAAAACAAATAGACAGGGCCCAGCGGTGTGGCCTAGCGGCTAAAGTCCTCGCATTGAAAGCCGGGATCCCATATGGGCGCCGGTTCTAATCCTGGCAGCTCCACTTTCCATCCAGCTCCCTGCTTGTGGCCTGGGAAAGCAGTTGAGGACGGCCCAATGCCCAGTGCATTGGGACCCTGCACCCGCGTGGGAGACCCGGAAGAGGTTCCAGGTTCCCAGCTTCGGATCAGCGTGCATCGGCCCGTTGCGGCTCACTTGGGGAGTGAATCATCGGACGGAAGATCTTCCTCTCTGTCTCTCCTTCTCCGTGTATATCTGGCTGTAATAAAATCAATAAATCTTAAAAAAAAAAAAACCAAATAGACAAAAAAATGAGACTACCTGGCTAGCCATGGAAAACACCTTGGACAATGGGTGTCAAGTCAGGATATTGTAAGTCTAACTAAGAAATAGCTCCACACTGTGGTAGTGGTAGCGGAAATGATAAGCAATTATGAAGATGAGCGACATTACGAACTTGGTGGTTAACTGGCTCTATTTATATTTTCCTAGAAAATTATTTCTTGGATGAATGGCTGGATGGTCAGGCCTCCATAAGGATTCTCTTCCTAAGAGAGGGGGGCACTTATCAGGTAGATGTGTGCCAGGAGCTTGCAGAGATCTTTGGGACCTGTCCATAGCAATTTTTTTAAAGATACATTTATTTATTTGTTATTGGAAAGTCAGATTTACAGAGAGAAGGAGAGAGAGAGAGAATGATCTTTCATCCATTGGTTCACTCCCCAAGTGGCCACAACAGCTGCAATTGAGCTGCTCTGAAGCCAGGAGCCAGGAGGGTGCAGGGTCCTGAGGCTTTGGGCCATCCTTGGTTGCTTTAGCAGGCTATAAGCAGGGAACTGGATGGGAGGTGGAGCAGCTGGGACATGAACTGGTGCTCATATGGGATTCCGGCGTGTGCAAGGCAAGGATTTAGCCACTAGGCTACTATGCCAGGCCCATTTGGTGCTGTTTTATAGAGGAACAAACTTGCTGCCCTGCCTGAACTGTCATGCTTAGCAATGCTGACGTCACGGTCCATGCACAAAGCCAGCTGTGCCCCACAGCCTCGGGGCTTACCCAGATCCATGGTGTGCACATCCGAGAAGCTTCTGCTTGGATTTGCTCCCCCAACAATGAAGATCTTCCCTCTCTTGTCACCACTAACAGGAGGTAAATATGAGCAGCTGTGGCCAACTCGAGCACAGGGGATCTCTCCGGATGGAGTCAAGGTGTACCTGACAAAGGAAGAAGTAACCAGAAGGCCTGAACAGAGAACAAACAGCATGTTCTTTCCATTCCTAAGAAGTGGCGACAATGAACAGTCTCCCGTGTGGACATTTAACATTGCCTGCAGCCGAGTAGCACCTCCATGATCCTGGGGACAACACCTGCCCTTAGCTCACAGCTCTCAACTTTTTCAGCTCTGTCACAATTTCATCTTATGCGGCCACACTGGGCTAGTGACCACTCCTATCTGGTAGTCTGAGAAACACAACCAGCAGTAGTGACTGTATGTCCTAGCACAAGATGGTGGCAAGGACTGGGGTTTGTGAACTCAGAGTGAGTTCAAATCCTAGCTCAGGTATTCTCCAGTGTGGGAACCTTTGTGAACTTCGATTGCCTCATTTTCACAAATGAGAACAGATAAAGTTCTTGTCTTGAAGGTGGATGGTGAAGACTGAGATACGGCCTCGCAGGCGTGCAGGAAGAGATCCAGCCAATGGTGGGGACAGCCTGATGTGCATTTATAGAAACCTACAGCCACAAGGCTCCTGTCAGCAGATAGATTCTCCTGAATTTGCTAATTTTAAGAGCCTTTCTAGAGTACTCACAGAGCTTACCCTATTAGAAACCAAAACCATGGGCCCAGCATGATAGCGTAGTGGTTAAAGTCCTGCCTTGAAAACACCAGGATCCCATATGGGCGCCGGTTCTAATCCTGGCGGCTCCACTTCCCATCCAGCTCCCTGCTTGTGGCCTGGGAAAGCAGTCAAGGACGGCCCAAAGCCGTGGGACCCTGAACCCGCGTGGTAGACCCGGAAGAAGCTCCTGGCTCCTGGCTTCAGATAGGCTCAACTCCAGCCATTGCGGCTGCTTGGGGCGTGAACCATTGGATGGACGATCTTCTTCTGTGTTCTCCTGCTCTCTGAATATCTGCCCTTCCAATAAAAATAAATTAATCTTTTAAAAAATCCAAAGCCAGGGTTTTGGGGAAAAAAATCAAATAAGTATCTGAGTCATTCCATTCTGAAAAGTTATTCTGAATATTCCTTGAGAAAACAATTCAAGCCCAGTTGGGGAGAGAATCAGCAGATGGAAGATCTTCCTCTCTGTATATCTGACTTTGTGATAAAAAATAAAATAAACTTTATTTTTTTAAGAGTGCTTGGCACAGGCAGAAGGATCAGCACAAACAGGTCCCAAGTGCGGCAGCTGCACAACATGGGCAAGGATGGCAAGAACAACCGTATGAGGAACAAGGTTTGCAGTTGGAAAGATGGGCAGGAATGGATTCTGCAGAGCCCTGCTTGAGGAGTCTGGTTTTATTCTAAGACCAATAGGGAAGCACAAAAGGGCCCTAAAACTAGGAAACACCATGATTACAATGTACTTCAGGCCTCGCATTGCATGGATCACCGAAGTGGGAGGATCTCCTTCAACGCCAAGGCAAAGGTGCCCTCCCCCAGCAGCCTTCTGTGAGCCCAGCTGCAGCACAGACCTTCCCTCATCACTATCACCTGCTCTTCTGCAGCTGACACCACCCAGGCCTGGCTGCCTTTGGACCCCAAGGCCCCACAGAGCAGCTGCCTGTCAGACGCGTGTGGGATGCTGAATGAAGTTTGGTCAAACGAGCCACCAGTGAAGCCAGCTTCAGGCAAACCAGACTCCCTAAACAATCTTAAAAACGAGTTGCAGCTTGGGGGACCGTCAGCATGGGAGCTAAGGCTGGCAGCTGGCCAGTGCCTTACTCTCCTAATAAGAGGATTTTAATAAAATCAATATCTGCTCTGTGAAAACGATCACGCCCTTCCTCCGAAGGCCTTCTTAGATGGTTGGATTTTAATTACTGAAAGCCGCAGTTTCATCCCGATTTTTTCATTTATGACCAAATCTGTTAGGAAACTACTTATAAATTACAAAGTTAGATTTTTGCGTCTGAATTCTTCCTTACCATGTTGCTTTCCTGGGCTTGTCTCCAGGCTCCAAGATTGGCAGCTGCTTCATGGTGTCCTGTACACATGAAAAAAAAGCAATTTGAGATATTTATGATGGTCTTCTTCATAAAATACAAAACAAATCCACTCATCTCTCTTTGACATCTTTCCTGTTGAATGTAGCACTTTCTAGCACCTGATTACACTTTTAATAATTTATTTATTTGAAAGGCAAAGTTATAGCGAGCGTGCAAGAGAGATCTTCCATCTGCTGGTTCACTTCCAAAAAGGTTGCAACAGCCCCAGCTGTTCAGGCCAAATCCAGGAACCAGAAATTCCATCTGGCTCTCCCATGTGGATGGCAGGGGTCCAAGAACTTGGGCCATCTTCTATGGCTTTTCCAGACACATTAGCAGGGACCTGGATCAGATGAGGTGTGGTTGGGACTCGAATGAAAGCGGCCTATGGGATACCAGCTTTACAAGCAGCAACTTCATCTGTAGTGCCAAACACTGTTCCCATACCTGATTAATTTAAATAAGCACCACGGCTTTTTTTTTCTTGAGATTTATTTATTTATTTGAAAAGGTTATAGAGAGAAGGAGAGATAACAGAGAGGGATGTCTTGTATCCACTGGTTCACTCACCAAATGGCCATAATGGCCAGACCAAAGCTAGGAACCAAGCACTTCAACCAGTCTCCCGAATGGGTACAGGAACCCAAGTACTTGGGCCACCTTCTACTGCTCTCCCAATCACATGAGCAGGTAGACGCTCAGAAGTGGAGGAGTTGGGACTCAACCTGGTGCCCACATGCATGGCAGCATGGCAGATCGTGTTTTAACCTGTTTTGTCCCAGTGCCAATCCTATCATCAACTTTTTGATATAGCCTTATAGTTGTGAGACAACCATAACATAACTTTCTTAACATGGTTACAAGAGTTTTATGGTGAAAGATATGTTTTTATTTTTAATTTTCATGGGAGGAATTGTATATATCAAAATAAAATTTTAGAATTTTATCTACATTTACCAGAAATAAAATAGGCACTGTGAGGCACAGCAAGTTAAGCTGCCTCTGGTGTTGCCAACACAGCATTCCGGAGAGCCAGCTCAAGTGTCAGCTACTTCTAAATTTCCATCTAGTTTTTCACTACAGCTTCCCATGTGTGTCCTAGCTGTTCCACTTCCAGCTCCCCGCTAATAAAGAGCAGCAGAAGATGGCCCAAGTACGTGGGTCCCTGCTCCCGGCCCAGTTCCTGCCTTTGTGGCAATTTGGGGAGTGAACCAATAAATGGATGGCTCACTCCCCAAATGGCCATAATGGCCACAGATGAGTTCATCCGCAACCAGAAGCCAAGAGGTTTTTCCAGGCCTCCCATGTGGGTGCAGGAGCCCAAGGACTTCAACCATAGCAGGGAGCTGGATGGGAAGTGGACCTGCCGGGATTAGAACAGGCGACCATATGAGATTCTGGTGCGTTCAAGGCGAGGACTTTAGCTGCTAGGCTACACTGCCAGACAGAAAAGTAAAGTAAATCTTAAAAAAAAAAAAAAAAAAAAAAAGTGCGATGTTCAATTCTGGCTACTCTGCCCTGGCCCAAGTGCTTGGGTTCCTGGCTCCTGGCTTCACATCTGGGGGGAGATACAGCTTAAAGATGATTCTCCCTCCCTACCTCACTGTGTTATTCTGGCCTTTCCAACAAATACATCTTATATAAATAAATACATGAGTAAAAATCACTGGAATGGATTCTAGATTAGATTCCACTAAATTCCTAACGCGCAGGGCATGGTTGGAATTCAATTTAGAGAGCCTACCAACCGACCCAGCCTAAGGAGTGGAATTAAGTGTTAACAGGCCCAGGGATCTAACAGGCGGATCGCAGGGCGGCCGTGGCCACAAACTGTCGACCCCAACCCCGGAGAGGGGGATGGGCTGTGCTGCGCGGGGACCCCCTCCCCCGCCTCCTCCCACAGGGCACCCCCGCGAGGCTGCTCTCTCCAGGGGCTAGGAGACCCGATCGAAATGGATCGGGCGGGCGCCTTTCGGCCAACGAGCCCAGGCTGGACCCCAATGAGGCCCTGCCTCGTTCATTCCTCCTGGCTCAGGCCCCTTTGCTAAGGGAAGCTGTTGCTCAGGCCCCGGAAACCCCAACCCCGGACCACGTTACCTGCGGCGGCTGCAGCCGGTGGCGGGCCTTGGCTCCGCCCTGCGGGGACGGACCTTGGCTCGGCGCACCGCCCCCGGGCCCGGAAGAACGCGGGGGCCAACAGCTCCCCTTGCGCCGGGCTTAGGGTGCCCGCCGGGCCTCCCTCGCCGGGCCTCCTTGGCAACGAACCACTTGGCAGCGTACTGGGCTGGGCGTCTACTTGGGTGACCCGAATTCCCCGGAGCAGCACGCTGCACGTTTTCAGTAAGAGCAATGGGTTCTGGAGCGGAGAGCTCAGGGTGCATTGCTACCCATGCCATCTGTCTGCAGTGGGATTTTGGAGGCCTTGGCACGGCTGGGGCGGCCCCCAGCAGAGGGGTGCTGAGAGACCACACAGCCCCTTGGCCTGCTGTTCATCATCCAAGAGAGAGAGGCACAAAGGCAAGTGACTAGGGGGCGATTGTAAGGAGTGCCAAGATTGAAGGGTTGACAGGTGAGCGGCTCCTTAGGTTTTAGGAAGGAGGTTTTACCCTGCTCCACCTGCGGGAAGACATGGGCTGCACTGGCCGCTGGCAAACACAGAAGCCCAGGTGTGCTGGTCTTGGCTGCAGGCACATTCATCTTGAGTAGTGCTGAGCCAGCTCCTAACCATGGGTTTTCTGCGGCTTTGAGACATGTTGCTGAGGGAGCAAGAGGTTAAAATCAGGGCAGACTAACTCCATCACACAGCTTTGACAGCACAGACACAGTAAGCCAAACGGGATGGGATCCCATTCTAATGAGTACTCGCCAATGGACAAGATTGAGCAATTGACTGTAACGGGTTGGAAAGGATTCCATTCAATCGTCCATACCTTCACATTAAATGATGGATAACCACTACTTTAGTTCTTCTGACTTTCCAATAAGAAATAAATCTTTGAAAATCTGCCTTTCCAATAAAAATGAATATTTTTTAAAGATGTGTTTATTTTTATTGGAAAGTCAAATTTACAGAGAGAAGGAGAGTCAGAATGATTTTCTGTCAGCTGATTTGCCCTCCAAGTGACTGCAACGGCCACTTTGAAGTGACTGCAACTGCTGATTTGAAGCCAGGAGCCAGTAGCCTCCCCTGGTCTCCCATGCAATGCAGGGTCCCAGGACTTTGGCCCATTCTCCACTGCTTTCTTAGACCATAAGCAGGGAGCTGGATGGGAAGTGGAGCAGCTGGGATACCAGTCAGCACTCATATGGGATCCCAGCACATGCAAGACAAGGACCTCAGCCACTAGGCTACTGCGCTGGGCCCAAAATAAATCTTCAAAAAAGACATAAAGATGCCTCTGGACTAGGGCCCTGGGTGGCTTGGTCTCTCTGCCAGCTGCTCCCTGTGCTCGACTCGTCTGTCTGGTGCTCAAATGGAACGTTGCTTCTCCTCCCGCGTTGTGCCCGTTTCATGACTCATCATTGCCCCAGGACACCTGCCCGAACTCATCTCACCAGCTTGCCTGCGACAGTTCCCTCAGAGGACTCCCATTTTTCCACAGCGGTTGTGTCGTAGGAAACATTTGAGGTCGGAGGCAGGGCTCCCAGACCACAGAGCTGTGTGAGCACGAGTTCGACACCAGGCTCTTGTGCTAACCACCTAACCGTGATGCTTGGCATGTTCACTTTCTTTGCCGAACCCTGGTTTCTTCGTCTATGGCATGAGGACAGTGATGCCTACCGGGCAGACAGGATTTGAGAAATATTTTCTCACTTGGAGCCATAACCAAAATTTGATAAAATGAAATTTTTAAAAATAATCTCTTTTTTTTATTTGAAAGGCAGAGTTACACATAGAGAGGAGACAGACAAAAGGAGAGATCTTCAACCTACTGGTTTACTCTACAAATGCCCACAATAGCCATGGCTATTCCAGGCCAAAGCCAGGAGCCATGCGTTTCATCAGGATCTCCAATATGTGTGCAGAGGCCTAACCACTTGGGGCATCTTCTGCTGCTTTCCCAGGCACATTGGCAGGGAACTGGATTGGAGGTATACTTGCAGGCAGGACTTGAACTGGTGCCTATATATGGGACACTGGTATTGCAGGTGGCAGCTTAACGTGGTATACCACTGTAGTTCTCCTTACTGCTTGACTATATACTGTTTCAAATACTGGAGTCTGTTTGCATCTCCCTAATACTGACAAAGAGCCTCGGAATACTCAGTCACCGCCATTTTTTTAAAACTTTTTGTTTTTTAAAGACTCATTTTATTTTTATTGGAAAGTCAGGTATACAGAGAGGAGGAGAGACAGAGAGAAAGATCTTCCATCTGTTAATTCACTCCCCAAGTGACCGCAACAGCTGGAACTGAGCTGATCAAAAGCCAGGAGCTAGGAGTTTCTTCCAGGTTTCCCAAGTGGGTGCAGGGTTCTAAGGCTTTGGGCGGTCCCCGACTACTTTCCCAGGCCACAGGCAGGGAGCTGGATGGGAAGCAGAGCTGCTGGGAGTAGAACCATGGCCCATATGGGATCCTGGGGCATTTAAGGCAAGGACTTAGCTGTTGGGCTACTGTGCCAGGCCCACAAGTGTTTTGTTTTCCAAAAGGAAAGCCAAGATGTGTTCATGAACACCTTGAGGGAGATTTTTGCTCAGAGCAGCAGAATACTCCTGGGTTTTTGGGCCAATGTCAAGGTGCTACACTACAATGGAAAACAGGAAGAGGTCTGTGGGCAAAAGATGTTTTCATCATGAGACCTTTGTGGCTAAGGCTGCCTTTCCATCATTGCCTTCTGCACCACAGTGTCAGCTGCACACTGTCTCCAGTAACCCCCAGTGTGACCATATCTCCTGCCCTGTGTTCCATGGATGCTTTCCTTGGGGAAGTGAAAGGCGAGGTTCACTGTGAGAGGCGGCTCTGCAACAGGGAGCTTCTCACCGCAGGATCGTCCTGCCACCTCTCGTGGGAAGGGGACACTCCCAACCTACTCCTGGACACATCAGCAAGGGACACAGTGAAGGCTGCTGACACCTTCCCTTGCAGCTCATGTCCACACATGTCCACTGGCCTTCTTTCCCATTTCTGAGAAAGTCTCTTGAGCAGGATATATTTCCAATGATTGAGGTTCTTCAGAGATGAAAAGTAAATCGGCAGCTTTCCAAAGAGGGTTGCACACAAACAAAAAAGCAAGCCAGCTAGGGACCAGTGTTTTAGCTGATCAGGTTAAGCAGACACCTGTATCACAGGCATCCCATATGGAGGTGCTGGTTTGAGTTCCAGTTCTGCATCCAGTCCAGCTCCCTGCTAACGTGCCTCCGGAAGCAGAGGAAGATGGCTCATGTGCTTGGGAGAGCTCAGTCTGGACCACCCGAAGCTGGAGCCATCTGTGGCATGACCACTGGATGGAGCATCTTGTGCTCTTTCCCACTGCTTCTCTCTGCTCATTTCGCCTTCCAAAGAAATAAACTTGCTTTTTGTGAAAGGTCTTTAGGGTACTACCAGCATGGTAGTCCAACGGCTAAAGTACTCACCTTGCATGTGGCAGGATCCCATATTGACACTAGTTCTATTTCCAGCAGCCCCACTTCCCATCCAGCTCCCTGGTGTGGCCTGGGAAAGCAGTCGAGGATGGCCCAGAACTTTGGGACCCTGCACCTGTGTGGAAGACCCGGAAGAGGATCTGGGCACCTGGCTTTGGATTGGCTCAGTTCTGGCTGTTGTGGCCACTTGGGGAGTGAATCAGCGAACGGAAGATCTTTCTTTCTGTCTCTGCTTCTCTTTGTAAATCTGATCTGCTTTTCCAATAAAAATAGATTTAAAAAAATTTTAAGGCAAAGAATAATAGCATCTTTTCCTCTATTGGAATTTTAATTTTTTGTTATCCTTTTTTCTTCAAATTCCTAAACATTACTACTTCAGGAAGTTCTTTCCATCCATGGCATACACAAAACTAACATATTGTACACAACTCTGGCCCAGATATTATGTAAAGTCATGTTTATGTAACAAGATTATTCTGATTTCTGAATGAAACCAACATTATTATCACCTCCAGACTGCAGCTGAGAACATCTGGCCACAGGAAGGTTAAAGCACTATGTCCAAGTCCTCTGGCAAGCAGTGGAGCCTGGCCATGAACTTGGCCATCTGTGCCAAGGTCTGGACGCTTCCCTGTCACTGTGTACTAGTCGCATTGTATACTTTTGAGATTTGATCTTCGCTGTGTTTACTGTGTGTCTTGTAAAGAGAATGAGCCCCATGAGGGCAGCGGCCCCTGGCTCATTCGCAAAAGCAATCTAGGCATTGTGTAACAGCTTGCCAAGCCACCACAGGAAGGAACGCCCCTGGGTGCGACACGCTGTGCTTCTCCACAGACTTTTGGCAGATAATCTTCCTTTGAGATAACTTTATAGTAAAGACCAATTGGGGAAAAAAAGAGTGAGACGAAGAATTGGACTCGTTCAAGATCTTGTGTAACTTTGGTTAGCGGCCCTTAAGACAGGTTTTAGGGCAAGAGGATTCGGAGGAGAGTCTCATAAGCAACAAGCACTTATTAGCGTCTGTTACTGAGAAAGAAACGTTTATTTGACAGAGAAAGAGAGGGAGATGAGATGGACCTGGTTTACTGCTCCAGGTGGCGCAGGCCACAGCCAGGCAGCAGGGACTTCACTCGGATGTCACACATCGGCAGCAGGGACCCAAGATCTGGCCGTCTTCTACCACCTCTCCAAGCACATTCGCAGTGAGCTGGACAGGAACATGTTACCATCCTGCCACCGTGGTCCGTTCCTATAAAACAGCAGTGTTCACCTTCGGGCTCTCATCTTCGTCCTTGCCTCACTTGGCTCCCACCAAACTGCTATTTGCATCTTTGGGCTTCCTCACCAGCTCCCCCAAGAACTTCCCGCAGGCGTCTGGCTGGATAACTCCTCTTCTTGGTGGCTCTTTAAAACTCTTGTCTTCTTTCCTCCGCTGTGGCTTTCCCCTCTAGTACCTATCATGTTGTCATGTGTAACATTTATTATGGTGTCTTCCTCTTCTGAGTGTTAAGCCTCAGATCGAGGATACACATCCCTGTGGTGTGTACTGGGTTTTCCCTGTGCTTGGCGAGTAGCTGGCGCTGCTCAACAAATAGATGTGGAATGAATGAATGCATGTTCACGCAAAGGACCAAACGCCCTGTCCTCAAGGGGACTCCCAGAGACCCATGCTTAAAGCCAGCAGACCTATTTTCCCATCTTGCCTTCCCTGTGAGACTCGCGGACTCCAAACCGTTTTCCTCGCAATCATGAAAAGAATCAATAGGGGAAGGGTGTGCAAGAGGGACACAGCCAGATGCAAACAACAACAAAAGACCTACAGCCTCGGGTCTAAGGAGAGCTTTGAGGCTTCTTTCCTTATCTCCAATACCAGAGCATTCGGAGCTTGGCGTCCCCGCCGCGGGTTTAAGGCAAGGTTTTCACAGGTTGCTAACGGCTTTCTATGATCGAGCTTACCACTTTTTAAGTGAAGATGTTCTGTTGAGGGAGGGCTTAAAAGGATCGGAATGAGCCACCACGGAATGGTTGGGTCACCTTCTGGGCCGAGATGCCTCCGACAGCCCTCGCACCGTCGGAGGTGAAGTAAGAAGGGGAGGGGAAAGAAAAAAAAGACAGACGCGGGCTCCAACAGGAGACTACAAATCCCAGCAAGCTCCGGGACAAGGCTACTACGGGTCCCAGCAGGGTCCGTTCGCGAAACGGAGGCGGCTGGGGAGTGGGGTGGCGCGGAGAATCAGGTCACGCTTGAACGTCGCTGCGCAGACGCCACTCAAGGGGCCGGACGTGACGCAGGGAGAGTTCCGGCTTCGGCCTCCGCCGCCGCCGCCGCCTCCACTGCCGCTGTTGCCGGCAGAGCCACCGCGGCTGGTTCTTCCTAAGATGGCGCCGCTAGACCTGGACAAGTATGTGGAGATAGCGCGGCTGTGCAAGTACCTGCCGGAAAACGACCTGAAGGTGAGGCGGGCCGTGGCGGCGGGGCTCGCCCCTTCCGGCTGTGGGGCGCCCGCCGGTCCCTCCCGCGGCTGTCCAGGCGGACCTGGGCTGGGCGTCCGGCGGGGTCGCGGGGGTGCTGTCCTGGCCCCCGGCTGACAGCAGGGGTACCGGCGGCTCCCCACCTCGGAGGCCCCTGAGGTCCGGGCGGCGTGAGCGGCTGCCACCTGCTCCCGGGGCCAGGAGCCCCGGTGGCCCTTGTCTTTGAGCTCATTTCATCGGGCATCTTGCGATGCTGTAAGTGGTGGTCCCCTGACACCGCTTCGCTAAGTGTTCTTTTTTGCTTGATTTTGTGTGTGTGTGTGTGTGTGGAGTGGGAGTTAGACTTTTTGCTTGTTACTGACAAGTGCGAGTAACTGGGTATATGGTTGCGACTTCGTAGTATCTGCACACAGGGAGCGCTTTGAGCCTTGGCAGGCTTTTTTTTTTTGTAAAGTGCTTCTGTGCGCCGTTAGACACCAGCGTTTGGGGTTCTGGCACCGTGCATCCGCTAGTGCTCGGGTCTCATTTGTCGTGTGAACTTTGGCGCTGTGATGGAGCTGTTGGAGTTGTTTTTATGCTTTGGGTTTTAAACAGCTTTGTCTTTGGCAGTGAATGTCAGAAGGAAGGTGTTAGTGTGTGTCTCTGTTTACGCCCGGCTCTGTTGGTACAGGAAGTTGATCTTTTAGCATTGCTCAACAAGTATGCAAAGTGTTTCTGCTCCCTCCCTCTCCAAGCTGTTGGCAGTGAGAAGGAGTTGTGCTTAGGTGTGAAGTCTGTGGGCTTGTGCTGGGACAGTTGTGCCTTCCCCCATTGTAAATAGGATAAGCTTTTATTAGTGGGAATGTGGTGTGTATGCTCCCAGTCTGCGTTTGTAGCCAGCAAGAATGTAACCAGCACTTGGGCCTAGTTTGGGAAAAACTAGCCACCTCTCTTTGGGTAATCTTGGTCGGCCTTTGGAGGAATCCACTGCTTGCTCAGGAGTGGTGTAGAATCCTGCCGGGTTTGTTAGATGTCGAGCTGTTCCATACATTGTATTTCCAACTTGAGAGAATATGCCTTGGAGTTAGCTTCAGGTCGAGGCCGGAATGAAAGGCTGGATTTGAACCACACTCAGTTGATTTCCTTAGAATCTCTCAGGTGGATGAGTGTAAAGGAAATAGCGTTAACAACTGATCGGATTTCCTGTTGAAGCACAATTGAAATGTGCTTACTTGTATGTGTTAATAAACTTAAAAAAATTTTTTGAACACTTATTAAAAGAGTTCTGGATTTTTCTGTATTAAACACTTCTGTCTTGGAAATATAGTGGTTTTTTTTTTTTAATCAGACTAATGTGCTGTTCTTCTCTGGAGTATTTAAAGCAATTTAATTTTGTCTCTTTTTCTTGGCATGATGTGTAAACTAAAAATAGGCTGGCCAAAAAATATCCTAGGAGCATCTTAGATGCTTTCAAGTCAATAGAAAACATTCTAAAGGGGGAAGGAGAAAAAAATAGGCCAATTAATGAACATGATGGAAAAGACTTGTTTTGGAATAAAGGAAGGTAAAATTCATTTTTTTTTGGCCCGGTGCGATGGTCTAGCAGCTCAAGTCTTCGTCTTGAACACATTGGGATCCCATATGGATGCTGGTTCTAAACACGGCAGCTCCACTTCTCATCCAGCTCCCTGCTTGTGGCCTGGGAATGTGGTCAAGGATGACCCAAAGCCTTGGGACCCTGCACCTGCATGGGAGACTCAGAAGAGGCTCCTGTCTCCTGGCTCTTGGCTTCGGATTGGCTCAGCTGTAGCACTGCAGCCACTTGGGGAGTGAATCATTGGAAGGATGATATTCCTGTCTCTCCTTCTCTCTGTATACCGGAATTTACAATAAAAGTAAATAATTCTTTTTAAAAATTATTATTATTATTTTAGAGGTTGGAGGTTCAAGATGAAATAATAAGTAAATGGTGGTCCAGTGCAATAGAGTAGTGGGTAACGTTCTCACCTTGCATGCGCCGGGATCCCATATGGGCACCAGTTCTAATCCCACAGTTTCGCTTCCCACCCAGCTCCCTGCTTGTGGCCTGGGAAAGCAGTCGAGGATAGCCCAAAGCCTTGGGACCCTGCACCCATGTGGGAAACCTGGAGGAGGCTCCTGACTCCTGGCTTCAGATCGGCATAGCACCAGCCATTGCAGTCACTTGGGGAGTGAACCAAAAAACAGAAGATCTACCTCTCCTTCTCTCTGTTTATCCGCCTTTCCAATAAAAATAAATAAATCTTTAAAAAAATAAAAAGTATTCAGTTATTATTTTTATTGGAAAGACAGATATACAGAGAAAAAGGAGAGACAGAGAGGAAGATCTTTCATCTGATGGTTCACTCCCCAAGCAGCCATAATGGCTAGAGCTGTGCCAGTCCAAAACCAGGAGCCTCTTCCAGGTCTTCCACTCGGGTTCAAGGTCCCAAGGCTTTGTGCCGTCCTCAACTGCTTTCCCAGGCCACAAGCAGGGAGTTGGGTGGGAAGTGGAGCTTCCTGGATTAGAACCAGCGCCCATATGGGATCCCGGCACGTTTAAGGCGAGGACTTTAGCTGCTAGGCCACGCTGCCGGGCTCAGTTCCAGGAATTCTTGCTTGCTTTTTCTGAGTTACAGTGAGTGCCTGTCCTGCCTCTTCCTTCACGTCTCATTTTTGGACTCTTGGGATGTACATGGCCTGTGTTCTTCTGGCCTGCAAGTGGCTTGCTCTGGCCTGGTTGCCCATCTCGGTGATGATGTCTCCTCCTGGAGTGTTAGGTTGTGCATTGAGCCTTCAGGTAAGGCGAGGAAAGTCCAGCACGCCAGCAGCAGGCTCACAGTGTGGCGTCGGACAGGACTGATGGATGCTCTCTGTGTCCTGGCGCTGGTACTCTGTGTTCCTGCCCTGTGGCTCCTGAGAACGCATTCGGAATGTTGGTGCTGTCTGTGATGTTCACTGACAGGAGCCTCAAAGCTTCTGGTAGCTTCATTTTAAAAAGTGTAAGAATAAGTGAAGTTGGGCCCGGCGGCGTGGCCTAGCGGCTAAGGTCCTCGCCTTGAACGCACCGGGATCC
This sequence comes from Ochotona princeps, assembly GCF_030435755.1. NCBI lineage: Eukaryota > Metazoa > Chordata > Mammalia > Lagomorpha > Ochotonidae > Ochotona > Ochotona princeps. Next base: position 6,968,385 of record NC_080845.1, read on the forward strand.
CATATGGGCGCCAGTTCTAATCCCGGCAGCTCCACTTCCCATCCAGCTCCCTGCTTGTGGCCTGGGAAAGCAGTTGAGGACGGCCCAATGCATTGGGACCCTGCACTCGTGTGGGAAACCTGGAAGAGGTTCCTGGTTCCCGGCATCAGATCGGCGCGCACCGACCCGTTGCGGCTCACTTGGGGAATGAATCATCGGATGGAAGATCTTCCTCTCTGTCTCTCCTTCTCTCTGTATATCTGGCTTTCCAATAATAATAAATTAAAAAAAAAAAGAATAAGTGAAGTTCTGGTAGCACTTAACTGTTTCAATGTGATATCAGCATCAAATTCTTCATGTGATATTGTGCATTTCTTAAAAAAATAAAGTCTGAAATGCTTTGTTACTGCATCATGTTCAGACCAGCCACATTTCAGTTGCTCAGTAGCCTCGTTGGGCAGCACAGGCCTCTGTCGACCCCTTAGCTGCTTTCTCAGAATATACGATCTGAAAGAGAATCAAAGTGCACCTAGTTTTGTACCCTTCTTGCTTTACAATGTGGGAAGTTGAGCTTTGTAGAATCTTTAACTCTCCTGGGGAAGTCTGGCTCATCAATACCAGTTGGAACTCAGTTGGAAAGTCTCCTTAGGCAGGGTTACAGAGAGAAAGCTCTTCAACCCAGTGGCTCACTTACTAAATGGCTGCAGTGGCAGGGCTGGTCCAGGCAGAAGCCAGAATCCTGGAGCCCCATTCAGGATTCTCATCTGGAGGGTATGGACCCAAGCACTTGGGTGGTCTTGTTTTTTTTCTCTACTCATTAATTAATTGATTAATTAATTTAAAAACCTGTGAAGTAAAGAAATTTAAGATTTGTTTTTTTATTGCAAAGTTAGATTTAAAGAGAGAAGAGACGGAGAGAAAGATCTTCCATCTGCTAATTCACTCTCCAGAATGGCAGCAGCAACGGGAGCTGAGCTGAGCCAAAGCCAGGAGCCAGGAGCTTCTTCCAGGTCTCACTGAAGAGTGCATTTTCTTAAAAATGAAGTCTTCATTTTTTTCTGAAATAAAGTGGCTACAGAGTCCCGAGGTTTTAGGCCATCTTGTGCTGCTTTCCCAGGCCACAGCAGGAAGCCCGATGGGAAGTAGAGCCGCGGAACATGAACCAGCGCCTATATGGGATCCCAGAGCACGCAAGATGAAGATTTAGTGTTTGGGACATCACACTGCCCCCTTAATTTAATTTAATTTTATTTATTTTTTAAAAAGATTTATTTATTTATTTATTTATTTATTTATTTATTTATTTATTTTACTGGAAAGGCAGATGTACAGAGAGGAGGAGAGACAGAGCGAAAAATCTTCCGTCTAATGGTTCATTCCCCAAGTGACCACAACGGCTGGAGCAGAGCCAATCCAAAGCCAGGAGACAGGAGCTCTTCCAGGTCTCCCACTCCGGTGCAGGGTCCCAAGGCTTTGGGCTGTCCTCAACTGCTTTCCCAGGCCACAAGCAGGGAGCTGGGTGGGAAGTGGGGCTGCTGGGATTAGAACCGATGCCCATATGGGATCCCAGCGTGTGCAAGGTGAGGACTTTAACAGCTACACTATTGCGCTGGGCCCCCTTTATTTTATTTTTTAATTTTTTTTTTATTTCTATTGGAAAGTCAGAATTTGCAAAGATTAAGTATAGACAGAAAATCTTCACTCAACATGTGGCCACAACAGTCTATCTCAAGCCAGGATGCATGAGTTTCTTCTGGATCTTACATGCAAATGTAGTGGCCCGAGGCTTTATGCTATACTCGATTGCTCATCTACGCCAAAAGCAGGGAGCTGGAAGGGATTTGGAGCAGCTGGGACATGAACTGGCTCCCACATTGGATTTTTGTGTGTTCAAGGGTGAGGATTTAGCTACTAGGCTACCGCACCGGTCTGTGATCATAGCATTTTTTTAAATCCACACTAATATCATCAATTTCTTTTCCCCTGTGTCTGCGGTCAGGGCAGAAACAAAGGGGAAAGCCCCACCCAGCCTCCCACCCATCCCAGGTCCCTGATGGGAGTCACACTCTGAGGGTCCTGCTCAAGCAGTTTTGATAGTTCAACAGGTCTGAATTGCTGCCAATCTCACTGTTCCAATCGCAATGAAACCTATTCAGAATCCACTGGCTGACATAGGCTCTTCATGGTTGGGGTTCTGAGATCAGCAGTTCGGTTGGAGGGATCTCCAAAGAAACTTCATCTGAGATGATCCCAAACCTGATTCTTGTGTGAGTTTGCCAGTACAGGGTCCGGCACCGTCCATCGCCCCAATCAGCTTATATATATGCTGGTTGTTGCAATTGCTGGATCAGTTCTGTTTCCAGCCCTGTCTTCCACTTGAACCAGTGGGTGTTGTAACCCAGCTCGATCCTACCCACTTTCATACTCGGTCGTCATGCAAACCAGTGGGAGCTGCAGCCTAGTTGGGGCAACTCCCCATAACCTCCACCAGGCCTGCCCTCTACCCTGGTTCCTGTGCTTGCCACTATGTATCGCAGACTTGTTCTGTCTGTCCCACATCCCATTTAGCTCTTGTACTTGTCAGTGGGCATTGAAGCCTAGTTCAACCAACCTACTATCCAGCCCACACACATATACTGGCGAGTGCCTTTCTGTCTAGCCACTTCTGCCCCCTTCCTGGTTTTCATGCTCTCCAGTAGGAGTGGTAACACACAAAGGAGGTGCCCACTATCTCTCTACTAGGCCACTCCCACTCCAAGGTTATGCACTTTCCAAGTGGTTCTGGCATTTAACTTGACAGAATTAGCCCCCAGTGCCAGCCTCTGCCATCTGATGCTGCGGCAAAGGCCAACCAACCCCCACCCACTCTCAATTTTGCTTGTACCAGTTAGAACAGTCAGCTCAACCTGGCCTTTCCCTAATCTAGCTCACATGAGGCCCACAGGTGTTGTAGCCCTGCCTGGTCTGGTCTGCCCCCATCCCAACTCATGCTCTCCAGTGGGAGTGGTTGTCTAGCAGGGGAGCCCACATTCCCCTGTCGGCTTTGCCTTATCCCTCCTGGTTGTCATGTGTGCTGTTTGGGCGCTGCAGCCACATGTGGTACGGCTCACCTCACCTTGGCATTCTTTAATGTGCACTGGTATGTGTTGCGACCAAAGCTGGCCTGACCCAAACTCTGCTCTGGTGCTCGGATTCGCCAGCGGTTGGTGTGAATTGGTTCAGCCTGATCTGCCCCCCACCTATGCCATATGTTTTTTGGTGGGTATCTTTCTCTGGCTTGGTCTGGGTTGCTCCATATCGTGGTTCTTCCGTTCACCTGTAGGGACTGTGTTCCGACAGAGGAGTTGCCCAAGCTCCTCCTTCAGAACCTCTGCCTATGCCAGGTCTTGGGCGTTGAAGGTGAGGAGTTTAGCCGCTAGGCCACGGTGCCAGGTCCGAAAGATTTTATTATTTATTAGAAAAGTTACTTAGATTTACGGAGAGGGGGGCCCGGCGGCGTGGCCTAGCGGCTAAAGTCCTCGCTTTGAAAGCCCCGGGATCCCATATGGGCGCCGGTTCTAATCCTGGCAGCTCCACTTCCCATCCAGCTCCCTGCTTGTGGCCTGGGAAAGCAGTGGAGGATGGCCCAGTGCATTGGGACCCTGCACCCGTGTGGGAGATCCGGAAGAGGTTCCAGGTTCCCGGCTTCGGATTGGCGCGCATCGGCCCGTTGCGGCTCACTTGGGGAGTGAATCATTGGACAGAAGGTCTTTCTCTCTGTCTCTCCTCCTCTGTGTATATCTGTCTGTAATAAAATGAATAAATCTTTAAAAAAAAAAGATTTACGGAGAGGGGGTACAAAGAGAAAAGTTCTTACACCCAGTGGTTCACTTCCCAGATGGCCGCAGTGGCCGAAGCTGAGCTGATCTGAAGCCAGAAGCTCCTTCGGGACTCCCACACAGGTGTAGGATCCTAAAGTTTTGGGCCATCCTCCACTGCTTTCCCATGCTAGAAGCAGCAAGCTAGATGGGGAGTGGAACATCTGGGACAGTAACCGGTGTCCATATGGGATCCCAGTGTTTACAGGGGGCAGGTTTAGCCATTGAGCCATCAAGCTGGGCATATTTTATTAATACTGTCCCCAAGAGCAAATATAGGGAATGGTGTATTTTATATGGTAACATAAGCTAAAGAAATAATAATAAAAAATTCGAACCTTGAGTGTTTGAGAGGCAGGGAGAACAGGGAGATGAGAGCAGGAAATAGAACTGCTAAGAAGCATCTTGAAGAAATGGAGAAGTAGGGTCTCCTAAGAATGGAGGCCGTGAGCAGCTTTTTATTCCAGAATGAAGGGTTAAGTGGCTGCACTGGGCAGGGAGTGTAATTTGCCCTAGATTTGGAGTAGAGTTGAAACTGTGGTCTTGAGAGTGAGTGTGTTAGAGCATCGAGAGGCCAAGCTCTGTGCAGCCAGGCTGCAGAACGAGTTGTGGGGCCTGGGAAGCAAGGAGAAGAGGGGAATTTGCTGGCGACAGTGAGGTTGTGCTGTGTGACATCACTGTGACTCTTGGCTGTCCTGCATTGGATGTACAGTGATACCACGTGCACCAGGGACTTGGAGATGGGGCTCTCTCAATTGCTATGAGAAGTTCAGTCAGCGGAGGCAGCGATAATCCTACTGTGTCTTAGGTACCTGCTCTCTGGTTGAAGAGAAAATTTACACGTGTTTCCAAATACTCGGTTGAGATGGGCAGAGTTTGGCAGTAATCTTCAGTTTATGGTCCATTGTTACTTTGAGATCCGGTCTGAGACTGTGGGCTGCTGACCAGTTCACTTCAGAGTAGAGGGTGGGCCCTGTGCTTGCAGGAGCCTGCATGAAGATGCCAGTTGCAGACCCGTGGTCTGTGAGACGGGGAAGTGGCAGGTGTTCTGCAGGAAGTTGCTGGTGCTCTGCTGAGTCCCGGGGTCCTGCGTCTCTTCATCCGCGCTGATCTGGGCTCTGTGGAGGATGTGACCTGTAGGCAGGCACACCACTGCAGGTTGCTGGCTGGACAATCAAATACAATCTAGGAAAAAACCAACTGGGAAACAAGGGTAGACTGCTGCAGAGTAAGCCCAGGCCTCTGGAGAGGACAGTGTGGCTTAATTCAGGATGGAGTTTTCAAGAATTCTTGTTAATGTAATATTTAATAACTGATATTTATTGGGGGTGTATGTAGTTGAGCCCCCAGCTTTGAGGGATCTACATTTTAGGAAGTGAAGAACTTTTCTCTCAGAGATGAGTTACAGGAAGAACAGTGGAAGGTAAACTCCAGAAACTTCAGTCAGAGGATGGATTAGGTGGGAAAGATTGGCAGTGTATTCATGGTGCAAGCTCTGCCTCTCATTGATGGACATTAGGCCTTCTATTTATACTGTGTAAATAATATAAATATTATGTAAGTATTATGATATGAAAGACACACCCTCACCCCCATCCCTTCTCTCCCCATGCCCTGGTTCACTTCCCAAGGACCTGTAACAGCTGGGGTTGTCAGGTCCAGGCAGGAGCCTGGAACTTAATCTGTCTCCTGCGTGAGTAGCAGAAACTCAGTTGGTTGAGTCATTATGTGCTCCTTTCAGGGTGTGCATTAGCAGAAAGTTGAAACTGGAGCCAGAGCTGGAACTTGAACCCGGGTACTGTGATGTGGGTGTCTTGAGTAGTGTCCCACCCCTGTGCCAGAAGCCTTTCTCACATCTCTTAAGTTGTTTTAAGTATGAACTCTGAAATGGAACAAATACTTGACAATGCTCAGGCCTTATGGGATAAATTTGGAAACAGAAAGCGCTATTAATTCTTGTTCAAATTACAGCAATTGCTGCTACAAATACCTTGGTGGAATACTTATTTTTGGAGTTTGGAGAGTGTACCTGAAAAAAATACTGCATTTATTTGCAAGGCCTTAGGAATATGGATAAGGTCCTAAGATAAGTAGCTTGAAATATCACTGTGTTTTGATTTTTGAAAGTTTACTGGGGTGCTCGCTTCGGCAGCACATATGCTAAAATTGGAACGATACAGAGAAGATTAGCATGGCCCCTGCGCAAGGATGACATGCAAAAGTTTACTGCGATAAGCCACTGCCGTCAGTGCTAAGCAAGTCCTGGCTGCTGCACTTGGGGAAGCAACAGAAGAAGATGGCCCAGGAGCTCAGGCACCTGCTGCTCTCATGGGGGACCTGAGTGAAGGTCCTGGCTTTGACTGGGTGCATTTTGGCAATTTGTGGAGTGAACCAGTGGATGGAAGATCTGTCTCTCCTCCAACCCTGTTAACTCTGTCTTCCAAACAGATAAATCCCTTTTAAAAGTGTGTTGGAGGGTGTGTGTGGCTCAGTGTTGCTGTGCGGGATGCACGTGTCCAGGTCAGTGTCTTGGCTCCTCCTGCCGTCAAGCTTTGCAGTCATCCGCTTTCTGGAGGCAGTTGGCAGAGACTGCCCTGCCCTTCATCGTGGTCCAGCCATGGTGGCTGCTGGTGTTCACAGTAAACCAGCAGGTGAAGAGCTCTCTGTCTCTCTGCTTTTCAAGTCATAGGAAAATAATTTTTAAAATTTTGCTCTTGTTTTATTATTTATTGTTTACTATTTATTATTGCAGACCCATGTGGGCCTTTGGTTAGGATGGAGAGATGGAAGGGTTGAGTTGGGGGAAGGAGGCGGTGATAAACGTTTTCATCTTTTCTCCTGTGCTGCAGGAGGAGGGGAAGAAAGTGTTGTCAGACTGTCAGCACCGGGGACAGAAACTGTCCTTTATTACCTTAGGGACCCAGGAGGGGAAGTGTTCTGAGCCTGTTATTGAGTGGTCTGGATTGTTCTGAGAAGTTGTTGACTGTGTTGCACTGGAGGTAAGAAATTCTACGGCCTGTTGGCTGTCTGGGTCTACCATAGTGAATGCAGCTGCCTGTGCATTTCTGCCCCCAGGCCTGGCTCTTGTGAATACTGGTGGCTGCTGCAGCCTAGGCTAGATGACCCCGAAGAACCACTACCTGGCCCACCCCCAGCCCTGGTTTTCATTTGTCTCAGGTGCTGGTAGGTGCTGGCCTGCTTAATTCTTGTGTGCATCAGTGGGTGCTATGGCCTGGCCTGGCCTGACCTGTCTCCAGCCCTGGCTCTCATGCACTCTGGTGGGTGTTGCCACCTAGTCAGGGCAATGCCTCCGAATCCCTACTATGCCTACTTCAGGTTTTCACATGTGCCAGTGAGTGTTGAGGCCCAGCCCAGTCCAACCCAGCCCAGCCCAGCTTTCTCCCGTTTGTGCCGCTAGCAGTTGGCGGGGACTGCGGCCTAGCCCAGCCCTACCCGCCCCTAGGTCCAGCTGTTGCGTGCACGGGCAGGTGGCCTGACCTGGACTGTCCTGCCCCAGCCCTGGCTTTCATGTGTGCCTATGAGTGTTGGGTGATCCCAAAGAACCCCTATGAGACCCACCCCAGACATGGTTCTCCAAGTGCCGCAGGAGCTGCCTTACTTTTCCATCCTGCCCCACCTTGCCCTAGCTCTTATGTGCCTGGGCAGGTGCTTTGGCCTGACCCAGGGAGGCTTCATTTTTCCTCCTCTGATCCATGCCGTCTTGTTTCCTCGTTTACCTGTGGGTGCAATGGCCCCGTCCATGGAAGCCCCAGAAATCATTTTATGCATCTTAAACAAGCCCTCAGTGACCCCATTATGACCTGTCCCCACTCCACAGTCCCCACGCAACTCATGATGCCTTCATGTATGTCTGGCAGCAATGATAGTATGGGGCAACCCTGACCAACATGTGCTTGGCAGGTGCTCCACATCAATTTCCTCCAAATCTTAAACAAACAAACAAACAAAAAGTAGCTGTGCTGGTGCCCTGGCATAGCTAACACATAGTTAGCTTTAACCAAGCACAGCATGGTGTTGGCTGTTTTTCTCCTAGAAGCACAAGGCAACCTAGGCAGCTGGGGTTTACTTTAGTTTTATTTAGTTAGTTGAAGGGCCGAGTGACATAGAGAGAGTAATAGAGATTTTTTTATCTACTCACTCCCAAATACCTGTAATGTCTGGGGCTAGTCCAGGCTGATGCTGGGAGCCAGGAACTCAGTTAAGGTCTCCCAGCTGGGTGCTTGGAACCCAGTCATCTGTGTCCTTCGGTGTCTTCAGTAGGCTGGAGGAGTCAGGAGGTAGATCCTCACAGCAAACCTAGGAATTGTATATGGGATATATCCAGTGGGTCTGGCGTAATTGCCTACTGGCTAAATCCTTGCCTTGCATGCGCTGGGATCTCATATGGGCACAGGTTTGTGTCCTGGCTGCTCCACTTCCCTTCTAGCTCCTTGCCTGTGGCATGGAAAAGCACTGGAGAATGGCCCAAACCTTGGGACCCTGCACCCACGTGGGCGACCCAAAAGAAATTCCTGTCTGCTGGCTTTGGATCAGCTCAGTTTTGGCCATTGCAGCTACTTGGGGAGTGAACGTGGATAGAAAATCTTTCTCTGTATTTCTACTTCTCTGTAAATCTTTCTAATAAAATAAATAAATAACTTTAATAAAAAATATTTATTTTTAATTGGTCCTAATAAAAATAATTAATCTTTAATAAAAAGATTCATTTTTTTAAAATAAAAATGATATACGGAAAGAAGGAAAGACAAAGATCTTTTGTCTGTTGGTTCACTCCCCAAGTGGCCACAATGGCCAGAGCTGAGCTAATCCAAAGCCAGGAGCCAGGAGCCTCTTGCAGCTTTCCCATTCAAGTGCAGGGTTCCAAGGCCTTGGGCCGTCCTCCACTGCTTTCCCAGGCCACAAGCAGGGAGCTGGATGGGAAGTGGAGCTGCCGGGATTAGAACCAGCGCCCATATGGGATCCCGGTGCGTTCAAGGTGAGGACTTTACTGCTGCTCTATCAGGCCAGGCCCTAAAACCGTTTTCAGTTTACATGCAGTTATAAGACAGTCCAGAAAGGTCTCATGTATCTTTATTTTTTTTTTAAAGATTTTATTGATTTATTTTTATTGGAAAATCATATATACAGAGAGAAGGAGAGACAGAGGAAAATCTTCTGTCCGATGATTCTCTCCCTAAGTGACCACAACAGCTGGTGCTGCGCCGATCCAATGCCAGAAGCCAGGAACTTCTTTCTGGGTCTCCCACGTGGGTACAGAGTCCCAAGGGTTTGGGCCGTGCTTGACTGGTTTCCCAGGCCACAGGCGGGGAGCTGGAACGGAAGTGGGGCCGCCAGGATTAGGACCGGTGCCCACATGGGATGCTGGTGCGTTCAAGGTGAGGACTTTTAGCCACTGCGTGCCTGGCCCTGAACATTTTTTAATGTAATTTTTATTGGAAAGGCCAATTTACAGAGAGAAGGACAGAGAGAAAAGATCTTGCATACATAGATTCATTCTCCAAAAGGCCACAACAGCCAGAGCTAGGCTGATCTGACGCCAGGAGCCAGCAGCCAGGAGCTATTGGGTCTCCCATGTGGGTGCAGGAACTCATAGCTTTGGAAACCCTCTGCTGCTTTCCCAGGCCGCAAGCAGGGAGCTGCCCTGGGAGCTGGCACCCGTATGGATGCTGGCGTCACAGGCAAGGAATTAGCCAGTTGATCCATCACGGGCTGCTGGCAGCGGTTGTTTTTATTGCAAAGTAGTCCATGGTATCAGTATACCATGATTTGTTTCAGCATTTGCTTATTCAAGGACATCTATCCAGCTTTTATCAGTTTTGAATTGTTTATGAATGTTTATGTACAGATTTTATGAGAATGTAGGATGTTTTTTTCAGATTTTTAAATTTTTATTGGAAAAGCAGAAAAGATTTACACAGAGAAGCAGAGACAGAGATCCTCTATTCTCTGGCTCACTCCCCAAATGGCCACTGCAGCTGAGTCTGAGGCAGTCCGAAGCCAGGAGCCAGGAACCTCTTCTGCGTAGCTGAAGGGTCCCAAGGCTTTGGGCCATCCTATTGCTTTCCTAGGCCACAAGTAGGGAGCTGGATGGCAAGTAGGCAAATAGAGGCACCCACATGGGATCCTGTCGCTTGCAAGGTGAGGAATCGGTCATTAAACCATCGTGTTGGGCCCTTGAGTGTAGGTTTTTATAACCAAGAGTGTAATTACTGAATCACATGGTAAGTGATATAGCAGGTAAGTCTGCCTGCATATCATTTGAGTTCCTGTCGGGTTGCTTCACTTCCAGTCCCGCGCCCTGCTCGTGGCCTGGGAAAAGCAGTGGACTATAGTCCAAGTTTGGGGCCCTTCCCGCAGGGAGACCTGAAGGAAATCCTGGCTTCCATTGGCCCTGCCTTGGCTGCTGTGGTCATCTGGGGAGAGATGGAAGGTCTTTTCCTGTTTCTCTGTAACTCTTTCAAAATAAGTTAATACTTCAAAAATGTATTAGTGATTGTGTATTATCCATTTGCTCCTTAGTTTCAGTGTTGTAATAATGTTTGCATTTTGTTTCCCTTCTTACAGCGGCTATGTGACTATGTTTGTGACCTCCTCTTGGAAGAGTCAAATGTTCAACCAGTATCAACACCAGTAACAGTGTGTGGAGACATACATGGCCAGGTAAAAAGTCCGCTTGTATCACCCCTTCTGTTGCAGATTTTAAAATGGTGATAGCAAACAGCTGATGGTTGGATTGATTACCTCAGTCTTGGGACTTGATTTGATTCATGGCTTCGCGTTCTGGCGAATGATAGCAGGAGTCACGTTATTCCTGAATTTGTGGAAGGAACACTTGGAAAGTGACTGGAATGTGGCATTTGGTTCTGTAGGCTGGTGGGAGTGGGCGGTAGGAGACAGACTCTTGGGCTGCCTCTTGTGGTCACGATCTGTGTGAGATTCTTGGCACTTCCCCACATTCATTCATTCTATTCATTTCTTTTATTGCTAAAAATATATCATCTCTTTAGTCTAATGATCTTGTTGGTACGTGGTTTCACAGCAGATTGCTGACAGATGAGATGAAAATAATTTTCAGTCTTTCATCTGTTGGGTTTGTTTATAAGATTTTCAAAGCAGGCATAGGAGGAGCACTTCTTTCTTTAGATTCTAAATACTTAGTCAACTTGGAACCGTATGTGTATTTTCAGTATTTATCATAATGATTATTATTATCACTTGAAAGGGATGGACAGAGGGAGGAAAAAGAGAACTTCCATCTGCTGATGGACCCACCAGATGGTTGCAGTAGTCAGGCCTAGGCCGGCTGAAGCCAAGGGCTTCATCCGTAGTTTTCATGGGTAGCCGGGGTCCAAACCTTGAGGCCGCCTTGCTGCTTTTCTGGCTGATTACCAGGAGGCTGGCTTGTTAGTGCGGCAGCAGGCGCGTGGAGCAGAGCTCTGGAAGGTGCCGGTGTTGCACGTGGCTGTTGACCCTGCTGTGTCCTAATGCTAGCCCCTGATGCTGGAGGAAGTTTCTCTCTTTCCTTCTCTCTGTAAATCTGTCTTTCCAGTAAAGATAAATAAAGCTTTAAAAAAAGAAAATAAAGTTGAGAAACTTAAAAAAATAAAAGGAGAAGAAAAATCTTCCATCCGTTTGTTTACTCCCTGAACTTAACTGAGCCGATTGAAAGCCAGGAGGCTGCAAGCCTCGTCTGGATCTTCCATATGGGTGCAGGGTCTCAAGGCTTTGGTCGTCCTCCACTGCTTTCCCAGGCCACAAGCAGGGAGCTGGGTGGGAAGTTGAGCATCCGGAACAGGAACCAATGCCCATGAGGGATCCCGGTGGATATAAGGCAGGGATTCAGCCACTAAGCTTTCACGCCAAATCCTTGAAGGCAGAGATGACAGAGAAAGATGTAGAGACAGATCTTCATCTCTAGTCCACTCTCCAAATGGCCCCAAAGTCTGGAGCTGTACTGGTCCCAGTCCAGAGGCCTGGGTCCTCTTCTGGGCCTCTCACGTGGGTGCAGGGTCCTGGGGACTTGTGCCATTTTTTAACTGCTTTTCCGAGGTACAGCAGCAGGTTTCAAACTGACATGTGAATGGGATGCCACCACCGGATGTGGGCGCCCAACCTACTATGCCATGGTGTTGGCCCTGGGGCCTTTTGATTTATGAATTACAAACTACAAAACTAAAATCGAGAATTATGCGGTCATGGTATATGTACCTTTAGTATGTATACTATTCTTGTAAAGGTTCATTTTTTTTAAAAGATTCATTTTATTTTTTTATTGGAAAGGCAGATATAGATATATATAGAGGAGGAGATACAGAGAGAAAGATTTTCTGTCCACTGGTTCACTCCCCAAGTGACCACAACGGCTGGAGCTGAGCCGATCAGAAACCAGGAGCCAGAAGCCTCTTCTGGGTCTCCCATGCGGGTGCAGGGCCTTGGGATCCCATATGGGCGCCGGTTCTAATCCCGGCAGCTCCACTTCCCACCCAGCTCCCTGCTTGTGGCCTGGGAAAGCAGTTGAGAACAGCCCAAAGCCTTGGGACCCTGCACCCGCGTGGGAGACCCGGAGGAAGCTCCTGGCTCTTGGCATCGGATCAGCTCAACACCAGCTGTTGCGGTCACTTGGGGAGTGAACCAGTGCATGAAAGATCTTCCTCTGTCTCTTCTCCTCTCTGTATATCTGACTTTGCAATAAAAATAAATAAATCTTTTAAAAAATAAAAAGAAAAAAGAAAAATACTTGTTCTACTTGATTTGTTAACTTTTGAATCATTAAAATGGATGCTTAATGAGGGTGAGGTGTTTAACATGCTTAGAGTTTGAATAAGTGATATGAAAAAGCTACACAAATTCTCCAGAGGCAGCGGAGAGGTGTATGACAGGGTGGAGAGGAGGAGCCTGTGATGGTGATCTGTGGGTGAAGGCTGCTGAGCTAGTTAGTCATGTTTATTTTCATAGGTTTGGAAACTGTTGTTAGCAGTTCGGCTTATACTTTATTCCTTCTTAGAAACATAAATATTTGGCGTTCTCTTAATCAGTTAGCTAATTGTTTATATATGTTCAGTTTCAACTTTATTATTTTGCTTCAGAATTTATAATCCATGTATGTTGCATTTTTTTTTATAGTTTTATGACCTTTGTGAACTATTCAGAACTGGAGGTCAGGTTCCTGACACAAACTACATATTTATGGTATGTAAACATCAGAATGTCATATGTTTATTGAAAATGAAAGGAATTTATTACATGTAAGTCATGTAATTTCATTGTGATATGGAATATGAAAAAGTGCTTATAACTTTTCTTCAATTTGCCAGTGCCCCCTAGTTGAAATTGATTGTAAAAATTTTAAGCAGTCATTTTTATCTCCTACTAATCTATGGATTCATGAATATATGCAAATGTAAGATTACTTTAAAACATTTAAGGATGTCCTGGCACAGTGGCGTAGTGACTAAAGTCTTCACCTTGAACATGCCAGGATCCCATATGTGTGCTGGTTCTAATCCTGAAGGCTCCTCATCCAGCTCCCTGCTTGTGGCCTAGGACAGCCGGGGAGGACGGCCCAAAGCCTTGGGATCCTGCACCCATGTGGGAGACCCGGAAGAAGCTCCTGGCTCCTGGTTTTAGATTGGCTGAGCTCTGGCCATTGTGGCTGCTTGGGGAATGAATCAATGGATGGAAGGAAGATCTTCATCTCGGTCTCCTGTTTGTATATCTGACTTTCCAATAAAAATAAAATAGATCTTAAAAAAATTTCTTTAAGAAGGGCCCGGTGCCGTAGCCTAGCAGCAGTTAAAGTCCTTGCCTTGAACGCCCTGGGATCCCATATGGGCGCCGGTTCTAATCCCGGCAGCTCCACTTCCCATCCAGCTCCCTGCTTGTGGCCTGGGAAAGCAGTTGAGGACGGCCCAAAGCCTTGGGACCCTGCACCCGCGTGGGAGACCCGGAAGAGGTTCCAGGTTCCTGGCATCAGATCAGCGCAGCACCGGCTGTTGTGGTCTTTTGGAGAGTGAATCATTGGACGGAAGATATTCCTCTCTGTCTCTCCTCTTTGTATATCTGACTTCGTTAAAAATAAATAAATCTTTAAAAAAAAATTTCTTTAAAAAAATACATATTATAAAAAATCTGCAAGAAAAAATAACCCCTGCAAGCTTTAAGTACTTTTACATCAAAATAAACTTTAAAAATTGTTCATATACTGAAGAGGCAGAGAGGGAGGCAGATGGTGGTCCCGTCGTTGCTAATGCCTGCGATGACTGGCAGCGGGCTGGGCCAGGCCCGAGCTGGGAAATGGAAAGCCAAGTCCCCTGTGAGTGTAGGCCACCACGTGACATCAGGAGGGCAACTGAGCAGTCGGGAGCAGGCGCTGGGTCTCCTTACTCTGGTAGCAGATTTCTTAACCAGTGGGTTTAATACCTATCCTACTGTCCTAAGACAGTAAATAAGAAAGGCAGAAAGGGACGGACGGAGACTTTTGTGTTTTTTTAGGGATTTATTTATTTTTATTGGAAAGGAGTATTTACACAGAGGAGAAACAGATCTTCCATTCACTGATTCACTCCCCAAGTGGCCACAAGGGCCCAAGCTGAGCCGATCTGACGCCAGGAACCTGGAAGTACTTCTGGGTTTCCCAGGCAGATACAGGGTTCCAAGGCTTTGGTCTGTCCTCTGCTGCTTTCCCAGGCCACAGGAAGTAAACTAGATCGGAAGTGGAGCAGCCAGGAAATGAGCTGCCGGCACCTACGTGGGCCGCCAGTGCTTGCAGATGGAGAATTCACCAATCGATCTATTGGGCCAGCCCCAAGAGAGAGAAATCTTCCATCTGCTGGTTAATTGCCCAAATGGCCACAAGGGCTTGGCCTGAGTCAAGCTGAAGGTGGGAGCCAGGAGTGACATACCAGATCTCCCAGATGAGTGGCTGGGGCCCAAGTTCTTGGGCCACTTTCTGCTGCCTTCCCAGGAGCACTAGCAGGGAGCTGGATTGAAAGTGGAGCAGCTGGGACTCGAAGCTTCATCCATATGGGATGTTGCTGTGCCACAACACTGGTATATAAACTTGTTTATATTTTAAAAATTTATTTACTGTAGAAGCAGGGTTAGGGAGAGAAAGGGAGGGAGGTGCAGAGAGATCATCCATACATTGGTTCACAGCAGTAACCAAGGTTGGCCACGCCAAAGCTGGGGCCAGTAACTTTAAGCCGGGTGTTGGACTGGTCCATGAGATGTTGGTGGTGCAGGCGGCAGCTTAAGCTACTATGCCACAACACGAGTCCCCTGAACTTACTGTGTAATACCATTTTCCACCAGATTTTGCAGTCCTTTTACATAGATGTGCTGCTCAGGTGGGTGTTCCTGTACTTTCCTTTATGAGTGTAGTATTGCTGTTGCACGTTTTCAGTCCCCTCCATGATCATCAATCATTCTGAAAGTGTTTGGTTCACCATTCTTTTTTTTTTTAAAGATTTATTTATTTTATTACAGCCAAATATACAGAGAGGAGGAGAGACAGAGAGGAAGATCTTCCGTCCGATGATTAAGAATGGTGAACCAGGGCCCTGCGGCGTGGCCTAGCGGCTAAAGTCCTTGCCTTGAACACCCCGGGATCCCATATGGACGCCAGTTCTAATCCCGGCAGTTCCACTTCCCATCCAGCTCCCTGCCTGTGGCCTGGGAAAGCAGTTGAGGACGGCCCAATGCATTGGGACCCTGCACCCTCGTGGGAGACCTGGAAGAGGTTCCTGGTTCCCGGCTTCGGATCGGCGCGCATCGGCCCGTTGTGGCTCACTTGGGGAGTGAATCATTGGACAGAAGATCTTCCTCTCTGTCTCTCTTCCTCTCTGTATATCTGGCTGTAATAAAATGAATAAATCTTTAAAAAAAAAATGACTTTTTAGTAGTATATGTTTGAAAGGCAGGGTGACAGAGAGGGGGAGACAGGCAGAGAGAGGGGGAGACAGACATCTTCTGTCCTGGCTCACTGCTCCAATGGTCAGACAGTGGACCAGACTGAAGCCTGCAGCGCAAAATTTCATCCAGACCTTCCACATGGGCCTGCCCCGCGAGGCCCATTGACAAGGAGCCAGATCACAAGGGGAAGAGCTGGCACTTGAACCAGTGATTCGGGATGCTGGTATCCAAGATGAGGTGTGACCCATGGCACCGCAGTGCCAGCCTCAGTTAAAGTGGTGTTTGTTTAAATGCTTATTTATTTTTATTGGAAAGTCAGATATACAGAGAGGAAGATCTTCCGCACGCTGCTTCACTCCCCGAATGGCCACAACACCTGGAGCTGTACCGATCCAAAGTCAAGAGTCAGGAGCCAGGAGCCTCTTTCAGGTTGCCTATACAGCACAGGGTCCCAAGGCTTTGGGCTGTCCTCCATTGCTTTCCCAGGCCACAAGCAGGGAGCTGGATGGGAAATGGGGCTGCTGAGACATGAACCAGTGCCCATATGGGATCCTCGTGCGTGCAAGGCAAGGACTTTAGCCAGTAGGCTACCACGCTGGACCTGTTTAAAATAAAGTTTTATAATTTAAAATTAAATAACTAGATTCACACATGACCTTCATGATCTACTTGTACCAGTTAATCAGGATTGAAATAATGTTTTTCCCCC
Organism: Ochotona princeps; assembly: GCF_030435755.1. Taxonomy (NCBI): domain Eukaryota; kingdom Metazoa; phylum Chordata; class Mammalia; order Lagomorpha; family Ochotonidae; genus Ochotona; species Ochotona princeps. Next base: position 6,984,861 of record NC_080845.1, read on the forward strand.
CTAAAAAGTTGGTTTATTTGAGAGGCAGAGTTACAGAGACAGGAGCCAGAAGCTTCCTCTGCGTCTCGCATGTGGGTACACTGGCCCAAGAGTTGGGCTGTCCTCTGCTGCTTTCCCAGGCATGGTAGCAGGGAGCTGGACCGGAAAGAAGCATTTGTGATTTGAACCAGCATTGCAGGCAGCGACTTTACTCACTTCACCACAACTCTGTCCTCGGAAACAATGAGTTTGCAGAGAACTTCCTGCAGGGAATTGTACGGTACATTCCTGTAGGTCTCGCTTGAAGTGTAAACACAATTGATTTACTTCCAGTTGAATTTGTGGTTAACCTAGTTTCCAGATAATTCAATGTATAACTTTATTGTTATTCTGCCTCTTGGATTTTGCGCACAGTGATATAATTTTTGGAGAGTATTATGGATATTGTCTTGCTTGTAAGTATAAACTTTTACCTTACAGGGTGATTTTGTAGACAGAGGTTACTATAGCTTGGAGACCTTCACTTACCTTCTCGCACTGAAGGCCAAGTGGCCCGACCGTATTACACTCCTGCGAGGGAACCATGAGAGTAGACAGATAACACAGGTGTATGGATTTTATGGTAAGCCCTCCTGCTTTTTTCTTGATTCCAAATACTATTTTACTTTCTTTTTGAAAAAGGTGTGTGCCAGTCTCATGTGCCGTATCTGTGGGATTCTGGAGCCGCAGGAGTCAGCTTATCCTGCTGTGCTAAAACTCTCAGTTCTGGAATTATGTTGAAGTGACCGATAGACATGTTCTCTTATGTATGCAGATGTCTCTGAGTTGCTGTGGTCTCAGCGGTTAGGAGCAGAACTCACTGCAAAATCGCTGCTTCTATCAAAGTTATTTGGTTGGGAGTGAGAAAAGATTTTGATTCAGAAGTTTCTTGAAGGAGATAGAAATAATTGTAAAATTAAAAGACTAATATTTGTCTCTTTTCTGCAAGTTACTTTTGATTTTTTGAGTAATTATTTTGAGTAATGTATTTTTGAGAGTAGTTTGGATAAGATACTGTGGTGTTGGTACAGTGAAAGCAAGGCTGAGGCTTTGTTGGCAAATGTCTGTACAAGTGAAGATGCTGCAGTGTCTCCCCAGGGGATAACGTCCTGGTGCTAGCATGTTACAGACCGTCAGCGCGGACGGCCCACTGCTGCAGTGTCTCCCCAGGGGATAACGTCCTGGTGCTAGCATGTTACAGACCGTCAGCGCGGACGGCCCACTGCTGCAGTGTCTCCCCAGGGGATAACGTCCTGGTGCTAGCATGTTACAGACCGTCAGCGCGGACGCAGCCCACTGCTGCCGGCAGCTGGTTAGGCAGCACACGCTGACAGGTCATGTACAGACTATCGCTCATGCACAATGTCTGTGTGACTGGTGTTATGTGCACTGTTCCATGGGTTGTGAGTAGCCCTTATCTGAATTGCTTGAGTCCTAAAGTGTTTTGGATTAAGGATTTTTTTGAATTTTGGAATGTTTGCATACACATAATGAGACATTTTTGGGGATAGGACCCAGTCTAAATGGGATACTCATTTATGTTTTCTGAACACCTTACACACTGGGCTGAAGGTAATTTTAAAAATTGTTTTAGTACAATGCTGTTTCGTTTTTTCTTCCTTTACGTTTAGATGTTTATTTACTTTCCTGGATCTCTTATGGTTTATTTTATAGAGCATCCCTGTAGATATTTTTTTCTTTTTTTAGATTTATTTTATTTTTATTGCAAAGTCAGATTCACAGAGAGAAGACAGAGAGGAAGATCTTCTGTCTGATGGTTCACTCCCCAAGCAGCTGCAACAGCTGGAGCTGAGCCAGTCCGAAGCCAGGAGCCAGGAGCTTCCTCCAGGACTCGCACTCAGGTGCAGGGTCCCAAGGCTTTGGGCTGTCCTTAACTGCTTTCCCAAGCCACAACCAGAGAGCTGAATGGGAAGTGGAGCCGCCGAGATTAGAGCTGGCACCCGTATGGATCCCAACGTATGCAAGGCGAGGACCTTAACCACTAGAGTACTGTGCCGGGCCCAACACTAATGTTATGTATGGATACGGATATGATTTTTTAAAAATGTTTTTTTTAATTTGGAAGTCTGTAAGAGAAATTGTCTGCCATCTAGTGGCTTACTATCCAGAACGCCTCACAAGCTCAGCTGGTCTGGGCTTCAGCAGGTGCTCCATCTTGCCTCTGTGTGTTGCAAGGACAAACGTGAGGCTTCATCTGCTGCCTCTGAGACCCGTTAGCAAGTGAATAGCTGGGATTGGACCTGGCACTGTTACGGGGGATGCAGGGAGTAGCTGCCCCGGGAATGTATACATTCATACACACATACATGATGGGCATTCACCATCTTAGGACAAAAGGGAAAGGAATGGAGGACATTTTATTTTAAACTTTTAAGGAATATTTATTCATTTTATTTGAAACTCGTTATTGCAGATAGAGGAGAGGCAGAGGGAGAGAGATGTCTTCCATCTGCTGGTTCACTCCGTAGCTGGCTGCAGTGACTGGAGCTGGACCAGGCAGATGCCTAGAGCTCTGTTGAGGTTACACCTGTGAGCGCAGGGGCCCAGTGGTTTGGCCTGTCTCCTGCTGCTGTCTGAGATGTGGCAGTGGTTAGACTGCAGCTGGTGCTCGTGGGATGCCTGCATCACAGATGGTGACTCAGCTTACTGTACCAGGAGGCTGGCTCTAAGGACCATGTTCTCATTGAGACATCTTGATGGGAGACAGTGGCACTAACACCAGATCTAGTACTGAAACTATCTTTGTTGTCAAAGCTGTCTTTGTCTAGGGGTTTTATTTAAAGGGGAACCAGAAAGCCCCTCAGGAAGGACATGGTTTTAGTTGTGGAACTTACTAGATTGATTTCAGAGTAACAGAAATATACATATGTAAGTATTTTCTTGGATCTTTATTTTACACTGATAAGAATATATTGGGCAGTTACTAATTGCTGTGTGCTTTGGCTGTGTGAAAGTAAAAATGCCTAGTGTGTGTAGGCTGCATTTGGTAGTAGAGCTCTCATGGCAAGCTACCAGGGATCCTGCTTCATATAGAAATGAATTTTGGAAAATCAGGAGGTTTGATGATAACCTAATATCCCTTCCTATATTTTTAGTTGTATTGAAGGTATTGTGGTATGTCAGATCTTACTATATATTTGTTTGAAAGAGAGAGATCCGCTGCCTGTGGGCACTCCTTAAATGCCTGGCTAGGTAAGGCTGAGCTAGAAGCCAGAAACTTAGCATCAGTGGCTGCTCTGTGCAGCTGGGAGCAAGCCACGTCCTGTAGCCATTAGGACCTCTTGCTTCCCGTGTGTGCGGTGGCTGGAAGCTGGGGGCAGAGCCAAGATTCGAATGTAGGCACTTCGTTCTAGGGTGCCTGCATCCCATGCTTCATCTTTAAAATATATGTGTGTGTGTGTGTGTGTGTGACATGAATGTGAGAGTACTCTTTATTCTGCTGGTTCATTTCCCGGATTCCCGGGGGTGTGAGTACACACACATGAGTGTGAGTGTGAGAGTACTCTTTATTCTGCTGGTTCATTCCCCAGATTCCCGGGGGTGTGTGTACACACACACGAGAGAGACAGTGTGAGAGCACTCTGAAGAAGCTGATTGGAAGCAGAGTAACCAGGAGCTAAACTGCACGCTGACGTGGCATGCAGGCGGCCCGGGTGGCAGCTTTGCTGGCTGTCCGCAGCACCTTCTCCCCAAGCAGCACCCTAATTGGTCCGCCAGAGCCTACCCAGATGATGATTATTAAGGAAGAAATTGAAGAGAAATGTTGATAGTGTTTATTGAAAGAAGAGATGTGTCCCCTGTTAGCTACACACAGCAGTGAGAGCATTCAGCCGGGAGTGTATGCAGAGCTGCTTGGCAGGCTACGCTCAGTGAGGACTGAGAGTGTACCTGTTCGAGTCCAAGGGTTTACTTGGACAATTTACAGAGAATCTCAGAGGAGATAACGTAGGCTTGAAATGCTGAGCTAGAAATTACTCATGCTCCCATAATTACGAGTCTCCAAATGTATTTGAGTTGATTATCCTGCTCTAATGTAGTCATATCAAATAATTTCACCAATTTGATTGAATTTCCTAATATTAAGATAACTGCCCAGACCATTTATTTCAGGTTGTGTGAAATTTAGCTCTTTCTCATGATAGCATTTTTGCCAATAATTTCAGCTGCTTCCATTTCTGTAATGAAAGGCGAGACTATCTGTAATGTGTGCACACACAGTCTACTTCTTTACGTAGAGGGCCAGTCGAGCTCAAAGTGTGTCATCTTTGCCATTCTAGTTGAAGTTCAGTTCTATTTTGTGATAATAATTGTCCAGAAATTGAATGCATTATTTATTTGTATTAGCAAATCCGGAACTTTGTTAATGAGAATTTTTCTGTGTCTTTCGCAGATGAGTGCCAAACCAAGTATGGAAATGCTAATGCCTGGAGATACTGTACCAAAGTTTTCGACATGCTCACAGTAGCAGCTGTAGGTCTTTATAAATCTTTTTAAAACTTCACCTCTGTTCTTGTCAGTGGCATACATGTTCTCTTCTGATTGCCATTTCAGTTATATTGATATCTTTGCCATTCATTGATGAATTTTAGGTATGACTCAGCTTATTACACATTCCATTCTGTTGTTCTCTTTTGCTAGTTAATAGATGAGCAGATTCTATGTGTTCACGGTGGTTTATCTCCTGATATCAAGACACTGGATCAGATTCGAACTATTGAACGGAATCAGGAAATTCCCCACAAAGGAGCATTTTGTGATCTGGTCTGGTCAGACCCCGAAGATGTGGATACGTGGGCAATCAGTCCCCGAGGAGCAGGTTGGCTTTTTGGAGCCAAGGTCACAAATGAGGTAAAGTTGACATTTTTAGAGAAGCGGTTTGCTGGTTGCTAATTGTTAGTGGACTGTGTAAGAACGTTGTTGGCCCTAGAGAGCAGAGGTGTAGCCCGGCTTTACTCCGTCTCAGTGGCTGTGGTATGCCACTTCTAGTCTAGTTTATTCCTGTATCTTTCCGTCATGGTTAAATGAGGGGAAATGGTGCATTCACCTACTTTGGTATCCATTGGTGATTTCTATTAAATAAATGTTCCTTTCATTTCAAATATTGCAGCTAAATAGCACAGTAGCGCGGGCAAGATCAGTAACTTTTTGAAGATCAGCCAGTTCCAGCTAGACATACATGTACAGAGAGGCTTGCAGCACTCGGGTGAGGACAGGTGAGGGCGTGTAGGAAGGGCGTCCGCGTGCTGGGCGTGTTACTTAGCCAGGCGCAGGCGCTGCTTGCTGAAGCTGCAGAAGGAGGATAATGTCTTTGAAGATTGTTTCAGGAACTGTAGATACCAGACCCTCAGTCATGGAAAGCGATATCTTACTGTTGAGTGTAAAAATGAAACTCTCATACATGATAGTCCTTTCTTCAGAAGCTTCTGTGAGGCTCTGTGGTTTCCATAGCTCTGTAACTGCCGCAGGCGGAAGTGGCTATGCCTGAACTTACCAACATTATACGGATAATTGTAGAATAGATTGTAAAATCATGAGAACTATAGCAACAGAATTTGGTACTTTACGTGATGGTTGTGTTTTGGAGGCCAACGTCTGAAGCTTTTCTCCTGAGTTCTCTTGTGTGAGTACTTAACAGAGCCTTTCTGAATTGCAGTTTGTTCATATCAACAACTTAAAACTCATCTGCAGAGCACATCAACTAGTGCATGAAGGCTATAAGTTTATGTTTGACGAGAAGCTGGTAACAGTGTGGTCTGCTCCTAATTACTGCTATCGCTGTGGAAATATTGCTTCGATCATGGTCTTCAAAGATGTAAATACAAGAGAACCAAAGTTATTCCGGGCAGTTCCAGATTCAGAACGTGTTATTCCTCCCAGAACGACGACGCCGTACTTCCTTTGAGGCCTTCGCCTGTCCTGCTGACCCGCTTCTCTGCCCTCCTTACCCTGACTTTCTTGTATTACCCTCTACAACATACTTTTTATTGAGCACTTTGCTGCTGAAATGCTGCCTCTTGCCTTTTTTTTTTATTTTAAATTATCTGAATTTATTGTTTGTTATGGTGTCTATAGCAATGTCTTTCTATCAATTTTCCCTCCATCACATCCCCACCTTGGACTCATTTGAGAAGACTTGAGAAGTGTCTTAATACTCACATTGCTGCATGTAGCTCTTACATACTTACTGGTCTGGGGGACAGGATGTGTTTCCATTTTTAAAACAACCAGTTGACAATTACACCAGAATCTTCATTTTGTATCATTGAGCCTTTTGTTTTTGTTTGGGAAATTTTAAGAAATTTCAGCAGCAAAGTTGTAACTCAGTGGGCATGGTGGACTACAGAAGCCTCCAGTTATGTATTTCTGCCCCAGCTGTAAACTTCCATTGTCCTTTGTTGGATGACGTTTTAATGGATATAAAATAAATTGGTCTAAAGGGCTGCCCTCCTTGTTGTGTTTTTAAATTTTGGTTAAAAACTGCTACAGCTTATGACTTTGTATATTAAGATAATTGTAATGATCTTTTTCAAATTCCTTGTATTTTTTAATAAAATAATCTGAAATCCAGATAGGTTAAGTCTAAGAAATTTTAACCACTTTACATTGTTAACTTACCTCTCTTCTTTTTTCCTAATCAGAGTTCCTGACTCTTTGAGTTTTGAGTTTAAAACTTCAAATGAAATTCAGTAGTATTTATTAAAAAAAAAAAATCACTAAAGTGTGCCTAAAGAACGTACTGCCATATTAATGTTTTCGTTATATGCTCTATAATTATAGAGCAGCATTTAATACTTGTCATGCTGATGGTTCATTCGATACCAGTGGAGTAGAATGCTATTGATCTGGTTAACACCCTGTCATGAGTATCATTAACTAAAATCTATGTACTTTTCAATAGGAGTCATTATTCTCTTGCTGTAACACTTGACCATAACTTTTAAAAAGTGTTCATTTTGTAACTGCAACTGGAAAGGTTGAAAAGTCAGGTCTCTTGTATTTGTACACTGTAATCTGAAACAGATTGTTTAAAGTGTAGCAAGAAGCAAATTGTCCTTTTTTTGTAAAGGTTTATGATACCATGTTTTGGCTTTGAGTCAGTGGTTTGGATATCCAAAAGGGTAGTGATGCTCAGTTCTTGATATGCAACTGTCCACTTTCATGAGGACAGATATTCCAGGATCTCTTATGACAGCAGTCATAAATGGTGTTGGAATGTTCCATTTTGTTAAAACTTGGTATCCCTTTACTGCTATAATTTTTGTCATTCCAGGAAATCCGTGTGAAGCCAGCCAATTAATAAAGCACTTTAGCATCTGTTCAGGTGGTTTTGAAAACCGTTCCCCTTCAGGATAAGAACTTCTAGGTCACCTAAAAATGCAATAAAAAAATTCTTTCTAGTTGAAGCTTCTTGGCACATAATATTTTATCAGGGTTTCCTTTTCTTGAATGAGCACAATAGTGTTTTGATTTTATTTTTTTCCCCTAACCATTCAGCTCTTTGTACAATTTTTAATTGTATAACTATATAAAAGAAGTGGCGAAGGCATTTGCTGCACACACTTGAACTTTTGTTGAGCCAGTAACGCTAATGTGTTACCGCTCTGACTCCAGTGTAATAATTCAGGTGGAACGTTCTATTTACCTTACAGGGATATGTAGCTGTGTATTTTTACTAATTGTGAAACACTGGAAATAATGATGCAGAGAACTTGGTGTGGTCTTGGTGTAGCTTCCTCCCTGCAGTATTTTTTCCCCTGTTAATCATAACTTGTGTATTTAAGTGCTTGCATTCCACTGCTTTTAAGTTGTACCAATAAAGTCGGTAACCCTTTGCCTCCTCTTCCCGATTGACACTCCTGATCATTTTGTGTTGTAGTTTTCATTATCCCTGTAATGTGATGTTTATTTTTAAGTCATGATATACTGCATTTGTCTGTCACTTGTGGGCATGTGCCAATACTAGTCTGTCCATTCCTGATCTGCCCTTTCTGTTTTGCCTGATAGCTCTTCAGTTAATAATGAATGGCCTTGTGCATGGGAAAAAATAGTTTTTATTGCTAGACATGTAAAGGGAAGAAAGAGTGAATGTACTGAACTTTGTAAGCCTGGAAGGAGTATTCGGATCCCTCTGATCAATAAGGGCTATGTATCCTGTGGCGTAATCGTGTGGCAGAAGACACTTGAAAGTTGTAGCTTTGGAAGCAGGAGGGTCTGTCATTCCCTGTATCTAGTCTGAATGTAAAATCCCTTCTGTTGTATTAACGGGGTTAAGAACTATTTTTATTTGCCTATGATGATGATATTCTTGTTTTTTAAATAAAGTGTCCTAGGCTCTGGTGAGAACTGTCGACTCGGACTGGCCAGCCTCGCCCCTTGCTCTCGTGGCTAGCTTCTCCTAGGTAAATGTATTTCCCTGAGAAATCTCCCTATGGGACGCGTGTTCATGTACGTGTGATCCTGACAAGCCCGGATCAAGAGTACATCTGATACGCAGCCTGCTCGGCTCTTACTCCACCGCGGTGTCTAGAAGTGCTGGAAGACGCTGACGTCTTAAACTCTGGGTTTTACTTTTGACATAAGGTTTGAAACCTCGTTCATTGCTTTTCGACCTGTGTGCTTTGCTCTGTGCCAGCACCAGGGTTTGGAAAATGCGTCTGTCATGAAAGCAAGTCAGGACTCGGTGAGCCTCGTTCATGGTCAGAGAAATCATTGCTTTCCATCTGTTGCCGGGAGATCCCGTGCCTGGAGCCTGAAGAGATTGAAGCAAGAATGCAGACTTTGAAATGTCACTGTTTTTTTAAATGTCCTGTTTGTAAAGCACCTTCAGTTCTTTGGATGAAGGGTGCTCTCTTCTCTCAGTGTGAATTAATAAAAAGATTATAGGAAGTTTGTCAAAAAAAATAATTTTTATCTGCTGCATAGTCTGTAGTATGTCCTGACAAGAAGTTAGCATTTTATATAACATCATTTTAAATTAAAAAAAAAGCTTGTTCCTTTACTTGGTGGCTTGACTGGAGGACAAGGGTGCAACTCCTTCTCCTGCCTTGGACGCTGAGCTGTGCTCCGGTTCCTTCGAGGCAGTATTCAGGCCGGTCCAGAGCCACGCGTGGTGAGGTGACCACAACCTCAGATGGTATTTACAGAGTGTGCTGAGCCTCACAGAATCTGCAGCAGTAAAACAGCAGTAAGATACAGTGCGAAGGCCCACTAGAAGTTTTTGAAAAAGGCTTATTTATTCACAAGGCAAAGGAGACAGAGATCTTCCGTCTACTGCTTCACTGCCCAAATGGCCAGGAGCCTGGATGTCCCCCTGGGTCTCGGCGGCGGGGTGGGATCTCCCTCCCTGCTGGGTCGGCAGCAGAGCAGCTGGGACTTGCCGGAGGCACACATGATTTTTGAGGAACTTGGCTCCTTCCTGCACTCCAGCTGGTTCATCTTCTGGCAGTTCGTGGTCAGCGTCTGCCTTCCTCCTTTTTTAGAGGAAACTTGAGCTGGCGTGGTTCTCACCAATGTTATCTTCGTTCTGAAATGCACGAAATTCATAGTCAGTGTATGTCAACACTCTTCCACCATACCTCCAGTCCCTGGGTGGGCGCTGTGCTTCCCTACATTCCGCTTTTGTGTAGAAACGGGAAGGGGATGGTGGAGACAGCAGGGACTGATGGGAAGAGTACGGGCTTTGGGATGGGTTGTAGATAAAAACAAAATGAAAAACCACCACGGGAGTGCCTTGCAGCAGGAGCTGCTCACGCTCTCTCTGCACCTGGCCAGTTGCCATGCATGCCCTAGGTTGTGGTATCTTTTCTGAGGATCTGTTAACTATATTATCTTTTCATTTTGTATACCCAGGTGAGAAAACAGGCTTAGGATCGGTTAGGAAACTTGCCTGAGGTTTTCCAGGGCAGCAGGAATTTGAACCCTGTAGGACACACCGCAGGGTACTGTAAACCAATACTATTTAAGATTTATTTGTTTATATTGGAAAGTTGGATATACAGAGAGGAGGAGAGAGAGAGAGGAAGATCTTCTGTCTGCTGATTCACTCCCCAAGCGGCCACCATGCATGCAAGAGGAGGACTACTGTGCCAGGCCCAAGTTGATAATGTTTTAAGGAGTATTGGTTATTGTAGCTTTGTGAGCCTGAAAGAATTAGGTTCTCTGAGTCTTAAAACATTTCTGTGTCTGCAGAAGTGTATTGGGCTGGGTTAATCTCGGTCCTGGAAACATACACATGACAGTTCAGTTCCTGGCCCATTGCCGCCTCTGGTTGAGTGCTCATGTTCACGCACTGTTTGCCCTTTCACTGAGCCTGGGAAGTAGCACTAACACAAGCCAATATGTAACTGACATTTGAATTGTCTTTGCTCCCCCTGATTCACTTCCTAAATGTGGGCACCCTGTCTTGGTCTCCGGTCTCCTGTGTGGGCAGTAGGGGCTCAAGTACTTGTGCCATCACCTGCTGCTCACAATGTGCGCGTTAAGAAGGTGGAATTAGAAGTAGACCCGGAACTCAAACCTAAGCGCTTGGGGTGCTTCATATGGGATGTGGTTGTCGCAGGTATCTCGCTTGCTCAACACTTGCCCCTATTGTGGTCTGTTAAAGGATGATAGATCCGTGGAATAAAATGTTCCATGCAAGTTGAGGTGGCGTATTCAGAGGGGACGTGTACGTTCAGTATGGCCTGGAGTAAGGGATCCGCAATCCGAGTAGGAACAGAAGCCCAGGTTTTCAGAACCTGGGGACACAACATGACTTGTGGGACTTGGTAGGAACACGAATAGCTGCAGCATTCCTGACAGAATCACTGCCTGGTCTTGGAGTTAGCCAATTATGGAAGATGTGGAAAATTGGACAGAGAATTTTAATCAGTACTTGAAATGTGAGATACAGTGTTCATGGCTACTTCTGTGAGTTAATGCTCATGTCCGCCCTACCACCCCCCCCTCCAGCATAAGCAGACAATATTCTGGAGTTCTTCCCTCTTTGTGGCTTGAGATTGACACGAATAGTTATAAAATGTAAGTGGCGGTGGGCAGCAGAGGCTCGGCAACATTTTTCCTTACCAAAGCCGTGTAAGTGATGCTGCGACAATTTGCCTTGAGTCTTCCTAAAAGGAAGGTCATGTAAACATCAGAGATACAAAATAACCATCTAGAATAAAGGGCAGGTTTGCTTTTGGTGGCCATTTATGGATATCAGTGAAAGACTTGGCTCCCAGCTGTTGGTGTGTGTGGTAGATGCTCCCCGAAGTGTTTCTAATGGTAGTGTCTTCAGAGAAAGGTCTTCCTCCTGATTCCAAGATGATAAGAACCAAACACTGCATTTAGGATTAGGGATGGAGAGAGGCCTCACCACCTTAGAATGTGATCATTTGTTGGTAAGCTGTGCCTTAATTACAAGGTCAGACTTTTTTTTTTAGATTTATTGACTTTTGTTGCAAAGTCAGATATACAGAGAGGAGAGACATGTAACCGCAGTGGCTGGTGCTGTGCTGGTCAGAAGCCAGGAGCTCTTCCAGGTCTTCCCACACTGGCGCAGGGTCCCAAGGCTTTGTGCCATCCTCGACTGCCTTCCCAGGCCACAAGCAGGGGGCTGAATGGGAAGTGGAGCTGCTGGGATTAGACCCGGCGCTCATATGAGATCTGGGTGCGTTCAAGGCGAGGACTTTAGCCGCTAGGACACAGGGCCGGGCCCCGTGCCAGACTTGTTAAACCAGGCAAAGGTAACTGATAAATTTGCATGCTTAGGTTTGTTTAAAAAATGCAGTGAAGCTTATTTTCGAATTAGCTGGCTTGGAGCTTAGTTATGTGCGGTGTCACAGGATGGTTAGTACGCACACAGGCATCGGTTTCGTTTGGATCCTCCAAAATGGAACACGTTGCTTTTAATGATGGCATCGATTCTGTGTCAGTGTTGATTTTTCACTCATCATTTTTTAAAAAATCCTTTGCTTTCTTTAAAAGATTACACCCAACCTAGTGATCTTCCCTGCGGAGGATTGGGCATTGACACGTGCCTCATTTTGTTGTGTTCTTGCAGTTTTATGCCTGAATTCTTGAGGAGGGGTAGCGATGAGTGGTTAAGATTTCAGCCAGATACAGAGACAGAGACTGAATTTCAGGTGGTTCGAGAAAGAAAGCTTATTTGGGAGAAGTGCCTCTCTCCCGCATATGTCAGAGGAATTTTGGGAATTGCGTTGCTTGACTTTTTTGCGTGTCGCAGAGGTGGGAGGCTGCAGCAGGTGTGTGGGATGAAGGGCGCGGAGCCCTGGAGAACCTGCAGGCAGGTGTCTGGCGCAGGGGTGTAGCTCCCACTTTCCGGCGCACGGTGGCGGTCAGGTCTTCCCCGGTGCGACTCGCCGTCTCTAAGGCACCTCTGCTGCCACCTGCAGTCTCAACCAAACCTGTGGGTGGGCAACGCGGCCTGTGACAGCTCCAGCGCCCAATCGGCTGCGAGGCTTCCGGGCACCCTGCAGCACCAGCCAATGGGCGCGCAGGAGAGGCGCGCAAGAGGCGGGTCCCGCGTCCAGTCTGGCAGAGGCGCGAGGCCCTCCTCCCGCCTCTCCGCCTACTCCAGCCTCCGCCGCCTCATCTTCCCGAGCGAGCCTTGCGGCCGCCGGAGCAGCTCCCGCGGCGGAGCCGGAGCCGGATGGTCAGAGGAGCCCGGCAGCCCCAGCAGCCGCGGAGTCGCCTGGCCCCCAGGTGGGGCGGCGGCCGGGGTCGCGCAGAGGGCGGGGGCGAGCGAGCGGGCCCGGGGGCGCCGACTCCGGAGTGCGGGGGATGGGGGGCAGGCTGGGGGGTGTCCAGGGCCGGGGGCGCGAGCTGCGCGGCGGCCGCCTGCGGGGGGCTCGAGACGCGGGCCGGGCGGGGAAACGGGCACCTTGTGCGGCGGGGCCGGGAGGGGCCGAGGAATGCGGGGGGCGCGGGGCCTGGAGGGGCGGGGCCGAGAGGGGCCCTGCACGGCCGGGAGGGGGTGCGCGGATTGCGGGGTGACGAGGCAGACAATGAGGCGGTGGAGGTGGGTGGTTGGGGGGCCTGGGTGAGCACGGTCGCAGAGAAGGCGAGGACGGGGTGCAGGAGCGGGAGGCTGAGGGGGCGCTGGGGAAGCAGGGGGTCCCAGGGTGGGAAACAGGGCGTTGTGAGGTCAGGGGTGGGCTTGGACCCCGAGGTCCGAAGCTGGTACTTGGAGTGACAGACTGTTTGTTTGGTCTGTAGAGTCACGGGCACAGTGGAGAAGCCGCCTCGAAAACGGAAAAGCAGGTAAGCGGGAAGCCTTGGCCTCGTTGCCTGATCACACCTGTGCCGTACCGCGCCGTTGTACACTGTCGGTAAATGAACTTTATGATTTGACCAGCAAGGTTTCTCTCTTAAGGACTCAAAATGACTACTTCTGCACCGCTCCCGATCCCTTCCCCCGTTTTTCTATCTAGAATAATGCAGAAGATGGGGTAAATCGAGAAATTCTAGTGTTGTACTTTGGTCAACACATCAAGCCGTGTGGTGCAAGTATTTGGTCCATTGTAAGTTATGTGCATTAAAGGCCTGGTTCTGCCACTTAAAAAAAAAAAAAAACAAGAAAAAGGGCATATTTAACTTAATTAAAGGACAGATTTCCAGAGAGAAGGAGGGAGGGACAGGTCTTTCATTTGCTGGTTCACTCCGGAAACTGCCACATGGCTGGACCTAGGAGTCAGGAGTTTCTTCTGGGTCTCCCAAGGGATCTACGGACTTCCATGCATTTGGACAATGCTTCGCTGCTTTCTCAGGAGCTTTAGCAGGAAGCTGGAGCGAAAGTGGAGCAGCCAGCACTTGAGCTGGTACCCAGGTGGAACTCTGACATAACCGGTAACAGCTTTGTCTGTCCTGATGAGCGTCCTGCCCAGGCACCGCCGGGAGCAGCCTTTGGTGTCCTGGTTACTCAGCTCAGCTGGCCTTGTCTGGGGCCAGCCTGGCCGTTGAGAGCATTGGAACCATCTTTTGATTTCTCTGGCTTTTGTCTGAATAAAAAAATGAAGATTATCCAGGATCATATATAAAAGAAAATCTAAGCTTCCCGAGCCTCTGAAAAGTGTGTCTTTTTTTTTTTTTTTTTAAGATTTATTTAATTGGAAAGTCAGATATATAGAGAGGAGGAGAGACAGAGAGGAAGATCTTCTGTCCACTGGTTCACTCCCCATGTGTCTGCAATGGCTGGAGCTGAGCTGATCCGAAGTCAGGAGCCAGGAACCAGGAACTTCTGGGTCTCCCACGCAGGTGCAGGGCCCCAAGGCTTTGGCCTGTTCTCGGCTGCTTTCCAGGCCACAGGCAGGGAGGTGGATGGGAAGCGGGGCTGCTGGGATTAGAACCTACATGGCATTCTGGCCCGTGCAAATCGAGGACGTTAGCCACTAGACTACCATGCTGGGCCCCAGGTTGGGACAACTAGCATACATTTTTAAAGGTTCCGTGAGCAGGACTTAGATTTCCCTTAGAAAACAGTTCTGAGATTGTTTTGAGAACAGGCAACAAAGTGGGTTTGAGTGTTGTGGCACCATGAGTAAGACGTCACACTGGTGTCCTGTGTTGGAGTGTGGGAATCCTGACTGCTGTGCTTTGACCCAGCTCCCTGCTAGTGCACTTGGAAACACAGTGAGGATGACTCAGGTGCTTGGGTCCCTGACATCCACGTGGGAAAACTAAGGTGCAGTTGTTTCTGGATTCAACTTGGCCCAGCTCTGGCTGTCGCAACCATTTGGGGAATGAACTAGAAAATGGAATATCTCCTTTTCTTTTTCTCCCCATCACCCTGCCTTTCAAATAAATTAATTAAAAAATGACCGCGAAGATGAGTGATACAATAAGAATATTGTGATTGGTGTTGTGTAGCATGTAAAACCACTGGCATCCCATATGAGTGCGGTTCAAATCCTGGCTATTGCACTTTCGATTCAGGTCCCAGCTAATGTACCTGGGCAAACAACAGAATATGGACCAGTATTTGGGCCCGTACCTTGTCAGGGCTCTGGAAGAAGCTTCTGGCTACTGACTTTGGACTGGCCCAGCTCCAGCTGTTAACTCCATTTGGGGAGTGAACCAACAGATGGAAGATCTGTCTTTCTCTGTCTCCCTCCCTGTGCCCCACCACCTCCCCCCGTAACTTTGTCTTTCAAATAAAGAAATATATTGTTTTTAAAAAGTTGTGTTGCAATTATCTTTTTCGTATTGTGATGATAGAACTTCTCAGTATCAGTGCTGTAGCTAAAATGGCAACACTTGAAATGGGTTTGTTTGTGAATGGATCTTAAGCATCCCATCAAGTTGGCCTTCTGTACAGATTCGGCAATTATTACATATTCTATTATGCTTTGGAAAGTACTTGCTGAAAGTATGATTTATGGTCTAGTTGATGTGAAATCATTCTCTTTTATCAGTTTTGAAGCTAGTGAACCAGTAAACACATTGGAACAGGGGGACTTAGTGCACAATGAGGCTCAGGCGATGCAGAATAGCGCAGTACTCTGATGCCCTGATCAACTGTGCTGGACCAAAAGACGTGTTAGGAAAAGTGGGCTCGCTGCCCAAGCCTAGCGGCTGTTTAAGTCCTCGCCTTGCACATGCTGGGATCCCATATGGGTGCTGGTTCTGTTCCCTGCAACCCCGCTTCCCATCCAGCTCCCTGCTTGTGGCCTGGGAAAGCAGTTGAGGACCGCCCAAAGCCTTGGGACCCTGCACCCGCGTGGCAGACCTGGAGGAAGTTCCTGGTTCCTGGCTTTGGATCGGCGCAGCACCAGCCTTTACGGCCACTTGGGGAGTGAATCATCGGACGGAAGATCTTGCTCTCTGTCTCTCCTCTTCTCTGTATATCTGACTTTCCAATAAAAACAAGTAAATTAAAAAAAAAAAAGATTAGGAAATGTGATCTCTTTATGCTTTTGAAGTATTCTAACGCATTCGGTAAGTCTGTGAGGAATGCTGGAGTTAGGAGTTAAAATCTTTTTAGGACCTGGTAGGAATAAGACCCATGATTGAGAGCTTTACTGTATGGTTTGGGTCATATTTATTATGATTATTATTACATTAGGAATCCAAGCACCACTTTGGTGCTGTGTGTACTTTGCTTAGGAAGCATTTGAAGGCATTCTGGTTCTGACTTTTTGGGAGTTTAGGCCCAAGTGAGAAGCGGGTGCTGCAGTGGGAGGCAGGCCCCGATGGACCCTGACGTCAGAGGTGGTGTAACGGCTTTTTACCCAGTATAGGCAAAGGAGCTGTAGTGAGTCTGTATGCTGACAGAGCCTGTGGTTCCCGTAGACTTTCCTGTAAGCCCCGAAGGCTGGAGGGCTGATTGAGGAGGTGGTAGAACTGCTGAGATGATAGAGTCCGGGTGTAGACAGAGCCAAGCTGAGGTCTTGGCTGAATTCAAGACTCAGGCCCATATCAGGTGTGCTTCCAGTAGGGGGGAAGTGGGTGGAGGTTTACCTATTGGACACATTTAACAATGGAGGCTTCTTGTGTTGTTACCACTCGGCACCTGTTGCAGATAGAGACCTGGAGCACTGCTTCCTATCCCGAAACAAGGGGGACATAGCCTCAGGTCTAAGAAGGTACTGCAGCTGTGAATTTCAGCATTTCTGTTGGAATAGCTGGGACTTGAATTGGTGTTCACATGGGATGCCAGCACCACTTTTGTACCCTCACATTCCAGCACTGGCCCTTCTCAGTCCCTCTGTATTGGATGAGCCAGTGGATGGCAAGTTGAGATGATTCAGTGAAATAGTGTGTGTAAAGTATGTGGAACAGTTACACACGCTGAAGACTCCATCAGTGAGACCATTGTTTCGCTTTTTCCTTCTAACCTGTTAAAAGAAATCAACTTTATTAGAAATTATTTACGTGCTGTAGTAATGTTTGTTGCTCAGTGGGAGGCGTCTCAACTGCTGTGTTCAGTTGTGTAGTCTGTCTCTGTGCAGTCAGGGTACAGGTACCTCACCCCTGCTGCCCGCTGCCCTGCAACCCACAGGGCCCTCTGTAACCTTGACTGGCGACCTTGGGACTTTATTGCATTAACAAAAAAAATGTTTTATTTGAAAGGAAATATTGAGGGGTGGGGAGCTAGATTTTCCATCGACTGGTTCACTCTGCAAATGGCAGCAATAGCTGGAACTGGGCTGGCCAAAGCGAGGAGCCAAGAGCTTCAGTTTGATCTGTCACGTGGGTGTAGAGGTCCAAGAACTTGGGCTGTCTTGCATTGTTTGCCCAGGTGTGTTAGCAGGGAGCTGGATGGGAAGCGGAAAGCCTATGTGCGAATGGAATGCCAGCAAACAATAATACCGCAGTGCCGGCCTGTGTTGATTTTCATTTTTATTTGAAATGTGGAGAGAGGGAGACCCCCTCAATGCACTGATTCATTCCCCAGATGCCTGCAGTAGCCAGCACTGGACAGGCCAAAGCCAGAAGCCAGGACCTTAATCCCTGTCTCCACAGGGAGTGGCAGGGGCCGAGTGCTTCCCACGGTGCACATGAGCTGGATGCTAGGGTTGCATCTGTGACCCGGCCCTAGCTTCATCTGAAGCAGTGGGCTGGACACCCACTTTTGGTCTTTATTTTTATCACTATACCTTTCTACAGTTTTATCTAAATCAAATCATGTGATCATTGTGTCTGACTTCTTACACTTGGCATGATGCTTTTGGGATTCATCTTCTATGATTATATATAATTGTTAATTCCTTTTTTATTGCTAAAGAACATTTCTTTTTTTAATATTTATTTATTTTTATGACAAAGTCAAATGTACAGAGAGAAGGAGAGACAGAGAGGAAGATCTTCTGTCCGATGATTCACTCCCCAAGTGGCTGCAACGGCCGGTGCTGTGTTGATCTGAAGTCGGGATCCAGGAACTTCTGGGTCTCCCACACGGTTGCAGGGTCCCAAAGCTTTGGGCCGTCCTCGACTCCTTTCCCAGGCCACAAGCTGGGAGCTGGATGGGAAGTGGAG
Organism: Ochotona princeps; assembly: GCF_030435755.1. NCBI lineage: Eukaryota > Metazoa > Chordata > Mammalia > Lagomorpha > Ochotonidae > Ochotona > Ochotona princeps. The sequence continues at coordinate 7,002,873 of NC_080845.1, forward strand.
CTGTCGGGATTAGAACTGGCGCCCATGGGCCCGGCGGCATGGCCTAGCGGCTAAAGTCCTTGCCTTGAAAGCCCCGGGATCCCATATGGGCACCGGTTCTAATCCCGGCAGCTCCACTTCCCATCCAGCTTCCTGCTTGTGGCCTGGGAAAGCAGTCGAGGACGGCCCAATGCATTGGGACACTGCACCCGCGTGGGAGACCCCGAAGAGGTTCTAGGTTCCCGGCTTCGGATCGGCGCAGCACCGGCCCGTTGCGGCTCACTTGGGGAGTGAATCATTGGACAGAAGATCTTCCTCTCTGTCCCTCCTCCTCTCTGTATATCTGGCTGTAATAAAATGAGTAAATCTTTTTTTTGAAAAAAAAAAAAAAAAAGAACTGGCGCCCATATGGGATCCTGGGGCATTCAAGGCAAGGACTTTAGTCGCTAGGCCACGCCGCTGGACCCTGAAGAACATTTCATGGTATGATTTTACCACCATTGGCTTCTGTCTGCTCATCAGTTGACGGTCTCAAAAGCTGGCTTGTTGCCAGCTTTGGCCATTCGGAAGACAGCTGTTAGGAGCCTCTGAGTTCAGGCTGTTCAGACCCGAGTTCCTATTTCTCTGAGTACATGACTAGAAGGGGACTTACTAGGTCTTAGTGGAGGTACATTTTTAAGAAACTGCAAAATCATTTTCATGGTGGGCTGTGCCATGTTGTGCCCTGCTGGCAGTGTAGCTGACTGCATTTGCTCCATGGCTGCATCACTGTTTGATATTGTCTGTTTCTTTTGGACTAGCTTTGCAGGGCTGTTACCAGACAGAATGACCTGCACAGATCGAGGCTGTGCCATTTGCTAAGTTTGAAACACACGTGCACCGGTTGCCGTTTGCTGACTTTGGAGGCACATGGCATTGTGGGATATATTTGCCTTTTCCCACCGACTGATGATTTTGAATAGCTTTGTGTGGTTCTTTTGTTACTCATGAAACTTCTGTGAAGTGTGAAGATGAGGCACGGTTGATTGGTGCTTATCTAGCCATCAGGATTCTCTGTATGTGTGTCCCGGGAACAGTTTTGACTGTTGGGGGTATTTTGTGCCACCGCTGGGTTGCCCGTTACTTTTTCTAACAGTTTCTTGAGCTAGTTTTTGCTTGAACGATAGATTGGGTGGGGATGTCTTCTGCCAAGAAAGCACGTGCGGGAGCAAAAGCCAGGTGCGTGGCTGAGAGTGTGGGTCTTGTTTGGGTTCTACTGAGTGAGAACTGTTTCAGTGAACCGTCTTACTGATGAAGGAAAAAATGCAGATTTGTTGCTGAGAAGTTCTTGGAAGACAGAATCAGAAGCCTGCAACAGAGAGACACAGCTTCGAGAGCGTGCGGGATGAAAGGCAAGAAGCGGAGCATCCCGGCGGTTTGGTGTGGAAACAGGGCCTTCACTTGGAAGTGTCGCATCTTCCTCTGAGAGAGAGCTGGGTGGACGGAGGCTCCAGAGACTCCTGGAAAGCTGGGAAGATGCTTTCTGATTCTTTGCAGCATGCTGGGGAAGCTTCGCCGTGCCCATGTCCCCATCTGGAGGAGCCTGTATGCTGTGGCGTGGATTGGTAGAAACCTACAGCGCGGTGCCACAGTTCAGCTGTGTGGGAGCGCACATTGCAGCCGCCACGCTGGTGTCACTGACGCTCGTAGCGTCTTCATGGCACTGTTCTGTTCAACCCGCTGGATCGAGTGGAGACCGTGCAAAGCCGTTCACAAACCCAGACACCATCTTCGATACTTCAGCAAGTGTCGTCCAGGGCCAAGGACTCTTAGAACACATGGCCAAGGTTCTGTTAATGGTAATTTTTTAAAAGAACGGTATTACCTTCATGCCACCAAAATCTCCTCACTGTTCACATTTCCACAGTTGACTAACCATTTTAAACTAGTGCAGAAGAACCTTAAATACCTTGGAATAAACCCAACCAAAGATGTGAAAGAGCTGTATGACGAAAAGTACAATCATTAATAAAAGAAGTAGAAGACATTAAAAGATGGAGAAATTTACCACATTCCTGGATTTAGAATCAACATCATCAAAATATCCATCTGATTGAAGCAATATACAGATTCAATGTTCTCCCAAAGACAGTGCCAACAGTGTTCTCAGAGCTAGAAAAAATGGTACAAAAATTCATCTGGAGACACATCTGGAACAGTCAAGGCCATCTTTTTTTTTTTTTTTTTTTAACATTTATTTGTTTTATTGGAAAGTCAGATATACAGAGAGGAGGAGAGACAGAGAGGAAGGTCTTCTGTCCGTCCGATGATTCACTCCCTAAGTGGCTGCAGCTGCCAGAGCTGAGTTGGTCCGAAGCCAGGAGCCTCTTCCGGGACTCCCATGCAGGTGCAGGGTCCCAGGGCTTTGGGCCGTCCTCAACTGCTTTCCCAGGCCACAAGCAGGGAGCTGGATGGGAAGCGGGACTACTAGGATTAGAACCTGCGACCATATGGGATCCCGACACGTGCAAGGTGAGGGCTTTAGCCACTAGACTATCATGCCAGGCTCAAGGCTATCTAGAAGAACAAAAGTAAAGCCAGAAGAATCATGATTCCAGACCTCAAGACAGTACACAGCAGTGGTATTCAAAATAGTCTGGTACTAGTACAAAAACAAGATCAGTGGAATAGAACAGAAACCCTAGAAAAGAGCCCACACATGTACATCCCTGTAATTTTCTTTTTTTTTTTTAGAGGTTTATTTTATTACAAAGTCAGATACACAGAGAGGAGGAGAGACAGAGAGGAAGATCTTCTGTCTGATGATTCACTCCCCAAGTGAGTGCAACGGCCAGTGCTGCGCTGATCTGAAGCCGGGAACCTGGAACCTCTCCCGGGTCTCCCACGCGGGTGCAGGGTCCCAAGGCATTGGTCTGTCCTCAATTGCTTTCCCAGGCCACAAGCAGGGAGCTGGCTGGGAAGTGGAGCTGCCGGGAATAGAACCGGCGTCCATATGGGATCCCGGGGCATTCAAGGCGAAGACTTAAGCCGCTAGGCCACGCCGCCAGGCCCTAGCCCACTAATTTTCAACAGGAAAACATATAACCCAGCAGAAAATGCTGGTCTCTTCAACAAATACTGTTGGGGCAACTGCATATCAGCTTAAGTAAGAAACAAGACCCTCACCTTTCACCAGCTCTAAATAGATCAAGGACCTTAGTCTGAACCCAGAAACTATCAAACTATTACAGGAAAATATAGGAGGTACTCACAAAATACAGAGAATTGGCAAAGACTTCTTTAAAAAGTCACCAAAGGCCTGGTGCTATGACTTCATGACTAAATCCTCACCTGACAAGCGCTGGCATCCCAAATGCGTGCCAGCTCATGCCCTGGCTGCCCTGCTTCCCATCCAGCTCCCTGCGTGTGGCCTGGGAAAGCAGCAGAGAATGGCCCAAAGCCTTGGGACCCTGCACCTGCATGGAAGTCCCGGAAGAGGCTCCTGGCTCCTGGCTTTGGATTGGTTCAACTTCAGCCATTGAGGCCATTTGATGAGTGAATAAGTGATTGGAAGATCTTTCTGTCTCTTGTTCTCTTCATAATCTGATCCCCTTTTCCAATAAAAATAAATAAATCTTTGAAAAAATTCACCAAAAGCACAGGCAATGAAAGCCAAAATAAGTAAGTGGGACTGCATCAAACTGAAAAGCTTCTGTACAGCAAAGGAAATGATCACCAAAAAACGAGGCAACCAACAGAATGGGAGAAAAATCTTTGCACACTACACAGCAGATAGGAGAGTAAGAGCTAGGATTAATAAAGAGCTTCAGAAACTCAACAGCAGCAAAACAAACAACCCTGTTAAATAGGCGAAGGAAATGAGCAATCATTTTTCAAAATAACAAATTCAAATGCTGAATAGACATGAGAAAATGCTCCGGCTCCCTGGCTCTCAGGGAAGTACAAATGAAAACCACATTGAGGTTCCACCTAACTCCAGTGAGATTGGCCTACATTTGGAAATTTCCTAACAGTACCTGCTCATGTGGATGTGGGGAGAAAGGTACCCTCCTTTGCTTATTGGTGGGAGTGTAGGTAGGTACAATCACTATGGAAGTCAGTCTGGAGAGTGCTCAGACAACTGAAAATGGATCTGCTGTGTAACTCGGCTATCCCCCTCCAGGGAGTAAACTGAAATGAAGGGAAATCTGCATATGGAAAGCAACCTGCAATCCTATGTTTATAGCAGCTCCATCCGCAGTAGTGAAGATGGGGATGCCCGTTGAAAGAGGAATGGATAGAGAAGCTGTGTTACACTGACTGCATGATCTGTTACACAGTGATTAAAAAGAATGAAATTCTACCATTTGCAATGAAATGGTCCCAGCTGGAAACCATAATGCTCAGTGAAATAAGCCAACCCCCAAAGGACAAATATCATATATTCTCTGATTTAAGGCCACCTTTGCGCCCGACTTGGTAGCCTAGTGGCCTTACATCGGCTGTGATCCTATATGGGCTATGGACACTGATTTGTTTCCTTGCTGCTCCACTTCCCTTCCAGCTCCCTGCTTGTGGCCTGGGAAAGCAGTTGAGGATGACCCAAGGTCTTGGGACCCTCATGTGTGTGGGAGACCCAGAAGAAGCTCCTGACTTCAGATTGGAGCTCCTCTCCTCGGTTGCAGCCACTTGGGGAGTGAACCAGTGGATGGAAGATCTTTCTGTATCTGCTTCTCTTTGTAAATCTGACTTTCTAACAAAAATAAATCTTTTTAAAAAGCAACCGTTATACAAAGCAGAAAACAAATACAAACAAACATGCGTATTAATGAACTGTATAATAGAGATTAGCATGCCAAGAAATAAAGATATGTTGAGGACTCAACACAACGGCTCAGTGGTTAAATCCTTGCCTTGCACACAGCAAGATCACATACGGGTGCTGGTTCGTGTCCTGGCTGCTCCACTTCCCATCCAGCTCCCTGCTTGTGGCCTGGGAAAGCAGTCGAGGACGGCCCAAAGCCTTGGGACCCTGCACTCGTGTGGGAGACCTGGAAGAAGCTCCTGGCTACTTGGGTCAGATTGGTTTGACTCCGGCTGCTGCGGCCAGTTGGGGAGTGATCTAGTGGATGGAAGATCTTTTTCTATTTTCTTTTCTCTGTAAATCTGTCTTTCAAATAAAAATAGATAAATCTTAAAAAAAAAAAAAGGTGTGTTGCAGTAGACATCTCTGCTCCTGAATAAAAGATGGATTCCCGATGGTGCAGTAAGTGTACCTTGGCAACATGATACTAGATTGGCTACCTCTGTCTATACCTACAATGCCATGATGAATTACAATAGAATGCTAAATTAATAGCCAATTAAAGGACTGTGCTACTGTAATAACGTGAGGCAAATTTGTGGGAGGGAAAATAGAAAGAGGAGGGAAACTGGGAATCCCTGTATCTGCAAAACCAGGTCATAGAAAAATAACAACAGCTTTTGTTTGGTGTTAATGCAGTGGTATAGTAGGCTAATTCCCAGCACTGATATCACATGTGGACCCCAGTTTGTATGCTGGCTGCTCCACTTCCAGCCCAGCTCCCTGCCGGATGGCTTCAGAAAGCAGCAGAGGAAGGCCCAAGAGCTTTGGATCCTGTACCCAAATAGGAGACCTGGGAGGAGCTCCTGGGTCCCATCTTAGGATCCGCTGAGCTGTGGTTGTTATGGCCATTTGGGGAGTGAACCAGAATATGGAAATTCTCTGTCGTCATCTCTTTCCATCTCTCTCTCTGTTTTTCCTTCTGTACCTTCACCTTTTTAATAAAAATAAAAAATCTTTTTTTAAAATTTACCTGTTCAAAGCACAATTTAGACAAAGTTCATAGCTTAAAATTAGTTGGCTTGGTCTTAAGTCTTAGTGTTTTTTTTTTTTCTGGAATACAAAAAATTTATTAATAGACTTCTGATATCAACATTTATGATCTTGGTCTCTCTTTCTTGCCTTTGTATAAGGCCAAGAGGGACACGTTTGCTACTTTGACCACCTTAAAGTGGACTCGAGGAATGTCACCAACGGCGTGGCGTTTCAGCCAAGTCCAGCCAGCAGCACTTCGCCGTTATCCTCGATGAAGTTGAGGCAGCCGTCATTGGGCGCCAAGGCCGTGATCTTGCGGTTCTTGATCAGCTGCCCCGGGACGTACTTCCTGATGGCCGCGTTGGGCTGCTTAGCTCTGACCCCTGCTTTCTGCAGCACGATCTCCTTGGCGGGGGAGGCGCCCCCCGAAGGGGTTGGCCTTGAGGGCCGTGCCCGGGTGCACCTTCTTGTATTGCTTGTCGTGCTGCTTCTGTTCCTGCTGGTGGCTGTGGAGCTTCCTGGCTGTGGGTAGGACATGGACTTGCCCATCTTGGCGACACGTGGGCCTGAGTGAAAGTTTTTTTTTTTTTTTTTTTTTTTTAATTAGAGAAGACTCCTTTGCACTGATTCAGTTTCCAAATGCTGTGGTGGCCGTGCTGTCGCCTGGGACCTGGGAACCCAGCCTAAGTCTCCCATGAGAATGGCCGGAACCCGTGTAGTTGGGCCATCACCTGTTGCCTCCCCGTGTATGCATTCAACAGAAGCTGGGATCAGGGCAGCACCAGGACGCAAACCCAGCTCTCCAATTTGGGACCTAAGCATTCCAACCAGCAGCTTAACCACTGAGCCAACTGTCTGCCTCTTACGTCTTTTGTAAATCTATGGTTTTCCCACTTTTCTTGTTCTCTGTTCATTTACTTAGGTTTTTTTTAAAATATATACACATATACATATATATGTCATTTTTTCTTTTGAAAGGCAGATTTTTTTCTGAAGATTTACTGATTTTTATTGGAAAGGCAGATATACAGAGAGAAGGAGAGACAGACAGAAAGATCTGTCCGCTGATTCACTCTGCAAGTGGCCACAACAGCCAGAGCTAGTTGATCTGAAGTCAGGGGCCAGGCCAGTCTTCCACATGGGCACAGGGTCCCAAGGCTTTGGGCCATCTAGTGCTTTCCCAGGCCACAAGCAGGGAGCTGGAAGGGAAGTGGAGCAGCTGGGACACAAACCAGCACCCATATGAGGTCTGGTTGCATGCAAGGTGAAGATTTAGCCACTAGGCTACTGTTCTGGGGCCCTGAAAGGCAGATTTTTATAGAGAGAGGAGAGAGGGAGAGTTCTTCCATCTTCTGATTCATTCTCCAATTGGCTACGACGGCCAGAGCTGAGTTTATTTGAAAGCAGGAACCAGGAGTTTCTTCCCTGTGGGTGTAGGGGCCCAGAGACTTTGGCTGTCCTCTGCTGCTTGCCCAGGTACTTTAGTAGGGAGCTGGATCTGAGTAGAATAGCTGGGACTCGAACTGGTGCCCACATGGAATGCCAGCACTTGCAGACAGAGGATTAGCTATCGCACCATGCCAGCCACATATATTTTGTACTTAATATATTTTTCTTATTTGAGAAGGAGAAGAGAGATCTTCCGTTTGCTGTTTTACTGTCCACACACCCATGACTGCGGGTATTGTGCCAGGCTAAGGCAGGAGTTGGGAACTTCAATGCAGGTCCCCTTCATGAGTCATCACTCAACTACTTGAACCTTCATTGCTGGTTTCCCAGGGTGTACATCAGCAGGGGGCTAAAGCTGGGACGGGGTAAGGACTGCAGTGTGGGGTGCCAGCACCCCAAGCCATGGCTTAATTCCTGGACCAAACACCCAGCCCTGTTTTGTATCTTGGCGGCTTTACATATGTATGTACATATATATAAAATTTTGTTTGAAAGGGATTATGTAAGTCAAAAGTAGTTTTCTTGAAGATCTTTTTGCTGTTTGAAAGAGTTACAAAGAGAAGGGGAGAGACAGAAAAAAATGTGAAAATACTTCATGAATTTGCACACCATCCTGGCACGGGGGCCACACTGGTCTCTGTATTGTTCCAATTTTAGCATAATGTGCTGCCGAAGCAAGCAGCTAAAAATAAATTTGAAAGCATCAAATCTGGAAAAATGAATTTCTGTCCTTAAGTCATTTTACATAAATGTAATTTCTCTAGTCTTTAGTTTTTTTGGTGAAGGTTGGGTAGTGCCCAGTTGGGAGTTAGTTTTTGATGAGATCCTGAGTACAGCTCGTCTGTCCAGCGGGTTACAGTGGTGCCTGCTGAGGAGTCAGCTCCTTGCCCGGCCCGTCGCTCACTGGCTTCCTCCCCGAAGCTCACCTGCCCAACTCTGCCCTGCCCACGCTCTCCTCAAGGAGTTCAGATTTTCACAAAACAAACACAGACCTCCGCTGAGGCTAGCAAGCAGGTAGGGGTTAGGGAGTTCCGGGAGAAGAATAAGACATCCCTTGGCGTTTTGATAATTGATCCAGCTGCTTCTCCCTCCCCCCCCTCAGTTCTTTAGTCCCTGTGGTGGTTTTCAAGATCAGTACACACATTCTTTGTTTCTGCTGTTTAATTCTCCTTGCCTTGAATGTGGCTGGACTTAGTGACTTCTGGGGACCAGAACCAGGCAGAAGCAGTGAGGTGTCAAAGACTGACTTCTGCCGTGGTGCCTCCCAGTCTGTCTCCTCCACCTTCTCCCGTTCCCTTTGTCATCGCTTACTCTGGGTAGGCTACCTGCCACAAGGAGAGGCTGCTCTGGAGAGAGGGAGACCAGGCAGCCTGTCAGGGCCATGTGGGGAGGAAGCCAGACCTGCCAGCAACCGCAGGCACGCAAGCAGCTCTCATGCTGGCAGCCAGGAGTGGGTCTGGAAGGGGGTCCTCTTCATCAGGCTGAGCCTTCAAGCCTGCAGCTGCTCGGCCTGGCTTCCCCAGGATGGGGTTCTGTGAGCCTGTGCCTTTCCTCGGAGAATCAGCCTTCTCTCTCTCAGGGCAAGCTCTATTGCACCCAAGGGGCTCGGCGTCTGACTGTTTCTCCCAGTCTAGATCGGTCTCTAGGTCCCTGATGGGCTCTGTATGAGGTGTGTGTGTGTGTGTGTGTGTGTGAGAGAGAGAGAGAGAGAGAGAGAGAGAGAGAGAGAAAGAGAGAGAGAGGGAGGGAGAGACTGACTGGATGGACAGCTCACGTTCACGGCCTGACGTCTTCCTGCGCTAGCCGTTGACTGGCTGGCTACTTGTGCTTCATTTCCGGGGCATTAGCCTCTTCCAGGTTGGGAACTAGCCAGTCCCCTACTCGGGTTTGCCCTTGTTAGGGGAATAGCTGAAAGAAGTGGCCCAGTGGAGTCAGTTTGTAACGCCTTTTGCAAATCCTTTTTTGAAGTGAAGAAAGAGTGGGAAAATCAGAACCAAGTAAGCAGTTGTGATTAACTTTTACACTTTTTGCTTAGTTTATTTTTACTTGTAAGAATAAGAGGGAGAGAGAGAGTTATCTTCTTTATTTTTTTAAAGATTTGTATTTTATTTTTATTGAAAAGGTAGATATACAGAGAGGAGGAGAGACAGAGAGGAAGATCTTCCATCTGATGATTCATTCCCCAAGCAACCACAATGGCCGGTGCTGAGCCAATCCGAAGTCGGGCCAGGAACTTCCTCCAGGTCTCCCACACTGGTGCAGGATCCCAAGGCTTTGGGCCGTCCTCGACTGCTTTCCCAGGCCACAGGCAGGGAACTGGATGGGAAGTGGAGCTGCCAGGATTAGAACTGGTGTCCACATGGGATCCTGGCATGTGCAAGGTGAGGACTTTAGCCACTAGGCCACTGCACTGGGCCCTTTTATTTTTATTGGAAAGGTAGATATACAGAGAGGAGGAGAGACAGAGAGGAAGATAGAGTTATCTTTCATTCACTGATTCACTCCCCAAATGGCCACAGTAGCCAAAGCTGAGCTGGTCTGAATCTGGGAGCCAGGAGATTTCTTCTGGATCTCCTGTATTGGTGCAGGGTTGCAAACCCTTGTGTCATCCTCCACTATTTTCCTAAACAAATAAGCAGGGAGCAAGATCTGAAGTGGAGCTGTCAGGACATGAACGCTACAAATGTGGGATGCTGGCGCTGCAGGCGGAGGATTTGCTGGCTGTACCATGCCAGATCCCAGTGTGGTTAGTTCTGTGTGTCACCTTGACTCAGCCACCAGATTCCCAGACATTTACCCAAATGTTCTTCTAAGCTTGAGTGAGAACGTGTGAGGGCGAGTGGAACTCTCGACTGCAGAAAGCTGCCTGCCCTCTGCTGCTTACCAGTCATTTGAGATGTTCCCGGAACAGGAAGTCTGACAACAGGAGCGTGTGTTGGCCGCCTGGCCTTGTACTCGGGACAATGCCTAGGCTCCGGAGCCTGCTGGCTCGTGGACCGGAACTTAACACTGTTGTCTGTCCTGGTTCTCAGGCTTTTGGATTTGGACCAGAACCGTACCTTCGGCTCTCTTGGGTCTCCAGTTTGCTTACTGCTGATCTTGGGAGTCTTCAACCTTCATCACTATGTGAGCCAATTCCTTACAATAAATCTCCTTGTTTGTGCTTGTATGTCTGTTCCTATATATTCTCTTGATTGTTGTTCCTGAGAACCCTGGCATAGAGCCGTGAGGTCTCCTGTGGCCTTGCCTTCGCTTTCATCCCGTGTTCCCAGGCACTGCCAACCCTGTCTGAGCGTCGGTTTTACTAGCATGGGCTCTCTTCACTGATCGTGTCTGTCGTGAAATGGGTCTCTGAACTCAGGAAAAGGAGAACTGCCCAACAGGATTTGCTAAATGTTGGAAGCATTCTGCTTCAATGTGGGTTATTACTCTTTGTATTCTCTTTAAGACTTATTTTATTTATTTGAGAGGTACAGTTCCAGAGAGAGAGAGAGCTTCCATTCACTGGTTCACTCCCCAAATGGCTGCAATGGCTGGAGTTGGGCCACTCAGGAGCTTCTTCTGGGTCTCTCACATGAGTACGGGGCATCTTCCGCTGCTTGCCCAGGCACATTAGCAGGGAGCTGGATCGGAAGTGGAGCATTCATATGGACTTGAACTGGCGTCCACTGCCTGTATTGCAGACAGTGGCTTAATCCACCATGCCAGAGCAGCAGTCCGCACACTTTGTATTGTCTCCCCTGAGCCCTGTCCTCGTGTGTCCTACCAGCCTTGAAGGGCTGTCTGTGTGTGTATGGCCTCGTCCCGGGAGTTCGTGTGTGCATGTGGCATGCGTGTTGTGGCAGGCATGTTGCAGGTGCTTGCACGTAAATCCTCGAAGCTGGTTTAGGAGCAGTGAGGACTTCCGAACTGTTGTGATAATCTCCAAACAACAGTTATCAGATGTAGATTTCTATAGAGAACACCTGATAAAAAGAAAGGCTTTCAGATTAGTGCCATTAGCCTGGTGATAATAGAATGGTCAAGTAAGAAAATTATTCCTTTTTTAGTAAAATAGGAACCTGCATTATTGCCTTAATGCCCATTTTTAAAGAAATATTTATTTATTTTTATTGGAAAGGCAGATCAGATTTACAGAGAGAAGGAGAGATAGAAAGATCTTCCATGTGCTGGTTCACTCCCCAAGCAGTTGCAGTGGCCGGAGCTGAGCCGATCTGGAGCAAGGAGCCAGGAGCTGCTTCTGGGTTTCCCATGTGGGTGCAGTGTCCCAAGGGTTTGGGCCGTCTTCTGTTGCTTTCCCAGGCAGGGAGCTGGATGGGAGGCGGAGCAGCTGGGGTATGAATCGGCGCCCGTATGGGATCTCAGTGCTTGGAGGTGGAGAACTAGCTGTTGAGCCATCATGCTGACAATACAGTCTTATGTTTTGTTTCTTTTTCCTTTTCTTTCCTTTTTTTTTTCTTCTAAGTTTGATATTTGGATGGTTGTGTGTTGGTTGATATTACAGTGACCTTGGGAGCCTGGCGTTGGGACACATTGGTTACTCCACTGCCTGTGATGCTGGCATCCTATGTCAGAGCCAAGTTCACATGCTGGCTGCTCCTTTTCTGCTGCAGCTCACTGCTGATGTGCCTGCGAGGGCAGCAGACGATGGCCCAAGGAGCTGGGTGCCAGCTGCACACGTGGAAGGCCCAGAATTTGATCTTTCATATTTTCTTGATACCCCCTTCCTTAGTCTGCACTGTTTTTTATTTTTTGAATAATAAGACATATATGTGGATTTTGTGTGTTCCTCCTCCCCACCCCCCGATTCATGCTTCCTGGGTTTTGCTTTCTGTCTTCCTTGCTCTGCTAAAATATAGGCTTTTGGGGCAGGGGTAGCTGTGTGTTTATAGAGCACAGAGAGTTGCAACAGGTTTAGGAAGCAGCACCTGTCAGGCCCTGCCCCGTCTTCCCTGCAGCCCTGGCTCCCTGTGTGTCCTGCTCTTTGGGAGCGGCCCCAGGGCTGGTCTCTGGAAAGCTTTTGCAGATTCTTCCAGAATAGAAAACAGTCCAGCGAGGCTAGATGGCTCTCCGTTTCCAATTCTCCTCTGCATGCCTGAGCAGTCGTATTTATTAATATGTGAATTTTGTGGACAGCCACCCCAGGTAGAATTGCAAGTCAAAGTCTTGCTTCCAGAAAGGCCTGAAGTCGAAGACCTGATTGGCAGCAGATGGCAGTTCATTCAGCTGCTAGGCAAGTGATTGGTATTGCAGGGTTGTCCTTAGAGTAGGGAGAACATGCGGTATTTGTTCTTTTGGGATTGGCTTATTTCACTGAGCATAATGGTCTCTAGTTGGAACCATTTTCTTGCAAATGGTTAGAATTTCATTCTTTTTAATGGCTGAGTGGCATTGGAGGTCTATATTATTGTAATAATACAGCAGGAAACAGTTGGGGGGGAGTGGGAATGGGGGGTATGGGGGGAGAAATCCCTGAGCCTATGAAACTGTATAATGAAAAACAGAAATTTAAAAAAAAAAAAGCTTTTAAAAAGACATGTAATCACAAAATGTATTCTAGCATACACATGCAGCAAGCAGTTTCTTCAGGATCTATAGTTAAACCATTTCTAATGGACTTTTGCTCTTTTTTCTTTTTAAAAAGATTTATTTATTTATTTGAAAAGCAAATTTACAGAGAGAGAGAGAGAGAGAGAGAAAGGTATCTTGCATCTGCTGGTTCACACCCCAGATGGCTGCAGTGGTTAGAGCTTCTTCCAGGTCTCCCAAGAGGATACAAGGGATCAAGGACGTGGGCTGTTGCAGATTTTTTTTCCACTAAATTTTTAGAAATGTCACAGCTCTAAATCCTCTCCCTGCAAGCATCAGGGTCCTGTGTGGGTTCCAGTTGGTGTCCTGACTGCTTCGCTTCCCATTCAGCTCCCTGCCTATGGCCTGGGAAAGCGCTCGAGGTCCAAGTCCTTGGGACCCTGCACCTGCGTGGCTGCACCTGCGTGGCTGCCTGCCCACAGCCAATATTGTACGTCTGAAGCTTTCTCCTCTGTGCTGTCAACGCTGTGGACCCTCAGTGTCGGTGTGGGTTTGCCAGGATTTCCTCTCGTGTGCCCCCCTCTGCAATTGCCCTCGAAGCTGTGGGCTGAGGGCTGATTAATTATCCTCATCTCGTCCTCTAAGGTTGCTGTTCCTTGTGGGCTAATGTGCTGTTTGGTCCAGTAGATCTGCTTCCTGTGGGTTGTTTTAGGTAGGAAGGTGAGTCTGCTCCTTGTTGTTACATTGTAGCTGGAAATGGAAATCCTTGAAACTTTTTTTTTTTAAAAATCTGGAGTGGGTGCATAATTTTATCAAATGCTTTTTAAAAATATATGTTGATCATAGAATTTTAATCCTTTGTTTCACCCTTGTAATGTATGGGATTACTTTTTAAAAATCTAATATTAAATCAATCTTGCATTTCTGAATAAACTAAATTAGTCATAGCTTTTTCTAAAGATTTATTTTATTTGAAAATTTGAGAGAAAGAGAGAGGTCTTCCATTCCCTGCGTTACTCCCAAGTGGCCGTATGGATGGGGGCTGGGCCAGGTCATCTGGGTTTCCCACATGGATGCAGGAACTGAAGTACTGGATGCTTCTGCTTGGCAGGGAGCTGGATCAGAAGCAGAGAATCCAAGACTTGAACAGGTGCCTATATGGGATGCTGGCATTGCAGGCAGTAGTGCCACAATGCTGGATCCAGATATCCAGGTCCTCTTTTCTCTTGTTCTGTTTTGTTTTGAAAAGCAGAGTTACAGAAAGAGAAGGAGTGATAGGGATCTTTCATCCTCCCTAGATGTCAGCAGTGGTCAGGCCTGAGCTGATCCAAAGCCAAGAGCCATTAGCTTGCTTTGGGTTTCCCACGTGCTCACAGGGGCCCAGAACTTGAGCCACCCTTGACTGCTTTCCCAGGCCATTAGCAGGGGGCTGAAATGGAAGTGGAGCAGCTTGGACTTGTTCCAGTGCCATATGGGATGCCAACACCAGAGGCAGAAGTTTTATATACTGTGCCCCAGCGCCAGCCCCAAATCCCTGTTTTAAAATATAGTTGGGGGCCTGGCACGGTGGCTTAGTGGCTCAAGTCCTTACCTTGAAAGCACCAGCATCCCATATGGGCACCAGTTCTAATCCCAGCGGCCTGCTTCCCATCCAGCTCCCTGCTTGTGGCCTGGGAAAGCAGTTGAGGACGGTGCAAAGCCTTGAGACCCTGTACCTATGTGGGAGACTTGGAAGAAGTTCCCGACTCCTGGCTCCGGATTGGCTCAACTCTGACCGTTGCAGCCACTTGAGGGGTGAATCTTTGGACAGAAGATCTTCCTCTCTGTCTCTCCTGCTCCCCGTATATCTGACTTTCCAATAAAAGTAAACAAATGTTGGGTCCTGGCATGGTTGGCCTAGCGGCTAAAGTCCTCACCTTGAACACACCGGGATCCCATATGAGCTCCGGTTCTAATTTCAGCAGCTCCACTTTTAATCTAGCTCCCTGCTTGTGGCCTGGGAAAGCAGTCGAGGACGGCCCAAAGCCGTAGGGCCCTGCACTCGCGTGGGAGACCTGGAGGAAGTTCCTGGATCCTGGCTTCGGATCGGCACAGCACCGGCCATTGCCGTCACTTGGGGAGTGAATTATTGTACGGAAGATCTTGCTCTGTCTCTCCTCCTCTCTCTGTATATCTGACATTGCAATAAAGAATAAATAAATTAAAAAAAATAGAATAAATAAATCTAAAAAAAGAGAAATATAGTTGGATTCAGTATTCAGTTCATGTTTTAGAGGATTTTTTTTTCGTCTATAGTTTGGTTTATTTACCTTCTTCAGGTTTTGCTGTTAAGGCTGTCCTTATTTAAGATTCTAAAATGACCTGAGAAATATTGCTTCTTTTGGTTTAGAAATATTTGTATGATATTCATATTTTTTGTCCTTAATGGTTAGATAAATTTTGTTAAAATTTGTATAGTATTATCATTTAGATAGCTGTTTTAATTAAAATTAAAATGTTGCTTTGTTTTTGTTATTTATTTGAATGGCAGAACAATTGAGAGATACTGGGGGTGGGAGAACTAGGTGTGTTCTCTCTGCTGTTTGTGAACCATGTGCCCACAGCAGCTGGCTCTGCATCTGGCGGAAGGCTGGAGCCAAGAGCTCCTTTTGGTCTCCCATATAAGGGACAGGGAGCGAAATTCTGGGCAGCATTAGCCACCCAGGGTTCGCGTTAGCAGGAAATGAGATCCAGTTCCAAGCACTGATATGGGAGGCGGGGGTCCTGAGTGGTGATGCTGCCCTGCACTTCAGTGCCTGCCACATTCTATTTTTTTTGTTGTGATTGCTAGAGGACTGTTAAGAGTTTCTGTTTGCTTTTGTTTGCATTTTAACTGGTTATGCTTTTCTAAGAAGGCTAATGATCAGTTCAAGACCATATATGTGGTAATGAATAAACCTTCCAATTCTGTTTCTTTCTAAGGAAGTACTTATTTATTTTTGTTTGAAAGGCAGAGTTACTGAAGAGAGAGGGTGGGAGAGGGAGAAATCTTCCATCAACTGGTTCACCCCCTAAATGGCCATAATGACCATGGTGTGGGGTTCTGAAGCCAGGAGCTTCTTCCAAGACTCCCAAGCACTTAGGTCTTCTGCTGCTTTCCCAGACTTTTGATAGGGGACTGGATTGGAGGTGAAACAGCTGAGACTTGAACTGGCGCCTGTATGGGATGTTGTTGCCACAGAGAGGTGTAACCTGTGGCACTGTTTCCCAATTCTGATGTTTTTTTTAGCTCTACCATACTGACAAATTATATATGGTTTGTCTTATCCTCTGAAACACTAACAGGTACTTGCAACATCTGTGGTTTAGAGCCAAATAAATTAAAGCATGCTTCAATTTGTTTCTATGGACCTTGATTTAAGTAGTTGCTTCAGAAGTTCATTGGGGGCCCCGGAACGGTAGTGGGGGCCAAGTGGTTAAAGTCCTTGCCTTGCACACGCCGGGATCCCATATGGGCGCTGGTTCTAATTCCAGCAGCTCCACTTCCCATCCAGCTCCCTGCTTGTGGCCTGGGAAAGCAGTTGAGGACGGCTCAAAGCCTTGGGACCCTGTACCTGCGTGTGAGACCCAGAAGAGGCTACGGCCTCCTGGCTTCAGATCAGCTCAGCCCTGGCTGTTGCGGTCACTTGCGGAGTGCATCCTCCAACGGAAGATCTAAAAAAAAAAAGTTTGTTGAGTTTTATAAGTACTTCATGCACATTTTACTTCCCTAGCAATGGATTATTGCTTATTAGGGAAAGGTAGGTTGGGGTATATAATGAATAATAAGGTGGAGTGGGCCTTGTGGTGGTGCGGTAAGATACCACTTGGGATGGCTGCATCCCGTATTTGAGTGCCCATTTCAGTGTTGGTTGCCAAACTTGTGATCCAGCTCCCTGCTAATTTTCCTGGCAGGCAGCAGATGATGACTCAAGCACTTGAGTTTCTGCCACCCATGTGGAAGACCTGGGTAGAGCTGTGGGCTCCTGGCCGCTGCCTGGCCTGCCCCTGACCTGCGAGGGCATTTGCGAGTGAACCAGCTGATAGAAGGTAGCTCGTACTCCATCCCTCACTCTGTCACTCTTTGGAAGTATAATTTATGTTGTGGTGGTGTTTTATTTATTTTTTCTGGCTTACATTTAAAATGTTATTATTTCCTAGAACCTACCTTTGATTCTAGCACAGTTGCAAGAAAGAAAAACACCTGAAGTTTCGAATGTTATTTACTGACACTGTTTAAGAGAGATGGTAACTTGTTTTGAGTTCTCTTACCAGGATTGAGTTAATGAGTGGGTACTATCCCAGTACCATACAGTGACTCCAGATTACCATGTAGGGGAAGAATAAGGATTTAAGGGGCCAGAGTTCAGCCAAAGGTCAGTCTCTCTAAAATATTTGTGTAGTTTGTTGCCAAAAGAAACACTGCCTAGCAGCAGCTCGCTGTGGTGAGGGAGTGCGGAGGCCAGAGTAGAAATTGTGCAGGAGAGCTGTCAGACCCGATTCCTGCACGTGTCAGGTGGGCAGTACAGCTTCCAGTGCTCAGCAGTGTGGCGAGGAGCAGCCTGGGGGAGGGATGTTGTAGCAGCATCTTGCTCCTTGTGTGTGTATCAGTTAACAATGCCTAATGTAACTTAACCCAAAATTGAAGAGATTTTCCAAAGTCATGTTGTCTAAATATTGACTTATTTGTGTTTTTTTTCCCCAGAAAGTGTTTATCAAACTGTAAGATTAGCATTTGGAAATTTCTAAGGTCAGGCCTTAAGTTCTTAGGAATAAAATAAAGTAATTTATAGTTCATTTCCTCAACCAAAAGTGCATATGTCGAAAACATACATAAACAGTTAATCCCATGTATTTATGTGTTAGCTTTCTGTATCTTAAAAGGGGTGTGTGTGTGTGTGTGTGTGTGTGTGATGGCTTTGGTCTTCTCAATATAACATGACTTCTAAAAATGGGTGTGTTAGCCAGGGGTGCACCTAGTTTAAGGTGGACTTAAGTCAGACACTTTCCCAGAGTAACCATGAGTGTTTCTCTATGGTATAGAGAGTTTCAGTGCTGTTTCACTTAACATGAACCCCCGGGGCAAGCCATACTCTCCCACTGAGTTCATCACCTCTTTGTGATTAGAGGGAGTTGAAAGCAGATAATCGCATAAAAACTTTTGGCCACCATTATCACATTAAAGTTGGCACAGTAAGGCAACAAGTGGATGCGGATAAAGCGTGGGAAATGCTTGCTTTATGTTACAAGGGCAATACCGCTACAACTCCAGAATCCCAGGGCACAGTTCAGCCATCAAAAAACAGCAACAACAACAACAACAAAAAACCTTCATTTTAAGCAGCAAATGTCAAAGGGTAAAAACATTTATGTGACCTAGTGGGGCAAAATCACCAAATACTTCTTTGAAGTAATTCATGTTGTTTTCCGAAAGAGAGCATTTGTTTCCACATAAGCCTGACAGTGAGATAGGAAAAGTCTAGTTAAACAGGAATTTGTCCAGTTTTATTCTTTAGTGCCTGAATTGCCAATGAATTGGAATCAAGGGGATAGTGGTTAGGGCTGGCGTTGTGGATCAGTGGCTTAAAAGCAAGGCTTAGGACTCTGGCATTCCACGTGGAGTTTCCTACCAGTCCCCATCACTCCACTTCTGGTCCTGCTTCCCGCTAATGTGCCTGGGAAAGCAGTAATGAATGGCACAAATACCCGAGCCGCTGCCGCTCCCAGGGGAGACTCGAATGGAGCTTCAGGCTCCTGGCTTTGGCTTGGCCTGGGCCCCAGCCACTGTAGCCCTTTGTGGGAGTGAACGGAGGTGGAGAAACTCACTCTCAACTCATTCAAATAAAATGAATCTGAAAATAAAATAAAATGAAATTGGCAGTATCAATATTCACATCTTGGGACCATTATAAACTGACGAGTTGCTTGAACATGGGCACTGTGAACTCCTGACAGAGGGTCTGGTAACATAGTTTCCTGCTCAGTGGCTGATGGGCAGCTGTTCAAGCTGACGACTCACTTGCAGGAAGGACACAGTGGTACGGTAAGAGATCTAACCGTGCACAATGTAGCAGGTACTCGCTTCTGGAAATTTGCAGTGGATATTTTCATACTGAAATTGATCCACAGAAAACTGAAAGGACAAACAGTGGATAGGTAAGATAGGATAGGAACTACTGTGTTTTAAACTGACGGGCATCTTCAAATTTAAATCAAAATGGTCTTATCCAAAAAGAAAAGAAAATAAAAGCTTTGAGTGTCACCTGAGGTTTGGCCTTGCCTGCGCTTCTTAGGGCCAGCTTAGGCTGGCGTCTGCCAGAGGCTTGTGCAGGCTCCTCCCCGCTGTCTCGTCTTCTCATGGAGGTCGTTAGCTGCTGTGTGATTCCAGGTCACATTTGCTCACAAAACAGCCATTTGTTTCTCATTAAAGAAAGCCATCTATAACAGGTATTTTTTTTTTAATGCAGTTTAAGATATAATTCCCGTACCAGCAAGCTCTCCTCTTTCCAGTGTAGGATTTTGTGATTTTAGTGAACTAGAGGGGCACTCAGCAAAGAGGAGCGTGTGTGTCACCAATGTAGAAGCAGCCCAGTAAATTAAATATTCTAACAATAGCCTTCTGTGATTCTGAGAACCCAAATCAGCTACTGTTATTTAAAGTGTCACCACTGTTTTGGCTTCTGAATAATAGTCATCTTCCAAGGCACTTGATAGTTTTTACTCTAAACTTCGGTGACCATTTATTTCTTACGAACTTACTTTCATTTATTTAAAAAGCAAAGGAAGAGAGAGCACATACTTTCATTTGCTGGTTCACATCCGTTATGTCCACAGCAGCTGAAGTCAGGAGCCCAGAACTCCATCCGGGTCTCCCGCGTGGGTGGCAGGGGCCCACGTGTGTGAGCTGGAAGTTGAATGAGAAGCAGAGCAGGGATTCCAGGTCATGCGCTACATCAGGGCTGTAGGTGTTCCCAAGAAGTTATCTTAAAGTGATTTTTGCTTCTTTAAGAAATTTATCTCTTAAAAAAAACACTTATTTTTATTGCAAAGGCAGATTTACAGAGAGAAAGAGGCAGAGAAAGATTTTTTCATCTTGGTTTACTTCCCAAATGGCTGGAGTTTTAAAGTCTAGAGATAAGTAGAAATGATGGCAAAGGTGTAAGTAAGCTCACTGAAGATGCCCTTGTGCTCTGTGCCCTGCCTGGAGCCAACTGTGCTCTGTGCCAGGGGTGGGAGATCTGTTAAGTCCTGGGAGGTGTTCCGCAAGTTGTATGCCCAGAAAAGCCCTGCATCTGAGAATATCCCAAAGTAGGGAGGGCTAAACCTATGTCTGAAAAAGCTTCAGACTGAAGTAGGCTGGGCTCTCACTGTGCTGATATGTCTGGCTGGCCTGTCCGGTGTGTGTCCCCTTCAGTAGATGTCACTAGCAGTCTGACTGCTAAAAATACATGAGTCGGGGCTGATGCTGTGACGTAGCACGTTAAGCTGCTGCCTGCGGCATCATCATCTCATATAAATGCTGGTTTGAGAACTGGCTGTTCCACTTCCGATCCAGCTCCATGCTGATGTGTCTAGTAAAATAGCAGTAGATGGCTCAAGCTCTTGAGCCCCTGCACCCATGTGGGAGACCCAGAAGAAGCTCCCACATGGCTTAGGCCTGGCCAAGCCTAGTTCGTTGCAGGTTTTTGCAGAATGAACAAGTCAATGGAGGTGCTCTCTCTCCCTCTGTTTATAACTCTACTTTTCAAATAAATAAAATAAATCTTTTATATATACAAACACAAACACACACACAAAAATAAATAAATGAAAAGCTGACTTTAAAACTAGGTGGTTTAAACTGTTGTTGTGCTGGACCCTTCTTGTCATTTTCCGAGTGACTTCTGATAGATGGCTTTTAACATGGTAGGAAGGCTCGTTACAGGCCAGCATGGCAAGTTAAGCTGTCATTGCTGGCATCCCATATGAGCGCCTGTTCAAACCTGAGCTGCTCCACTTCTGATCCAAGTCTGTGCTAATATTCCTGGGAAAGGAGCAGAAGAGAGTGCCAAGTGCTTGGGTCCCTGAACTCACATGGGAGACCTGGATGGAGCTCCTGGTGCTGGTCTGGGTCAGCCCTGGCCGTGTGGCTGTCAGGGAGGTGAACCAGTAAATGGAAGAGCTTTCTCACTCTCTCACTGTGTCTTTCCTTCTGTAACTCTGCTTTTCAAAGAAATAAGTAAGTCTTTTTTAAAAAGGCTTGTTATGATAGCATCTCTTATGCTTTGGATAGAATAATTTCATTGTCTTGTCAGTTTGAAGAATGCACTTGAAATACTTTGGAGTGTAGTTTGTGGTATAATTTCTCTTGGTGGTAATAGTTCTGTTAGGATGCATATTGCCAAGTGTGTGTGGAGGTGTAGCTATATGGAGCATAAAATTAGAGGCACTTCCTTCCTTTGGCGCACAGTCTAAATTTAGTAGGCAAGAATCTCTTTTCCTAGATATCATTAAAAATAGAAGATTCCCATCTGTCTGGAGTGGCTCACTGCAGTTCTGCCTGCAGGCTCAGAGGCGAGCCATGTAAGCAGTGACTTCCCTGGAGCGCTGAGGTTCTTAGAAAAATCTTGTTTTCCATATACTGAAACCGGAAGTGTGCAGTTTACAGTGTTAACCTTATTACGGCTAAGCAGAAGTGAAAAACTTAAATTGTCCTTTAAATTTGTAAAATTCAGGAGGATCTAAGAGCATTGAATTTGCAGAATAATTGAGACATAAAATGAAATAGTGTAACTTAATTTAAAAAACTGGCTTTGACGTCAAGTCTGCTTCCACTCCCACACTTATAGTGTATTAGTCATGTAAGAGAGTCACTTCAGCTGTGTGCCAGCTGTAACCTCATTGCTAGGGTTGGGATGGTGGGCCTACCTGAAGGCTTGTGAGGACGAAATGAGGTCGGTCAGTATTGATGCCAGGCTTTCTGCAGTGTCCGCGCTGTGGAAGACACCATTTTGGCAATGGTGGTTCTAAGTTACTGCTGTTCACATCACTTCTGGTTCCTTTGTTGTGCCGGTTTCTGAAATCCCCAGATAATCATCAAGTCTGAAGCCGGTGCTAAGGCATAAAAGTGGTTTATTCGAACTAACCTAGGTCTCCCAGCCACCTCCCCCAGCCCAGCATGGCTGGGCGGGGGAGGGGCAGCCGCTGCAGGATGCTCAGAAAGCCCGTAAGCCAGAGAGAGCGAAAAGAAAAAGACCCCCCAGAGCCCAAGCTCCCCAGTTTTTATACATTTCAGGCTATTAATTATACAGTCATGATCTAGCAGGCTTCTATTGGTGGGTTTGAAACTAGCAACTTTCAAAAAGTACAAATCGATGAGCTATAGGGTGGTGGATCTTATCAAACACCAGGTACCTCCTTCCTGAGGAGTGGTCTGCCTACGTGACCTGCCAGGTGTCCTGCTGGGTGTCAGGCCTAGAATCCACACAGCCCCCAGCCAAGCCATCAAGGCGGGATCACAAAGGGCAGAAAACTTCCAGGCTCTTCACCTTGTATTAAAAATCTACCACCTTGCTCTTGAACAAATAGTCTTCATGCAATACAGTGTGAGGTCAGAGAGAAACAGGTCATTTCTAGGGGTGTGTGGAGTCACGTAATCCTTTAGAAGTCTGGAAGCCATTTCCCACGGCCTGCCTGTGTTCTGTGGCTGCCTGAGCGACAGGGAGATAGGTGGGTGTGCAGAGCTGCCTGCAGTGTCCCTGGTGTTGTGTTCCTGCAGTGTCCCTGGTGTGTGGCTTCGCTGAGCTTGGATGAACGGGTTCTGGCAAGCTAGAATACGGAAAGGAAGGAAGGAAGGAAGGGAAGGTGCCTGCCTCTCCGCCACTGTCTGGGGAGACCAGAAACTTGTTGGCTCCTCTGGTCCTCTCCAGATGGAGGGGCCTGACTCCTTCTCTGGTCCTCTCCAGATGGAGGGGCCTGACTCAGGCCCGGGACTCCTCCATGCAGGCTCTGCTGACCTCATCAACTCCTTGTCCTGGGGTCAGGGCTCCCAGACATGTTTGTTGGTGGGGGGAAACACATTGAAGCCACAGCTATCCTGCAGAAAAGAGAGATGAAGGGCAGGAGGAAGTGTTTGAGCTTGTAATGTTCAGGAAAGAGAAATTAACCCTCCTGGAGGCATGTGTGCTCCTCTGGAGTCAGAGGGGGTGGGGCTGCTGAGGAGGAATGTGGAAAGGTGAGCTTGGGGCTGGGGGGAGGGGAGTGAGGGCATTCCTGTGTGATGGGGAGTGGGGAGTAATCTGATCAAGATGATCACTATAAATTGAATAGCTTTTTTTCTGTTGCTAATTAAATTAGAATAAAAAGTATTATTCCTGCTGGGGACAAAGTACATGTGGATGTGCTGCAAGAAAGAGTAAATACTTTTGTTTTCAATATTAAAAGTCAGTATTTTTAATATTAGCAAAATCGTTCCATTCTTTTTCTATAGGAGCATTTTTATTAAAGGTTTATTTCATTTATTTGAAAGGTAGAGTTAGGCAGAGAGAGAGATCTTTTATTTACTGGTGTGACTTCCAAATGGCTCTGGAACTGCTAGGACTGGGCCAGACCAAGGCCAGGAGCTTGGAACTCCATCTGGGTCTCACATGGCTGGTGCCGCGTGGTTGCTGAGCTGCATCCTGCGCTGCATGGCACAGCATGCCGCAGAGCCTGCTGTGACCCCAGATTTCAGGGGTGCTGCAGTTGAGCAGCTCACCCTGGGCCCCAGAACCTTCTACAGCATATTCTTCAAGAAGAGCCAACAAATTTGTATACTGGCTGGAGGCGTCTCCTCTTTGGAAGTCGCAGTGCAGAAGGGTCTGTTAAAGTCTGAGCCCAAGCTATTCAGCTGCCTCTCCCCGTGCCGTCCAGTCCCTGACAGCTGTCACCGTGCAAGGCTGCAGTTAGAGAGAGGCTGCTCACGGCAGGCTGTCCAGCATCTTCATCCTTGCACTCCTAATGTCAGACATCTGTTGATTCTAAATTATAATCTTCAGTTAAACTTTCAGTTAACCTTATCCGATGTGTTTGTAATATAAACGTGTTTGGCACCTAGCACTTTGCTGGGTTCTGTTTTGCTTTTGAGAGGGGGGGCGGGGAGGAGAGAGAGAGAGAGAGAGACAGAGAGACAGAGAGAGAGACAGAGAGACAGAGAGACTTCTCCCCTCAGCTGGTTTGCTCCCCAGATGCTCAGGCCAAGCCGAAGGTGGGAGCTGGGAATCCAGTCCAGGTTTTCCAGGGTGGCTGTAAGGAGCCCAGTTCCCTGAGACATTGGCTGCTTTCCTGGGTCTGCGGTGCAGAGCAGCGGTGGTCTGGCTCAGGTCCTCCAGTGTGGGATGTGCTGGTGGCTTTAATTGCTGGATTAACGGCCTATGCCAGCACTTAGGATTTTTAGTGATAAGTGTTTAGGAAGCAAGACTTAGCCTAGGCTGGCATCTCCCAAATTTGTAACTCCAACACACACTTTCCTCCTAAATCTAGACTTGAGTTCCAACTCCCTTTTCTGTATTTTTACTTAGATTTCCAGCAACTTCTTAAATTGACCCATTCAAAGCATTCAAACAGGAACTTTTAAGAAAAGATTTATTTGTTTTTTATTGGAAAGGCAGATACACAGAGAAGAGGAGAGACAGAGAGGAAAATCTTCCATTGGATGATTCACTCCCTATGTGGCCGCAATGGCTGGAGCTGCGCCAATCTGAAGCTAGGAGCCAGTAGCTTCTTCTGGGTCTCCCACATGCAGGGTCCTAAGGCTTTGGGCCGTCCTCGACTGCTTTCCCAGGCTGCAGGCAGGGAGCTGGATGGGAAGCGAGACTGCTGGGATTAGAACTGGTGCCCATATGGGTTCCTGGCGCATAGAAGGCAAGGACTTTTAGCCACTAGGCTACCACACCAGGGCCCTTTTTTGTTTTTTAATTTTAAATAAAGTCTTTATTTATGTTATTTATTTGAAAGAGAGAGAAAATGAATCTGTCATCCACTGATTTGCTCCCCAAATGCCCACACCACCTGTGGTCAGACAAAGCTGAAACTAGGAGTCAGCAGTTTAGTCCCGGTCTCGTGACAGGAACCTGCCTACCTGAGCCATCATCGCTGCCTCCCAAGATGTGCATGAGCTGGAAGCTGGAATGCTAGTGGAGCCAGGACTCAAATACAGGCTCTCTGAGATAGGAGCAGGCAGCCCACATGGTGTCTTTACCTGCTGCGTCAGATGCCCACTCCTGAAGTGGGGCAGTTCCCGCGGTCCCTGCAGAGCTGTGTGTCTGTCCACGCTGACACCAGCTCTTCCTTCCTTCCATGTCCTCAGAGTCGTTCTTCACTTTTGCTTATTCTCTACATCCGGTGCATCAGTGAGCCTCAGCGCTACCCTCTCTCCCCACTGCCACCATACCACCTCAGGGTACCTCTGTCAGAGTAGCCAGTATGATCCTCTCCAGGCATCAGGCCAGATTGGGCCGTTCCTGTGTTCCCAGCACTCCAGCGGCTTCTCATTTCGCAGCTTATACGCCAGGGTCCTTCCAGTGGCCCTCATGGCCTCGCGGGGACCGCCTCTGCCAGCACCTCCCTGCCCGCATCCCCTCGTCCTCAATTTGTTTTTAGTTCCACATGTTGCCCACGACTTCCCTACTGCTGCTCAGACAAGTCAGCAGTGTACCTCGGGCCTGGGCACGCCCTTGCTGCTCTCTACCTGCAGTAGTCTCCTGCTGGATCGCCCTCCTGGCCTGGTTCACTCACATGACGTTCTGTGAGGCTTTTGTGATCGTCTCTTTCTACCTGCAGCTCCTTTGCGTTCTAATATGCCATGTCCTTACGTATTTGTACTGTCTGTGTAGCTTTCATTAGACCAAAAGTAGTTCACGTTTTGTTCATTGTCACATCACCTGCAAGTTGAATATTGTCTGCCATATCCCAGGCCTTCAGTCACAGGCAGAGAGAATGAATAGTGATTGAAGTGGGGACAGATTCCTCCGTGTGGCGTTGAGCTGAGCTGCTGCCACCGATCTGCCGTGTGACTCTAAGCATGTCACTTATCCTCTCTAACCTGTCGGCTCATTCCATGGGACGAGCAGGACCAAGTGGGTTTGTCATGAGGCTCTGTTGCAGGAATATATACAAAGCTCTTAGCTCAGGATTGGGTACAGGACAGAGTCCACCTGTGGCGGCTGCTGTCACTCTTTTCCCTTCCTGCACCGTGGCTGACATAAGCTTCCCAGTAGCAACTCTAAGCAGACAAGAGCTGCTTCCATGTATCGTGTAGTATTTCTGAATATCTCTGCATCCCAGTCTTACATCAGAGTTTATGGATTCCTCATGAATATTAAACATAGTTATCAACAGTTCCACTTCTGGATTTATACTGGAAAGAATTGAGAGTAAGGATGTGAGCAAATTTGAATACCAGTGTTTGTAACAATTGATTCACAAAAACTAAAAGATGGAAACAATGCAGATGTCCGTTGGTAAATGAACATATATATGAATTGAGGTATGTTTGCACAGAATGTCACTGTGCTGTAAAAATACATGCGATCGTGGAGCGCACTGAAGGGTGGATGGGTTTTTTTTAAAATAATGTTTTAATTGTATTGTTTATGTAGTTGAAAGGATGTGCACCGTGTGGGTGTGGGAGTCAGGTGCTGGGGAAGGTGAGTGGGACAGCTGTTTCAGCTCTTTTCTTCTGTGTCCAGAAGAGAAAGGGAGGAAGCTGCTCCTTTCTGTCAAACTGCATCAGCGTTTGATGACGCCTTAGAGAGTGTTTCCCCCGAGGGTGTAACCTGAGAAGCTTTGGTAGTTCACAGCACCAGGGTTGAAAAAAGTCTTTCGAAGATCTACTGGTTGACAAAGTCCGCCTTAGTGCATCCACAGACCCAGACATTTGCTGCACATCTTGGCCAGAAGAGTTGTCCAACCCTTTCCACTTTTCATCCTCTGACAAGGCAGCCCACATCCTCTACTGGCCAGATGAGCTGGTTGTCATGTCCTCTGTGTACATATAAGCATGATGTCCTCTGCACAGGCATCAGCAGCTGAGGAGGCTCAGTCCTGATTCATGCACTCCAACGTCAGGCCACATATATGGTGAGTTTCCTTGAGGCTGGGGTTTGAATCCAGTCATATAATAAGGAAGTCCTCCAAGACCTCACCTGGGGTAGCCTCAGACTTGATTGCTGTGTGTGCCAGCCAGTGCAGGGTCAGGTTTGGTCTGTCAACCACACCAGTCATCAGTTACCAGTGGATACAACTTCCTGGTCAGTTTCACTCTCAGCCCCATCTTTCATGTGAACCAGTGGGTGCCGTGGCCTAGCCTAGCCCAACCCAGTCCATCACAGGCCTGTTCTGCACACAGCTGCAGATGCCTTGGCCTATTTGGATGACCTCCAATAACCCTACCAGCCCCCCCTCCAGGTCCAGTTTTGGTATGTGCTGCCCTGTGCTGCAGCCTAGCCTGTCTTGTCCTACATCCCATCCAGCTCTTGTGCACACCCATGGATGCTGCAGATTAGCTTCCTCCAGACCCCGACACATGTATGCTTGTGGTTGCGGCCTCTGTTCCTGCCTGACCTGCCCCCAGCCCTGGCTGTTGGGCTCACCAGTGGGAGCTGCAGCCTAGCAGGAGAGTACCCACAGGCTCGTTCCAAGTGCAGTTCCAACTCAGTGGGGGCTACAGCCCAGCCCAGCCAGCACCCAGTCCCAGCCCTCATGTGGACTCGCTTGTGTTGTGACTGAATCTGGCCTGACCCACATTCCATTCTGGTGCTAGGATTTGCCATCAGGTGATGTGGACTAGCCCTGCCCGGTTCGCTGTGACCTGCAACAAATGTATGCCTTGTGGGCACTGTTCCCTGGCCTGGTCTGGGCTGCTCTATTGTGGTTCTTGCACACACCTGCAGGGACTGTGTCCCGACAGAGGAGTTTCCCAAGCTCCTCCATCAGAATCTCTTCTAGTGCCAGATCTTGCGCATACCGGTGGGTTCATGAGCCAGCCCCACTCGGTCTAACTTCTGTCCTAGCAGCAATAGTGGCCTTTCCTGGCCGACCTTCAGCCCATTCTGGTTTTTATTGTTGAGTGTTACAGCCCAGCCACACCTGGGCCTGACATGACTTGAGCTCAGTCTCAGCACTTGCCAACGGGTGCTGTGGCCTAGCCCAGCCAACCTGTACCCACCCTGGCTCTCTGAAGTGCCGGCAAGTAAGGAAACCTAGCCCAGCCTGGTCCATCCCCAGACTGAGACCATATGCCCTTCCCAGGCTGTCCCATCCCCATTCCCAGCTCTCATGCTAACAGTGGGAAGCACTGGCCCAGGAGGGGAGTTCCAAAGTTCCCTTTCTAGGCCTTCTCCCAGCCCTGGTTCTTGCAGGTGCTGGCAGGTGCTGTGCCCAGTCTTGAGATGATCCACCCCTGTTCTCAGCATTTGCTGACAGATGCTGCAGCCTGGATCAGCCTGGCCTGCCCCCAGTCACAGATCTCACTGGTGTGTGCAGCAACCTAGCCCAGCGAGGTCCACCCCCAGTCTTCATGTGAACTGGTGGTTGTCAAAGCCAAAACCCAGCCTAGTGTACACACTATCCTGGCTCTCACTCACACTAGGATGTGCTGCCAGTTGACCCAGCCCAACCCAGTCCCAGACCCAGCGCACACACATGCTGATCGATACTGTAGCCCACCCTGGCCTGCCTCCAGCCCTGGCTGTTATGCTCACCAGTGCGAGCTGCAACCTACCCAGATAGTTCCTTAAGTTCTCCTACCAGGTCTGTTTCCAGCCCTGCATCTTGTGTGTGCTGATAGGTGCTTTGGTGCAGTCTGGCATGGCCCACCCATAGTCTAAGTGGTTGCTGATAGATATTTTATCTTAGCATTTCCCAGTATGGCCCGTACCCTGTCCTGGCCCTTGTGCATGCGAGCAGGTGCTGCAGCCTAGCTCAGTCCAGCCTGCCATCAGACCCAATCCACATACATGATGGTGATGCTGTACCCTTGTTTGGCTTGGCCCATCCCCAGCCCTGGCTCCCATGCTCCCTAGTGGAGGCTGCAGCCTAGCAGGGGAGTTCCCCCAAGTTCCCCTACTAAGCCTGCTCTCAGCTCTGTATCTCATGTGTGCTGGTGGGTGCCATGTCCCTTCTGGGCATTGTCTGCTGTCAGCCCTGGCCTTTGCTTGTTCTGGTGGGAGCTGCAGCCTGGCCCAGCCCGGCCTCCTCTCAGCTCCAGTGAGTGTCAGGTGATTCTACAGTCCAGCCTAGCTCAGTCCATCACCAGCCCAGCTCTTTGTGCCAGCCAGTGGTTAGTAAAGTCACACAATGGTGAACCAACAAATACTCCACTCCCAGATGCTGTTCTCTCACATTTTGGTGGGTGCTGTGGCCCACCCCAGTGTGGTTCATTTCCTGCTGCTAAACTCGTGGGTGGGTACTTCAGCTTAGTCCACCCAGGCATGTCCGCTATCCCCAGCTTTTGTGTGTAGTGGTAGGCAGCAGGCAGTGATACTTTGCACAGCCCAGGTCCCCCACATGGGTGGGTGCTGTGGCCTGATCTCTGTTTTACCCCATCTCAGTTTCCTTGCCTACCTGTGAATGTGATGGGCCTGTCCATGGAAGCTTCCAGAAGTCATTCCTCCCCTGTCAAACATGCCTTTAGCAACCCCCATTCTTTTTTATTTAATTTTTTAAAAAATATTTATTTTTATTACAAAGTCAGATATACAGAGAGGAGAGACAGAGAGGAAGATCCTCTGTCCGATGATTCACTCCCCAAGTGAGCCACAACGGCCGGTTCT
Organism: Ochotona princeps; assembly: GCF_030435755.1. Taxonomy (NCBI): domain Eukaryota; kingdom Metazoa; phylum Chordata; class Mammalia; order Lagomorpha; family Ochotonidae; genus Ochotona; species Ochotona princeps. Next base: position 7,032,456 of record NC_080845.1, read on the forward strand.
GTGCCGATCCGAAGCCAGGAACCTGGAACCTCTTCCGGGTCTCCCACAAGGGTGCAGAGTCCTAAGGCTTTGGGCCATCCTCTACTGCTTTCCCAGGCCACAGGCAGGGAGCTGGATGGGAAGTGGAGCTGCCGGGGCTAGAACCGGTGCCCATATGGGATCCCAGCGTGTTCAAGGTGAGGACTTTAGCCACTAAGACATGGCGCCAGGCCCTTAAATTTAATGTTATTTTCACAATTCTGTAGGAATTGCTGTGTAGTGAGTTTAGTTTTGGGATGTATCTATATATAGTTTTTTCTCTATTTTTTCCTGGCTATTAATATGTATTCTTAAATGACTTCAAGATCCAGCAGTATCAGAAATAAGCCTTAAAGAACTTTGATTACTGTTCTGTGAATCAGTAAGATTCTCTTTTGAATTAATCTGTTTAAAGAAATTTTCAAAAAACATTTCCATCAAAGACAATATTGGACATATATATATATTTAGAGTAATTTTGGAGTTTTTAAAAAAGATTTATTTTTATTGGGAGGTCAGATATACACAGAGGAGTAGAGATAGAAAGATCTTCCCTCTGCTGATTCACTCCCCAAGTGGCCGCAACAGCTGGGGCTGAACCGATCCGAAGCCAGGAGCTTCTAATGAGCCTTCAACTGCCCTCCCTACGCCACATGCAGGGAACTGGAAGGGAAGTGGAGCAACTGGGACAGAAACCGGCCCCCTGGTGCATGCATGGGAGGACACCAGCCACTAGGCTACCATGTTGGGTCCAATTAATAAAAAAAAAAAAGTTTATTTGAAAGGCATAGTTACATAAGAAACAGGAGAGACAAGAGAGAGAAAGAGAAACTTCATTTGCGGGTTTCTTTCCCCAAATGGGCTGCAGTGACTGGAAGTGCGCCAATCCAAAGTCAAGACCAGGAGCTTCTTTCAGGTCTCTCACATGGGTGCAGGGGCCCAAACTGGGCTATCTTGCTGCTTTTTAAGGCACATTAGCAAGGAGCTGGATTGGAAGTGGAGCAGGCAGAGCTTGAATTAGCAGCCATATGAGATGCCAGCACCACAGGCAGAAGCTGTGCATGCCATACAACAATGCTAGCCCCGATGAAATTGTTTTATTTTATTGTTATGTTTTAATGTGAGAGGTGGAGGGACAGAGATGGGGAGAAAGAAAGCATTATCACTTACCTGCTGGTTTACTCTCCACATACCCAGAGGGCCTGGAAACTGAATTCACGTCTCCCATGTGGATATAGGAATCCATTTGCTCTCTGTTCCACAGCCTGCATGGGCGCGGAGCCAGAGCCTGATCAGGATTGTAGGCACTCAGGCGCAGGACGTGGGTGTCCTCGCCAGCAGCAGCTTCTGTTTGAGTGATGCATGTTAGATAGTTGAAAGGCAGAATTGTAGAGGGAACGAGACCGATGGATCCTCTTTCTGCTAATTCACTGCCCACATTGCTACAACGTGTAGGCCTGGGCCAGCCATCCAGGAGCCTGGAACTCCAGGGGAAGCGGTCCAGGCACAGGTCCTCTATCTTCCCAGGATAGCTGACAGGGAGCTGAACAGGAGATTGGAATAGCTGGGCCTCCAGCCGGTGTTGCAGGTGGTGGCTAAACCAACATTTTTTTTTTTTCTTTTAAAATTCATCCATTCATTTATTTATTTGAAAGGCAGAGTTACAGAGAAAGAGAGAGAGGGCAAGACAAAGAAGAGAGAATGAAGAAACAGAAAAAGAAAGGAAGAAAGTAAATGAAGGATAAAAGGAAAGAGGGAAAAAGAAATCTTCCAGATGTTGGGTCACTCCACATGTGGCTGTAATGGCCAGGGCCAGGTCAGGCTGAAGCGAAAAGCATGAGCTTCCTCTGGGTCTGCCCTGTGGCTGCAGGGGTCCAGGTACGTGGGTTACGTTCTGCTTTTGCAGATGCATCAACAGGGAGCAAAGTTGCAGTGGAAGTGAACTAGTTAGGACTAGAAGCCGTGCCTGTGTCACAGCACTAACCACTGGACTAAATGTCCTTAGTTGTTTTCTCAGTCTGATTTTTCCAATCCCAAGAAGCTGGAACAGGAGGGAGGTTGTTTTTTTTTTTAAATTTTTCAATTTATTTATTTTCATTATATTGGAAAGGCAAAAAAAGCAAAAATAAACAAAATGTGAAAAAGAATAAAGATATTCTGTCTGCTGATTTCACTCCCCAAACGCCCACACAACAACCAATCCTGGGCCAGGCTGAGCTAGCAAACTGTAATTCCATCTGGGTCTCTGCTGTGGGTAGCAGGCACCAAAGTATTTGAGCTGTCATTGGGAGCACACAGGACATATCTTTGCAGGAGGCAACGTCAGAAGTGGAGTAGCTGAGACTCAAACCAGGCTCTGATCAAGGCTCTATAGATGTCTAAGAAGCAGCTTAGCCGCTGCTCCAACATCCACCCAGAAGAGATCAAAAAGGGTGCGTGTGTACACGTACACACACACAGAGGAATTATCTGACTTTTGCTAAACAAACAACAACAAAACCCTCACATCTCTGATTGTAGCCTGTTTAATTGCCTTTGACACAATAGCTATTACTTCAGACAGGGTGAAGGTTTAATAACTAGATGGGAGACTTCCCTTTGCAGTGTGCAAATAGGAAAAGTACCATCGTAGAAGTTCCCCACGTCTGAGCTGCATTTCCTAATTTACCAACAGTGTAACTACATCTGGTTGCACAGTGCTGTGGTTGAGCATGATTTGGCTCCCTTACTCATGTGCATGTTTAAATCCCAAAGTCCTGGACTGGTGGGTGGCTCGATCCCATTACAGCGTGGAGGAGGAGGAGGACCCCGTGTCACTGGGGAACGTGCCCTTGGAAGGAAGTTGTCACGAGAGCTGAGTTGATTTTAACTGTCCTCTGTGTTTTCCAGCTTACCCTTGTTGTTCTTCTGTGCCAGCTCTGCCACAGCCATCCTATGGCCTAACTACAGCCAATCTATGGCTAAAGGGCGCTTGCCTGATGTTGTACTGTAAGCCCAAATAAACATCCCTGCTTCATAAGCAGCTTAAATATTACATTGGACTCACAAAAAGCTAATGAATACAAATACCTCACCTTAGCATCGTAAATTATATTGTTATTGGTCACCAAAATGTTTAATGTGTCATATTGAATACTGACAGTTGAGATTAAAAGTCTTGTCATTTGTATTATATGTGTACTCTAGAATTTCTTCTTTGAGATATAAGAATATTTCAAGCAGTATACCCTTCTGAAATACCCATACTATATTTTGTCAATAAAAAAAATTTCCTTAGAAACATCAAACTTCTGATGAGTGTTAAGGCTTTTATACACTTCTTTCTCTTCCTGTCTTATTTTTTATCTTTTATTTTTATTATTATTTTTAAGATACCTGGCTTGGCACAGTAGCCTAATGGCTGAAGTCCTTGCCCTGCGTTGCTGGGATCCCATATGGACACTGGTTTGTTTCCTGGCTGCCCCACTTCCCATCCAGCTCCCTGCCTGCAGTCGAGGATGGCCCAAAGTCTTGAGACCAAGTACTTGTGTGGGAGACCTGGAGTAGGCTCCTGGCTTTATTTATGTTTATTGGATAGTTAGAGTTACAGAGAGAAGCAGAGAGAGAGAGAGAGAGAGAGAGAGATCTTCTGTCTGTTGGTTCACTCCCCAAGTAGCTGCAGCAGCCGGAGCTGTGCCGATCCAAAGCCAGGAACCAGGAACTTAACTGCCTCCAGTTCTCATACAGGTGCAGAGTCCCAAGACTTTGGGCTTGTCTTGTTAAATCACAAAATTTGAGAAGCATCCTGATATTTTAATATGTATCTATGTATTCATATGTGTACATATTGAAATATTAAAGATTATGTCTGTATATATGAATAGATTCAGTCCTTTCAGAAAAAAAAAGAGCCAGAAGAATGATGTACTTGGTCTAATTTTACAAATTCTGTAATGCTTCTTTTGTTGTTCTAAGAAGCAAGTGTATGTATATGTGTATGTGTATGTAAATGTGTGTGTGTATACACACCTGTTCCATTTCATTCTGCCCTCACATTTCCAACTCTCAGTCTAATGTTTTTGAAGGGGTTCGATTTGTCACATCATCTGTAGTTGCTTCCTTCTGGTTAGGGACATAAGGCTTGCCTATCCCAGGTTTGGGAATCTTTGTGTCATCTAATGGGTCTTCTTACGAGCTAGTGACTGTGTTCCCCACATCTTCATCATTACTAGGAGATGTTATCGGCTCCTTTGCACGGGAGTCAGCGATATATAGGTGGTATAATCACACAACATGTGTGCCAAGATCAGATGACACACCCATGGGTTCAGGTCCTTGAGCTAACCAATCCTGATGTGTCTGAGGCCAATATGATATGAATGAAAGGAATTGATGCTGGCGGTATCAAAAGCCCTGGTGGGCCTACCCCCCCCACAGTGTGTGCTGTGTCCTGGCGAGGCTGTGCATTTGTTCTGTTGGTCCTTGCCCACTCTGCCCCGAGCCCTGGCCCTTGTGCACACCAATAGGTGTAGCATACTTGTCTAGGCAGGCCCTTGGCTGCAGTTCTGTCTACATCAAAGCTCTCAGGACTTGGACCCTGGCAAGTAGGAAGTGGTGGTCCACTCACTTCCCCCTGCCTTACAAATTTAATATTAAATAATAGAGAACTATGCCAGCACACTGGTATAGTTAATAGAGAATTAGCATGAACCAGGCCCGAATGATAGCCAGTTATTGGCTGCTTTTTGCCAAGATACAAGGCAGCCTAGGCTGTTGCCTATAGCTGAAGTCTGCTCCACTTCTGATCCAGCTCCCTGCAAATGCACCTGGAAAAACAGTGGTAAATGGACTTAGGACTTGGGCTCTTGCGTTCATGTGGGGAGAACTAGTTGAAGCTCTTGATTCCTGTCTGCGGTCCATCCCAAGCAACTGAAGCAGCAGATAGAGGATGCTATTTTTCTTTCTCTCTTTATCTCTTCTCCTCTGTCTGCAAACCTGTCTTTCAATTAAAGAAATAAATCTCTTTTAAAAAATGCAAATAAACATGTTTTGAGTAGAGGATACTGACAACTGTGTATTGCTTGTGATATGTAATATAGTACAGAGACTGAGAACTGCCCATTGCACTTACCAGCATGAAGGCCTTAGTGATGACAGACTGGTTCCTGGAAAGATGGGATCAGAACGGACTAGCGTGTCTTCAGGAGAGAATGAGAGACACACTGGGGACAACCATACAGGCTGCGGGACTCTACGGGCTTTTTGTTCATTAGCCATGCTGTGAAGGAAGATAGGGAACCAACGTGAAAGCTCGAGTTTGTGAGCTGGAAAGAGGTGTTTTAAGTTGGGAGATAACATCGCTGTTTATGTACTGATGTTATCCAGTATAGAGGGAACAGGTGGTTGATGTTGTAGGCAGAGAACAGTTGTTCAACTAATGTCCTTGAATAACCGAGTGGAATTTGACAATGAAACTGCGTCAGTGAAGGAGCTGGCCTTGAATAGGAACATGGTTCAGTCAGATTAAAAGAACGTGCATAGCAGCAGATGCAAGTGCATTGGTATGTATGTGGCTGGCTGCAAATGGAAGACCCATACCGGGTGCCTCTTTTGTTTTTCTTCTCAGTAATATATAAAAACAGTTGCCATCTGCTGGAAAGTGAGGAGGGGGCGTGTGATGTTCGATGTTGGAAGAGAGAGAACGTGTTCTAGGAAAGCCAAGTGTGAGTAGACTCAGAAAATCCGTTGGGAGTTCCTGGCTGAGGCTGTGAATTGGAAAGTGAGTCTGTGGGGCCTGGCACCGTGGCCTAGCGGCTAAAGTCCTTGCCTTGAATGCGCCAGGATCCCATATGGGTGCCGGTTCTAATCCCGGCAGCTCCACTTCCCATCCAGCTCCCTGCTTGTGGCCTGGGAAAGCAGTTGAGGACGGCCCAAAGCCTTGGGACCCCGTACCTGTGTGGGAGATCCCAAAGAGGCTCTGGGCTCCGGGCTTTGAATTGGCTCAGCTTGGGCCATTGCGGCCACTTGGGAAGTGAATCATCGGATGGAAGATCTTCCTGTCTCTCCTTCTCTCTTTCTATACATCTGCCTTTCCAATGAAAATAAATACGTCTTAGGAAAAAAACAAGGTTAGACTAGTTAGTGTGAGTGTGTGCATTTCTTGAGCCCCAAGTTGCTGCTCACATTCCAAACATAGAGCCAGTAGAGGGCTGGTTTTAATTAACTAATCAGTCAAGCTGATTTTTGAATTTGAAAGCAGTTTTCAACAGATTAGAGTTGAAGGGCTTTTTTTTTTTTTAAGGTGTGGCATTGTTCCAGGAAAGGTCCTTGATTGAAAATTATGGATCTCAGTCCTGCCAACTGAAGCATAAAAGGAATTTTTGGAACATGGTCAAGTACTCATAGCACTGATGGGAAGACTGCAGAATCTGTTTCAGAAAACAGGCAGTAAGAAATGAAATCTAAGGTCTGGAATCATTGCCAAAGTCATGGCACTTGAGGGATTTTGTCCCAGATGCTGTTACTGAATCCTGGTGTCGCATCTTTTGGAGAAATGGTTTCCGAACCTTTCCTTTCTGGAGTCACTGCTCCATCTCAAAGACCTTTAAAAAGATCTTGCTGGGAGTTGGCGCAGTCACATTGCAAGTCAAGCTTCTGTCAGGTGTGCCAGCATCCCATATGGATGCTGGTTTGAGTCTGGCTGCTCCGCTTTTAGTCAGCTCCCCGCTAAGGCACCTGGGAAGCCCCTTGAGGGTGGCTCAATTCCTTGGGCTCCTGTGCCTCAGCTGGAGACCTGGCTTTGGATCACCCTGCTCCCGCCAGCTGTTGCAGCCAACTAAGTGATGCAGCTGATGGAAACACTCTGTCTCTCCTCTCTGTAAATCAGCCTTTCCAATAAAAATAAAGAAATCTTAAAAAGAGAGTGATCATGCTGGGAATGGGCATTTGGCACCGCTGCTTGTGAATTCCTGCGTCCCAGAGCAGAGTGCCTGAGTGTGTGTGCTGGCTGTTTCGGTTCCCGTTACCTGCCAACACGCACCCCAGGGCTTCAGGTGGCAGCTCATTGCTTGGGGCTCTGCCACCCTTGTCAGAGACTTGGATTGAGGTCCTGGCTCCTGACTTGAGACCAGCCCCATCTGTAGTAGGCATCTGAAAGGTGAGCCAGCAGGTGAGGGGTGTCTCTGTTTTTCTGCTTTTCAAATGAAAACAAACAAACAAGCAAACGTTGCTCTGGCTGCTGCTGTGTCCAGAATGGCATGAGGGTTCCGAGTGGAGGTGGAAGAGCCAGTCTTCACGCTCACTCTAGATGCTAATGACTTCGATTAGGATAGTGATGGTGATAAGGAAAAAGAAGCAGGCGGATTCAAGAACTGCACCAAAAGGTGTTGCTAGGGGGAAAATCTGCCCTTTTTTTTCTTTTTCCTCTTTTCCTCCTCTCCTGCTCCTTTCTGTTTTGAAATCTGGACTGCTGCAGAGGTCTTGGGCAGTCTTCGCTAGCACACAGAGGTGCCATTTGGACAGCACATGTGTCATGAGGTTCTGCAGTGGCTGTCGTTTGCTCACTGAGGCAGTATTCCACAATTTGTGCCCGGGTTGGCTGCGGTCCTGGAACAGAATTCCAGGATTTCTCTCAAGGCACTAATGATTGCTCTTGACTTCACCTGACCAGGCTTTTAAATTTTATTTTATTTTATTTTTATTGGAAAGGCAGATGTACAGAGAGGAGAGACAGAGAGGAAGATCTTCCGTCCGATGATTCACTCCCCAAGCAGCCGCAGTGACTGGAGCTGAGCCAGTTCAAAGCCAGGAGCCTCTTCTGGGTTTCCCACGCGGGTGCAGGGTCCCAAAACTTTGGGCCGTCCTTGACTGCTTTCCCAGGCCACAAGCAGGGAGCTGGATGGGAAGTGGAGCTGCCGGGATTAGAATTGGCGACCATATGGGATCCTGGCATGTTCAGGGCAAGGACTTTAGCTGCTAGGCTATCACGCCAAGCCCACCAGCTTTTTTTTTTTTTAATGTAGTTAATTTGTGAATACATGAACTAATTTTCCTCTCAGCTTTGTTTTCTAGCACTCATTAATCCTATATGGTAGTAATTTACATACAGGCTATTTGAAAGAGCTCAAATGTATCTCTCCTATTGAAAAGAAGTAAGAAAGAAAACACTATTGTTTTAATTCACTTAAGACAGATTTTCAAGTGGGAATAATCAGAAATGGCTAAAATGGTTTTTAAAAAGGTGACATTTCTTTGCATGTCATATCTGAGTAAGTCCCAGGAATTTGTATCTTCAGAAGTACAAAACATTCCCTGGGCGGGTGTTGTTATGCAGTGGGTTAAGTCACTGTTTGTGATGTTTCAGATCAAATTTTGGCTGCTCTGCTTCTGATCCAAGTCCCTGTTAATGTGCCAGGGAAAGCACATAGAATGACCCCACACTGAGGCCCAACCAGCTATGTGGAGACTTGGAAGAAGATCCTGGCTTCTGGCTTTGGCCTGGTCTGGGCCTGGCCTTTGTTGCCATTTGGGGAGTGTGTGTGTACCAGTAGCTGAAAGATCACTCTTTCTCTCTCTTTGTCTCTCTCTCTCTTTCTCTCTTTTTTTTTTTTTTTGGTCTGCCCCTCTACTCTAACTTTTTCAAATAAAGTATTTTAGGGCCCAGCACGGTAGCCTGGTGGCTAAAATCCTTGCCTTGCATGCACTGGGATCCCATATGGACACTGGTTCATACCTCAGTGCCCCACTTCCCATCTAGCTCCCTGCCTGTGGCCTGGGAAAGCAGTTGAGGACAGCCCAAAGCTTTGGGACCCTGCACCTGTGTGGGAGACCCGGAAGAGGCTCCTGGCTTTGGCTGCTCAGAACCGGCTGTTGCAGCCACTTGGGGAATTAACCAGGGGACAGAAGATCTTCCTCTCTCTCTCTCCCCGCCTCTCTGTATTATCTGATTTTCCAAAATAATAAATAAATCTTTTTAAAGTATTTTGGAAATTGCAGAATTATCAGTTCTGTTTAAGAGGCATAGCTTTATGCTTTTCAGACTAGCTTTACTCTTTATCCAGAGATAATTATTATTTCTTACAGGGAAGAGTCCTTTCTAAATAAGTCTTTGGCTTTCTCTGCTTGATTGTACAAACTGTCTCGTGTTTCTCTGTTGACATTGACCTTGTGAGATTTTAAATAGTTGTTTTGAGTGGTGTCGAAAATTGGGTCCCATTAGTTTGTCTTTTACTCTGTGACTAATTTGTCATCTTCCAGGTTTTTTTTTTCTATCTCCCTAAACTTAAGAAGTTTTTTCCCCCTTGTATTCCAAGAGTAGAGCCCAGTATATCTCCCTGCTCTCAGAAATCATCGCTGGAGTTGTGAGGGAGCGATGCTGGCCTGGCAGGCCTGCCTCTCTGTGGAGCTGGGGCATTGCAGGCGGTGTAGGAGCTGTGGGCGCTGCGGCCAGTGTGGGCGCTGTGGGCACTATGGGCAGTGTGGGCACTATGGGCAGTGTGGGCACTATGGGCAGTGTGGGCGCTGTGGGCACTATGGGCAGTGTGGGCGCTGTGGGCAGTGTGGGCGCTGTGGGCACTGGGCAGTGTCGGCGCTGCGGGCAGTGTGGGCGCTGTGGGCACTGTGGGCACTATGGGTGCTGCTGGCAGTGTGGGCACTGTGGGCAGTGTGGGCGCTGTGGGCAGTGTGGGTGCTGTGGGCGCTGCTGGCAGTGGGGGCACTGGGCAGTGTGGGCGCTGTGGGCGCTGCTGGCAGTGTGGGCGCTGTGGGCAGTGTGGGCACTATGGTTGCTGCGGGCACTGTGGGCGCTGTGGGGCTGTGGGCAGTGTGGGCACTGTGGGCACTATGGGTGCTGTGGGCGCTGTGGGCAGTGTGGGCGCTGCGGGCACTGTGGGCACTATGGGCGCTGCTGGCAGTGTGGGCGCTGTGGGCAGTGTGGGTGCTGTGGGTGCTGCGGGCAGTGTGGGCGCTGCGGGCAGTGTGGGCGCTGTGGGCAGTGTGGGCACTATGGTCGCTGCGGGCAGTGTGGGCGCTGTGGGGCTGTGGGCCCTGTGGGCAGTGTGGGCGCTGTGGGCACTGTGGGCACTATGGGCACTGCGGGCAGTGTGGGCGCTGTGGGCACTATGGGCACTGTGGGCGCTGCGGGCAGTGTGGGCGCTGTGGGCACTGTGGGCGCTGCGGGCAGTGGGTGCTGCGGGCAGTGTGGGCGCTACAGGCACTGTGGGCGCTGCGGGCAGTGTGGGCGCTGTGGGCAGTGAGGGCACTGTGGGCGCTGCGGGCACTGTGGGCACTGTGGGCACTGCGGGCACTGTGGGCACTGTGGGCGCTGCGGGCAGTGTGGGCACTGTGGGTGCTGTGGGCGCTGTGGGCAGTGTGGGCACTGTGGGCACTGTGGGCGCTGCGGGCAGTGTGGGTGCTGTGGGGCTGTGGGCACTGTGGGCACTATGGGTGCTGCGGGCAGTGTGGGTGCTGTGGGCACTATGGGCACTGTGGGCGCTGCGGGCAGTGTGGGCGCTACGGGCACTGTGGGCGCTGCGGGCAGTGTGGGCGCTGCGGGCAGTGTGGGTGCTGTGGGCGCTGTGGGCAGTGTGGGCACTGTGGGCGCTACGGGCACTGTGGGCGCTGTGGGCACTGTGGGTGCTGTGGGCGCTGCGGGCAGTGTGGGCGCTGTGGGCAGTGTGGGCAGTGTGGGTGCTGTGGGCGCTGCGGGCAGTGTGGGCGCTGTGGGCACTGTGGGCGCTACGGGCACTGTGGGCACTGTGGGCACTGTGGGCACTGTGGGCACTGTGGGCGCTGTGGGCGCTGTGGGCACTGTGGGCACTGTGGGCGCTACGGGCACTGTGGGCGCTGCGGGCAGTGTGGGCAGTGTGGGCGCTGTGGGCAGTGTGGGCGCTGCGGGCAGTGTGGGCAGTGTGGGCAGTGTGGGCAGTGTGGGCACTGTGGGCGCTGTGGGCAGTGTGGGTGCTGCGGGCAGTGTGGGCAGTGTGGGCGCTGCGGGCACTGTGGGCGCTGCGGGCAGTGTGGGCAGTGTGGGCACTGTGGGCACTGTGGGCAGTGTGGGCAGTGTGGGCGCTGCGGGCAGTGTGGGCGCTGTGGGCGCTGCCGGCACTGTGGGCAGTGTGGGTCCTGCGGTGTTCTCGTTCCGCGTGGTAACAAATCAGACCGGAATTAACGTTCTCCTTTACACTTCCTGCTCTGGCTGGGTTGCTCTAGTTTGGGGTGTTTTGGGCTGTCTAATTTGAGCAAAGGGGTTGAATTGTGCATTGTAAGAAGAGTGGGTTACATAACCTCTCCCTGCTTTCTCCCATGTCCTGAAGAGTTCAGTGCTATATATAGTTCAGGGTTTGTAGTGTCAGCTTTGGGAATGGATCAGAGAAGTGTCCGAAGCAGTGTATTTTTATTAAATCGTGGTGCCTGCAGCTGCACAGTTCCTTCCTGCACTTCACCTGGCCTGCACTCCGAGTAGCTGCCATGGAACCAGGAAGGGAGGGGGGGAAGACACTTGGACACGGTGGCCGAGATGCCACGCAGGATTCCCACATCACATGTGCAAGTCCCTGCTGTGCATCCTGGCTCAGTCTCTGATCCCTGGAGTTCCTGGATGGAGTTCCTGACTCCTGGCTTTGGCCCGGCCCAGGCCCAGCTGTTGGGAGCATGTGGAGAGTGAATCAGCAATTGGAAAGTCTTTTCTGTGCATTTCTGCTTTTCATAAATGAAATAAAATAAATACAAAAGTATATATGTGCATAGATATGTGTCTGATTTTGGGGAAAGCAGCACACAACTATTATTTTTTAATTCCAACAATGCAAAAAGTTAAGAAGGCAGGAAAATGGGTCCTGCGTGGTAGCCTAGTAACAAATCCTCACCTTGCATCCACTGGGATTCCCTATGGTTGCTGGTTTGTTTCTTACCCAGGGCCGTTGTTAGCATCCAGTTTCTGGATGCGTGTTGGCAATATTGAGGATATCTTGCCTCAGGGTTGATGGGCATCTCTATGCGACCACCATTTAGCACTTATTTACCAAACAATGTATGTGTGTTCATGTAGCTGTTACATATGTATGTGTGCTCATGTAGCTCTTACATATGCGTAGGTGAGAGGATGATTCCGACGTTGCCATGTGATCTGGAATCTGTGGGTGATTTCGCCATTAAGGGCTAGAGCTGGGAGTTTTGCTTTCTTTTTCTAAGATTTATTTTATTTGAAAGGTGCAGAGAGGGCCTGGTGCAGTAGCTTAGTGGCTTAAAGTGCTTGCCTTGCACATGTCCCAGGATCCCATATGGTGGCCAGTTCTAATCCCGGCAGCTCCACTTCCCATCCAACTCTCTGCTTGTGGCCTGGGAAAGCGGTCGAGGACGGCCTGAAGCCTTGGGTCCCTGCGCCTGCGTGGGAGACCTAGAAGAGGCTCCTGGCTTCGGATCAGCTCAGCTCTGGCTGTTGCAGCCACTTGGGGAGTGAATCATCAGATGGAAGATCTTCCTCTCTGTCTCTCTTTCTCTCTGTATATCTGACTTTTCAATTAAAAAAGAAAAAAGGCACAGAGAGTAAGGGAGAGAAATCTTCCATCTGCTAGTTCACTCCCCATAAGACTATGGTGCCTAGAGTTGGGCCTGCTCAAGTCAGGGTCCTGAAGCCACATCCTGGTCTCCTGTGTGGGCAGCAGAGGCCCACGTACTTAGGCCATCTGCTGATTTTCTCGGTGCAGAGCAGATGGCTGGACTGGAGGGTACTTCCTGTGGGTTGCTGGCACCGTAGGTGACAGCTTACCCTGCTGCACCACAGTATCAGCTCAACTTTTGTGTTACTGGCTTTTTTTTTTTTAATTTCTGTCATGCATAACCATATGTCCTGATTTGCCTGGTACAATTTGACTTTTTGCACATTCCAGATGTTATCAATCAGTGTCCCTTTCAGTTCACGGATTTGTCCCATTTAGATGGCAGATGAAATGGTAATCTCACTTACATGACGTTTATTGGGTGCCAGAGCCCTTTGCGCACGTTGCATGCATTATCATTTGCTCTTGCTGACAACCCCGAAGTAGCAGATCCTATAACTGCCTTCATTTTACACCTCAGGAAGTCACGGCACAAGTGATGTCACTTTGCTGGGACCATGCACTTGTATCTGATTGGCACGTGGCAGAGCCAGGCTCTGAGTGGAGGCAGCTTGGCACCAGTGCCCCTCGCTGTCCCTCTCAGCCGGAGTCTCCCACTAAACCACTCTGCCTAGTTTTTGAATGAGAAGTTTGGTGAGGGCCCTCATGTGTTAAGGGTTTTCTTTGTCTTCAGACCAAGCTAATCTGATTGTAAATTTCTTTCTCACAAGATTAAGCATTCACCCTTTTTTTGTGCTTGCAATACCAGCTAGTTGGCATCCCATCCAAGCCTCTTAAGGAAGCCTGCCAGCTTTGAAGTCCCCCTTCCCTGCCGTGGTCACTCTTCCTCGCTTCTGGCTGTCTTCTGGTGTCTTGAAGTCTTTCCCGTGTGCACACACACACACACACACACACACACACATGCAAACAGGAGTCCGCTGTGTGTAAGGCACACACAGGCTTCCCCTGCCTCTCGTCGGTTCAGATTTGGGTGTCTGCTGGGACCGAGGTTTAGGGCGCTTTCACAGGGTCCTCTGAGGAAACCTTCGCACAGTTGCTGCTTTCCTCGAGTGGGCCAGTTGCAGTTCAGTCAGAGGCAGTGGGTGTACCCAATAACTAACACAAGGCCACTGGGCTATATGTGTAAAGTAATTTAGGAGTTAAGAAGAACTTTTTTTTCTGACAAGGTTAATCCAAAAAGGTTTTCTTTAAGCGGTGGCACCGAAGTCTGTTTAGTAACTTCTAAGTTGTCTGAAGAACATCTGTATCGTGCAGCAGCTGTTTGCTTCCATTCCGGACGCCAGCTTCCTGCCAGTACGGACGCTGCAAGGCAGTGGGGATAGTTGAAGTAACCGGGTCCCTCTCACACACAGGTGTGGATTGAGTTCCTGGCTCCCAGCCCCCACACCATTGTAGCAGACATTTGGAGAATAAGCTGGTGTTTATCACACAGCTGCAGTTGAACTTAGTCGATTTGAAAACTTCGATCACCATCAAGATGAAGAGCAGTAATGAGGTTGGAATCTCATAGCCTCTTTTGCGTAAACTTTGTTACAAAATCTCGTTAAACTTAATGAATCTAGTGCTGTTCGCATCAACACTACTTTGGTGAGTGTAGTTATTGTGAGTTCTACAGGGGAACTCCTGCAGGGCCTCTAGGCAGCCATGCCCGTGCCCAGTGCAGGTTAGGAAGCAGCAGTTCCTGGGTGGACTATGTCAACCAATGGATTCTGGAGAGATTTCATTGTGCTTGGAGTGGCGAGATCAGCAGCAATTCAGAACTGTTGAACTATTAATACCTCATGAGCAGAACCCTCAGAGCATGCCCCACGTTGGTGATCCTGGTGTGGTTTTGGGTAGCTGTCCTCCATCCCAGAGTGCAGAGGTGTTTGGGAGACTGGGTGTGGCTTCTCTCCTTGTCACCCACCTTTCTGTAGTCCTTGGCCCTAATCGCCCTAATAATCAACTATATAAAAATCATCAAAATATAAAAATAATTAATAGCTAAAAAAATAGTCTCCCGGACAATATTTTACAAGTGACATCTGTCTCTGCTGATATCCATGATAATCCCTAACTCCTTCCATTTCTTCAACTCTTTTTGCCTTCATGCTGCAACTCCAGTATTTTATATCTGGATCAATGAGAAGTTTTGTGCTAAGCATTTCTCTTCCAGCTACTATTACAGTATGCAACTCAACTTCATTGTCATGTTGGAATAAGAAAGATTGGTTGCAGAAGATAAGTTTTGTGAGATAAACATTTAGGCACATTGGTTAAAATGCCAGCTGGACTACCAACATGCCATGTTGGAGTACCTGGGTTTGAGACCTGACCCAGCCTCTGATTCCAGCTCTCTGCTGTTGAACACCCCGGGGGGGCAGCAGATGATGGGGTCAAGTTGTGGTTCCTTGCCGCCCCATATGTGTATATGTGGGAGATCCAGGTCACATTGCGGGTTGCTGGCTTCCCCTGGGCCTTCCCTGGCTGGGGCAGGTGTCTGGAGGCTGAACCAGCTGGTGGAAGATCTCTGTGTCACATAGGACCCATGTTTGGACCTGCAGCAAGACTGTGCTCTAGGGCTCACATCTCCAACGCACACTTGGCTTCTTGTTCCTTTTGCAATGATTTTACCCAGGTCACCATCATGTGCTACGACACAGGCTCAGCCTGCTCTCTCTCCTTGTCTGTTTTAATTTACCATTAGTTCTGAGTACATTCATAAAGACTTTATAGCTCTATTTTAGTGTATATTATTATTTATGGGGCAATTTCATTTTCATTATTCATTTTATTGTCTGGTGGCCTTCTGAGGTAGGTATCAATATTATTCCATTTTTACAGCTGAAAAACATATGTGACACTGTTTTATCAACCCATATCATTATGAGTCTTAAAAATCTGAACTCATTTTTAAAAGTCCATTATTTCTATAAATAACTTTTTTCTTTGTCAATTAATTTTTTTGTGTTTTGATTTCATTTTCTGTATATTCTAAGTACTTTCTGTTGGCCTCTTTCCCTATTGACTCTAATTGCAAGGTGGTTCCTATTTCTTTAAATGTATTTTAGAGACAAGAGTTTTAGAGACCGGGACTGGAGAGTGCCCCTGTCAGTTGAGTGCTTCTTGGAATGCGTGCAGTGGGCTGGGCTGGAGCAGGCTGATGCTGGAACTCAGTCAGGGTCCTGCAGGGTGATCAGCTGCCTCCCAAGGTGTGCATTAACAGGAGGTGCTACTCAACCCCAGGCATTCGGACATGGGGTGCAGGTGTCCCAGGCTGCTGTGTTACCTGGTGCACTGAACGCCTGCCCAGGAATGTCTTATTTACTGAGGTTGGCAAGACATGTGTATTGCTTCTTTCTATCTGCTAAAAATGACAATTTGAGGGAGGCATGGAGGTACAGTGGATGAAGGTGCTGCTTGGGATGTCTGTCTGAGACACAGTCATTCCCGTGCTTCCAGTGCAGCTTCCTGCTCATGTGCCTGTGAAGGCTGCAGAAGATGGCTCAAGCACTTAGCCTCCTGCCACCCACCAAGGAGATCTGGGTGGAATTCCTGGCACCTGGCATTGTCCTGGTCCAGGCCCTGCTGGAAAATGTCTCCCCGCAACCCCCCCGCAACCTGCCCTTTGATAAATAATACAGGAACAAAACCTTGCGGTTCTCAGTGTTAACTACAATGTTTTGTTTTGCTTTGTTTTGTTTTGTTTTTCTCCATTTGTTTATGGGCAAATAAAGCAACAGGGTTATTCAGGCTCCTGTCCTAGTCCCAGGCTGCTTCTGCGGCTGTGGTTCAGTGCAGATGTAACACCGTCATTCTCAAGATTGTTTTCTTTTTTTTTTTTTAATTTTTAAAGATTTATTTATTTTTATTACAGTCAGATATACAGAGAGAGGAGGAGAGACAGAGAGGAAGATCTTCTGTCAGATGATTCACTCCCAAGTGAGCCGCAACGGGCCGGTGCGTGCCGATCCGATGCCGGGAACCAGGAACCTCTTCCAGGTCTCCCACGCGGGTGCAGTGTCCCAATGCATTGGGCCGTCCTCGACTGCTTTCCCAGGCCACAAGCACGGAGCTGGATGGGAAGTGGAGCTGCCGGGATTAGAACTGGCGCCCATATGGGATCCCGGGGCGTTCAAGGTGAGGACTTTAGCCGCTAGGCCACGCCGCCGGGCCCAAGATTGTTTTCCTATAAAAAGAAATTGCTGGGCCAGATGCTTGGCCTAGTGAGATACTCCTGGGGCTACCCTGGTCCGTTTCCTAGATGCAGCTCCTAGACCTGCTCCTGGTTCCAGCTTTCTGCTAGTGTGCACCTGGGAGGCTCAGGGAGTTCTTCAAGTGCCACCCGGGTGGGAGGCATGAATGGTGTTCCAGGATCCAGGTGTTGGCCTGGCCCAGCCCTGGCTAGTACAGGCATGTGAGGGGTCGAACCATTAGATGGGAAAATTCTTTATTTCCCTATATCAAGCCAATTAACTGAAAATTATAAAGGAAATTGTCAGTGGACATGTCAACAATTTCCTAGATTTTATGTGCCTAACAGATTAAGCTTCAGTTTTTGTCCCCTTCTGATTTGCTTGTCTCTGTGTATTATAGTATATGCTAGATGACTCCATGTATTAAACCAGCTGTCAGTCTCCAGGGCCTTCTGGAGCAAATGATGGGGTACTGAACCTCCGTCAGTCATCACAGAAATGCAAATGAGAGCCAGAATGACAGATAGCAAGCTGAACAGCATACGACATCAGGACTTGTGCTCCTGCAGTTTTTATGGCCAGAAAAACCAAATCGTTGCAGAACTGGTTCCTCCTTGGTGCCCAGCAGAAGCGTCTGTTCCTCCTTGTGCTTCTTGGTGCTGGTTGCTGGTAATGCTTGCCAGTGTTTGCTTGAGCTGAGTATTCCAGTCCCTGCCTTCGTCTTCCCACAGCTGTCTTCCTTCTGCGTCTGCATGTAACGGTCTCCTGTCGGCGTGCGCTTCTGTTTCTCCCATTGTAGGGACAGCAGTCACATGGCATAAAGGACCCACTCCAGTGTCACCTTGCCTTACATTTGTAATTCTTCTGCAGGGACTGTACTACCAAGTCAAGCCAGAAGTCATAATGTGCCATTTATCTGTTAGTAACAAGTGAGATTGTGTGTGAGTGATGCATTGTGTTAAAATTTCAGTTACTGATGAATTAATATTACAAGCATTTGAGGCTATAAGAAGTGTTTGTATAGTAATTAGTTTATCTTGTGAATTTGTGTGTGTGTGTGATTTTTCTATGGCTTAGTGTCACAGTTATGTTAGCCTCAAAAATGGAATTCCTATCAGCAGGCAGGTCCAGGTGCAGGCGTTGCAGGTGGTGGCTTAGCGCGTGGCATTGCAACACTGATCCCTGCCTTGTTTTATTCTCTTATTTCTTCTGCTCTTTCATTTCTCCGTGATATCAAGTATTCAAAATCTCATGAGGAAGTAGATGAGCACTTATATATAAAGTGTGGTTTTCTTTTTCTGTAGTTGTTAACCACGTATTTTCTATGCTTGAAGTTCTTTCTGTTCCTGGTTTCCTAGGTTATTTTTTCTTTGTGAGTCACTGTGGAGCTTTACCCAGTGCGTGCTCTGCATCTGTTGAGTGACTGTCATGATTTTTCCCTTTCATTCTACTTATGTGACAAATTACAGTGGTTGATTTGCAATTAGCAAACCAACTTCGTATTCCTAAAACCCCCATTTTGTCATGTCCTTTTTATATATTGCTGAATGGGACTCACCAATGTTTGGCTTGCCATATTTGCATCTGTGTTTATCACTGACAATGGTCTGTGATTCTCATTTCTCGCAGTCACCCTGTCAAGTTCTGATATCGAAGTCATGTTGGCCTTACAGAATGTCTGTGGAATGTACTTCTTTCTGTTGTCTGTGATCGTTAGGATTCGCGCTTGTTCCCGTCTTGAAGTGTTTGGTGTAAGTTGTTGGTGAAGCCATCTGGACCTGGAATTGTCGTTGTGGGTAGGTTTTTGATTAGGCTGTCAGTTTCCTGAATAGATAGCAAGCAATTCAGAATGTCTACTTCCTTCATCAGGTTTCATACGAAGTGTTTGTTTTAAACTCAAGTGTTGAAATTGTTTGGCGGAAAGCTGGTTGCTGTGTCACTCCTACTGTCTCTTGTACCTGGGATAGTTCTGACTGGGCGTGTTCTCCTCTTTTCTTCATTGGGCCGCTGTGCCAGGGGTTTTTTTTTTTTTTTCCTTTTTTGTTTAATCAGTCTTTTCAAAGAACTAGCTTTCGTATTTGCAAAACTGTTGTGTATTTTTCCTAGATAATTTTTCCCTTTATATATATATTTCTCTCTACTTTTTTGGGGTTTAATTGGCGAACCCACCGGAGACTGCAGGCGGGACTGAACTGAGTCAGGGGAGAAGATGCCTCTGGCTTTCAGTTTGACTTCCATGTTTGCAGCTCTGAGATGATGCTTTTAGCTCTGCCAGTGGTTCCCGGGCTTGTCAGACTCTCAGCCTGATTTCTTGTGTTTCTGGTCCTGGGAGAAGTAGTCACTATTTCCACACATGTGCCTCCATCCAGTAAAGGCATATTTTTCAGAGAGAGGAAGAAAGAGAAGGTTTTCCATGTGCTGATTCACTCCCTGAATGGCCACAATGCCTGGAGCTGAACTGAGCTGAAGCCTGGAGCTTCCTCTGTGTCTCCCTTGCGGGCGAAGGGGCCCAAGGACTTGGGCTATCCTCTGCTGCTTTTTCAGGCTCTAATCAGATGGGAAATGGTGCCACCAGGGCACAAACCTATAGAGTGGAGGATTAGCTCGCTGTGCTACTACCATACTGGTCCCAAGATAAGTCTAATTGATGTGAAAATTTTTAGTATATATAGTTTTTCATAACGGATATTTTCAGTTAACTTTTGTGAGCTCCTCATATGCATGCGTTAGCATTTAAAAAACATTTTTCATTTTATTGGCAAGAGAGAAGCAGAAACGAAGATCTTCCATGCGCTGATTCACTCTCCAGATGCTCTCAGCATCTGACTGTAGCGAGACTGAAGGTAGAAGCCAGGGGTTCAGCCGCTCACCTGCTGCCTTCCAGGTGCACGTTAGCCAGAAGCCAGATCAGAGGTAGAGCCCAGGCCCATGTACAGCCATTGCTGTTGGATTTAGGGGAGGGACAGGGAGGTGGCAGGGAGGTGAGGCCAGGGCTCATGCAGGGTCACAGGGCTTTGCATTGCCCCGTCAAGGGCCAGTCATCTGATACCCTCTGGTCTCCAGAGAGAGTGAAGGGAGGTGGCAGGAAGAGGGAATCTGTGAACCTGCAGGCAGCATCCACCACTATCCATGTCTATTACACACTCCACCGCCAGCTGGCCCCAAGCCCACCCTGTGGGACCCCAAGGCCCCTTGACAGCCCCGGGCTTGCCAGCAGCTTTGTGGCCTTGTGACCGCAATTGCCTTCTGGAGACAGTGTTCGAGAAGAAAGCATTCAGCAGTAATTCTGCTACCCCTGACTTACATCTCCAGCGTCTGGCCTGTGTTTTCACCCTATGCTCGGACCAGTTTTCATCCTCTTGCCCCCAGGATTTTATATAAACACAAATTATTTTCAAACTTTGGTTGTAGGCTCATAATACACACACGTACTGTCCAGCAACTCACTGTTTTTTTTTTTTAAAGATTTTATTTCTTTTATTACAAAGTCAGTTATACACAGAGGAGAAGAGACAGAGAGGAAGATCTTCCGTCCGATGATTCACTCCCCAAGTGAGCCGCAACGGGCCAGTGCGTGCCGATCTGAAGCCGGGAACCTGGGACCTGGAACCTCTTCCAGGTCTCCCACGTGGGTGCAGGATCCCAATGCATTGGGCCGTCCTCGACTGCTTTCCCAGGCCACAAGCAGGAAGCCGGATGGGAAGTGGAGCTGCCGGGATTAGAACCGGCGCCCATATGGGATCCCGGTGCGTTCAAGGCGAGGACTTTTAGCCGCTAGGCCACGCTGCCGGGCCCAAGATTGTTTTTAAATGATTGATTGATATCATTAACTACCTATGGAAGAGGTTTGGACTCAAAAAAATATAATTGTGATACCTATCCGTGTGTGTGCGTATGTATGATTTTACAGCCCATTTTTATTGAAGAGCCCTCATATTACTGTTTTACCTCTCTTTTTTAATTGTTTGACTTTTCTTTAGGTTTTTTTATTTTTATTTATTTGCAAGACAAAATTACAGAGGAAGGAGGCAGGCAAGACAGAAATTTTCAGTCTGCTGGTTCTATGCCCACGTGCCAGGCCGTGTTTCCCCTTCTTAGCTGTGGGATTGTGATAGGGCCATGCATAAAAATCAGCATCTGACAAGTACTTGACTATTTCCCTGTTTGGGTTTCTGTCTTCAGGTTTTGGCTTTTAAAGTGATGATACCGGAATAAATGTGGATACGGTATTTTTCATTTGTAGCATCATTTTCTAGGTGATTTGCAGAATGGAGCCACTATGTGGGTGAAAACAATGGGTGGTTTTCAGGTTTTGAGCCTAGGGCATGATGGGCAACCTACTCATGCTGATTGTAAGACAGGGGGATTGTGAGCAGTGATGTCCTGTATGGTTTTGAGCCTAGGGCATGATGGGCAACCTACTCATGCTGATTGTAAGACAGGGGGATTGTGAGCAGTGATGTCCTGTATGGTTTCGCCCGTTTGCATTTCAACTGCAAAAGGAGATTATCTGTCGTATGCTTGAATTATTTTACAAGAATTCTATATCTACCTTGGAAGGAAATTGGTATGGAAGTCTGTTTCTCTCTTGGTTTTGCCCTCGGAGTAGCTCACCGTGTGTTTTCCTGCAGGACTGAATTTGCTCTCAAAGAAATCATGTCCTCTGGTGGTGCTGAAGATGACATCCCGCAGGGCGAGAGGAAGACCGTGACAGACTTCTGCTACCTTCTGGATAAATCCAAGCAGCTGTTCAACGGTTTGAGGTCAGTGGACTCGGGCTGCTCCAGACTCTTGGCTGGTGCCAGATTCTTTTTCAAACTAAGCTGTGATAAATTTCTGCCAGGTACACATAGAATGTTAAGTCGCTACCTGTGTAGGGTGCTTCAGAAGCCCTGGAAAATGGACCTAAAAAATGTTTATTTTGATGAAAAAATGCTTTTGAAATCCAAGTGTAGGTTTTTTTGTGAAAACATGTTTTCATAAACTTTTTGAAGATCCTTTGTGTGTATGGATTGCAGTTCTTTTTGCATCAAATTAAACTTTTCCTTTTAATTACATTTCCTATGAACTTTTTGAAGTCCCCTTGTACTGAAAAGTGATCATTTTGCTTCTCCATGACAGTATTTGTTTATTCTAAGAGGGAAACCCTAAGAAAAGAGGATAATGAATAACATATCTGTTGACTAAAGAAAAGATGACATTCTAGACAAATGTATTTTTAAAATAAATTTTTATAACATTTATTAATTTATTTTTAGATTTATTGTTTTTTATGTATTTTATTAGATTTTATTTATTTAGATTTATTTATTTTTAGAGGAAGGGTAAATTTACAGAGAGGAGATACAGAAATATCTTCTATCCACTAATTCACTCCCCAAATTGCTGCAATGGCCAAAGTTGAGCCAGGCTGAAGCTAGGAGCTTCTTCTGTGTCTCCCTCATGGGTGCAGGGTCCCAGAGCTTTGGGCCGTCCTCCACTGCTTTGTCAGGCCACAAGCAGGGAGCTGGATGGGGGATGGAGACTTTGGGACACGAACCGCCACCAATATGGGATCCTGGCACATGCAGGGAACAGTTAGCCACTTGAGTCATCATGCCAGGCCCTAAGCAATGTGATTTTTACCTAAATTGCGTGTGCCTGGTTGTAATTCAGAGTTTCGTTTCCTGAAATTGTTCAGATCTTTAAATGTCCATACTCAACTTTCCTTTTCCTCCATTATTAAGGCACATTTTATTCATCCAACATTGCACTGACACGCAGTTTGTCTCACATTCTGTGGTGGGTACAGAAAATTCTGAGATGAAGCTAACCACCCCTGTCCTCACATAGCCTGGCAGGGAATTGCGTAGACACAGCAGCCAAGGCTGTCTTCTGCTCCCTGCTGCCCTGAGGTTTAGCAAATCTGTTGAGCATATGTCCTGCATAACTCTGTACTGATTACAATTCAGGCAAATAAAGCGTGGAAAGATGGCAGATTTAAAGGGTCGGAACGCAGTTACAAACTCTGTTGAAATTAGCTCATCGAACTTTTAGCTTGTTGGCCCCTCAAATTCTAAAAACACTAACACATGAACACAGCTATATGTTCTCCACATCTGCTTTCCCTGCCCTGCAATTCCATTGGTGGAGGTGTGGTGACGTGCAGCAGCCCTGCTGGGGAAGGAGGGGTTACATGTAGCAGCTCCACTGATGGACGTGTTGGTTACACATAGTGTAGTTCACCCAGCTTCGGAGCTCTGCACTTCTCACCACAGTAACATTTGGGAAGAGTCTTGATCACTCAGACCTGTGCCGGGGGGTCTTGATCACTCAGACCTGTGCCGGGGACTCTCCAGGACCCAAACCCTAACCTGGTGACTGCTGATCTGCTTTCTGTCCCTGTGGAATTGCCTCCCTCGGACATTCCATGTAAGTGGAATCGCAGTGTATGTGTGATCCTATATGACGAGCACCTTTCATTTCACATGTTTTTATGGTCCATCTATGTTGTAACATTTATTGGTACCTCGTTCCTTTTATTACCAATTAGTATTTCATTGTGAATTCATCAGTTGCTGAGCATTGTAGTTGGCTTGTATGTTTTGGTTACGAATAGTAGCTGCAAACCTTTGTGAACCTATGTGGACGGGGATTTTCCCTTCTCTTGACCATAGAACAAGGGATATAATTGCTGGGTCACAGGAGAACTCTGGTTGTTTTGTTGTTGTTGTTGTTGTTTGTTTTTTCTTTTTAAGATTTATTTTGTTTTTATTGGAAAATTAGATATGCAGAAAGATTCACTCCCCAAGTGCCCGAAACAGCTGGAGCTGCTCCAGTCTGAAGCTCGGAGCCTGAAGCCTCTTCTGGGTATCCCATGCGCGTGCAGGGTCCCAGAGCTTTGGACTGTCCTTGACTACTTTCCTAGGCCACAAACAGGAAGCTGGATGGGAAGCAAGGCTTTTGGAGTTAGAACCAGTGCCCATATGGGATCCCAGTGCGTGCAAGTCAAAGAATCTAGTGACTAGGCTACCACGCCAGGCCCAGGAACTCTGTGTTTCACCCTCCAAAGAACTCTCAAATTGTTTGCCCAGGTGGCTGAGCCACAGCAGTGTATGAGAGTTCCATTTGGCCCACAAGTCCCTGTCTTCGTTGATGGTGTCCTAGTGAATGTGGAGCCCTGTGCTATGATCTGGTTGGCACTCATCTGTTATTGCCTTCTTGTGTCTCTTGTTTGGAAAGATGTCCATTCGAATCCTCAGAATGTTTTTTTTTTTTTTAAAAGATTTATTCGTTTTATTACAGGCAGATATACACAGAGGAGAGACAGAGAGGAAGATGTTCCGTCCAATGATTCACTCCCCAAGTGAGCCGTAACAGGCTGATGCGCGCCGATCCGAAGCCGGGAACCTGGAACCTCTTCCGGGTCTCCCACGCGGGTGCAGGGTCCCAATGCATTGGGCCGTCCTCGACTGCTTTCCCAGGCCACAAGCAGGGAGCTGGATGGGAAGTGGAGCTGCCAGGATTAGAACCGGCGCCCATATGGGATCCCGGGGCTTTCAAGGCGAGGACTTTAGCCGCTAGGCCACGCTGCCAGGCCCAAATCCTCAGAATGTTTTAAAGATTGGTCTGCCATACCGGCATCCCAGTGGGGGCCAGTCTGAGTCCTAGCTGCTTCACTTCAATCCAACGCCCTGTTCATGTTGCCTGGGAAAGCAGCAGAGGCCCTGCACCCACGTGGGAGGCCTGGAAGAAGCTCCAGGCCACTCTGGCTATTGCAGCTATTTGGGAAGTGGACAGGTGAAAGCTCTCGCTCTCTTTCTCTCTCTCTCTCTCTCTCTCTCTCTGCTTCCTGCTCAGTAAAACTGCCTTGCAAATGAAAATAAATAAATAAATCTCTAGGGAGGGTCGGGGGGGGGGGGGGAACAAAGTAACTTGTTGTTGTGTGTAAATGTAATTAAGGTGTGTGTGTGTGTGTGTGTGTGTGTGTGTGTGTGTATGTCCTGGATTCATGTTCCTTCTAAGTTGTATGATTTGAGGCCCAGTGCAGAAGCCTAGTGGCTAAGGTCCTCGCTTTGCATGTGCTGGGATCCCGTGTGGGTTCTGGTTTGTGTCCTGGCGGTCCTGCTTCCCACTCAGCTCTCTGCTTGTGTCCTGGGAAAGGAGAAGAGGATGGCTCAAAGCACTGGGACCCTGTACCCACGTGTGGGACCTGCAGGGGCTCGGGGAGTGAATCAGCGGAGAGAAGATCTTTCTCTCTGTCTCCTGCTCGCTGTATATCTTACTTTCCAATTTAAAAAAATCTTTTTAAAAATTATCTTTGAAGTCTGAATCATAAATTAATAGTAAAACCTAGGAATTTTCCTTCCAGAGACTCTCCACTCAAGTTCAGTCACTCTTTCCAACAGTAACCATAACAGAATACATTTCCACATAACATCCCCCTCATATACCTTTCCATCTTTTGACACAAAGTGGTAGTATATAATACCAAAAACCTGTCATGTAAGAATGAATTTGTTTCCACCCGACCTGTCAGAAGTGGATGGCAGGAACCCAGTTAAGTGACCCGTCGTCACTGCCTTGGGTGGGATGCAGAAGCCAGGAGCTGGAGGCAGGATGAAGTCCAGAGACTCCTGTATGGGGGGAGAGCAGCCTAAGCCGTAGGCCAAAAGCCCACTGCTTGTTGTTTTTGTTTTTAAAGGTGATCAGATGAATCTCTAACCATGCTCTGTGACTCCACATCTGTGCAAGTACAACCTTCAAAGTAGAACTATTAAAAAAATTCTGGTAGAGGTACAAATGAAACCTTGCCTATGGCATATGATTAAATGGGGAAAAATGCTGCAAACACTTTTTTTTTAAATTTATTTTATTTTTATTGGAAAGTCAGATATACAGAGAGGAGCAGAGACAGAGAGGAAGATCTTCCATCTGATGATTCACTCCCCAAGTGAGTGCAACGGTCGGTGCTGCGCCGATCTGAAGCCGGGAACCTGGAACCTCTTCCAGGTCTCCCAGGTGGGTGCAGGGTCCCAATGAGCCATCCTTGACTGCTTTCCCAGGCCACAAGCAGGGAACTGGATGGGAAGCAGGGCTGCCGGGATTAGAACTGGCCACCCATATGGGATCCTGGTGTGTGCAAGGCAAGAACTTTAGCTACTAGGCCACGGTGCTGGGCCTGACAAAAACATTTTTTTATTTCATGATTCTATTTGATCAGGTACTTTATATTAAATTTATTTTCTGTGCCATAATGCCCTTTTGTGGGAACAGCTTGCTCTCAGCATCCAAGTTGGTCTGTGTTCCTGGGGCTGACTTCCCCTCAATGTGTGCTGCCTGAGCGTGTGTATGTTCTGTGTGTTTGCTGGGTAAAAAGAAAGGGCTCCCTCGGGCCGTCAGGTGTTGGGCAGGATTCCCACGGGCGGTGCGTGGAGGCGAGGTGACACCCTTGTCAGTATTCCTGTCCCTTCTCCCTCTCGGGAGGACGGCTCTGCGTCATGTGAAGGCTGAGCTTGTCTGATTGGAAGCAGTGTTGCAGGCTTCCGCGCACTGCCTTCGGAGTAGGTAAGAGGAGAGGTTTGTCCTGTTGCCCTGCCAAGGGCAGTCTGAATTAAAGCAGGACCTCAGTGTTTGTGGAAAGCGGGAGACGTCCTGGTGCAGTCAGGCTCAGCGTGAGCTGGAGAAACGGGGGAAGCGGAGAGGCACCTGGAAGAGCTTCAGCCTTTCCCATCAGCTCTCAGCCCAGACTGGCCGGTCACCATGTTTTCTTTCTTGTTCATCATTTTACACACATTACACTTAGCATTGAAAGTGCAGCACACTTGAAAAAACGTGCATCCACTGTACATGATTTTTTACAAACTGAAGCACACTCACGTGACCCATCTCCAACGGAACACAGTCCCTCAGACCCACCGCTGTCCTTGGGTTCTGTGTCACGTGACCCCATTACTCTTGATGGGCCGAGTGATCCAGTGCACCTGAGTGCCTGGGGGAAGCAGGGCTGTGCGGAGTCGCCTTGTCTGGGGCCGAGGTTCTTTGCTCCTGGCAGTGTGCCTTCACACCTCCTATTAAGCTCTTCATCTCATTTGTCAGAGGTTTCCATTTTCCTAGTTGCGAATAGCAGAATGGAGTGTTTTTCTTGGCTGAAATATTCCTACTCACCAAATATGCATCATAAATTAGCTCTTCTTTCCATTCAATATATGAGAAAAAATAGTCCAGAAAGTAAGGTATGAATAAAATGAATAGTGTCTGACTCACAGTAGCATCTGTGTGTAGTTACAGCAGTAATGAAATGAGAATATTGTCAGAGAAAGCTGTGAATTCTGTCAGAAAATGATCAAAGGCTCAAGTGCTTGTAGGATTCTGGTTACTATGGTGACTAAGACTGTTGGAGAAGAGTGGAATACTTGGTGGGATTAGACAGGCAGCGTCACAGCAGGGCCCATCCGTGATGTCATAACGTAGGGTGCTTAGAGGAAGAAGAGGACTGAATGGCACCCGTTGGTGGAATCCAGAGGAACCGAAACAGAAAGTCAGAACAAGCCTTGATGCTATTTGAAAAATACCCAACCACCCCCAACAGAGTAAATGGAGGAGAAAGAAAACTAGAAGTACTTGTCCCCCCACCGGCCCTCGTGCCTCAACCCTCCCCATTCTGTCCCTATTCGATGTCCTCATGGGCCTGCATTCTTACTATCTTTTTTTTTTTTTTTTTTAAGATTTATTTTTATTACAAAGTCAGATATACTGAGAGGAGGAAAGATAGAGAGGAAGTGGAGCTGCCGAGATTAGAACCAGCAGCCATATGGGATCAAGGCGAGGACCTTAGCCACTAGGCCACGATGCCGAGCCCCATTCTTACTATCTAAACAACATTAAAAATAAAAATATTTCCACTGCAGTTTACCACTAAAGTGTGATGGTCTAGTTTTGCTTTGTTTCATTTTTAATATTTATTTGTTTTATTTGTAAGACAGACTTATAGAGAGGGAAAAACAGAATCTTCCACCCACTGGTTCACATCCTAGATGTCACATCAGGCAGGGCTGGGTCAGGTCAAGCCAGAAGCTTCCTCCGGGTCTGTCATGCAGGTAGCAGGGGCCCAGTGCCAAGGCCATCCTGCACTGCTTTTCCCAGGCCATGAGTAGGGAGCTGGATTGCAAGAGGAGCAGCGAGGAGACGATCTGGCACGCATGTGGGTTGCTGGCATTGTAGGTGACAGCTTCACCCACTATGCAGCAAAACCAGCTCCAGTGTGACGGTCTTAAATAAAAATCAGTACTTACTTTGGAAGCCTATTTCAGGATATACTTCCTTCTAAATGAAACTAGCAGTTTGTCATATTGTCTTACTCTTCCTCTCCCTTGGCCTTTTGTTTTTCTCTTCGTTTTCTCTCTCTTTTAGTGTTGTTGTACAGGCAAAGTGGCAATAGTTAGGTCCTTGTTATCTCAGAGGTTCTGTCCTAAGCTTTCTAAGCCTGTAAGCACTTAAGCATTACTTGGGCCCGGTGCGATAGCCTAGCGGCTAAAGTCCTTGCCTTGAATGTGCCAGAATCCCATATGGGCGCTGGTTCTAATCCCAGCTGCGCTGCTTCCCATCCAGCTCCCTGCTTGTAGCCTGGGAAAGCAGTCGAGGACAGCCCAAAGCCTTGGGACCCTGCACCCACGTGGGAGACCTGGAGGAAGTTCCTGGCTCCTGACTTCAGATTGGTTCAGTTGCAGTGTTGCAGCCACTTGGGGAGTAAAGAAAAGACAGAGGATCTTCCTCTCTGTGTATCTGACTTTGTAATAAAAATAAATCTTAAAAACAAACCAAAAAATTACAAGATAACTCTAAAAAATAAAAGGAACATGATTTGGCACTTGAGAAACTGGCCCTGTATTTGAAGTACTGCCACCTGACAGCAAGGTCTGGAAAAGTGCTGACAGGTGAGCTCAAAAAAAAGATACATATATTTGAAAGGTAGCCTGACAGAGCATAATTAGAGGCATATAGAGTGATTCTCTTTTTATTTTTTAAGAATTATTTTTATTGGAAAGTCAAATCATCGGACGGAAGATCTTCCTCACTGTCTCTCCTCTCTATATATCTGACTTTGCAATAAAAATAAGTAAATCTTTTAAAAAAAGAGATTGAGTTTTAAAAGATTTATTATGTGAAAGAGTCAGCCAGAGGGAGAGGCAGGAGAGATCTACTCAATGATTCTCTTTCTGGTTTCCCACAGTAAAAATTGGTGGACTGGGGCCCGGCGCGTTAGCGTAGTGGTTAGGGTTTTTGCCTTGCACGTGCCAGAATCCCATATGGTCCCAGCGGCCCTGCTTCCCATCCAGCTCCCTGCTTGTGGCCTGGCATCAGATTTAGCTCAGCTCCAGCCTTTGCAGCCGCTTGGGGAGTGAACCATCAGACGGAAGAACTTCCTCTCTGTATATCCGCCTTTCCAATAAAAATAAATAAATCTTAAAAAAAAAAATTGGAGGACTGGCCAAAGCTGGGAGACAGAAATTCCATCCAGACATCACTCATGAGTAGCAGGACCCCCAGCAGTCAGTGCATCACCTTCTAGATTAGGAACCTAGGTTAGGTTCCAAGTTCTGCGACTAACACTGGCACTCCAGCATGGGTGCAGCTGTCCAAGCAGGAGTTTAACCCACAATGCCCACCCCAAAATTAATTTTAATAATAATTCTAATTTGATCCAATTTATCAAAACTGTTTTTATTTCAGCATCTAATCAATCTGAAGAAATTAATGAAGTATTTTATGTTCTTTTTTATGTATATACTGTCTTTAAAATATAATGAGTATTTTAATCAATATCGGATTACCAAATTTCCAATGCTCAGTAGCCAGATGTGGCTGTTATCTTGGGCATCATTCCTCCTGGTTTTAGAGCTGGTTCTCAGAACGGCTCCCTGTGCATTCTCATGGATCCCAGTTTGGGGGGTCATGCTGTATTGATCCATCAGATCTCCCTGTTTGCTTACCTGGTCTCTAGCTGTACAAACGCTGGGGGAGTGCACGTCTGTCCCGTATTCTGCACTCTGTACTGGCTTTGCTAGGGCTGTATCACAGCACAACACTCACAGGCCGGCTTAGGCAGTAGAGACTTGGCTCCTGTGGCTGCAGGCTAGACACCCAGATGTCAGCAGGGCTGGTGTCTTCCGTGGCCTCGCTCCTTGGCTTGCAGATGGCTGCCCTCTGTCTTCTGCCCTTTACCACTGGCTTGTCTGCGTGTCTGCTCGTCTTAGGACACAGGTTATATTAATGCCCAGCTAGGGCCTTGCAGAAACCTAATGACCTCCTTAAGCCCTGTCCCCAAATAGAGGCATAGTCTAAGGAGCATTAGAGCTTAGACTTTCAGTGCGGGGATGAGGGGGAGCCAGTGTTGTGGAATAGCAAGTTAAGCTTTTGCCTGTGACACTGGCATGGCATATGGGTGCAGGTTTAATTCCCAGCTGCTCCACTTCTGATACAGTTCACTGGTGATGGCCTGGAAGAACACAGGGGGTGACCCAGTGCTTAGGTGCCTGGTTTTGGCTTCGTTCAGCCCTGTTACAGCCATTTGAAGAGTAAACCAACGGATGAAAAATCTGTGTGTGTGTTTGTGTCTCTGTGTATAACTCTGACTTTCAAATAAATAAATCTTAAAAAAAAAAAGCTAAAGGCTCGGCACTGTGGCATAGTGAGTAAATTGCTCACGGTGGTGCCAACATCCCATGTGGACACTGGTTCAGATCCCAGCTGCTCCACTTCTAATTCAGCTCCTCGTTAAGGTGCCTGGGAGAGCAATGGCCCAAGGCTTTGGGCCCTGTCACCCACTTGGGAGGTCTGGAAGAAGCCCTTGGCACGCTGGCCCAGGTCTGGCTGTTGTGGCCTTTCTGGCAGTAAATCAGCGGGTGGAGGATTGCTCGATAGGTAACTCTGCCTTTCAAGTAAATAAATAAATGTTAAAGAACAGCAGTATGGGAATCTCGAAGGTAAACAGTTAAGACCATGACACTTTTTAGCATCTAATTTATATCATAGGTGGCTTTTCAGAATATGAATTATAAGGTCATTTGTTTATGGTGTAATTCACCATGCCCCATTTAATTCAATTCTCTGGACTATTGATTTCCCATCTCTCCCAAAAGTGATAATGACTCAATGAAATATTCAGAGCTTGAAAGGACAGTCAAGCTAGAATGGTAGAATTTGCCTAAAACTCTTTCTACAGAGCCTGGGTTAATTTTAAATTCTAATTATATTATAATGAGTTTGCATGTTAGCATCTATGTATTTCTCATTTGAAACGTGGTGATCCTAAGAGTCATACTTTAGAAAATTAAAAAAAATTATTTTGAAAAAGAAAACTGTGATCCTCACAGTTGGCTATTTAGCCTAGAGTTGTAGACGCCCTCAAATCTTGTGACAAAAATAGTGTAACATTGATCCAGCATCGATCAGATCTGTCGCTCCGAGCTTGCTGTGAGGAGCCTGGCTTTGGAGCCTTTGACGTCAGGTGTCTGCGCACTGCCCGCCTCGCCCAGCACTGCCTGACTGCAGCTGCTTCGGAAGCTGTGGAGTCAGGAAATAAAGCGGCTTTGCTTCTCTTTCCTGCCTTCACAGGCTGCATTGCTGAGCTTCAGCGTGTCAGTCAGTCTGGGAGCACAAAGGAATTTTGCAGTCACTTTCCTTAAAATTTTTTTTTTTTTTTTAAAGATTTATTTTAGGGCCCGGCGGCGTGGCCTAGCGGCTAAAGTCCTCGCCTTGAACGCCCTGGGATCCCATATGGGCGCCGGTTCTAATCCCGGCAGCTGCACTTCCCATCCAGCTCCCTGCTTGTGGCCTGGGAAAGCAGTCGAGGACAAGGATGGCCCAATGCCTTGGGACCCTGCACCCGTGTGGGAGACCTGGGGGAAAGTTCCTGGCTCCTGGCTTCAGATCGGCACAGTAGTGGCCGTTGCAGTCACTTGGGGAGTGAATCATTGGACGGAAGATCTTCCTCTCTGTCTCTCCTGCTCTTCTCTGTATATCTGACATTCCAATAAAAATAAAATAAATCTTTTTTTTTTTTTTTTAAGATTTTATTATTATTGGAAAGCCGGATATACAGAGAGGAGGAGAGACACAGAGGAAGATCTTCCATCCGATGGTTCACTCCCCAAGTGAGCCGCAACGGCCGGTGCGCGCCGATCCAATGCCGGGAGCCAGGAACTTTCCCCCAGGTCTCCCACACGGGTGCAGGGTCCCAAGGCATTGGGCCATCCTTGTCCTCGACTGCTTTCCCAGGCCACAAGCAGGGAGCTGGATGGGAAGTGGAGCTGCTGGGATCAGAATCGGTGCCCATATGGGATCCCAGCGTGTTCAAGGTGAGGGTTTTAGCTGCTAGGCCACCATACTGAGCCTGGTTCCTTGAAATTTTGTCCAAAGACTTTAGAATGTCTTTTTTTTTTTTTTTTTTTTTTTTTTTTAAGATTTCTTTATTTTCGTTGGAAAGGCACATTTTTTTTTTTTAAAGATTCATTATTATTGGAAAGCCGGATATACAGAGAGGAGGAGAGACAGAGAGGAAGATCTTCCATCCGATGGTTCACTCCCCAAGTGAGCTGCAACGGGCCGGTGCTATGCTGATCCGAAGCCGGGAACCAGGAACCTCTTCCGGGTCTCCCACGCGGGTGCAGGGTCCCAAAGCCTTGGGCCGTCCTCGACTGCTTTCCCAGGCCACAAGCAGGGAGCTGGATGGGAAGTGGAGCTGCTGGGATTAGAACCAGCGCCCATATGGGATCCCGGGGCTTTCAAGGCGAGGACTTTAGCTGCTAGGCCACGCCACCGGGCCCTAGGATGTCTTGACAGAAGCACCTAGTAGTTGTAGGTCATCAGAAAGTTGATGGTTGTGCCAAATGCGTTTGTCGCAGAAGCTGTATTTATCTCAGGAGTATGGCGTCTGCGCAGGAGCTGCTGGAGCGGAGCATTAAAGATCCTGGTAGCAGCTAATACTTGTAAATATCAGATTAGGTCTTCCTCATGCAGCCTTTCACTAGGGACTAGTTGGTCATTATGAAGATGAAAACTTACAGTAAATGTTGTGGTACCAATGTGTTGTGGTACAGTGTGGTGAACCCCACCTGTGAAAACCTTTCTCAATCCCAACTGCTCCACTGCTGATCCAGCTCCCCGCTTAAAAAACAAACAAACAAAACAAAAAAAAAGCTTTGTTAAATATGGAGCAATTTTATTGGTGCAGCCAGTTAAGTGGCCCTGCTTGTAATGCCAGCATCCCATATGGGAGCACTTATTTGGGTCCCAACTACTCTACTTGCTAAAGCACTTGGAAAGTAATGAAAGGCGGCCCAAGGTTTTAGAATCCTGACACCAATGTGTGAAACCTAGATGGAGTTCCAGGCTCCTGGTTCAGCCTGACCCACCTCTGGCCATTGCAGCCTTTGGGGAGGAAAATCCACAGATGGAAGATATGTCTCTGTTTTTTCTTCTCTCTCTCTCTCTCTCTCTCTCTCTCACACTTTCTCACTCATTCTGTTCAAATAAATCACTAAAAATCAAGAAATATGGGGCCAAATAAATTGTTAAAAGTAAATAGGGACTGGCACTGTGGCACAGAGGGTTAAGCTATCATCTCCAATGCCCACATCCCATATGGACAGTGGTTCAAGTCCTGTTCCACTTCTTGTCCAGCTCCTTGGTAATGTAGCTGGGAACACTGTAGAAGATGGCCCAAGTGCTTGGCCCCTGTGCCCGTATAGGAGTACTGGATAAAGCTCCTGGCTTTGGCCTGGCCCAGCTCTGTGTCAAGAGTCCATTTGGGGAGTTAACCAGCAGAGAAAAGATGTCTCTCTCTTGGGCCTGGCACCGTGGCCTAGTGGCTAAAGTCCTCGCCTTGAACACGCACCGATTCTGATCCCGGCAGCTCCATTTCCCATCCAGCTCCCTGCTTGTAGCCTGGGAAAGCAGTCGAGGACAAGCTCTGCTGTGCAAGTCATAGGGCTGCTTGGGAGGTCCCAGTGGACGCTGCTTTTTGCCCCTTGGCCCCTGGCACCCCCTGGGAACCCCCTGGGCCACGCATCAGCTTAGATCTCAACTGCAGGTTGCTTTGCTGCTTTTCTTTTGAATCCTACCAAGTGGGAGGGGCACAGCAGGTGGCTGGAGGGTCCGGCCTTTCTTGCTCTCACTTTGCTGTCAGATCCGAGTCTGGGTCTTCATCATTCCTTGCTGGCTGCCTTTACTCGGCTCACTCCATCACAACCCTTCGTTAAACCCTTCCCAGCGGCCCATTTGGGTGTTTTGTCTATTTCCTGCCAGGATGGTGCATGGCAGAAGATAATAATATTGATAATTCTTCATCTAAAGTTGTGCTTCAGAAAACTATTGAAACATCACCTGTTGATTTTCTGCCTCTCCTTGTATTTATTCTTGTAGAAGAGAGTATCTGAGTTTCCTCAGCAGCTGCTCCTCTGGGTTCTCGCCCGCCCGTGGACGGCAGGTAGCAACCCAGCTACTTGAGCTAACCCTGCTGCCCTCCACGTCCACCTCAGCAGGAGGCCAGAGCAGAAGCCAGGGTTGGTCTTATCTGAACTGCTAGGCTAAAGACTCTGCCTTGAAGAACAACTTCATTGGGATGCTGTTCAAATATGATATCATTGAAAGTGCGTAATTTAGGGTCCCTTTTAAAAAAACCAGATATGATAACTTGTAATAATTTGAGCCAAGACCTGTGTGAAAATAATTTGTATCAAGGTTGTTTAATGACAGTATTTTCAACATAAATGTAAAGAGATGCTGTTAACATTAAAAATTATATAGAGAAAAATCTGTTCCCCAAATTGATCCCTGATTCATACTGTTCCCATTAGAACTCATTCAGGTTTTTCAGTAGATAACACTGATTTTTAAAGTTTACACGTGAGTACAGGGAGCCAAGACTGGACAAGACACTCGCGAAGCCAAGGAAGCATGCTGGGCTCACAGAGCTGTAGTGTTGAAAGGGCTGCTAAGGAGGATACAGAAAAAAACCAATGGAGCAAAACTAGTGACAGTTGGAGACTCGAATGCCATTCTGTCCTACCACTCATAATTTTGCTTGACTCACATTAAATTTGAAGGTCAATGCTTTAATTTTTTCTAGAAGACAACACTAGTATGTGGATTGGTTTGGGGGCTGACCTTGTGGTGTAATGTATAAGCTGTCACCTGCCATGCTGACATCCCATGTGGATGCCAGTTCGAGTCCCAGTTGCTCTACTTGTGGTCCAGCTCTGCTGAAGCACCTGTGAAAGCAGTGCAGGATGGCCAAGTCCTTGGGCCCCTGTACCCACATGGGAGACCAGGAAAACGTTCCTGACTCCTGGCTCTGGCCTGGCCCAGCCCCAGCTGTTACAACTATTTTGGAAATAAACTAAGGATAGGTTTTTTTTTTTCTCTCTCTCCCTTTATCTCTTTATCTCCTTCTCTTTTCAAGTATTTTGAGAGTAAACCAGCAGATGGAGGTGCTCTCTCTGTCTCCCTCCCTCCCTCCCTTCCTCTCTCCCTCCCTCCCTCCCTCCCTCCCTCCCTCCCTCCCTCCTTTCCTCCCTGTCTTTACAACCATTTTTGGAGTAAACCCAGTGAGAAAGTTTCTCTTTCTGTCTCTTTCTCTCACTCTCTCTGTTTCTCTGACTGTGCCTTTGAAATAAATAAATAAATCTTTTAAAAATAGGTTGATAAATTTGATAATGTTGATTATTAAAATCAGTAAGAATGAGCTGCCAATGGGCCCGGTGGCGTGGCTCAACGGCTGGGTTCCTCGCCTTGAACGCCCCGGGATCCCATATGGGCACCGGTTCTAATCCCGGCAGCTCCACTTCCCATCCAGCTCCCTGCTTGTGGCCTGGGAAAGCAGTTGAGGATGGCCCAATGCATTGGGACACCGCACCTGCGTGGGAGACCCGGAGGAGGTTCCTGGTTCCCGGCTTCTGATCGGCGCGCACCGACCGTTGCGGCTCACTTGGGGAGTGAATCATCGGATGGAAGATCTTCCTCTCTGTCTCTTCTCCTCTCTGTATATCTGACTTTGTAATAAACTGAATAAATCTTTAAAAAAAAAAAAAAGAATGAGCTGCCAAAGCAGTAAGCCGTCCGCCCTGTCCTCAGCCACACCCTAAGTGGTTTTAGCAGTGTGGTTCTTCTGTGCCGTGACTGTTTTAATTCAAGTTCAGTGTATCAGTAGACATAGCCAGAACGTTCAGACATGCGACGCTCTTTGCTAGACTTCTATATAGATACTGTGATCCTGTCAGGGTTGCACAATGCGACATGTTCAGATCCCTTTCCCTGAGAGAAGTACTCAGGACCTGTTTCATCTATTTACAGTTTGACAAAGAGGCTTGGTTCTAAGCAGCTGAATCCTAAAAGGCATTTCCAGCATTTATCCATTCATTGATTTGGAAGTTAGAATTACATAGAGAGAAATTGACTGTCCATCCAGTTACTCACTTCCCTATTAATGGACCAGTGGCCAGGCCTCGGCCAGGCTGAAGCGAGGAGCCCAGGTCTCCCACATGGATGGCAGAGCCCAATAGTAGGCTGTCTGCACTGCCTTGCCAGGTGCACTGGCAGGGAGTTGGATCAGGAGTGGAGCAGCTGGAACTCAACCTGGTGGTCATGGGATGGGGCACCAAAGGCAGCAGCTTAATCTACTGTGCCACAGTGCTGACCTTTGGTTAGCATTTCTTCCATGACCCCCCTTCCTTTAAAAATTTTATTTTTTTTTACAAAAGATTTATTTATTTTTATTGGAAAGTCAGATATACAGAGGAGGAGAGAAAGAGAGGAAGATCTTCCGACCACTGATTCACTTCCCAGGTAACTGCAATAGCTGGAGCTGAACCAATCTGAAGCCAGGAACCAGGAGCTTCTTCTGGGGCTCCCACGTGGCTGCATGGTGCCAAGGCATTGGCCTTTTCTCAAATGCTTTCCCAGGCCACAAGCAGGGAGCTGGATGGAGTCCTCTGGGATTTGAATGGCACCCATATTGGATCCTGGTGCATGCAAAGCAAGGACTTTAGCCACTAGGCTACTGCACCGGGCTCTACAGAATTAATTTTTTTTACATGTTACACTGTACCACATGGTTTTTTTTTTTATCATACTTCCATCACGTACCACATGTTTTAAACCCTGACATATCTCTCCCTAATAAAATAAGACCAAAATTTATCTTATTAGAACAAGATATACTTGAAGACTTAAGTCTTCAAACATTATTGCATTTTTAATTTTCATAATTTGACAAAGCAGTCACAAAATTATATGCAGTTAGGCTTTTTCTTTTTCCTTTTTTTTTTTTTTTATAACAAATTGATCAACTACCCAAGTGAAGCGTGACAGCAAATATCTGAGTAAACAGAGACTTGGAGGTGGACTGGTCAACCAGTGGACCTTGGAGGGGTAGCCTCATCCTAGCATCTGCAAGATCGACAGCATCTCAGAATTATGGAAGCACCTGAGCGGAGCCCTGGAGCCGTGCTCCACATGGGGACCCCGATGACGCTGAGTGGCCACCCCCAGGCGCTGAGGCGGCTGGGAGGCGGGGTGTGCTCCTCCCCTCATCTCTCCCTTTCACCCAGATGCGGGAAGAAGGAAAAGATAATGTGGACACAAAGGCCTCACCCATTTTCCTCTGATCCTGGACCCTTCCCACCCTAATCAACTATGGAATCATCAAAAATAAAATTTAAAATATATATTTTTGAAATTATTATTTGAAAGGCAGAGTTACAAAGAAAGAAGGTGAAGCAGCGAGAGCTTCCGTCCATTGGTTCACTCCCCAAATGGCCACCGTGCCCAGAGCTGCACTGCTACGAAGCCAAGAACCAGGAGCTTCTTCTGGATCTCGCCTATGGTCACAGGGCCCAAGCACCTGGGCCGACTTCTGCTGCTTTCCTAGGTCATTAACATGGAACTGGATCAGAAGTGGAACAGCAGGTGCTTGAGCCGGCATCCATACAGGATACGGGCAAAACAGTCAGAAGTTCACCCCACTGCACCATGGCACCAGTCTCTGCAGGTTAATTTTAACAGACCCGTAATACATTTAAGTAGCCATGACTGTCCTGTGTGGTTGGTTAGGCATGGATTTTACAAACATGACTTGTGTTGGCACTGACAGTGCTACTGGGGTTATCGTATCTTCTCCAGGTCACACAACAAGATTAGCCAGCAGTGCAGTGGAACTGGCAGCCCATTCCGCTCTCGCAGCCTGGAGCTGACAGCCCATGCATTTCACTATGCTTTTAGACTGCTTTGGTGATCCACTGGCAGTCAGGATTTCTTCTGATAGCTCTGTGGAATGGATCCTTGAGGGCAGCCTCAATAAAAATCTTCCATGTCTCTCCTCCTCTCTGTACGTCTGACTTTGCAATAAAATAAAATAAATAAATCTTTTTAAAGAGACAGAGGGGAAGATCTTCCATCTGATGATTCACTCCCCAAGCGACCGCAACGGCCGTTGCTGTGCCGATCCGAAGCCAGGAGCCAGGAACTTTCTCAAATGAGTGCAGGGTCCCAAGGCATTGGGCCATGCTTGTCCTCGACTGCTTTCTCAGGCCACAAGCAGGGAGCTGGATGGGAAGTGGAGCTGCCGGGATCAGAATCGGTGCCCATATGGGATCCTGGCGTGTTCAAAGTGAGGACTTTAGCAACTAGGCCACGGTGCCGTGCCCTAAAATAAATCTTAAAAAAAAAAAATCGTCCATGCAATCTTCACCAACCCAATAATAAGTGACATCTTGTCCGTTCCTTGACAACAGGCTGCAGGCTTTTAACTCAGTCATTTAACACTGTGATTCACGAACTTGTTGTAGGTCACACACTTCAGAATTGGGTGCTTGCCACCACCGTGGCACACAGAACCTTGCTCAGCCTTGTGTATTGGTCTGTGCACCTTGTAGGGCCAGGGCACCCTGTGCCAGTGCGCAGAGCTGGCATTGCTGCCAGCAGAGGACCTTCGAGAGACAGCTCATCCCATCCAACTGCTCCTGGAGAGACTTCCAGGCCTCCATCCTGGCTGACCTGGTAGCAGCCAGCAGATGGAAAGCGAGGCTGTGCTTAGCATCTCTTAATTGCATCCTTCATCATGAAGAATCAGTTAGTTGTGTCTTTCAGCCTTCAAAATTTTAGAATGTGTGGATTTTTCTTCCTCAGTTCTTCTGGCTATAAGCTGTTTTCTTCGTTCATCTTTTTCTTGTGGTGTGTGACATGGAGGCCTAGTCACCTGCTGGTTCCCAGCCTCTTTGTGTAAACCCTCAGCTCCATCACTCACATTGTGTTCCAAGCTGTCCCAGGGAAATGTGTTTCCATGTGGCATTGTGTATATCATTATTTTCCCACCTCTGTTTGCACTGACCTGTTACCCTGTCCATGGACCAGAGTTGCTAGGATACTAACCTGCTGGTAGCAGTGTCCATGTTGACCCTTCTGAGCCAGCCTGCTGTGGCACATAACCAACTCCCAGGTTACAGTGCCTTGCTTCAAGGAGGACTCTGCTCCAGCTCTTATGTTCGTTTCAAATCATCTGCATTCCTGGGTCTCCACGGAAGTTCTCACTCCACGGTCCCTGAGAAGGAGCAGCCCTAGGATGGTCTCATCTCAGAGGGAATGTGGAAATGCTGAACCGGCTCATGTCTGACATCTGCTGCTTGGACACATGGCCGGATATTCATTGTTCTTCTGGGAGAAAGGCTTATCTCCAAAAGACAGGCCCAAGGACTCGGGCATGTGTTTCTTTTCTCAGCAAAGTGGGAGTTAATATACATAGAGTTTAGAAACTGTGTAGGTCATATTATTGGGTGTATAAATGTTGTATCATTATATGTGACCATATTGTCTTCTCTCCCTGCGTTATGAGCATGCTCATGAATTCCACACTGTGTGATATTAACACCCCTGCTTTGAAGACAGAACAGAGTGTGTGTCCCTACATAGGAAGTGAGTTTCACAGAATGTCAAAATATGTCAATCTTACAACTAAAGATTGAATTAAAAACAAGGACAACAAGAAGCAGAATTTAAAAATAGTTGCTTGCCCACCTCTAGATGTGTTTCCTGAAGTGATGGTTTTCACACTGTTGAACTCTCAGCAGAGGAGGAACTTGTGGCAGTTACCAGAGTATTAGTAAGATCATCTACAAGGATGAGAGAGCTGGAAACCTCATGGGAGAGGCATTGGTGAAGAACAGGGTCCCAGTTAGAGAGCCAGTACTGCTCCAAAAGCTGCCTGGATTTTTTGTTTCTTTTTCATAACCAAAAAAAAAAAAAGTTTGTTTAGAAATCATAGTTACAGGAGCCAACATGGTAGCTCAACAGGCTGATCCTCCACTTTATAATGCCCTCATGCCCGCTTGTATGCTTGTTCTAGTCCTGGCTGCTCACTTTCAATCCAGCTCTCTGCTTATGGACTGGCAGATAGAAGATTGCTGTTTCTGTCTCTCCTTTTCTCTATAATTCTGCCTTTCAAATGAAAAAATCTCTTTTTAAATATTTATTCGTTTTTATTGGAAAGTCAGATATACAGAGAGGAGGAGAGACAGAGAGGAAGATATTCCATCCACTGATTCACTCCCCAAGTGAGCCACAACGACTGAGCTGAGCTGATCCCACGCCAGGAGCCCAGGGCCTCTTCCAGGCATCCCATTTGGGGTAATAGGCCCCCAAACACTTGGGCCATTCTCTATTTCTTTTCTTGGGCTATCAACAGGGATCTTAGCTGGAGGTGGGGCAGTTGAAACATGAATTGGTGCCCACAGGGAATGCTGGCATTCCAGGTGTCAGCTTTTTGCCCACTATGCCACGCTGCTGGACCCTCTCTATTTTTTTCTACTTAAAAAAGCCTGAGTGGTAAGTATTTTGTACCTAACCAGTTTGAACCCATAAAGAGACATGATTTCCAAATGGCATAAAAGATTTGAAATGAACACACATTTGTTTGTTGTTTCAGGGACTTGCCCCAGTATGGGCAGAAACAGTGGCAGTCGTATTTTGGAAGGACCTTTGATGTTTACACCAAACTCTGGAAGTTCCAGCAGCAGCATCGGTAAAGGTGTTTTCCAGTTGCAGATATGTGGAGGCCCATCCCATAGTGGTCACAGTCTGGCTCGTACCTCCTTCGCCTGCTTTTATCTTTGCCTTCTGAATGCCATCTTAAAGACCAACATGAAAACAGTTTGATTTTTTTTTTCCTATGTACTTAAGCCTTTCTAAGATGTAGTATTTTAAGCTGATCTTGAAAAAGATGCTAAGTCTGGCTGTAGGTGGGACAGTTCGTGCTTCATCCTAGAAGGCTTGTCGGTTACTGGCCAAAGCTGTGGGGGGGAGGGACCGTTGCTTCTCATTTTCGTGACCAGAACTCAAAGTGGTTCCCTTTTATGTTGTAACATACTTTAAATAGACATGTAATAAATGCTTTTTGAATCTGCTGGCATGACTATGTGGATATCTCATGGAAAATTCATGAGCTTTGCTAATCACAGGTCTGATTCTTTCTGCAATGGATTGTCTCTTAACTTTGTTTTCTTGTTTCCCATCTGAAACAGACAAGTCTTAGATAATCGGTACGGCTTGAAGCGGTGGCAAATAGGGGAAATCGCTTCCAAGATTGGGCAGCTGTACTACCACTATTAGTAAGTGACATTAGTAAGAATAAAGGTGTCATCCTAGTCCCACCCAGCCTGCAGAGCTATGCAGAGGGTGCTTCCTTGCTGC
Organism: Ochotona princeps; assembly: GCF_030435755.1. Taxonomy (NCBI): domain Eukaryota; kingdom Metazoa; phylum Chordata; class Mammalia; order Lagomorpha; family Ochotonidae; genus Ochotona; species Ochotona princeps. The sequence goes on from NC_080845.1 coordinate 7,073,965, forward strand.
AAGCAACCACAGCATCATGAAAATCAAAAACTCTGAATTGCTTTAAAATTTTTTTGCACCAAATTAGGTCTACTTTTTTAACTCCATTCTTGCAAAAAAATTTTGATGGGCCTTGGTAATCCAGCCCTTAAGTCAAGGAATGAAGACATGTTTCTTGTGGGACGCTAAATCTCATCCGGAAATGATACCAGATAGTTAAAAAAAAAAAAAAAACTTGAATAATTTCTTCACAATTTCATAAAAAATATTTCATTTCTCCTGCATTTTGGCATGCCATTCCCATCATTAAAATCACTCTCCCAGGCAGCGTGAGTTCTGTGAAAGTGCCTTGTAAAATTCTGAATGTTAAACAGAGAAATTGGTACATTGGCCTCCCCTGAAGATTTCAATGGATTGCTCAGTCCAGTTCTGAGTTCCAGGAGGAATAAAGTGAAGCCGTGGGCCAAGGGGTCAGTGATGGCAGTGTGTACTTAGAAACGGCCATGGAAAGTGTGGTCTGGGGGGCTGGGAGGAGAGGGGAGCATGCTTTTTGAGGAGTCCCTGCAAAGCAGGAGAATAATGTATACTTTAGGTTGGCATCAAAAATGGCTTGGGAGTGCTGGGGGGCATTATTATTCCTCTAGGTTTTAGCAGTGACGCGCTGCTTTGCTGATCTCAGACTGTTCTTTCCATGCCCTCGTGTGGAGGAGCAAAGCAGCGTGAAGCAAGCGTCTCCTGGTTCACAGTGCTTCTTGCCTTGCAGCTTACGCACTTCTGAGACCAGCTACCTGAATGAAGCTTTCTCCTTCTACTCGGCCATCAGACAGCGATCTTACTATTCTCAAGTCAACAAAGAAGACAGGTATGCCTCTCTTTTGCTCCAAGGATAAACCTCAGAACATCTGCATGGAAATCAGAGACACGCATACGACAGGCCCTCTAGAGCGTGCAGAAGTGAAAACCGTGTGAAAGTTGCACCTAATGTGGATGTTGAGACAGGTGTACGGTGCCAGGCTCGAGCCAAAGCACAAAGAAGGGCTGAGAGTTATTTCTGTATAAGAGACTGGGTCACACTGGTTTCCTAGAGCCGAAACAACTGCCAAGTAAGGCCCGGCTGATACTCTTCTTCCTGTTTAGTCTGTGCAGTCTTAATTCATACGTCTTCAAAAGCCCTTTGACGGCCATCCTGCAGGACAAGGAAAAGACTGCTCACTTCTTCAGTTTCAAAGTCTGCTTGGTAAACCCAGCAGGTTTTTGCAGTTGGATATCTGGCCTATTGAAAAACAGACTAGCTAATTATGTAGAATGCATTCATTCCCCATAAGAATCTGTTGAACACATACAGCCGACTCTATGGCAGATGCTTGGGCAGGAGAGGCAATAAAGAAAAGAAAGCAAGCCTGTTCCTTTCACAAGATTGTCTTCACGTAGGAACCACAGAAACATCTGTGCAAGAAGATTGTAACGTTATTAATTCCACATGAATGTGGGACTGTGGGAGGCTGTGTTGCTGGCATTCTAGGAATTGTTGGAAGAGAAAGTTCAAGGTCTGGATGTTCTCTGTCCTCCCAGCGACAGAGCTCGTAGTACATGGTGGAATGATTCTCTTAGCAGTGGAGGAACGAATAGCTTTGGCGTGTTTCTCGAGAAACGTGTTGAAAGATTCCTAGCCGAACAGCCACATTTTGGGGAAATTCCCACTTTTGTAAAAATCCCTTTTGTTTCCTGTACGTCTTGTTCAAGCTTGTCTAAGCTCGATCCGGGATAGAGCGTAGATGTTAGATTCTCCATTTTCCTCTGATGTCTTTGTTAGTGTGGGACTCTGCCTTCTGTCAGTTGGTGGTTATTTTGTCCTCAGTGTTCATGACGGCTGCTTCACATTTGCCTCCAGCTCTGATTCTTTCCTTTCTTTTGCATCCATGTTACATCATTTGTCTTAATTCTTTTTTTTTTTTTTAAAGATTTATTGTTACTGGAAAGCTGGATATACAGAGAGGAGGAGAGACAGAGAGGAAGATCTTCCGTCCGATGATTCACTCCCCAAGTGAGCCGCAACAGGCCGGTGCGCGCCAATCCGAAGCCGGGAACCTGGAACCTCTTCCAGGTCTCCCACGTGGGTGCAGGGTCCCAAAGCTTTGGGCCGTCCTCAACTGCTTTCCCAGGCCACAGGCAGGGAGCTGGATGGGAAGTGGAGCTGCCGGGATTAGAACCGGCGCCCATATGGGATCCCGGGGCGTTCAAAGCGAGGACTTTAGCCGCTAGGCCACGCCGCCGGGCCCTGTCTTAATTCTTGATGCAGTGAAAAACAAGAAAAAAATCCAAAAGGGCTGTGCCGTATTTTATCAGCATTCAGAATGCATCCAGGCAAAGAACTATTTTAAGCAATAATAAAATATTTTGTGTAATTCACTTTTCTGCATTTTCTAATCCAAAAGGAAAATTGGCCTTGCCGCCCCCCCGCCTTAAAGCCCAACAGTGTGATTTATTGCAGTCGTTTTCTGCGTTAATAGCAAGTACCATACCTGAACTGCTTCCCTCTGCTGCCTCCTGCAGCAGGACAGCTTAACAGAAGTAGACTTATTTAGAAGCAGGATGACAAAAATCTGCTTTGAGCCAGTACATTGGAATCAAGGGATAATCCAGCGTGTACAAATCTTGACCCTGTTCTCTGTGCTCGGGCTTTGTTGGGTGGGGCGGGGGCATTGTGGGAGATTTCTTCGTTCACGTAGAGGATGAGATGCCAAAGCAACAACCAGCAGCAGTCAGCGGATAAGTCCCAGTATTTCACAGTTCATTTAAAACGCAGAAGTCTCCTCTCTGTAAAAAGGAGCAAGTTCCCTTCTGCACTGTCACAGCACCTAAGGATTCTGTGCAGGAGTGTTGCTCCCAGCAATCAGCCCACACAGTCCTTCCCCCTGGCTATGACAAAGCCTGCTCTGTTGTAGACAGCTAGGGCTGACCCTGGGCGGAGTCACATCTGGAGGAGGTGACACTCCTGAAGACCCCTGTGCTTGTGGGAGACGTGGCCCCTGGCCGTCTGGAGGAGCAGTTCCCAGGCAAATGTGTGGCTCAAGAGGCCCTGTCTTAATAGCAGCAGAGCTGCAGGTTGGACAAAGGTGGGGCTCTAGAGTCCAGAAGCTTGCTAAGAGTGCATGCTGACATTCGCGTTGACAGTCTGAAAGTCGTTGTAAGGTGGAAATATGCGTGTAAAATGGACAGCATTGGCCCTTGTTGGTGACGGTTGGAGGACGCAGAAAGTTGGCCACTCTTCAGCTTCCGCAGTTGGGTATGGAGGCGGCCCTTGGGCTGCGGGCTCTCAGACATGGTTGGGATGGCTGCTTATGTGTGTAAGTGCATAGCAGTGACACGTTTCATCTGTGATTTGCTGCTATTCAGCACAATGGCTCTTACCGACCTCTGTGTGTTGGTCTCGTACAGGGTCGGCAAGCTACGACCAGAATACAGATTGAGTCCCTGCTGCTGTAGCACTGCCTCACTGCTTAAAATTGATTTTACCTTTGGGAAGGGTTGTTTAAAAAAAGAAAAAAAAAGGGAATACACAAATATGTTACAGTTACCTAATATGGCCTCCAAACCTAAAAATGTTTACTATCTGGCACTCCATAGAAAGGTTGTGTAATCCTGAAGGGTTCGTGTATCCAGGGCGTGGTTGCTGTTGTGCCTGTTACTGTTGTCAATCAAAAGATTAGAGGATGAATGTTGCAAGTATGAATTCCCCTCGTCCTTTTACCAGTTTTCTCTCTGTTCTGAATCCCCCTTTTTTTTGTGAAGCTTGATTTGAAAGTTGAGTTACGGAGAGAAGAGAAAGGGAAGACAGAGGGAAGAGAGGCCTTCCATCAGCTGGTTCACTCCCAAAGTGGCTAGAAGAATCAGGACTTAGGCCAGGCTGAAGCCAGGGGCTTCATCCAGATTTCCCATTTGTGTGGGACACCTAGCATTGCTTCCCTAGACGAGTAGCTGGGAGCTGGATCGAACTAGAAGCAGCTGGGACTTGATCTGGTGCCCACAAGGGCTGCTGCAATGTCAGCTGATGGCTTTACCCGCCACACCCAGCCCCAACCCCTGAATTTACTTCAATGTTCTGGTGCACTAGAGAACCGAAAATCCTGTCTGTTCTACAGCCCAGAAGTCTTGCATTAATGAACCATCCCTTTGCATGAATAGCTCTGGTGTCAGGGAAGCAGGGAAACCCCAATGCTTTGGGGACCCTGCAGAGGATGCTTAGTTCTGGTGCAGAAGAAAACTAGGAAGAGAAAAGCTAGAACTGTAAGAATGGTATGCAAGAAGGACTGTGGCTAACAGAGGTTAGCAAAGTCAAAAGGGACAAAATCCTAGGTAGCAATAACCTGAACAGAGGAAGGGGAGAAGGAATTACATCATTGTGATAAGATCCACTTGGTATTGGAAAGAGGCATACAACAGGTACAGATACTTGTTAAAACACTGAGAAGAAGATTTTTAATGAATATAAGAGTGTGATTTCAGAAAATGAAAGGTAGTAACACATGATAACCATTACCATAGAAGGCAGGAAGGAAAATGAATCTAAAAAAAGGATGAGTAGCACAAAATAACAAAATTGGAACAAGTCCAAAGGTAGTACTAATTATAATAAGCAAAGGCAGTCCCCTCTTCCCAGTGAAGACAATACACCTAATGAAAAAAATCAGTAATAAAACTGTTTCTAAGAAATCCTCCAAAGACAGCAGGTACACAGAAAACAGTGAATGAGACAGAAGCTAATGGGACGAGATGCCTGTATTCGTCATCTAGGTATTATTCAGGCTCTAGAAAATTGTAGAAATGACCAGCACACACCCTATTCCTGAGCCGAGCGGGTGTTTTCTGTTCATCTTGCCTAGACCCGAGCTGGTGGTGAAGAAGCTGCGGTACTATGCGAGGTTCATCGTGGTCTGTCTGCTCCTCAACAAGATGGCTGTGGTGAAGGATCTGGTGAAGGTGAGGCCCGCCCGCCGGTGCACACGGCTTGTTGTGGACAAAGCAGAGTATACACATTGCTGAATGGTCATGACAAGAAAATAGTTTCCAGCTCCGCATGTTTCCAACGCATGTAGCACTCCTCAGAAATAATTATCTTAGTTCCTTGCTTTTGTCTCTGAAAAAAATTTTTTTTAATTTCACAGCTGGGGGACAGGGGGAAAATAGTTTAAAAATTTTTTTCACAGCCTTGAGAATAAAACTTGGTTTGAGAAATGTTTGAGAAACATAATGTTTCACAAAGTACAGCATCGTTCTTCCCTCACTCGGAGCGCTGAGTTAAGTGTGTTCAGATCCGCGTGGTGTGTACCCTGTCTGCATGCTGGACTGAGATTGCACTGCAGCCAACAATTTCAAAGGCGTGCTTGTTGCTCTCTCGTACTCAGGCATAACGTGCCTGTCTCGCCGAGGCCATCAGAAACAGCTCTGCATGCTTTTGTCTGGTCCTCCAAGCCCACTGACTATTTAAGACCATTTCCCAAAAAGCATAAATGCAAATACGATGGAGCGCTGTAAGACTTCGCTGCCGCGATAGCCGTGCGTAGACAGTGGGTCTCCACACAGAGCTTACTTGAGGTGTGTCATTCGGCCTTTTGTGAAAGCACATCCATGCAGGTTACACTCTGTTTTTGGTTATAAACAACATTGTGCACTAAATCAGCCTCAAGCACTGTTAAGAATGTGTGCAACATAGCTGTGCATTTTTACGGTTTTTTTTTTTTTTTTCGGTTTTTCCTTAAAATGACCCTTGTTAATTGCGATATTTTAAAATCCAGGAATTGTCTGATGAAATTGAGGATTATACTCACCGCTTTAATACTGAGGATCAAGTGGAGTGGAACTTGGTGCTTCAGGAAGTAGCAGCTTTCATTGAGGTCAGTTTTTGGTAAACTTGGGTGAGTGTGTGGCTGTAAGGCGAGCGATTCTGACTGGGGCGTGTATGTCAAGAAGCAAGGGCTTCCTGGTGCTGTTGATGTTTCGTCATTCACTTCTCCCCGCCCTGTTCTTCAGGCAGACCCTGTGATGGTCCTGAATGATGACAATACCATAGTTATCACCTCCAACCGCCTGACTGAAACAGGGGCCCCATTGCTGGAACAAGGCATGATTGTGGGGCAGTTATCGCTGGCAGATGCACTCATTATTGGTAATTGTAATAATCAGGTAAAGAATTGTGAAGGAAATTATGCTTAAAATTCCGGTGGAAAAATAGTGCCTTTGATGTTCACAGTCACCTGTTAGGAAATGGTGAATTGTGTTATGTGCCCAGGTGTCATGGAGTATAGACATTGTGACAGCTTAGGAAGGTAGACATGATACGTTAAGTGAATGTAAAATTGATATGGAAACAATTAGTTCACAGATGTTGGAATGTGATAATACATATGTATGCTTAGTATTGGGGGAAAAATCTTACCAATTAAGACAGAGTTGTGGGAGATTTTAAGTATCTTCTTTATAAACTCCATAATTTCTGTATATTGCTTTTCAAAAATTGGAAGAAGAAGGGAAAGGTTAGTTTCCATTTTTGTTTTATGAGAAAGTTCCCAGAGGGAAGGTGAGACACAACCAAGCAGAGATCGTCCATATACTGGTTGTCCAGATCCTCTTGGGCAGGGCCCGGCTGAAGCCAGGAGCCAGGAGCTTCAACCAGGCCTCCCACACTGGGTGCAGGGACCAAGCCTGGCTCTGCAGGCAGGTCTCCCAGCTGGGTATCAGAGCCCCTGGCGTTGAGCTGCCATGTGCTGCCTGCCAGGCTGCATTAGCAGGAAGCTGCATCTGAAAGCAATGCCAGAACTTGGTCTGGCACTGCTCCCCTTACTTTTAATGAAACCTGATTTATAAATTAGGGCTTTTTCTTCTTCCTTCTTTTAAGAAATCATTACAGAGGTCATGGTTGTTTTCTTGTATGCAGGGTCCAAAGACTTTGGGTCATCCTCTACTGCTTTCCCTGGCCACAGACAGGGAACTACATGGAAAGTGGAGCAGCCAGGACATGAACCATCACCCACATCAGATCCCGGCGCGTGCAAAGCAAGGAGTTAGCCACTAGGCCATTGTGCCAGGCCCTCGTGTACTCTTTTTGACATGAAAATAGTGTAAGAGAGGTGGTTATAGGGCTGGCCTCATGGCACTGTTGCCATGAGCTAAGCCTCCATCTGTAGTAGTGGCATCCCATATGAGAACCAGTTGAGTCCAAATTTATCCAGTCCAGCTCTCTGCTGCTTTACCTGGACAAGCAATGAAAGTTGGCTCAAGTACTTCGGTCCTTGCATGCATGTGGGAGGTTTGGACGGAGTTCCAGGCTCTTGGCTTCAGCCTTGCCTGGTCCTGGTCATTGTGGCCATTTGGAGAGTGAACCAGCAAGTGGAAGAAACAGCTCACTCTCCCCCTCTTTCTGTAACGTTGCCTTTCAAGTAAACTATAGGGTGGAGGGGATGGGAGGGAAGTAGCTATGTGATAAGCGTCTGGCACTGTGCAGTGGTTCAGCTCATGCTTTATTGACCCGTTAACCATGTTTGGAAAATTCTGGCTTAGTAAACTTTGCTTGGTTAAATTTGAATTGAGGAGAATTCCAATTTTTATTTTTTCTGCTTAAAACTGCAACGAATGAATCAGGTGTTTGAAACTCTAGTGAATAACCCTTCATAAACTGATTATTGCCTTGACTTAATACTTCTTTTTTTTATTTTATAGAAACTGATACTTTAAAAATTCTCATGTGCCTACCTGAAGTTCTGTGTAACTATTTCTCAAAATAGATAAGGATGCCTTGCTAAATACCACAACATTCCAGAATGTGTTGAGGGGATTGTAAAATAGTGGTTACAACCCTATTTCAGCCTGAGTCACCAAAAGTTAATGCAAATGTAGAAACTAATACAGTCTCTGTTTGGCAACTGCTTTTATTTTTAAAACTGACAATGAAACTGAGGTTAAGTAGAGGTATCGAGGTGGACAGGTGAATATCAGCACAAATATTAAACATGCTAATTCAGGGTCTAAACGAGCACTTTGGGGTGTCACCATGTAGTTCTTCCAACCTGTCCGTCTGACAAGTTTTCATAATGAATTTAGAATGATGCCCCGCATAATGAAATGCTTGTGAAACATCAGGACTAACACATGCAGCTGAAGACTTCCGGGGCTCCTGGCTACATTCGTGACCAGGTGTGCTTTATTTACAGGTGAAGTTCAGCGAACTGACCGTTGACATGTTCCGGATGTTACAAGCCTTGGAGAGGGAACCCATGAACTTAGCTTCCCAGATGAATAAGCCAGGAATGCAGGTGACCTTCTCTTGCACTTGGGTTCCTCGGGGAATGCAGCCCCTTTCTCAGCCAGTGCTGTCCGCACGAATAGTGAGTCCCCTTGGTGGGACCCAAAGGTAGTCAGAGAAATTTCGAGTCCTGAGAGTGTTTAGAATAGAGGTTAGCAAAACTCAGCATCGACAGTTCCTGCATTGAATGGAGCCCATATGATAGTGTTTTCTCTGGGAAAATGTAGGAATCGGGCGACAAGCCGACCCGACGAGAAAACCCGCACAAGTATCTGCTCTACAAGCCGACCTTCAGCCAGCTGTACACATTCTTGGCAGCATCTTTTAAGGTATGTGTGCCCCAAGTGGAGTGTGAGAGTCTGTGTGCTGAATGTTGGGGTCAAGACTTTAAGTAGAAGCTAGTACTATGGTATAGTGGGTAAAGCCACCACCTTTGGGGCCAGCATCCATTATGGGCCCCAGTTGGATTCTGGGTTGCTCCAGTTCTGATCTAGCTCCCTGCTAATATGTCTGGGAAAGAAGCAGTGGATGACCCAAGTTTTGGGGCTCCTGAACCCATACAGAAGACCCGGAAGAAGCTCCTGGGTAATGGTTTCAGATCGCTCAGCTCCAGCCATTTGGGGGGTGAACCAATAAATGGAAGGTCTCTCCTCTCCCTCCCTTCCCCTCTCTCTCTTCCTCTCTGTCCCCGTTACCTTACCTCCCCTTCCCTTTCCTCTCTGCTGTCCTCTCCCATCCCCTCTCTTTCCCTGTGTAACATTGCATTTTAAGTAAATAAGTAAATCTTTACCAGAAAAAGTTTAGGTAAAATAGAAAAAATGAAGAACTGTTTTGACTGTTCCTCCCATTAATGAATGAGACCATGAAGTGCCATTCTCCCTCCAGGCGCTTGTCACTGCACTGCTCCTACTTTGATGTGGTGGCCAACAGACCTGAGTGTGCAGGCGTGTGATCTCTGCCACATTTTGTCATTTGAACCAACTAGGAGAAACAGAATTCCTCCTAACCTCCCGCTCACCGCATCCCACCCACCTTTAGCCAAGACTTCCATTTGGAGTGTTTGGAGAGTATTCTCCAAAAGCTGGGGTTTAGTAACAGAGAATGTCTTTGCAATATGTGGCAGTTGTTACATATTGCAGATTGTGAATGAATTGGCGCAGTGTAGATGGTTTACCTTAGTCCATCAAGAGTGATTGTTTACATGAAGGGGGAAATGGTTGACTTGGGTTCCTGTTTCCTTGACAACGTCCTTGTGAAGCCTGAATGCCACTGGGCAGCCCTTCCTGCAGGCCAGTTTGTATGTGTGATTATCTGTCATTTCAGGAACTGCCTGCCAACAGTGTGCTTCTGATTTACCTGTCTGCCACCGGTGTTTTCCCCACAGGTCGTTCCGATAGTGAAGGTACAATAAAGGAATGCTCCCTGTCGTGAGCAGGGCTTGAATTCTCTTTATTTTCTACAAGACAATGGCCCATAGCACACAGACCCTCGCAAGATTGCCAGCAAGGCTTCCAAACTTGCAGCCTGGCCTATTTGTTAAATTTGGCAATCTTGCAGATACCCCAGTCTGTTCTATTTGATGGTAGATTCTGTGTTGAAGTACAAAAATCATCAGATAATTTAGCTATTAAATGCATGCTTTTGCTACCAGATCTGCTAAAAGTATTATAGAAATGTGTGTAACACATCACACATACACATATACTATATTTATTTTATGTGTCTGTATATATATATATATGTATATAATATATGCATCTTGAATTTGAGAAGTATGATGGTAGAATCAAACTGGATAATGCTTCTCATCACAGGAAGACATGCTCAGTGGCTGCCCCACGGCCAGACGTCCTTGTAGAAATCAGTACAGTTTTGTAACTGGAAGTTCAAGTCCTTGTGAAAGATTTTGTTCTCTGTCCTTTCCTCTTATTTATTTTTGATCCAGTGTATACAATATTGGGATGCTGTTTCAGAATAAACCCTTAAAACTGTCCAGAAATCAATGAATAAATGCGTCAAAAAGGCAATTAATACTTTATCTGGGGAAAAACATTTCTTGACATCTGTGACGTTTTCCTCTTCATCTGTTTGTTGAAATCTGCATTCCTTTATAAAACGCATGACCCTGCCATCTTCCCTGCATGACCTCCAGATTCTCTTAAAATGTTAAAAATGAGAACGAAGTAGATCTTAGTAGCCCTTCTCTTGCAGTGACTATTTTTTTTAAGAGATAGAATACAGCATTTAATGTTGAATGGGATTCAGAAATCTTACGTTTTAGGTTTTGCTTGTAATGAGGTTAGTGATTCTACTTATAAATACTTATTTCTGTGGTTTTCCCCTGCTTAACATGTTGGTCTCTTATTTTTCCTTTGTTCAGTGCAGTGTAGGTAATAAACAAGTAGTACCGTGAGAGAGATTTCCCAACACACACTATCGTCTTGTTTACCTAATAATTACAAGTTTACCTAATGCGTAATGGCCAACGGGAAAAGACTCATCAAACCCAGAGTTTAAGTCGCTGATATAATTGTGATAACAAAGGATTCTTGACATATTACATCTTGGCAGTATATTTTGGGAAAATCAAATTTTGTCAGAATTTTCTAATTCCACTTATTTTTTTTCTAAATTTTGCACTTAGTCTCATTTGAAATCATATTTTTAAATGATGAAGATTCCCCCCCCCCCCCCGCAGCTTTCTTTGTAAAATAATCTTGCTTAAAACTTGAGACCCTTTGCACGTCCAGGTCTTCCAACTTTTGTTTCCTGGAGTCCTGGGATGCTGCAGCCTCTTGTTTGGTTTCTCGCAGTAGGCCAAGTGAAGAGCTGATGAATGGCCACACTTTCAAAGGGCTGTTGCAGGAAACGGGCAGAAGTCATTCAATATTCCATTAAATTAATTTGAAAATGCTTTCAATGTTTTGTGAGTGTCTTGCACTTACTTCAGTGAGAGGGTCGCCCCAAGTGCTGTGTGGGACGGCAGTACCATCACTCCAGCTGAAGCCTGGGATTCTTCCCTTTGTTTTACAGGCCCTTATGACTTTGGAGGAGTGCTTACCAACAGTAACCGGGATATCATCAATGGAGATGCCATCCACAAACGGAATCAACCCCACAAGGAGATGCACTGGTATGTGCTGTGTCTTTATTGAAAAGGCAGATGTACACAGACAAAAGGAAAGACATAGCAGTCTTCCATCCATTGGTTCACTCAGATGGCCACAGTGGCCAGAGCTGAGATGATCCAAAGCCGGGAGCCAGGAGCTTCACATGGGTCTCCTGCGTGGATGCAGGAGCAAGAGTCTGGGCCATCCACTACTGCTTTCCCTGGGACATCTGCAAGGAGCTGAATCAGAACAGGAGCAACCAGGACTAGAACTGGTGCCTGAGCAGGATGCCATCACCACAGTCCGAGGCATAACCTATTACGTCATATTGCCAGACCCAAAACTATGTTTTGAATAATACCTTTTTGTAAAAATCTCAACTATTGGAGCCCAGCAAGGTAGCCTAGCAGCTAAAGTCCTTGCCTTGCCTGCACCAGAATCCCATATGGGCACCGGTTCTAATCCCGGCAGCCCTGCTTCCCATCCAGCTCCCTGCTTGTGGCCTGGGAAAGCAGTGGAGGACAGCCCAAGGTCTTGAGACCCTGCACCCATATAGGAGATCGAGGAGAGGTTCCTGGCTCCTGGCTTCAGATCGGCTCAGCTCCGGCCGTTTCGGTCACTTGGGGAGTGAATGAATGGATGGAAGATCTTCCTTTCTTTCTCTCCTCCTCTCTGTATATCTGACTTTCCAATAAAAGAAAAAAAATGGTTTAATGTCAACTGTTAACAATTAAGGAAGGGAGAGCTTCCACGTGGGTGTGTGGAGTTGCATGTCTAGTGGCTAGAGGTCGCCCTTAGTTGTAAATTATTTACTCAGAAAACGTAATCAGTATTTTAAAAAGTGCAGAATGTTGCTAATCATCTGGGAAAGCAAATGAAAAGCACAAGCAGGCATCACCTGTCACTGTGAGGATGGCTGTTTCCCAGAGGACCAGAGAGGTGTCCCATAACATCCAGGGTTCAGTTCCCACGTCTAGCTGCTGATGACAGCACCTGCTAATGCCAACCCTGGGGCAGGGAGTGGTGTCAGTAAGGGTTCAGTTGATTGGGTTCGGGACCTGGGGCATGATCTCAGCACCCCTTCCTCCCTCACCCCTGCTGGGGTAGAGCACGGTCATTTGTGGGCATTTGGGGAGTGAGGCAGCAGATAAAAGGTTCCCCCTTCTTCTCCCTCCACTATGCTCCCTTTCAAATAAATAAATAATTAACAAACATTAAAACTTGACTTTTAATACCTTATATATATATATATAGAATGAAGTGTTCACAAAAAAATAAATCTTGCTGTTTGGGAGTCTGGAAATCATTATGCTAACGGAAATAAGCTACACAAGGAAAGACAAACTGACAAACCCTGTGCAATCTCACTTCTGTGTGGAATCTAAAAAGTTGAACTTGGGGAGCAGAAAGAATGATGTTTGCTCCAGAGTGGAGAGTACGGCAAGAGGGGAGACCTCGGTCAAGGCCAACAGCTTCTCATTCCTGGCAAGCTGAAGACTTGGGAGGTGGCTGGAGTCAGCAGCCCTGTGGCATGTCCTGCGGATCTGTTCACAGAGTAGATCTCAGGTGTCATACACACAGTGATTTTATGTGGGGATGGATGTATTGATTCATGGGGTCATGGTTATCACTAGGCATGAATATATCAAATCAAAATGTGAATATGAGCAATTATTGTTTTCAATTGAAAAAAAATTGCATTTGAAACACTTGAGTTTTTAGGGCCAACATTATGGCAGAGCAAATTAAGCTGCTTCCTACATCAGCAGCATCCCCAACGGGTATCTGTTTGAGTCCCAGCTGAGCCACCTCCTAACCAGTTCCCTGCTCTGGTGCCTGGGAAAGCAGCAGAAGAGGTTCCTGCAGCCACGTGGGACACCAAAGAGAAGCTTCTGACTCCTAGCTTCAGCCTGGCCCAGCCCCATCTGGGGAGTGAACCAGCAAAAGGAACTCTTGCCCGTCTATCCTTTTCTTTCTGCATGTCTGCCTTGTAAATAAATTAAGTAACTCTTTTAAAAATATGAGAAACATTGAATTTTGATGTTGCTGCTCATTGACATGACAGTTCATTATATGTTGCATTCATTTACATGTACGTGTTTATATGTGCATACACACATTGTCCTGTGAAAGAGCTGGCATCAAGATTCTGGCTGCCTCAGTCAGGGGCTCTCAAATGCCTGGGCCTGGACTTCAGCCTGGGGCCAACCCGATGGCCTGTGGGCAGGTGATGCTGTGTCTACCGCAAGCCCTTGAGGGGATTCTGACGTGGGAAATACAGAGGAAATACAGAGGAGCAAAGAGGTTTCCGCACTCGCTGTTGACAATGAAGTATAGCTTGAAATGTCAAACATCTACAAGAAAGGCTCTGAAGACTCAGGGAGGGGGTGCTATGTGTTACTACCTCTTGGTTTCAAAACATTTTCATAAAAGGAGCTCTGAAATGTGGCACAAGTTCCATATGCCAGCTTCTGAGGTTTCCACACCATATCTAGTTATCTTGAAGTATATTAGGCCTCTCTTTAGTTTAGACATTGGTGAGTCTTACTCAAGTAAAAGTAGCTTGACCATTTTTTAGTATATAAATAACTTTTGGGCCTTTGTCGTCTTTGTGCTGTGATGAAAAAAGAGAGAAGAACTTCAGGCATAGGGCGTCCGGGCCGTGGCCAGTGAGTGGACGAACCTCAGGCATAGGGCGTCCGGGCCGTGGCCAGTGAGTGGACGAACCTCAGGCATAGGGCGTCCGGGCCGTGGCCAGTGGGTGACGCTGTTGTTGCTTGCTGTTTTCCCAGCCTTCATCCTGGAGACCTGTATCCTTTCACCAGGAAGCCTCTCTTCATCATTGTGGATTCATCCAATAGCGTGGCCTACAAGGTGAGTTCTGTCGGTGCTCACACGCCTGGGAGACTGGGTGGCACTCAGCCCAGAGGTACCTGCTTGACTTGGGCCTTTTTGTGTTACTTCCTTTTCTTAAATTTTGCAGTTTGTATTTAGTGTTTCTTTTGAGGTTGTGCATGCTAGTCAGGATCTGGTGCTATGAATAGAAACAAGGAGAAAATGCAGGAACGGACACTCCAAGAGGACAATAATAAATCCTCTTGCGGGGAAAAAAAAATTTCAACATTTCCAAGATCTGGTGGGAGATTTATTTCCGTGGTATAACCAAGAATAATTAATCATTTTAGAGGTAAGATGTATACATGAGTGATTTTTACTTTGTAATTTTTGAATTTTTCCCACCAACACATTGTGTTGCCATAGTTTGAAATTTCTTTCTTATATTATACAGATATGGTCTTTGAATATTGAAATAGTGTTCTATATACAGAGTGTGTGTGTGTGTGTGTGTGACAGTCAGAAAAATAGATGGCCCTATATGCTGAGAAAGTGACCGAGGTCTAAAGGTCTAACTTTAATTTACTTTACTTTACTTATTTGGCATTGAAGCAATTGTTTTTTTTTCCCAAGATGCATTAATTTATTTGAAAGGCAGAGTTAACAGAGAGGATGAGTGAAGCAGGGAGGGCGGTCTTACATCTACTGAGTTCACTGCCCAGTTAACCATAATGGCAAGAGTGGAGCTGGCACAGGCTAAAGCCAGAGCCTCATGTCTGAGTCTCCTACGTGAATGGCAGGGCCCCAAGTACTTAAACCACCTTGCTTTTGCAAGGCCATGAGCGCAGAACTGGATTGCAAGTGGAGCAGGCAAGACTTGTACCAACACCCACATGGGTTAGCCACACCACAGGTGGCAGTTTAGTTCACTGCCCCATGGCAAAAGTCCATGAAGTAGTATTTTTAGTGGCAAAAGAGAATTCTACCAGCCCACACTTTAAGGTTAAACATTAGAATTCCAATTATAGCAATTTACAAACCACAACAACAACAAAAAAATCATCTTTAGAGTCCTTAGTGTCTGGTGAGAACTTTTAATTGGTGAACAGTATGTACAGAAATATGCTGGTCACACCAATGTGCCACTTACAAAGCTACTTCTATTGCATGTCTTCATTCTTGCAATTAGGCCAAGCAGCCAGTATCTGTGGGTGTGTTTCCAGAAAACAGTGGCAGTGTCTGGTAAAAAAGAGAGCTGAATATGTTTTTCATTCAATTTTCATGTTTAGTTAAACTCTTTTTTTTAAGATTTATTTTTATTACAAAGTCAGATATACAGAGAGGAGGAGAGACAGAGAGAAAGATCTTCTGTCCAATGATTCACTCCCCAAGTGAGCGCAGTGGTTGGTGCTGTGCCGATCCAAAGCCAGGAGCCAGGAGCTTTCCTCCAGGTCTCCCATTCAGGTGCAGGGTCCCAAGGCTTTGGGCCGTCCTCGACTGCTTTCCCAGGCCACAAGCAGGGAGCTGGATGGGAAGTGGAGCCACCGGGATTAGAACCGGCGCCCATTTGGGATCCTGGCGCATTCAAGACGAGGACTTTAGCCACTAGGCCATGCCGCCGGGCCCAAATTAAACTCTTAATTCTAACAGTATCCCACCTACCCTGAATTGTTTTGTAAAATTTATTTATTTTTATTTGAAAGGTAGATTTACCAAGAAGGACAGACAGAGAGAGAAGTCTTCCCTCCACTGGTTCACTCCCCATCAGCGCTGAGCTGATGTGAAGCCAGGGTGAGGCGTCTGACTTCAAACTAGTCCAGCTCAGGTCACTGTGGCCATTTGGGGAGAAAATTAGCAGATGGAAGATCTTTTTCTCCACCTCTCCTCCTCTCTCTACAACTCTCTTTCAAGTAAAAATAAATAAAACTCTAAAAAAAATTTTCATTTTGAAGGCAAAATTAGTGGGGGGAGACAAGAGGAGGGAGCAGGATCTTCCATCTGCTGCTTTACTCCTGAGAAGCCTACGTGGCTAGGGCTCCCCAGGCTGACCACAGCCACCTAAAACCGCGTCAGAATCTTCCACAAAGCACTGGGGCCATCTTCCACTCCTTCCAGGTGAATTGGCAGGGAGCCAGATGGGCGGTGGAGCAGAGTCCTGGCAACCCCGCCTGGACTATCATCTTGATGACTTTTCTCTCAGAGTGTTGTCATCCTTACTTTTCACATTTCAGGAAGGAGTCTACCAAACAGGAAAATTGCAAGGATATGGCTTAGGCCTCGTCTCAGTTAAACCATAGCATCTAGTTGGCTAATTCATGTCCATAATTGTGAGGTCCTCTTTCCTGGCTATTCACATTTACCACAGAAGACTGTAACTGTTCGCGTATATGTGTTCATATACACCTATATCTTTTAAAAAAAAGGCTTATTTATTTGTTTATTTATTTAAGAGAGAGATCTTCCATCTGCTGGTTCACTCCTCAGATGATTGCCAGGAGTTTCATCCAGACCTTCTACATGGATGCAAGGACCCAGGGACTTTAACATCCTGTAATGCTTTCCCTAACACATTAGCAGGAAACTGGATGGAAGTGGAGCCACCAGAATTCGGCACTATAGGCAGTGGCTTCATGCAGTACTCCACATTGTAGGCTCCATACGCATGTATCGTTATGTTACAGTGAATGATTTAACCAAAGGCGCTGTTGACCTTCTATCGTATTTAAGGACATTTTGCCTTTGGATACTAAACATCTTGCTGAGGCTCGCAGCACCACTGTGAAGAGGTTTGCGCACCAGTCTGTGCCGGAGTCCAGCTCCAGCCGAGTTCGGAACTCCAGAAGGGTGTGTGGAGTAGGAGTAAAAAGAAATGAAAGGAACTGCTACAATTTCAGGATCATAATGGACAATGCCAGAAAGCTGTCCTCTTTATTTATACAGAAGCCTGCACAAACTCTGGCACCGACTTTTCACACCTGGTCAAGAGGGCATTGCTAAGGATAGTTCTCTGAATTGTTTCACCCACAGTCAGGCTGTTAGCCATCCTAATCCTGTGGTCAAGAAGTTCTCAATAGACGGCACCTATCAATCAGTAGCATTCCTACTACAATCCTCATTCTACAACTTAGTCTTGAATCAGTTAAGGAAGGAAGGAAATGCATCGTAGGAGGAGGGACCTAGAGATCAAGGAAAGAAGGAAAGAATAGATTCCCACCACATGCAGGGAGTTAACACCCTTGATAGCGTATCATCAGTGGGGGCAGCCTGGACAGCATGAAGAGTAAAAGGCCCTTTTGCTAACATCAACTTCCGAGCTCACATTGATAGTACAGACCAACTCCCAGCAGCAGACAGTGCCTAAATAGATTACAGAATTCTCAGCAGGGTTCTCCGGTGTCCATGCAGAGGAAGGTGGACCTGCCTTCAGGTGGTTGTAGAGACATCAGCAGGGCCCTGCCATGCAGCAGAAAATTCCTTGCGGCCTTGCCTATAATGGAACAGTTCTCTTCACACCTTCGTGTCCTCCACACCCACTGCCAGGACCCCAGCAAGTCTGTACCATGTTTTAGTGGAAAGTGATTTAACTATTGAGGTCTTTGTGACAGGAGTGGACCCCGTGTGGCTCTTAGGTGTCTGCTGGAGTAAACTAGGCTGGTTGGTTGGCCTACTTATAATAATTAGTAATAATGGGAGTTAAAAAAAAAAAAGTTAAGCAATGTTTTTTTTTTAGATCAGCTTTCTTTTCCTTGGAAGAAAATCCTTTTGAGTGCTTAAATATTTATAAGATCTGGGTACCTGCCAGTGGCAGTGAGTTGAGTGTTTGTAAATGCAGGTGTATCTGTCGGTGCAGTCTATTCTAAGGTCTCTGACCACCTAGTGTAGGGTGCCCCGGTCTGCCAAGGCATTCTCAACACAAGACTGCTACATAAGACCTCTCTCTGGGGCCTGGCGCAATGGCCTAGCACCTGAAGTCCTCTCCTTGAATGCACCGGGATCTCATATGGATGCTGGTTCTAATTCTGGCAGCCCTGCTTCCCATCCAGCTCCCTGCCTGTAGCCTGGGAAAGCAGTTGAAGATGGCCTAAAGCCTTGGGACCCTCCACCCACGTGGGAGACCCGGAAGAGGCTCCTGGCTCCTGGCTTCAGATTGGCTCAGCTCCAGCCATTTGCGGCCGCTTGGGAAGTGAACCATCGGATTGAAGATCTACCTCTCTGTCTTTCCTTCTCTCTGTATATCTGCCTTTCCAATAAAAATAAAATAAATCTTTAAAAAAAAAAAAGACCCCTCCCTGCCCGGCGGCCTCTCTTTGCTTTGCTTGCTCTTCCAAGAGCCCTTCCCGTGGGCTGTGGTGTGCAGCTCTGGCCACGGTAATCTGGCCTCCCTGCCTCAGGACGTGTCGCGCTGCATGTCACACATTGCACACTGTCTTTCACATGTCCCAAGCTCACCTCTGGATTTTCTTGCATCATTTTGTTTGTATCATCTCTTTTGATCTACTTATTAGTTTCTAAATTCTCCTTCCAGCTTTGTCTAACTTGTTGCTGAACTCACCAGCTGAATTTTTGTTCGGTTAGAAGTCCTGTGTGGATCTCTTTGAAACATTCCGTTGTCTTGTTTCTTGTTTGCTGTGTGTGGGAGATCTGGAGTCCCGGATGAAGGCGCCTTCACAGAGGGTCTGCATCTGTCTGCACCAGATCCCCGGAGGTCGTACCCAGTTAGCATTGCTCTCTGGGAACGGAGCAGGTGATTGGCATGTGGGCTGCATCGTTGCTTGAGGGCTGACTTTTGTGACAACCCTTGGGAATTATCTCTCTGTGTCTGTCTGTCTGTCTCTCTCTCTCTTTCTGGTTGTTGCTCAGCTCAGCCCAGCCCAGCCCCAAGGAAAATCCCCACAGTATCCCATGAGGCGTGCTCACAGCGTGGGCAGGGGTGGGGGTGTGCGGTCTGTTTGGGGTTCACTCTTACCCATGTGGCTGGTTTGCCCTTGTGCTGCCACCTCACTCCCACGTCTGTGCCCGGTTCCCCATGCAGCCTGGAGCAGAGACCCTGACGTCACTGTCTGTTCCACTGGACTCTCATCACCCCTCGGCAGTCCCATTTGTGGAGGTGCTCTGTATTCTGCTGCTTGCTGCTAAGCTTGTGGTGCTTTTATTCAGTTTCCTGACGTCACTGTCTCTATACCGCAGCTCCCCCACTTATACCTGCAAGCCTGACTGCTTTCTGTGTTCTGGTGCTCACCTTGAATATCTTGGTGAATTGCTGAACATGCCCTAGACAAGATACCTACCTCCAGGATGTAGAGCAAAACTGGCCAAGGAACAGGGGTGAAGTGTGAAGAAAAATGAGTGCGAACTTGTGAGGGTGCTCCTGCAGCGGGCTACCCCTAGAATCCACAGGCTCTATCAGCAGGATCCCCTCTCTGTAAATTGGAGTAACACCAAGGAACTCAGTGTCCAGGATTTTTGTTAGTCATTGATCACACGGGCACTCTACCATGCCCACCTCGGAGTGTCAGCCCCCCAGAAGGAAAGCAGATAGTGAGCCTCCAGCATCAGTCTCCAACAGTCAGAGCCGGGCCAGACTGAAGCAGCTCTCCTCCCAGTTCAGCTGGTTATGGGCCCACTCACACAGCTAAGTGCAGAAGGCAGTCAGGGACACGCCCTTGTGAGCAAGGATGGCGGCTGAGTCTGCTCTGCTGACTTTCCTCTACACCATGTTTAAGACAGAAGTCTGGGGCCCGACACTAGCCTGGTGGCTAAAGTCCTTGCCTTACATGCACTGGGATCCCATATGAGCACTCGTTCCTGTCCCCACAGCCCTACTTCCCATCCAGCTCCCTGCTTGTGGTCTGAAAAAGCAGTAAGGGACAGCCCAAAGGCCTTGGGACCCTGCACCTGCATGGGAGACCGGGAAGAAACTCCTAGCTCCTTGCTTCCGATTGGCTCAGCTCTGGCTATTGCAAGTACTTGGAGACTGAACCAGCAGATGGAAGATCTTTCTGTCTGACTCTCCTTCTCTGTAAATCTGCCTTTCCAATAAAAATAAATAAATCTTAAAAAAAAAAAAAAAGGTAGAAGTCTGGCATAGGTAGACATCACAGCACAGTGGGTTAAGCTGCCGTTTCAGGCATCCACATTTTCAGTGTGTGGTGTGTGGACCAGCTACTCCACTTCCACTGCAGCTTCTTACTGATGTGTCCTAGGAGGCACAGGTGATGTTTCAAGTGCTTGGGCTCCTGGCATTCCCGTGAGAGACCAGGATAGAGCTCCTAACGCCTGGCTCTAGTGTAACCCAACTCCGACTGACTTGCTGACATTGCTAAATGAGGCAGTAGATGCAAGATTTCTATCTCTGCCTTTCAATTAGATGAAAATGAAGCTTTTTCAAAAGAAAAAGGAAAGGAGTCAGAAGGAAGTGGTTGGTTAACAATTACAGCAGAGAGGAAGGAGTGCTTGGGAAGGTGCAGGTGGCAGGGTTTTTTTTTTTTCCAGCCCTTGGCTGGGCTGAAACATCTAATAGTAAGAACCAGAATGGATTGAAGGCCAGCAAGGAAAGGCCACTGTTCCTGCCAGGACGGGAGGTGGAGTAAATAGGGCTGGCCCAGGGACCCACCAGTATGCGCAAGATCTGGCATAGGGAGAGGTTCTATTGGAGGAGCCTGGGCAACTCTTCTGGCAGGACACAGTCCCTATAGGTGAGCCCAAGAACCACAATAGGGAACAACCCATACCAGGCAAGAGAGATACCCACCAGCATACATTTGGCATAGGTGGGGGGCAGACCAGGCTGAATCAGTTCACATCATCCACTCAGGAATCCAAGCACCAGAGCAGAGTGTGGGTCGGGCCAGGATCAGTCGCAACACATAGCAGTGTACATTTCAGAATGCCAAGGTGAGGCGAGCCGTACCACATGTGGCCACAGCACCCAACCAGCACACGTGAGAACCAGGGAGGAGGGAAGGGAGCAAAGCCAGAAGGGGGAATGTGAGCTCCCCTGCTGGACAGCCACTGCCACTGGAGAGCGTAAGCTGGGATGGGGACAGACCAGGCCAGGCAGGGCTACAACACCTGTGTGCCTCATGTGAACTAGATTAGGGAAAAGCCAGGCTCGGCTGACTGCTCTGATTGGTGCAAGCATAAATTAGAGTGGGTGAGGATTGTCTGGGCTTTGCTGCAGCATCAACTGGCAGAGACTGGCACTGGGGGCTAAATTTGTTAAGTTTAACTCCAGAACCACCTGGAGAGTGCATGATCCAGGAATGGAAGTGGCCTAGTAGGAAGATAGTGGGCACCTCCTTCTTGGGTTACCACTCGTACTGGAGAGAATGAAAACCAGGACAGGGGCAGGGGTGGCTAGACAGAAAGGCACCTGCCAGTATATGTGTGTGGGCTGGTTAGTAGGCTGGTTGGGTTGAACTAGGCTTCAATGTCCTTTGACATGTATTAGAGCTAAGTGGGATGTGGGACAGACAGAACAAGTCTGCGGTACATAGTGGCAAGCACAGGAACCAGGGTAGAGGGCAGGCCTGGTGGAGGTTATGGGGAGTTGCCCCAACTAGGCTGCAGCACCCACTGGTTTGTGTGAGGGCCGAGTATGAAGTGAGCAGGATTGGGCTGGACTACAACACCCATTGGTTCGCGTGGAAGACAGGGCTGGAAACAGAACTGACCCAGCAGTCCCAACGACCAGCATATATATAAGTTGATTGGGGTGATGGATGGTGCCGGACCCTGTACTGGCAAACTCACACAAGAATCAGGTTTGGGATCATCTCAGATGAAGTTTCTTTGGAGATCCCTCCAACCGAACTGCTGATCTCAGAACCCCAACCATGAAGAGCCTATGTCAGCCAGTGGATTCTGAAGAGATTTAATAGTGCCTGGAATGGCGAGATTGGCAGCAATTCAGACCTGTTGAACTATCAAAACTGCTTGAGCAGGACCCTCAGAGTGTGACTCCCATCAGGGACCTGGGATGGGTGGGAGGCTGGGTGGGGCTTTTCCCTTTGTTTCTCCCCTGACCGCAGACACAGGGGAAAAATGATATTAGTGTGGAAACAATGGTCTTACCCACTTTCCTGTAACCCTTGACCTTTTGTGCCCTAATCAACTGTGTAAGATTATCAAAATAAAAAAATATAAAGATTTATTTCATTTTTATTGGAAAGTCAGATATATAGAGAGGAGATACAGAGAGGAATATTTTCCATATGTTGATTCACTCCCCATGCGGCCACAATGGCAGGAACTGAGCCTGATCTGAATCCAGGAGCCCAGAGCTTCTTCCGGGTCTCCCACACGGGTGCAGGAACCCAAGGCTTTAGGTTGTCCTCGACTGCTTTCCCAGGCCACAAGCGGAGAGCTGGATGGGAAGCAGGGCTGCCGGGATTAGAACTGGTGCCCATATGGGATCCTGGCACGCGTAATTATGGTTAGGACTTCAGCCGCTAGACTACTGTGCCAGGCCCAAGGCTCCAATTCCTAAATGTCAGCTCTCCAACAGTCTGGGTTTCAGGGTGCTTCATAGCAGGGATGCTTAGCGTATATTCTGAGGTCCCCTCCTCAAAGCCAGTGTCAATTTCCCATCTCTTCCTGTAGGGAATCACCAATGACTGTTGTTGGTTATCTGTCAGAAAGTACAGTAAATGCATGTCTAACTCGAAACAAACCTATAGTTGTTAATCTTCTTATCTCTGTAAATGATAACATTCAATGTACACTGTTCTGTATCATTATCACCTTAATAGGAAATATTGGAGACCTCCATATCAGTTTATAAAGAACTTTTTTAGAAGATTATTTTTCTGTTGATTTGAGAGGCAGGGTTACAGAGAGGGAGAGATAGACACAGAGAGAGGAGAGAGCTCTCCTGTTCTCTGGTGTACTTCCTGAGGCCTGTAGCAGCAGTTACAGCTAAAGCCCAGAGCCACGTGTTTCACATTATTGGCAGGAAGCTCTGACCGTCATCTGCCGCCTCTGGTGCACATTAGCAGGAAGCTGGATTGGAAGCAAAAAAGGGACTCAGCCCCAGACTCTTCTGTAGGTATGCCTGCTCCCCAGCTGCAACCTGTTTTCCCACAATACCAATGACAAAATACTAATTTCCTTTTCGTAGCTGTATATTCATTGTATTGTAGAATAATTTGTTGCTGCTTACTCGGTTGTTTCTAGGACCTCATTGTTGCTAATAGTGCTACAAGGAACAACTGAATTAATGTGTTTCTTGGATTACGCAGTATATGCGTAGACAGCATTTTCAGTTTTGAAAGTTGTGTGTTCGTGAACTGTGCATTTGAATGTAATGGCTACAACACATTACCATCTGACCTGTGGGTGCCAAGTTATACTCCTGCTGTCTGTGTTTCTGTCCCACTTTCTTGCCAGCAGGGTATGTTGTCAGACTTTTTTGTTGTGGCTAGACTGATAGATAAAAAAAATAACATTTTCAGCATAACTTAATTCTCTCATCCGTAAGGTTGGACATCTTTTTGTATATGTGAGCCAATTTTCTTTCTTTACCAAGTTCTGTTATCTACCACCAACTTTTCTGCTGAGTCATTGGACTCTTGTGTGTTCGGAGGAACTTCAGTGGTTAAGCTTTTGGAATTTGAGTTTCATGTATTGTCTTCATCATTGTGGGGGTGTGTTTGTGTGTGTGTGTGTTTATTTATTTGAATGGTGGCACTACAGAGAGATAGAGGCAGAAAGAAAAGAGATCGCCCAGACACAGCTTCGCTCCGCAGATGGCTGCAAAACCAGGACTGAGCCGGGCTGAAACCAAAAGACGGAAACTCTGTCTTGGTCTTCCGTGTGGTTGGCAGGGATCCGGGTATATGGGTCATCTTCCACTGCTTTCCCAGGCACATTCCCAGGGAGCTGGATTGGAAATGAAGCAGCCAGGACTCAGACTGGTGCTCATACGGTGCAGGGGTCGCACTGACAGCTTTTTAGCTACTGTGCATCAATGTTAGCCCCATTGTTTGGTTTATTGAATTAGTTTATGCTATATTTTTTTTAAAGATTTATTTTATTTTTATTACAAAGTCAGATATACTGAGAGGAGGAGAGATAGAGAGGAAGTGGAGCGGCCGGGATTAGAACCAGCAGCCATAGTTTATGCTATATTTTAATATGCACAAGCTTTTGGGTTACATGAGACTAGGTTTATTTAGCTTAACTAGTCATAATGGAAATGTCCTAAATGTCTTTTAGTGTATTTTTTGTTACTACATGTATTATTGATTTTCTGCTTAAATCTTTTCTGTATTTGGGCTTCTCATTCATGGAAATGTATAGTGAGGGGGTACTGGGGTTTACCAAATCCAGATGTGGGGATACAATGCAACATGCATTCCTGCTTCCAAACAAAAGATGGACTCCCATTGAAACTGTTGGAAATGTGTGGACAATGGGATGCCGGACTGTCTGACACTGTCCCATCAATGTCGGGGCACACGTAAATAAGAGACTGATGGAATTATGGCTCCTTATGAAGGACTATACTGTTGTAGCAGTATGGGTAAAGTCTGTCATGGGGTAGGAGTTTGTGGGGGGGAATCCAAAATAAAATAAAATTTAAAAAATAAAAGATAAAGGCAGAAAGCTCAAAAACATCTTTACTGTATTTGAAATTTATTCTAGTATATGGGGGTACAGACCATGAGTGGAACCACTTTTTTTTTCCAGGGGGCTACTAATTATCCTGACCAATTTGCATTATTACCTTTGTTATACATGTAGAAGTCCTCAATGTTTTGAGGGCTAAAGCTGCACTTTTAATTCTGTTCTACTCAAGCCAGTGCCATGTATTTTTTCAACTAGTTGTTTTTATTTTATATCATTTTATGACACAGTTCAATAGGCTCTGGGATTCCCCCAGCCCCTCCCCAAACCCTCATGTTGAACTCCTCCATATTATTACAGTAGTACAGATCATATCCAGTCATGATTTGTTCATTGTGGGTACGGACTATGCGGAGAGTATAGCATCTTATTGTCCAGATAAATTCAACAGTTTCATTGGGAGACCATCTCTGGTCTGAAAGTAGAGCTGGTAGAATATCATCTCCTCCAATGAGATTTTAGCATTAGTTCATCTCTTTCCGTGTGTTCAAGTCTTCATCTTTATCATTCAGGAGTATTTCTAGTTATTTTCTCATTTCTTATTGAATTTATTTCTGGGAGCTTTTTCTTTCTTGTTGGTTTACAAATTTATGAATTTACCTCTCATGTAGCTCTCCCTTTCAAGAAAGGATAGCCTTAATTATATAGAATTCCCTATTTGGAGTGTCAGCTCGATTTTCATTAGAAGTTAACAGCTATAGGGGTTATGGGTTTACACATCATTACATCTGAGAAGTTGCAATGATCCACACCAAGTGATGGATCTCCTGCTTACACGTGTTTAGAGCCAGTGTTGGTGCCTTTGAGGCTGAAAGCCCAATCCCGGATCTTGGAACTCTGGCCGGGTTTGTACTGCGGTGCAGTCCCCACTGCAGCAGTCTCGTGGTAGACTGCATGATGACTTCTCTCCGCAGCCCCGCAGTCACGCGGATCCCTTTCTTTCTTTCTTTTTTTTTATTAATTACATTTCATCTTCTGACACAGTTTCATAGGCTCTGGGATTCCCCATACCCTCCCCCCATGGTGGATTCTTCCACCTGTTGCAGTATTACACTTCAAATCCAGTCAAGATTCTTTCATTGCAAGCATATACCAAGCATAGAGTCCAGCATTTTATTGCCCAGATAAATTCAACAGTTTCTTGGGGAGACCATCTCTGGTCTGAAGGCAGAGCTGGCAGAATATCATCCCGACCAATTAAAAGCCCCAACATAACATCAACAACAATTTACAACATTATGGAGTTAATTGACATGGTATTGAGTAACCAATGTGTTAGAAAATGCAAGTTCTTAACCACATCTGTGACTACTTCATTGATATTTCAATTTTAGTTTATATACAGAACTGGCTGCTGTACACCTTAAAATGGCTATAGGGTACTATTCAGCTGTCGTGTGTCTATCTTCATTTTAGTATTTAGCAGTTTATAGTGTTGAGGCATAATTTTTACTGAGCTTGGCAGATTTTAGGATAGTCTAAACTGGCTTATAACTCTAACAAGGCATATGTCAACATTTGAGGTGCAGAACAGTTTTAGGAGGGGTGTGCGGAGAAATCTTCAATACCTTAGTGAGGAGTAATTAATATTTGTGTCCTACCTGGTAAGGTATATGTGAGTCCACACTGACTGTTTCCTGTCTGGTTCTAAGCTCTTCTTGTTGTTCTCTGTCTATCTATTCTAATTTTTGGGGGGAGGTGGGGCTCTGGAGTGACCCTGATGGTCATTGCAGGAGAGGGTGGGGTTCCAAAGTTGGAACTAAGTAAGGGCCAGAGAAAGGTCCTCTCCCTAGTCCCAAAGGAAGTTTACAGTTCTTCTGTTTCTGCGGACCGCTCAGGATTCCTCGCAGATGCCTTTTTTTGAAAAATAAATGGGGCACTTACTTCACTGTTTGGGTGAAAACCCTTAACAGGCCTGGTAGGTGTGGTAACTATGTATGAATGGCAGGCTCTCTACCTGGGACTGAGTTGCTGTATCTGCTTACGAGTGAACACACTAATGATATGCTTTTGGAAAATTTCTAAGAAACTATGTTTGGTAGGTCTTTGATAGAAGTTTTAAATTTTTATATATTACAGAATTTCACAAACTTGTTTGGACAGCCGCTTGTCTGCCTGCTTTCCCCTACAGCATACCCAAAAGCTTTGCAAGGTATGTTCTCTCGTTGCCTGCTCTACACATCGCTGATCCACACTGTCTGCCGTTTGAATAATACTGAGCTTTGTTTTTCTCTCCCAAAATGATCACACATGAATTTGTTTGGTGTTTAATGTGGCAGCTGACAGTAGCAAGCACACTCTGAATCCTTGCCCATCGCTAGAATTCCATGATGTGCTGCTGTTAAGCTTTGAGGTGCAGCACCCTCAGAAAGATGGGTTTGTTCCTTGCTATTGATGATTCATGATGTACACATTCTGAAATTTATTTTGTAGGTATGTCCTCTGATTGGCTTGTCACGGCCATCTAACATAGATTTACTGAATCTTTGATTTACACAGTGTGAGCATCTTTTAAGACTAATGATCACTGGTTTAGAAAACGTCTGAACTTGTGTTAGTGTTAGGATAACCCAACTGGCACAACTTAGAGTGTCTTTTATTCACACAGGCACTTTGTACTTTGTGTGTAAAAGAACCTCTTCTATGTTTGCCAGCCAGTTCTCCAGTGGCTGAGAATGAGAGGAATTTTGTCCTTAATGATTTGTCCTTTTCAGGTAACACATAAAATCTAACTCCCCATCATGTAGTATAGGTCACAGACTAAGCAAGCCACGGTGCCGTCTTAGCAGTCCTTGTCACTCTTCGCCACCTCCCTGACTGTGACTAGTACTGATCTGTCTTTGTGGGAGATGGCATTTGACTGCTGCTTCCCAGCCACGAGCCCTGTCTGCTGACATAGTTTGACACAAGAAGTGATGGTCAGCATTTGAATGCCTGAGAGAAGCTGGAGACTTTCAACGTTGTTTTAAGGTAAGTTCTACTGTTTAACATGTAGGAGAAAAAAAATGTAGGAGTATTAAGTTCATACATCTGAAAGATTGCTAAAGGGTAGAACTTACCTTTAAAACAATGGTAAAATTCTCTTCTGAGGACTTTGTTATGCTGTTTATCTTTTCTGGAGACATGTAATCCCTTCCCATTTTTAAGGGTGCTTTTTACCTTCAGTGTGTTCTAACATAGTGGAGCTGTATCTGAAATTACATGGTCAAAAGGATTGATGGCATCAATTTTATCAGGTAGAGGAAAAAGAGCACACAGACTTTGGTGATAACTGATGGAATCTGAATCCTGATTTAGCCACATACTAGCTCTGTAACCTTGGGAAGTTAATCATCCATACTTAGTTTCTTCATCTATCCCGTGGAAATAATAGTACCCACTTGATAGAATAATACTGGGTGCACTATAAGTACTCAATATGTGCTATCATTGTTTTTTGTTTGATTTTAGTTTTTTCAATGTAAAGATTGACTTAATATAAATCAAAGGCAGAGTTACAGAGAGAGGGGAGTGAGAGATCTTCCATTTGCTGGTTCACTCTCCAAATGAGCACCATGGCCCAAGCTGGGCCGATCTGAAGCCAGCTGCCTGGAACTCTATCCCTGTCTCCTGTGTGGATGACAGAGGCCCAGGTACTTGGGCCATCTTTTACTTCTTTCCCATGATCATTAGCAGAGAGCTGCATCAGAAGCAAAGCAGCTGAAACTAATATGGGATGCCCATGATATAAGTGGCAGCTTAAACCACTGTGCCTCAGTGCCAGCCCCACTGCCATTGTTTAGCGATTTGGTTTAGACTATAGATAGAGACTTAGGAATCAGCATTTTAAGTTGGTTTAGCAGGAAGTGATATCGCTGGGGTGAGTTCTTATAGCTTTGTGCAAAATCTGCCTTGTTGACTTGTGCCTTAATGATACAGTGTTAATGCTCTGTCTGCATCATCAGTATATTAAATGTTCCTCCTATGTCACTTCTGCAAAACGATTGTCTCTGTACATGAAACATGTTTGTTATTACAGATCAGTCTCAACGAGGTAGCCTCTTCACTCTCTTTTTGAACAATCCTCTAATGGCCTTCCTATTTGTCTCTGGATTGTCAAGCATGCGTAGAGGCCTGTGGGAAAAGTGCCAAGAATATCTTCGAAAAATCAACCGCGATATTGCGCAGCTACTGACCCATTCACGCTCAATAGGTACCCTACTGATCTAACTGCACACACAGCATGTGTGTTAGTGTGGTGTGACTTTGTAAACGCGTCTGTCCCGGGCAGGAGAGTTGAGCAGGTTTTCCTGAAGCCTCCGTCCCCTGGAATACGTCCCCTGAGATGCGTCCTGTCCATGCCAACAGCCTTTGACCGTCACCTTTCTCCTCTTTGCAGATCAGGCCTTTCTCCAGTTTTTTGGAGATGAATTTCTTCGCTTGCTTCTCACAAGATTTATCTTTTGTTCAGCCACCATGAGGATGCACAAGATTTTTCGGGTAGGCAAAGAATATTAAGACAACTGTTGCCATTTTAGTTATTTACAAGTCATGTTTACTTATGTTGAAGTTTGAAAAGATGCAAAGTAGTATTTACAGATTAATGTATAAACAAATAATGTCGAGAAACATCCGGAGCATCTGCATCCATTCCCTCGAGGACCTCTCAGACCCGCTGACATCCTGAATTTTATGTCGATTTTCTTATAGTTTTTCCATACCAGCTTATATTTCTTTTTTTTTTTAAAAGATTTATTTTTTTTATTACAAAGTCAGATATAGAGAGGAGGAGAGACAGAGAGGAAGATCTTCCGTCCGATGATTCACTCCCCAAGTGAGCCGCAACGGGCCCGTGCGCGCCAATCCGATGCCGGGAACCTGGAACCTCTTCCAGGTCTCCCACGCGGGTGCAGGGTCCCAAAGCTTTGGGCTGTCCTCGACTTTTTTCCCAGGCCACAAGCAGGGAGCTGGATGGGAAGTGGAGCTGCCGGGATTAGAACTGGCGCCCATATGGGATCCCGGTGCGTTCAAAGCGAGGACTTTAGCTGCTAGGCCATGCCGCCGGGCCCACCAGCTTATATTTCTATATGACATTTTGATGGATCCACATGATTTTTTTTTCCAATGTTATGTCCCTGAGACCATGCGTTGTTGATGACGATGTATTATTGGCTATACGATATGAGGCATTGCTTAACCATATGTCGCAAATTACTTATCCTCTCCACTGATAATGGATGCCTGGATTGTTGCCAGTTTTTTATTCTATAAAAGATGTTGTTGTGAAATTCTTGTATCAATTTGCTGGTGCTCATATGGAAAGTTTTCTCTGAGGGAATATACCTAATCGTGAAGTTACAAGAGCAAAAGGTATAAGCATGTTCAGTTTCACTACATAATGCCAAGCTGTGTCCCACAGTGGTTGCATCTGTCTACACTGGCAGTGTGTCAGAGTTGCTGGGTCTCTAATTCTTTCTTGTAAAACTTGTTGCAGTCCTAGCTCATGGTATGTGTGAATCTGGTAGTATTAAATCATTGTGGTTTTATTTCCATTTCAGATTACTACTGAAATTGAGCAGTTTTTATGTGTTACTCTGTCTTCTTTGTGGAGTGTTTACAGATTTTTTTGCTTCACTTAATAATACATTGTGCTGCCTTTGTTTCTTTCTGTGTTTTGAGCATAGTGTGGAGATGGGTTCCACAAAAGAAACCGTCAATCTTTCTTGAGACCAGCTATACCATTTTAGATGTTTTTTTTAACATTTATTTATTTTTGTTGGAAAGGCAGGCGTACAGAGAGGAGGAGAGATAGAGAGGAAGATCTTTCGTCCAGTGATTCATTCCCCAAGTGGCCACAGTGACTGGTGCTGCGCCAATCCGAAGCCAGGAGCCAAGAACTTCTTTCCAGGTCTCCCATGTGGGTGCAGGGTCCTAATGCTCTGGGCCATCCTCGACTGCTTTCCTAGGCCACAAACAGGGAGATGTATGGGAAGTGCAGCCGCCAGGATTAGAACCGGCGTCCATTGTGGAGAGCGGGGCTTTGCCCCAAGATGGCGCTTGTTATTGTCTTCTCAAGGCACAAAGGCAGTAAACAAGTTTTAGGAAGTTGCAGAGGATTGGTTCAAGGTCTCATGCAGTCTGCATGGTGTGCGCGTGATCAGATTTGTGATTGGTGTGTGTGTGCGTGATCAAGGCTGTGATTGGTGTGTTTGATGCATGGCCAAGCAGCCCTGTTGCAATTGGCTGTTGATAGGGTTTTAACCTAAGTTTGAGAGAGAACAAAGAGAAGAAGAACAAAGAGGAGTAGTGGTAGAGTAGTGGTAGTAGTAGCAGTAGAAGAGGAAGCCTGTAAATATGCTGTAGTTACTGCCCTTCTGTATTATACTTGGATTTCTTGTTATGTTATGTTATGTAATTAGTTTGTCCTTCAATAAATCCTCATAAGAGCAAGCACCTGTGTCGGAGCTTCACTTGCTGGACGAGGGACCCCGTTAGTCCATATACATATACACATAATATATATATATATATATACACACACATATATATATGAGCTTTTTTCTAAAGATTTATATATTTGTATTGGAAAATCAGATTTACAGAGAAAAGGAGAGACAGAGAGAGAGATCTTCCATCTGGTGGTTCATTCCCTGTTTGGCCACAACAGCTAGAGCTGAGACAATCCAAAGCTAGGAGCCAGGAGTCCCTTCCTGTGTCTCCCATGCAGGTGTGGGATTCCAAGATTTTAGATCATCCTTCATGGCTTTCTCTGGCCACAAGCAGAGAGCTGGATGTAAAGTGGAGTGGCTGGGATATGAACCAGCACCCGTATGAGATGCTGGTGCTTGCAGGTGGAGGATTAGTCAGTGGAGCCATCATGCAGGGCCCTTGACATCAAACTAGGACCGTTAAGGTACATACGTTAAGGGTATCTCATACTGGGCAGTCATGATTAATAATATTGAATAATTTTCATGTGCTTATTGGCTATATTTTATATGATTCTGTGGCCTGCCTTTTTGTTTCCTTAACAGTGGCTTGTAAAAACTAAACTTTTTGCGTCCAGCATGATGGCTGAATGGCAATCCTCACTTTGCAAGCGGCAGAATTCCATATGGGTGCCAGTTCATGTCCCAGCTGCTCCAATTCCCATCCAGCTGCCTTCTAGCAGGCTGGAAAAGATGGTACAAGATGGTGCAAAGCCTTGGGACGCTCACCCACATGGGAGCCCCTAAAGAAGCTTCTGCCTTTGGATTCCTTCAGCTCCAGCTGTGACAGCCACTTGGGGAGTGAGCCAGTGGGTGGAGATCATTCTCTCCGTCTTTCCTTCTCTCCTTAGGTCTGATCTATCTTTCCAATAAAATAAATCAATCTTGGAGGGGAAAAAGGCTAAACTTTTAAAATGTTGACAAAATTTTAACTAATTTTTCCAAATAAAGTTCCTGGCTCTGGCTACAGTCTGCCCTGCCCCGACTATTTTGGCCATCTGGGCAGTGAACAGAAGATGAAGGTCTATGTCTGCTTCTCTCAGCCTTTCAAATAGATTTGGTGGGTGGGGCGTGGGGAAGAAGATATACTGAAATTAACATTGTATTCTAAAACCTTGTTACCTCGACTTATTAGTTCTTTCAGCTTTTTATGCATTAAGATTTTCTGTATATTCACATCATCGTCTATCAAAAGTATTTTACAGGCCTGGCATGA
Source organism: Ochotona princeps (assembly GCF_030435755.1). Lineage (NCBI taxonomy): Eukaryota > Metazoa > Chordata > Mammalia > Lagomorpha > Ochotonidae > Ochotona > Ochotona princeps. The sequence goes on from NC_080845.1 coordinate 7,106,497, forward strand.
TGACTTAATTGGCTGATCCTCTTCTTGCAAATGCCAGGATCCCATAATATGCCAGTTCATGCCCTGGTTGCCCCACTTCCCATCCAGCTCCCTGCTTGTAGCCTGGGAAAGCAGTATAGGATGGCCCAAAGCCTTGGGACCCTGCACCCTGTAGGAGACCCAGAAGAGGCTTCTGGCTGTTGACTTTGGATCAGCTCAGCTTCAGCCGTTTAGGCCATTTGGGGAGTGAATCAGCAGAAGATAGAAGATCTTCCTCTCTGTATCTCCTTCTCTCTGTATTTCTGCCTTTCAATAAAAATAAATCTTTTTTTTTTTAAATGACTAGGCCTGGCATGGTAGCCTAGTGGCTAAATCTTTGCATGCACCAGGATCCCATATGGGCACTGATTTGTGTCCCCGCTACCTCACCTCCCATCTGGCTCCCTGCCTGTGGCCTGGGAAAGCAGTAGAGAATGTCTCAGGTCCTCAGACTCCTGTACCCATGTAGGGGACCCAGAAAAAGCTCCTGGCTTCAAGTCAGCTCAGTCCCAGCTATTTGGGGTGTGAACTCTATCTCTCCTCCTCTCTGCAACTCTGCCTTTCAAATGAAACTGATAATAATGAATCCTTTTTTTAAAAAAAAAAAAGTTACAGTGGTCAAATGTCAACAATTTGGTACACTGAACAAATTCATTAACTTGACTGGTGGGAGGGAGCACAGCTTAGTCTCCTGACCTGGGAATTTCAGCCTGCCAGCTGCTTAAATGCAGCTGGTGCCGTCTTGGGTCAGGAAGCCAGGACTTCAAGGATGCCAGGCAAAGCCCTCAGGCTAGCCAGCAACAAGCTCTGGGGACTTGGGGGTGTGGGCCTATAAGGGGCCTTGTGGTTGGCACAGGTGGGGGGCGTGTAGGAACATAGAGTTCATGTCCATGTGATGAATGACTTCTGAGGGACTTCCATGGACATTGCCAGTGTACTAGCAGATCGTTAAGGGTGCTGAGACTGAGTCATTTGGAGTCAGGAACGCGAGGACCTTTAAGGGTCAGACCGAAGTACCAGTTCACCTACAAGACCTGAGCTGGAGCAATTAGCATTAGTTATCACAAAAATATCACTCACAGGCACATACTGAGGCTGCGATGGGGGCACTCCTGGTAGGGCTGGATCAAGGTGCCCACCAGTGAGAGTTGGAACAGTGAATGGGTAATGTGTGGCTGGGCCATGACACTGAGCAGCACGTGAGTGAATCAGGAGTGGAGGTGGAATTTGTGTGTGGGGGGGTGTGTTCTCACTCCTGTGGAACAACAATTTCCACTGGCACATGCTAGGGCTGTGGCTAGGAACTAAGGGGACACCCGAGCTGGATTGGGGTTTCCCCTGGTGAGCGCGAGAGCCAGAATGGGGTATTGGTCTACACTGGACATGGCTGTAGTCTCCCTTGGCATGGATGTGGACTGTGTCTGGGAAGAGCCAGACCTGGCTAGACTACAGTACTCACTGGTACACATGAGAGCCAACATGTGTATAGAACTGGCTGGGCTAGGTCTCAGCTCCCACTGATCCACATGAGCGCTGTGTCTGGATAGAGACCAGGTATGGCTGGGCTGTAGCACCCAACAGTAAGAAATGTAATGGCTGTGGGCTGGTTGGGCAAGGCCATTGTTATGCCAGTTGAAGAAGTGGACAAAGTCTACTTGGGCCAAAGAGCTATTGGCGTGTGCAATATCTACCATTGGGAAACCTGAATAGAGGAGCTTCAAAACCCCTTTGTCAGAACTCAGTCCTCGCAGATAAGTGCAAGAACCAAGGCAAAGAGCAGCCCAGACCAGGCCAGGTTGCAATACCCATTGGTATACATATGACTAAGGTCCAGGAGTGGGCCAGTATGAGCCAGTTCATAACATCTGCTGGTAGATCTGAGAACCAGGACGGGATGCAGGAGGGGCCAGGTCAGGCTGCAACACAAGCCAGTTCACATCAGGGCCTGGACTGGGGACTGGCTGGGCCTGACTGGGCTGTAGAACACACTAGTTTGAGCTGGAACTGGGGTCAGGCTGGACCGAGCCAGGCTGCAGCACCCGCTGGTCGATGCCGAGGTGAGACGAGCCATGATAGAAGGGGGGAAGGTGGATGCTTGGTCTGAGAGCCCCAGGGGTGGGAGGTCCAGTAGGGCCTGGGTTACCTGGCCCAAATTCAAGGCCCACCTGCGTGCTGGGTGCCAGGTCTGTGAACCTCACGGGCAGGGTGTCCAGTAGGCTTGGGTTGCCTGGCCATGGTCCTTGGCCTGCCTGCCCTGTGAGGGCCAGGTCTGTGAGTACCAAGGGTGGAGGTTCTGGCAGGGCCCCAGTCTCCTGGCCCAGGTTCTTGGCCCACCTACCTGGTAGGAGCCAGTTTGGTGAGCCTTAGTTACAGTGGGTCCAGCAGGGCCCTGGTTGCCTGGTTAGGGTCCTTGCTTGGCCCATCTATGAGAACTGGTCCTCCTCAGCAGAAAAGGTGGAGTAGTGGACAATAGTCCCAGATCCACATGTAGAATATGGCAGCCCATCGAGCCCTGCAACGGACATCTGTACCATCCCAGAGGAAAGAGAACGAAACCACCCCAGCCAAACAATGGCAGGAAATATCTGGGCAAATGGAGATGCTGAGGTTGGCTGTGTCTGCTAACGACATTGAAAGTGTTCCCTCATCCTTAAATCAGCAAGATCGACAACATTTCAGAACTATCAAAAACACCTGGGCAAAACTCTCTGTGTATGCACCACAGTGGGACCCTGGCTTGATACCGAGTGCTCATTCTCCATCCCTGGCTTCTGGAGCAGTTTAGAGGCTGGGTATGGCTTCCGCCTTATCCCACCTCCTCCCCCGCAATAAACAAGAAGGAGAAACAGAAAATATAGAAACAAAAATCACACCCACTTTTCCCTACTAACCCTTGATCCATCCCACTCTGATCAACTATGGTAACATCATCTAAAATTAAATTTTAAATAATAATAATTATTAACAATAAAAATCATATAATATGATGGAAACAATACAGGTGAAATTAACACCTTAATATTGTATTAGTTTTGTGTATAATTTTGTGCCATTTGACCATAAAATTTGACTGTCTTCTTTCCTTACAGGAAACACGAAATTATCCAGAATCATACCCACAGCTGCCGAGAGATGAGACGGTGGAGAATCCGCACCTGCAGAAGCACATTTTGGAATTGGCGTCCATTCTGGATGTGCGAAACGTGTTCTTTGAGAATACCATAGATGACTATTAAAACCCTCATGTTGAAACAGTTTTTCATTTTCCACAGAATTTAAATGGTGCAGTTTTTTAATGTGATGACAGACACATAGTGGTGTTACTTCGTTTTTATTTTTTAATTTAGGACCACCATTTAAAAAAAACTGAAAAATATTCCGACTTTTAGGGTAACGGTTTTAAAATGCAACCTTTCGGGTCTTTTAAAAAAGTCAGTCAATCTTGGAATTTTTATTTTTGGTTTTGAGGTATGAGTATGTGCCTCCAGCATCTGCCCCTCCACTCCAGTTGTCACTGTTCTCACCCTGAGTAGAGTAAATCATTTATTTTTGTATTATAAGGAAATTTGCAATTCTTACACTTGGACCTTAAATATCTGATTTTGGAGATTACGTAACTGTTCATGTTGATGCAGCTAGCCAGCTCGGACCACCAAAAATCAGGAACACAGTCCTCCTCTGAGCTTTCCTTTCATTCCACGTTAGTCGGCAGAAAAATGTGTGATTCTCAAAGGAAGATGAAATCATTTGATTCCTTTATACACAGTACAGAAGTTCAGAAACTGAATAGGATTCATTTGCATGTGAAAGCTGTTAACTAGTGCTTGGAACATTTGAATGTTATTATGAAATTGAGTTTGCTTTTGCTTTTTTTTTTTTTGTCTGTGTTTGCTGGAAATGGAAAAAAAAAAGTTCTAAAAGCTTCAGACAAAACATCAGGTTGTTGGTTTCCTAATACAGAGGCTCTGTTAGAGAGTTTCTAATTGTTTTCCCCGAATCCACATTTAGGATACTTCACAATCAGAGATATTTCGTTGTGGTTTAGCTGGGTATGGTAAAACGTAAAATCCAGGTTGATTTTGCAGTTGCAGTATGAAAACAGGCCTTGTTAAAACTCTCTGTGTAATATTTTATATTCATGCCCATTTTTGTATTATTTTAAATAGGACTCGGTGTATAATATAAAGGTTTTTGCATTTTTCTTCCCTGTCATCCCCCTTATAATATTGGGTACCAACTATGACATTTTGGCTCCCCCCCCCTTTTGATCGCACAGCGCTGAAGTTCAAATCTGTGATTTTGAAAGCCTTCCTACCTAATTTTCTTTACAGGATCACGTGCTACCTCTGGCAATCCCAGGTGAAACAAGGTGATTGTCTTGGGTGTCTCTTTGTTATGTCCTTCCGGAAACGTTACTGTAATATTTTCAGTGTAGTTTCACTTCGGACATGAGGATAATTTGATTCTAAGTTTAATTCACATAACTTCTCCAATTTTCTAGGGTTTCCCCCCCAACAGAAATCTTGAGATTATTGTTCTTGGGTTGGGGACTTTGGTGTGTTTTATTTTTGGATCTTTCCAAGAGTACTTCAGAAAGCTTGAGGGAAGTTATCCTGCAGAGAGGCTTTCCTTTTCAGATGAGTTGTTTACAGTAGCATCGCAAACATCACAGATTTCCCGGCCTCCAGTAACACCCTGTTGGACCTCCAGATTTTCCTCAAGTTCTGTGTTAAATCCAACCAGCTCTCTGATGTTTCACATCATAGTTATTAGCCTGGCTTTTATTTGCACCTGCTAAGCATAAGTAACACTGGTCTGAAAAACTAGGAGACATAAGTTGTAATCCCTGCTTCCCCAGGCACTAGCGTTAGACACTAGACTGTGTCTCCATTTCTCAGTTTTTCAGCATTCCCAACTGTAGAATCAAGGAGTTGATCCAAGTTCCTTTCAAACCCAGTAATTCTGTAATTTGAACTCTTTGGTCAAAAATCCTCATTTCCTCTTTTCTGCAACTAGGAAAACTAGTTTCCTTGTTTTTGGCAAATATGACTTTTTCTTTTCCAGGTTATATTTACCTAGATTTTCTTCCAGAACGTTGTTGGATTCCCCTTAGCTGTTTTAGAAACTAGTTCATAGTCAGTCCTGGCAGAAACTAGAGCTTTTACAATTAGTAACACATGTATCTTATCTGACATTGGTCCTTCCGTTTGTGTAGTATGATTTCTGATAATTACTAAGTATAAAGTGGACTAAAGTGATGTTCCAACAGAGGAAAACTGTACTGACAAGATTCTGAATGACTGCTTCACTTTCAACTTCAAAGAAATGAGACTCCAGGTTTTCTTCTGGGAAAATTGTATTAGAAGACATAGGAGCAATAAATAAACAAACAAACAAACCGATGACGTACAACAGAAAACATTTTCAAGCACAGTAAGAGGAGTCTTGGTTTAAGCGTGGTCAGGGCAGACTTCCAGTGGCCTTCACGTTTGCACACTTTGTCTTCTTGGCCTTTACTTTTGATCATGACAGTTTTAAGCATCCCTTGTACTCAGTTTCTACATTTAAGGTTTTTATTTAATCAAGGAAGAAGAAACATAAAAGAACTGTCATTCAGTGGGCCTAACATGACAGTGGCAAAATATTTAGTGTTTCAAGTGCATATCCTTCTCCTTTCTAAATATAAAAGTACTAAGCCCTATTTATATATTTAATTTTGCAATTCACAAAAATTAACTATTGGAATTAAGAACAGAGCAAAAGCAGTGGGAGCGAGTGCATCTCTGTTTCCCAGCTCCAGACTCACCCTGGAGGACCTGATAGTCTCTGGTTTCCTTTGAAGAACCACTGTTAACACAATAAAATACAAGCAGTTGCAACAAGTCAGTGATGTACACAATACAAGGAATTTTAATTTATGCACCTATTTCTGAAGTTGGGGAAGTGAGTATCTTCCCCATTTTACAGCTCCAGATGCTATCCAGTTATTCTCATAGAGGTAGAAAACTCCCAACTGCTACTCTAAGCCCAGTCTTACCAGTAGCTCAGACTGCTTCCTGTAACCAATGAGAAAGAACCAGAGGTTTATGTGTTGGCATAAAAGTTTTGGTTTGATTTTCCTTGTTACTATATGAAATACTGAAACTAGCTAAGTCAGGTCTAGAAAAATTTTAATTATTAGGAAATTCACATTTTTTTCTTTGTGTTTTGCTTCCAGAAAGTGGTGCTGTCCAAACCTCTCAAAACATAGTTTATTGTACCCTTTATATTTTTGCCAAACTGAAACATTTCAAAGTAGTAGAAGCAAAGTGCAATCCGGTCGTGATTCTGAGCCCTTCCCCTCTTGTGGCTAGCTAGCACTTTTTGACTTTTCATGCAGCAGAATTCCCTGAAAAAAAATCAGTGGTCACTGAACTGAATTTAGTTGAGACAAAGAGAAAAGTGACAGATCTATTCATGTATCAGTTTTTGTAGTTTTAACAGTCAAGTTTAATGTTTGACTCATGTAATCCAGTAACTTTCCATCTCTCACAAACAGTTGAGACCCAGCTGAGAAGTCCCATACTCGGTTGTCCTTGGAGACATGTTATCAGTCTGATATCTAGAACATTCTTGACTGGAAGTGTAATCAGGGGCCAAGGTCTGCTGGTGATTCGGAGCCATCCCCACTCTGAGCGTGAGAGACACATGGATATGAGTACGTGGAGTCTCTTATGGAGATTCTGCCTGGTTGGGTTCTTAGTGCTTGAAGAGTACAAAGGGTATTTACACGTAGGGCTCTTTTATTGACTATTTATTTGAAACTCTTATTTTGAATGGCATGTGTATATTTCTGTGATGCTAAATGCAATCTGTATACTTATTGTATATGTGTACATATTTGTAAATACTTTGGTATTCAATGATATGTGTATATTATATTCCCATACCCATTGTGGGCTGAATTTATTTAAGTTCTGTGAGGACATCCTAGTGGCATTGCTCATGCTACTGTAATTAGCTTGAAGTTGTATCTCATTCATGAGCTTCTATTTTGAGGGGCTTGTGTTTGGATAAATGGGCTCGTTTGGAGTAGAAATCACATTATAAAGAGCTTAACAGAAAGCTGGACATTCTTAGCTTTAAAACCTGGACATTTCCATTTAAACTGATGACAGACATAAATGCCTAAGTATGTGAAAAAACAGACACCAGCAGGTTCATTTAGTTGTTTTATTTTCTTGACTCACATTTAAGTACTGAGTAGGAAATTATTTATATTGATAATTAAGGGAGAAAATCACTTGACTCACATTTAAAATAGGAAATTGTCTTTAAGTACGCAGATACACATTCCTAGTTATTCAATACAGGATACTGAATCTTAAGTTTGGAACAATTGTTTTCATCACTGTGCCTCGTTTTCTTTTTAAAAAATTTATTCATTTTATTACAGCCAGATATACACAGAGGAGGAGAGACAGAGAGGAAGATCTTCCGTCCAATGATTCACTCCCCAAGTGAGCTGCAATGGGCCGGTGCTATGCCGATCCGAAGCCGGGAACCAGGAACCTCTTCCAGGTCTCCCACGCGGGTGCAGGGTCCCAAAGCATTGGGCCGTCCTCAACTGCTTTCCCAGGCCACAAGCAGGGAGCTGGATGGGAAGTGGAGCTGCCGGGAATAGAACCGGTGCCCGTATGGGATCCCGGGGCTTTCAAGGCGAGGACTTTAGCCGCTAGGCCATGCCGCCAGGCCCTGTGCCTCGTTTTCTATGTGTCTATAAGGCAGTGACAGGGCATTGGCTAAAGGCAGGCCTATCCTCAGTGGGGGCGTGGCACTCAATGAGGACTAGGACTTGAAGGATTTCCGTGTTTGCAGGCACTGTGATTTAGAGCTGTCTTGGCATTTCCAGCTGCAAGTTTTCTTACTGGAATGGCATGCCCAAGAGGAGTCTGCTCATCCAGCAGCATGCTCCTTGCCAATCACGTGCTTCCAGTTCCGCCTTGTCTCCATGAGACCACTTACGTTCTACTATTTTGATGTATTCACACAGGAAGTACAATTCTCAACATTAGGAGCATGGTATGCTGTCAATCTCAGCTTTCACACTTCTGCCAAGGATGAGAGGGTTGGGGAGGATTTGTGCAGGGCCATATCTATGGAATACTGCAGAGTATCAACGCAAAATGCCTGTGACCAGATTATTCAGGTGCGTACTAAACACCTGAGAAATTAAGTCAAGGTTGTTTCTGCACGATAAAATTCAACTGCAAAGGAATTTTTTTTATCCCATTCTTCAGAAGACTGAAGAAACATTTAAAAAATTATTTAACAAAGGGAAATTAGTTCAAGAGTCAATTTTATTGCCAACTGTTGGTAACAGTCTTCAATTATAATATTAAACTTAAAAGTATAACCTTATTGCTTGAGTAAATCTTAAATCTTGGTAACATATTGAGAAGTCATTGAGACTGTCTTTAGATTTTGATACTCTTTCCTATAATCAATTTGGTTTTTTGTTTTTGCCTTTTTTTTAACTGGAGAGCAGAACAGATGCTATGTTACTTATAATCCATGGAACTGACTCAGGCTCAGTGAGGACATTAATTGGAAAACAGCGGCAATTTTTTAAAAAATGCAATAGATAAGAATGTTGTTGTGACCATGACCTCTGACGCCAGTCACTTTGCAGTTGAGTAAGACAAGAGTTGCTTAAAAGGAAGACCAGTGTTTCCCGTTCCCTTGCAGCTCTGTACATTGAAACCCTCTCTGGGCTGATCTCCAGGATCCTCCTCCATCCACTTTACATTACAGATGGTCAAAGCAGATCATTTTCCAACTGGAATTTCAAAACAATGTTACACCATCTTCCACTTTGGAATTCTGAACACAGATAGTTAAGCATGCCTTGTATCGAAGTGAAAATTACTGAGTGTGAATGCAATCTACCACCTGCTGACAGGAAAAGTGTCAGGATGGAGGAGGGGAAAACACAATTAGGTGAAGATGAATGTGTTCAGTTCAAAGATGTTGGTGCCACTGAAATATTTTCTTTGCAATCTTGTAAATAGGAAGTGTTTTCATAAGCAAAACTTGGTATTCTTCACTTACTGCTTTAGTGTGATATTGACTTTTGAGAAGACTCCATTTTTACATTACACTGTTACTTAATCACTGACTAAAGCACCATTTCTTAATTTAAAATATTTTTGTTAACTTCTTTCGTGATTTTTAAAATTTTTAGTTATCAGACTAACTAGTGTGATTTTTAAGAACTGTAAATCTATTGTTTTTAAATAGTTTGAAGTACATACCACAGATTCACTTAAGCCTGAATTTGGTCATAGAACAGACTGTATAAATTGGGAGCATGCTTCCTGTTTTGGAAGATAATGATAATATATAAGACAATCATCTTTTTAGTTATATTATTTAATAATTTCAGATTTTTACTTTCTTCATTGGCTTACAGAATGAATTATTAGACTGAATATTTATCACTCTGGGTGAGGTAGTGAATTATGGCTAGCCTTCTAACAGGTCTGCAGTAAACAATATTTAAATTTTGACTTTATATCACAATACATGGTTTTCTCTTTTGAAGTTTTTATGAATGTCCATGTGTCCGTGACTGAACACTCAGATTTTAAACATTAAAACTTTAATCATAAACGTTCTTCAAATCGGTATGAAGAATCATTTTAAAATATAAAATTATGAATTTATATGTAGTTCCAAAGTAAATAGTCGCAATCCATAGAGAAAAGAACTATTTTTTTTAACTATTTTTTTCAAAATTCTATTCCCATCCTCTTTTCTACACATAAATCTGTAGGAAAACATGCTTACAGTGTGTTGCACAGTACAGGAAAAAATACTTAACAGTGTGTGGCACAGAACAAATTTTTATCACTATTTCCTGGACATGTGGGTATTTTCACTGCATTACTATTTTCATCAGTAAAATGACCTACCAGTCAGTAAAGTAATGTGGAACTTTTGTGGCTGCTCTGGGTTATCTAGATGCATTATTTTTGCAAAAGACTTCATTGCTAGTTAATCCACCTGCTTATTAAAAAAAAAAAAAAAAAAAAACCTCGCTATTCAACTAGTAGAGTCCAATATTTTGCAACGTTTTTCCAGTTGAGATGGCTAGGTGTTAGATAATTGAAAAGGCAGACACAATGTCCTGACATTTCCAGTCAACTTTGTGCAAACAGATTATCTTCACTGTATAAAACGGGTCACATTGATCAAGCAATCAGATGAAACTTGTAAATCATGTTTTCCTTTGCTCTAAAGGTTATTGTCATTTCAGGCCGTGAATTCTTTCCTCTAGCATTTTCCATCATAAAGTTGACTGCTGTTCATATTACTCAAAGTGTCACTAAAGGTTAAGATAATAGGAATTAAAACAAGTCATGTCTGATCTTTTTCCCCTGAAAAAAATGTATAAAATCTGAGGCTGCTATCTGCATTACAAGCATCAGGCAGAAATGCACTTGTTTAAATCATAGCAAAAATTACATGTGGAGGATCTAATTATTTTCTAGTGGTGTGAAATACTTTTTTTTTAAATCATGCTTGTCAAACGTAAATGTTATAGAGTTGTAACACTACAGGAATTAGTTCTTAGCTCTCCTCAAGAGATCCAAGCACAATAATCTTCGTGTAACAGTTCTATCCCAGTGTTGCTAATCTGTCGTGCAAATAGTGAAGCTAGTTGTTCACAGATCACTGTAACCCTCAAGACCTAATCTTGTTCTTTTGTATTGAAATCTGGGTATTGTGGGTGACAATTTAGAACAAAATTCATTCGCTCGGCTCTCTTGTTAAGACAGCAAATCATTGGGTTCGTTAGTTTTTATATTCCTGGGATACATTTTGAAGGGGTTATTTACTAACAGTGACTATGGGGATAAAATCACTTTGTCACTATTGTTTGTGCTATTGCAAACGTTCTTGTCTCTTGTGTTTCTACATTGCTTAAGCCATACATTTCTCTTTAAAAAGGGATTTTGTTTTCTCTCCAGCAGCCTTTCTCTGCTTTGTCTGCTAGGGTGGATACTCCATAGGTTTTAGAAACCGAGAGCTTCTTGCATCACTTTATTTTCTTGAGTTTGTCCCACTTGACTCTTGTATGATATGTGATTTGTAATAAAGAGATAGCAAGCCTTTCACTACTTCACTAGATGAATTTCAGAGTAAACACTGTGATTCTGCAGAGCAGATTCAGTAGGCTTCCAAGCATTTTCTTCTGTTCCCTGGTGCCTACCTCCCTTCGGGCACTAGAATACAAGAGGATGGAAAGTTAACCGTTATTGTTTTGATGTTTCTAAATAGTAAGATTACAGACTATTTGATTTTTCTTGTCAGTATATATTCAAAATAAATTTTTGCATTGATACATGTTCTCTAGGAATGTGACTACATTCATCAGGTGTGAACTCTTGTAAATGAATTTTGTATCTTGATCCACATATATATTAAGTGTATCATCAATATAAAAATAAACATTATTTGCCTAAACTTTGGTTACCTCTTTGGTTTTGCTGAGGCGGCCAAGTGGTAAGCGGTTAGGGTTCGCCCCTCTTGGCTGATGCCCTGTGTGCTTTTCAGCTGTCGGGAAGGTCGCAGATTCTATGCTTATTTTCCTAGCTGGGTTTTGGCGTCCTCCTGCCTTGGCCCGGGAGGGAAGGACTATCAGAATTAGGTGGCAGGTGCACTATCCTGGCAGTGCGGCGGGGGCTGACGAGCTTCCTTTAATGTGGAGCCCCGGACTTGGGGGGCACCGTGACGTCCAGAAATCTGACCCAGGCAACGAATGGGCAATTGTTCCCCTTTGGGATGTTGTCACACGTGTCAAAGAGGCGAACAGAGAAGTTAACACAGTGGACTGCCACCAGCTTTTTTTCTTTTCTTTAGCCAGCATAGACTATTACCCCAGTACATTTGGAACAAGGGAATCATTCTGGAAGTTTCTTTCATGTGTAATTGACACCTGCGCTGGGTTGCAGTGTGCATTTACAATTTACAGTCAGGCACAAAACAACAGAAGCGCAAACACCCCTCCCAACAGCAAGATAGTTTCTGGAGCCGCAGGCCTCCCGTGGTCTCCCGGGACACAGTAAATAGGGATCACCCGGCCGGACAGTCCTGGCCCGGACCTTCCCTCCTACACGGCCACGCTGGCCCAGGACACACACCGAGTTCAAGGCTCCTCCCACCTCCCCGACTCTCTACCAGTCTCTTTCTCAAAGGCAGGATGAATGGCCTCGGCGACTCCCTCGTCATCCGTGGCACCGGCCGGTCGCTGACGTGGCGAGTGGGCCGGAGGGAACGAGCGCGGGGACCGGCACCCGACAGCCGTTCCGCCCAACCGCCGCTCGCCGCCAAAGGCACCCGGGCGCATGCGCGCGGCGGCTCCATCCGGCGCGGGGCCACTTCCGGCGCGCTGGTGGGGGAACGTGCGGTTCCGGGTCGCCGCTCCAGCTCCGCGGCTGGCGGTGGGGCAGGTGACGCGAGCCGGCGTTCACGCGAGGCCCGGGAGGCGGTGCCCTGCCGGGCGCCCCCGGAGCGGCAGGTGCGCGACCCGAGGCCCCGGGGAACCCGAGCAGCCCTCCCTGGTCCCCCTTCTCCCGGCGTCCTCGGCCTGGCCCCAGCGCCCCCTGGACAGGGTTGTCTGAGACCCGAGGCGGGGGGCGGGACCGGGAGGGCGAGGATGGGAGCGGAGGCGGGCTGCCCGGCCTGAGGCTGGCAGAGTCCTCCCAGCGCCACCTTGGACAAGCGTCTCCTCCTTGCTGGGTCTCAGTTTCCCTGCTGTCGGGTCCTTCCCGTGGTGGACAGCCTTCGCCCCGGCGGGGATGGAGGGACGCTGAGGGAGTGGGCTCGGAGCTGCCATCCAGGGCGTTAGCCCCCGTCCCAAGTTTGCCGCCTCGTCGTGGTGCGAACCAGACGTCCCAGATAGACAGCGTGTGAGTGTCAGAGCAACTGAGAAATAAATACAGGCTCTGGGAAAGCGTCCTTTCATCCGAGCTGCTGTGAGCTACTCTGCTCTGTGTGCCTTAAGCTCTGAGAAAAGTTACAGATGCACAGGAGACCAGGCTGAGCTGGGGTTACTGATAGGGTTTCCTTCCCGAAACGAATTCCCCCTCCCTCCTGCTCCTCCACTGACTGACTTCCCACCGTTGTACTTAAAAGTGCCCACGGTGTTTGATTTGTGTCTGGGTCAGTACAGAACGCCTGGCCCTCCAGGCTGCTCTCAGGCTGGCAGAGCAGCCAGGTAAGTGATGTTGACACCTCTGAAGAGTGGGGCGGATGGAATGGGTGAGCTGGTGACAAGTCGCTGGTAGGCCTTCGAGCAGAGTTTTCTCAACCCTCCAGAAAATGTGGAAAGTATCCTGCCAAACAAAAGAAAAAAAAATTGTGATTGGAGGAATTTTATTCCCCAGACTTAACCACACACCATTTTCAGGAAAAGTTTAAATAAGAGTGTGTGGTACAGATAGAATATATGTGATTGTATTTGGCTCCTTTTTTTTTTTAATAAATAGATAGGGCTTTGAGCTTTCTGTGGGGAACATAAAATGTTCCCCCTTTTCCGCTTCCTGAGTTACATATGTTTTTTCTTTCATCTTAATAATACTTTGTACTAAAATACTGATATGGTTGCAGGAAGGATTGCAAAGCACCAAGTCCTGGTTTGAGGATGTTGATGTTTGCCCCAGGAAATTTTCCTAAATGTGTCATATGCCACAGTCAGCATGATCTACTTAAAAAAAAAAAAACAGGACCTGTGAGTCAGAGTTCAGTGCTCAGGTACCAGCCCTGCCACTCAGCCACCAGCCTCACAGGTCATTTCACCTCAAGACTAGATTTCCTCATGCGTGCGTGTGTAGATAAAGCGCCTGTGTACTTCCTAAAGGTTTAGAATTCTATTACGTTGACCTGTCACTTAACAAACATGCCTTCTAAAAGCTGAAGTTGAAGGCAGTAGCTCAGGTGTGGAAAATCTTCCCAGTGTTTCGTTTACGGAGAAGGCTTTCACCTGCTCCATAGGTGCGGGCTTGCCCTAAACCCGGGGCTCCCATCGACGCGGCTGGGGCTGGCTTGCATGTCTGCAACTTCGCAGGTGCCGCCGGTGTCGGGATCGTGAACGCCGGCAGAAGGGCTGCCACAGGGACTCAAGCACTGGGATCCTGTGCCCGGCAGCCACCATGTTCGCCAAGCTGAAGAAGAAAATCGCCGAGGAGTCTGCAGTCGCCCCGCGGCCTGGGGGTGGCACCAGGATCCCAAGGTCGGTGAGCAAGGAATCGGTCGCCTCTATGGGAGCTGACTCCGGAGATGACTTTGTGAGTAGCTTCTCTAGTTGTTCATGTTTGGCTCAGACGTGATGTTCCAGGGAGTCGTGTCATGAAGTTGCCTATTTCGTGCCTTTTGTAATTTGTAGTTGGGCGGGACCAGCACATGTGACCTCTTGCCCAAGGTCAGTGGTTATCGTGATGGGGCTGGATTGTTTCCTTACCTTGTATGTGTTCCCTTCTTTATTGTCTCTGTTGCCCGTAAGGTGCTCTCCCACCTACGAACCTCCTTGGCTCTGACCTGTGCATACGCCTGGGCCTGTTTACCCCCACAGACACCGCCGGTTCTTGTCCTCGGTGCTTGGCTAGCTCTGTGGACTGTGGTCAGGGTTGGTCAGACTGCACCAAGGGGTTGGGGGTGGAGGAACTGATGGGAACAAGGCCCTATGGGTGCAGTGTGTCCTTTGTCAAGTGCAGTTGTATTTGGTGAGATTGCAGTGAATGAGACTGCTGCTTGCTATGTTAGCAGAAAGTTAGGCTTAAGAATTTGAATATGCCTAACACATGACAGGATCCTCAAGTTAGAAGACTTAGTAAAAAAAAATGCCTTATAATGCTTGACATATTCAAAAGGATATGTATGTGTATGTAATATATATGTAATGTCTGTGTAGAAAGCATATATTCAGAGAAGTAGCCCTGTCAATATGGTCCCCTTGTCTGCATGTACAATAAGTCTGGAGGGAAAGTGCGACTCACCTTTAAGCTAGAACAAGACCAGCTGTGGATCGGCACAAAGGAGCGGACTGAGAAATTGCCCATGGGCTCCATTAAAAATGTGGTCAGCGAACCCATCGAAGGACGCGAAGACCACCGCATGATGGCATTTCAGTTGGCTCCCACAGAAGCCTCTTACTACTGGGTGTACTGGGTTCCAACTCAGTATGTGGATGCAATCAAAGACACTGTGCTGGGAAAATGGCAGTATTTTTGAAAGCACTTTGACCTCTGGCCCAGGAGACTGACCCAAAGGGAAGGACTTTGCCGGGAGAGCCTGCAGCATCCCTGGATTGCAGAGTTGTGGAACTTTGTTTCAAACAGACAAAAAAAATCTCAATTCGCTCTAAGGTGATATGCTGACAGAAGCCAGAGGTGATGTACTTTCACCATTAGCTTCTTTTTAACTTAAAAATCACCGTTCCCTTTCTTGCAGTCAGCTTCATACCATTTTTAAAGTTAATACGGTGGAAATCAATAAATCTTCATTCAGAAAAAAAAAGTCCACCTCTGTCACTTGCCACAGTTCTAAACTTTGTTTTATCATTCTCTTGCTTCTTAAAATTTGTTTTCCGATATGTACAAGGACACTTCAAAAAGTATCATGCAAAATCAAATTCCAAGACTTTCTGCAACGAAATAAGCTACTTTTCATTAACTTTTGGAAGTACCTCATAGGCAATTATTATTTATTTACCATAAGCATTATTTGGACCATAATATTGTAATATTATTTGTAGCTTATGTCATAAATGAATTTTTAACTCACTTTTGAACTTTATAAAATGGTATATCATACCATGGTCTTGGGCTTTTATTTTTTAACTTCACGTGTTTCCAGAATGTGTCTGTATTACATGAAGCTGTGAGTCACGTGTTTGCCTGCAATGTACGAGTCCAGCGTTGGAAGTGGCCACAGTTGACTTCTGTCTCTCCCAGGAACACACATTTAAGTGATTGCCTGGAGCAGATGAGTGTCCGGCCTCCTTTCTCCTGACATCTGACTCCCGGTCTGATGAGGTGGCAGAAGCTATCAGGTTTGTTGGAGCAGAGCAGTGAGAATAGCCACGTGTAGCTCCTCACTGGGCGTGCGTGAGCAGACACGTGCACTTTGCGTGTGGGCTTAGCGCTGTGGCCACAGGCCCGCTAAGCCTTGTCTTTGTGTCGATGTGCCAAGGGAAGTCCCTCATCTAGACACGTTCCACATGGACGGACTGCCCTGAGTTGGCGAGAACTCTGCTTTCCAGTTACCGTGTGTGCCGACTCGCCTCCAGCCCGTGTGTGGAGCTTAGATACAGCTCCACGTATTGCTCCCAACACATGCCTTTCCCACAGACACCTCAAATTCCAGATGAACGAAGTTGACGTTACAAACTCCCTCCTGCGGTATGCCTCGGCGTCCCCTCAAGCCACGCGCTAGCACCCGTGCTTGCATCAGGATCCCTTCGCCCTCTGCATTCTTGGGGTGTCCAGGAGACCTACAGGTGCTTTGGCTTCCATTTCCCAAATACCTGTCCGACTCGCCTCTCCACTCCACTGTGTTAGCGCGCTCATGTCCATTGTATGTCAGGTGGCTTCTCTTTCCTGGACACAGGGACCCATCTGGGTGCCCTACCTCCAGGGACTCCAACGCTATCCTGTCAAAACAGACTTGTTTTTGTGTCTCCAATGCTTGAATTCAGGAGCTTCCCCATCATGTTCGGGATAAAACGAAAACTTGCTGTTATAGTGTAATGGTAAACTGCCAGGGCCTTGTCACCAGCCACATGACCAGTCTCGTTGTTTGCCAGAGCCACATGGACATTACTGCACTTCCTGAATGGACCACATTCCTTGTGCCTGTTCACCTTCGCATCTCCTGTGGAAAGTCTCCCGTCCCAGTCGTTCACTCTGGCATTCCTTCTGATAGACACTTACTGCCTCCTTCAAAACTCAGCTTAGAAGAAGCCCCCTTGATCCAAACCTCCCCCTCACCATCCCCTTCACCCCTCTTGACTGCAGCTGGCGCCTTGTCCCGGCCTCCACTCTGTAACAGCACCTGTTGGACTGTGTTCGTACCGATTTGTTTATGTTGAGACCTATGCGCCAGTGTGATGGTACCAGGAGGTAAGGCCTTGGAGGGAGTCTTGGCAAGGAAAAGGAGCCTCCTAATGGCTTCTGTGCCCACAATCAGCCTTGGCCTGTCCACCAAGTGAAGACACAGCCAGCAGGCGCCATCAGTGAATTGGACACAATCTGTCACCTGCTTGATCTTGGACTTGTCAGGCTGTGAAAGGATGAGATGAACCCGCCTCATTCACATCCCACCCGCTTTCTGGCATTTGTCTTAGTCCACGGTTGACTAAGACAACTAGTTGCAGCTGCGAGTCTTCAGAAAGTTCATAGACAATTCGTGTGATGGAGAAGCTGCCCGGGGCGGGCATTACGCTTCAACCTCTAGCACCCTGCGTCGGGAGTGCAGCTCCAGGCCTGGCTCCTCTGCTTCCTCTCTTCTTGCCATTCCTTTTCTTTCTTTCTTTTTTAAGATTTATTTTTATTGAAAAGGGAGATTTACACAGACAAGGAAAAACAGAAAGATCTTCCATCCTGTGCTTCAACTCCCCAAATGGCAGCAGCAGCCATAACAGCTGAAGTGCTAATTGGCTAATCCTCCCCTTGTAAGCGCCAAGATCCCATACAGGCGCCCATTCATGTTCCAACTGTTCCACTTTCCATCCACCTGCGTGCTCTTGGCCTGGGAAGGCAGTGTAAGATGAACCAAAACCTTGGGACCCTGCACCCACATGGGAGACCTGGAAGAGGCTTCTGGCTTCAGATTGGCTCAGCTCTGGCCATTATTACCACTTGGGAAATGAACCAGCGGATGAAAGATTGTTCTCTCCTTGTCTCTAAATCTGCTTTTTAATAAAAATAAATAATAAATTTTTAAGTTATTTGATGTGATAATGGTTTTGGGTTTTAAAGAAAAAATGTTCATTTAAAAAAATGATTGATTTATTTTTATTGGAAAGATATACAGAAAGGAGAAGAGACAGAGAAGATCTTCCATCCATTGATTAACTCCCCAAGTTGCTGCAGTGGCCGGGGCTGAGCCAATCTGAAGTCAGGAGCCAGGAACCTCTTCCAGGTTGCCCACATGGTTGCATAGACCCAAGGCTTTGGGCCATCTTCCACTGCTTTCCCAGGCCACAAGCAGGGAGCTGGATGGGAAGTGGGGCCACCTGGACATGAACTGGTGCCCATATGGGATCCTGGTGTGTGCAAAACGAGGACTTCAGCCATTAGGCTACTGTACTTGGCTCCCATGTATTTTAAGAATACTTATCCAAGAATGTAGGTTGAAAAGTTATGATGGTTAGGGCCCGGCGCCGTGGCCTAGTGGCTTAAGTCCTCGCCTTGAATGCCCCAGGATCCCATATGGATGCTGGTTCTAATCCCAGCAGCTCCACTTCCCATCCAGCTCCCTGCTTGTAGCCTGGGAAAGCAGTTGAGGACGGCCCAAAGAATTGGGACCCTGCACCCGCGTGGGAGACCCGGAAGAGGTTCCTGGTTCCCGGCTTCGGATCGGCGCGCACCGGCCGTTGCAGCTCACTTGGGGAGTGAATCATTGGACAGAAGAGCTTTTTCTCTGTCTCTCCTCCTCTCTGTATATCCACCTTTCCAATAAAAATAAATAAATCTTTAAAAAAAAGTTATGATGGTTGTAACTTTAAGCCACTTAAGCAGAAAAATCACTGAAACAAATATGGGACAACACTGGTAATTGTTAAAGTGAATGTGGAAAGTTCATCAAGCCTTTCCTTCCTCCTTTATATATTTTGAACAATTTTGTAGGTAGAAGATTTTGATTAAGCTGTGGCCTGCAGCTCTGGCATCCCCAGTGGGAGCTGGCTCTGCTCCTGCTCCATCTCCCTGCTGATTCGTTATTATCAATCTGTTATTATCAATTATTATCGATAATAATTAATATTATTAACTATTACCAATAATTCGTAGTCATAGGCCTGCCTTTCATCCTTCATTCAATAACTCTTCTCCCCCTCTTTTTTCCTCAGCATTGGAGCCTTGTAAAGATAAATCATAGTATATTTATCTCCTGTCATTTATCCTAATAGAGCACATGTACAGGCATATAACATCTCATCTCTCCTTCACCTTACAGAGAGAGGTGGTGTGGCTTCCACTGCAAGCAGAGAAGTTTTGGGGACCAGTTATATTAAAGTTTTCAGGGTCAGCACTGTGATACAGCAGGTTAAGCCACTGCTTGCTTCCTGGCATCCCATATGGACACCAACTCTTGTCCCAACTGCTGCCAATCCAGTCTAGGTCCCTGCTAATGCTTCCCGGAAGGCAGCAGAGTATGTCCCTTGTCCCTGTGCCCCAACATGCACTTGGGAGGCACAGAGGAAGCTCCTGGCTCATGGCTTCCAGTGGATGGAAGACCCGTCTCTCAGTGTTGTTCTGCCTCTCAAACCAATAAAAATACTTTTTTGAAAACTATTCCAAATCAAGGTTAATGAATCCTACAGTCATTAACTTTTTTTAAAGGATTTGTTGATTTTTTATTGGAAAGTCAGATTTTTACAGAGAGGAGAAACAAAGATCTTCCAGCTGCAGGTTCACTTCCCCAAGTGGCCACAACGAGAGCTGAGCCGATCTGAAACCAGGAGCCAGCAGCTTCTGGGTCTCCCACATAAGTGCAGAATGCAAAAGCTTTGGGCCATCCTCCCAGGCTATAAGCAGGGAGCTGGATGGGAAATGGAGCAGCCCAGACACAGACCCTGCAGGTAAGCACAGGAAGCATGATAGGAAACAACCCAGAATAGGCCATGGAAAGTTTCCCACTGGCATACATTTGGCATGGGTCATGGGCATACCAGGCTGAATCAGTTCACGTCATCCACTGGCAAATCCGAGCACCGGAACAGAGTGTGGGTTGAACCAGGTTCAGTCGCAACAAAAACCAGTGCACAATACGGAATGCCAAGGTGAGGTTGCCTGTACTGGATGTGACCACAGCACCCAACCAGCACACGTGAGAACCAGGAAGGGAGGGGCAGAGCTGGTCGGGGGAACAGGGGGAGTTCCCTTGCTGGACAGCTACTCCCACTGGATAGCATGAGTTGGGATGGGTACAGATCAGACTAGGCAGGCCTACAACACCTGTGGGCCTCATGTGAACTAGATCAGGGAAAAGCCAGGCTGGGCTGATTATTCCTGCTGGTGCAAACAAAAATTAGAGTGGGTAAGGGTTGTTTGGGCTTAGCCGCAGCATCAGCTGGCAGAAGCTGGCACTGGGGGCTAATTCTGTCAAGTCAAACCACAGAACCACCTGGAGAGTGCATGATCCAGGAGTGGGAGAGACCTGGGAGGGAAATAGTGGGCTCCCCCCTCTTGGGTTTCCACTCCCACAGGAGGGCATGAAAACTAGGACAGGGGTTGGGGTGGCTAGACAAAGAGGCATCCTACAACATCCGTGAGGGCTGGATAGTTGAGCTGGTTTGATGGAACTAAGTTTTAATACCCATTGACATGTACAAGAGTCGAATGGGATGTGGGACAGACTGGACTAGTCTGCTGTACATACTGGCAAACCAGGGCAGGGGACGGGCCCGGTGGGGGTTACTGTGGGTCACTCAGACTAGGCTGCAGCTCCCACTGGTTTATGTGAGGGCCGAGACTGTGTGCCGGACAGAACCAGGCTGGACTGCAACACCGATTGCTTCCAGTGGAAGTCCTTGCTGAAAACAGAACCACCCCAGCAATTGCAACCACCAGCTGATCAGGGCGATGGACTGTGCCGGGCTCTGTACTTGCTAGTACATACAAGAATCTGGTCTGGGAACACCTCAGACAAAGTTTCCTTGGGGAATCTCCCCAATCGAAATACCGGACTCAGAACCCTAACACAGAAGACAGAACAAGTCAATCAACCACAACAGCTGTATGTTGGCAGCGAAATACTGGGCAAACAGAAACTCTGTGATGGACTATGTCTGTCATGGATTCTTCAACGACCTCATCGTGCTTGGAGTAGCGAGATTGACAGCGATTCATAACTGTTGAACTATCAAAACCACTTGAGCAAGACCCTTGGAACATGCCCCACATCCGGGACCTGGGGTGGGTGGGAAACTGGGTGGGACCTCTCCCTCAGTATCCCCCTTTACCTCAGATACATGAAGGAAACAATATGGAAATAATAGTCTTACCCACTTTTCCTATAGCCCTTGAACATTTTTACCCTAATTAACTATATAAAGATTGTCAAAAATATAATAATAATTTAAAAAAGAACTGGAGCAGCCCAGACACAAACTGGCACCTATATGGGATCCTGGGGGTTGCAGGACAAGGAGGTAGTCACTAGACTATCACTAGCCCCAATATCTGAAGCAGCAGCAGCTGGCAGCAGCCTTGAGTGACCACCATTGGTTACAGTAACTGAACCTGCAGCAGAGCTGGAGCCTGGGGCTCAGTGGTGCCCGGAGCTGGTCGCCACTGCGGAGAAGTTGCTGTGACATCTCCTGTGCCTCTCTCAACAGGCCTCCGATGGCAGCAGCTCCCGAGAAGATCTCTCGTCCCAGCTGCTGAGAAGGAATGAGCAGATCCGGAAGTTAGAAGCCAGGCTCTCCGGTAAGTCCAAGAACTCGTGCGTTGCCAACAGTAGTCTGTTTGACCCTCCCCCCAATAAAGTAGACCGTTAGAAGCACACAGTTATTTTTAAACATTCTTTTGATCTTCCTGAGAAACAATTTGACCTTCGTTGTTCCCTTCTTGTAGTGTGTCGAATAAAATACACACAAACCTGAAAGCTTACTTTCAAAAGCTGCTCTTGAGGTTTTAAAAAGCAGTTTTAAAAACTGTTTCTGCTCCTGAGGTTTCTAGCCATGGCTAGAAAAGGGATTCAGAGTACACATAGAAATGGTTTGACCATCTTCCACAGTTACACATAGCACAGCAGACCTTCAGGGGACAAAGACTGGGCTCACACTGGCATGGCCAACAGTTTTGGTTTGATTAGCACCAGAAAGAACTTGGCCCAATATTGCCTCTAATCACAGTACATTCACATGTGTAATGTTGGTCTGGGTCTTTGGGCCACTTCTCAGTGGTATTTCTAACACTGTTATAAAAGCTGTAGTTCTCATTACATATTTCGTGTGCAGTTGAGAATTCACACAGCTCTGTTTTTTCCTCTCCCAGAGTAGGACATGTCCGTGATTCAGTTGTAAGCCCCTGTTGTGATTCACCGCCTGTGAAGTGGTCCCTGACTTCTGTGTCTAGTGTCTGTTGGCCTTTGGCCACTCTGATTGCGGTAAAATCAGTAGACCAGAATCCTCCAAATTGAAGGTGACAGTATGGGTAGCTGTAAAAAGCTCATCGCATAGTTCACAAGTAAAGTTAATAATTTTCTCTCCAATATGGCCTTAGAAGGTTAAGGTGAAGGTTAAGGTCACAGAAATGGTAAGTGGTGGAGCTGGAGCCAGACTTAATGCTGGAGTTCATTCTGCTTCAAAGTCACCTGTTACTATGTTGTCACTTCTGTTGGAAAACACTGTCAGTGACCAACAGAAGTGACAGAAGTGTAATGCTCCTGTACTTTTTTAAGGTTGGAGAGGTAATTAAATAGTCCACACCTTCCTAACAGGAGGTGCAGCAGGGCCAGGGATGAACACAGACAATGCTAGAGCCCATTTAGGTGCCAGCTGCTCGGCCTCAGGCTTACTGTGACACAGCAGTGCCTTCTCCAAGCACGTAGACCATGTGGAATACTCCATTGTCACATGCCCCTGTCTTGGGGGTGATTAATATCATTTAATAGATGAAGAAACTAATACTTAGATTAATAATATACTACAGACTGACAGTGCTGGGATTTCAACTATTCTCTACTTCTTCACTTTACTCTAGTGTCTTTGGCCACCCAGGACATTGCTTCTGACTTCCACCTTTACTGTCGCATGGGTAACTCAGCTCCCGTGCAGGTGCGAAAAGGTGTCAGCTTTCTGGAGAGGTTGGTTCTTTCAGTGGACAGACAGTGACAAGCTTACGTTCCGCGTTTGCCCTTGCCCTGCCCACTGTCACACAGGCTGCGTCCCGGGTTAGTCTGGATCTGACCTACTGTGAACGCCAGACAGGAAAGTGAACACCGAGATCTGCATGATGTAATGAGATAATGCTGTGTTTTTCATAGCAGGGCATTTTTGAGAACCAATTCCTGCTTAAGTCTTGTACCCTATTAAGGCTTAACAAATTTGCCTGTCCGTATTCACCATTACACCATGGATAATTTGTACTCGTTTGCCTGTGTTATTCATTGTTAATGGGAGGCTGTCTGCATAGCTTTCTTTAACAGGAATGGTTTTCAAGTTGAGAAAATCATCATTTTCACTCATTTTTGTGTTTAATTAACTTCCTTTCCTGATGTTTGTCCATTCCTGGTGTGTGCTTCACCTCACCCAAGACTATGCTGAACAGGTCCGAAACTTGCAGAAGATAAAAGAGAAGCTTGAAATTGCATTAGAAAAACATCAGGATTGTACGTATTTTTGTTTTGTTTTGTTTTTCAATCTTTTCAGGATTTAGTTTTTTTTTTTTAATAATACAATAGTATATTGTGAAGTTTGTCCTTCATCAGCTCTTGTAACTATTTTATAAACAGTATGCTTATTCAGATTGATAGATTTGTGTGATATTTATAAGTATGAACCTCACATTTATGTTCCTTATGCGTATTAGGAAGAAGTCATTTCGTGTACCAGCTTGTCTGTCCAGTTGATCCATTTAGTGGCCCCATGAGATTTTAGTAAAATGCAGCACCTGGCCCTTGGGTCTGGCTCAGGAGATGGATTCTGGCCACAGCTGCCTGACTGCTGGGTTGAGGGAAGGCAAAAAGAGCTGGCATTGCTTGTCCAGCACAGTGACATGTTTTGTATCTGAATCTTGTGTTCTTTGGATACTGTTGAAGAAAGATGATAATAAAAATCATAAGTTACATTTTTTGCTAATGTATTACATACTGGTCTTTTGTTTGTTTTCTTAAGGAAAGTAAACTTTAGGTTAGCTTTGTTTTATTTTTAATTCTGATGAACAGGTAGTAGCCATCAGTAGCAACAGCATTAATGTTTTCTGGCTACTACCTACCTACCTCTGTTCTATCACTGTGCCATTTAAAAAGTTTCCTTTTGGAATCTACTTATGTATATGTATGTTTAACTATTAAAAAAAGATAAGTAAACAGATAATCCGTTGCCAAGGCCAAAAGATTCCTCTGGAAAATCAAAATGGATCAGACTTTTCCTCTGCTCATAATCTACATACATAAATTATGATTTTAGTCTTTTTTCAGGTGATAACAGTTGTGAAGTAGTCATGTGGGCTATTTGACACGCTCTTTCTGAAATGTTTCCATATCTCAAATAGAGCCTCTTTGTTAACAGCTTCCATGCGGAAATTTCAAGAGCAGAATGAGACATTCCAAGCCAACAGAGCCAAAATGGCAGAAGGACTGGCTTTGGCATTAGCCAGAAAGGACCAGGTATTTTGTATGTGACACTGCCCAAGAATGGTGAAAGGCTTTGCTTACTTAGATGATCTTAAAAATCATGACATAACCTGGGAGAAATTATTTACAATCTGTGACAAAAGGATTAATATTTAAGTTCTTTAAGATGTCCTCTCATGCCGTGGTGTTGTGAAGTTACACAGTGTAGTCGTGGAATGGGTCCAGAGTGAGTCGTTCTCTGTAATGTGTCCGTGCTCTTTACTCTGGTGGTGGGTCCCCAAACAAGGGGCAAGTCTGCTCTCTGAAAACCAGCTCAAGCCCTCAACCTCACAACACCTGCCCTTGGTGTTGGCCACCTTACTGCGGTGCTGCTCACAGGCCGTCCGTGCATTTCTTACCTCTGTTCCTGAGTGTCTTCAACACCAGCCAGGTGCACAAAAGGAACTCCCATTATGTATTACAGCTGCTCTATGTAGAGTGTTTGGCTGGTTGATTTGAAAGTGCATCTTTGTTATCTGGAGCCTTTACTTGCCAGAGAAAACATGCTTAGTGGCTAACTGTAGTGTGGGTGTATGTATATGAAAAGCTGAAATTGGGGGGTTCCGGCTCCCCACAAACAGGATGTAGCCTCTGGTATCAGTGACCACGTTCCCCCCTGTTTTGTGAATCAGGCAGGATTCCTTCTCCTTTGTGTTCTAATAGACGGCACAAAGGACATTGGTGAAATAAAAATGAAAAGGAAAATAATGATCAGAAACTACTGAAGATCCCCCCATCAGCAAATTAGTTTCTGATCATAAATTACAGTCATCCTGTTCACCCAGTCATAAGATAAATCCTCACAGTGCACGTGAGGAAGCTGTGAGAGAGAGCTGAAAAGCCGCGTAGCAACAGCGCATACAGCTTGGTTTGTCCTGCCTAGGCAACGTCTACAAACATTGATTTTGCACAATTTTATGTAAAGTTCCTTTTCTGCTTTTATATTCTTGGCCATCTTAATGTTACGCCAAGTTCTTTAGAGTTTTTGGTTTTGTTTGCTTTTTTGTGTTTGGGTTGGTTGCTATCTAGAGGCAGTTGGCTGGATTGTTTTATTTTATAAGTATCTTGGTATTACAGTTAATCTTCCCTGGAAACTATACTCTCATTGTTTTGTTTTGTTCTGTTTTGTTTTAGGAATGGTTAGAAAAGATGGATCACCTTGAAAAGGTTAGTTTGTGTTTGTCTCTTCAGTCACATTGCTCTCAGCCCTGGAGCTTGGGATGTGTAGTATTGGATGAGCAATGTACTAATTGTGGTGGAACTGACTTAAACAGCTCATGGTGGGTGTGTTGCCGCTCATTCCTTACACCTGCTGGAATATCCACCTTTCCTTTCCTCTGTGACTCTGACATCGTCAGGGGAGGGGAATGCTGAAGGAACTGTGTGGAATAGCATGCTAGGGTCTCTCCCCCGCTCCCAGCTTCATCCACGTGGGATCCCTCTGGTTCATTCCATCCCTGGCTTCAAGTCACAACTTCACGTGAACCTTTGTCAGGCGTAGTTTTTCTCTCTGGATTTCCTTTAACCCTTTTGTCCGTTCGCCGCTTGGCGCTCTGCAGTAAGCAGCACATTATTTCTCTTGGGCTTTCTTCCTACAGTTTTGATAAATCCCTTTATTAAACCAACCCCCAAATGCCTAATTTAAGCCTTCTGTCTGTTTCCTGTTGAGGCCATGACTGACCCCAAGTTAACATTAGGGATGCTTGACCCTGCCATGGGGATGGAGGCCATTCCCCAAGGCCCAGCACAGAGCAGACAGAAGCATTTCTCGCCAAGACACAGAGGAAGCCATGGGCTTAGTCGGCTTGCACAGCCCGTGCAGCCCTGCAGGTGCCTTCATCAAGGCTGCTGCTCCAGTGTCTGCGTGAGAACAGACTTTCAGACCTGCCATTGGAGGGCGTCTTGAAGGCAACAGACTCATCTCCCTCAGCTAATTCATTGAGTGCTCCTAAAGTAATCTTCATGATAGCAAAATTATTTTAGATTGATATGTGTAGTTCCAAAGTATGTTTGCTATTTTATTGAACAGATGAATTTTATAATTACATTCTTTTCATAAAAGTTAAGCCAGCAATTTTCTTTGTGTGTTCTGTAGAAATCTGATTATCAAACTATCAGAAATGCTGCAACATGTTTTTTAATAAGGAAAGGATTACAGGAAAAACAAGTCCCAAAGAAGAGGGGAAAATCTTCAAACATATCTGTTAGTGATAATCTTCTCAAATATACGTGAATAGGTTAGTTCAGAATCATTATTTTGATAGAAGCTCTTAAGATATGTCAGGGTTAGGCTTGCTGGGTGTGAAGACTAAGATACCTGTGTCTCATCTCAGAGGGCCTGAGCTAGTGGTCCACTTCAGCCCACAGAAGCAGCGCCATAGCCCACACACTGGGTCCCTGCTACCCATGTGAGAAACCCGGATGGAGTTCCCATTTCGGGCTGTGACCTTGACTGTTGCTGGAAACCAGCAAATCAGAGTACATGTGCTCTCTTGCTTGCCCTCTCTCGCTCTCTTTTGCTGCCTCTTAAGTTATTTACAGAAAAATATTTATTTTTACTTGGAAAAGTTACGGAGAGAAGCAGAGAGAAAAATCTTCCTTCCACTGGGACCCCAAAAGGTCCTGACAGACAGAGCTGTGCTGATCTGAAGCCAGGAGTCTCCTCCGGGTCACCTACATAGGTGCAGAGTCCCAAGGCTTTGGGCCGTCCTCCAGAGCTTTCCCAGGCCACAGGCAGAGAGCTGGGAAAGAAGTGGAGCAACCTGTCTTCATACCGGTACCCATATGAGATGTCGGCATCACAGGCAGAGGATTAGAGGGCTATGCTACCACAGTGGCCCCAAATAAATGATTTTTAAAAAGATCTGGGATGTGACACAGTAGGCTAGTGGCTAAAGCCCTCACCTTGCATGCAACAGAATCCCCACATATGCGCCAGTTGGTGTCCCGGCTGCTCCACTTCCCTTCCAGCTCCCTCCTTGTGGCTTGGGAAAGCGCTTAAGGATGACCCAAGGCCTTAGGGCACTGCTCCTGCATGGGAGACCTGGAAGAAGCTCCTCCTGGCTCTTGGCTTCATATGGGCTCAACTCCAAGCCGTTGCTTCCACTTAGGGAGTAAACCAGCGAACAAAAGATCTTCCTATCTGCCTGTCCTCTGTAAATCTGACTTTCGAATTAAAGTAATTAAATCTTTAAAAAAAAAGTCTGGGCCCGGCGCTATAGCGTAGTGGTTAAGGTCCTCACCTTGAACGCGCTGGGATCCCATATGGGCGCCAGTTCTAATCCCAGCAGCTCCACTTCCCTTCCAGCTCCCTGCCTGTGGCCTGGGAAAGCAGTTGAGGACGGCCCAGAGCCTTGGGACTCTGCACCCACGTGGGCTACTTGGAAGGAAGTTCCTGGATGCTGGCTGCAGATCGGCACAACACCAGCCATTGTGGCCACTCGGGGAGTGAATCACCGGACGGAAGATATTCCTCTCTGTCTCCCCTCATCTCTGTACATCTGCCTTTCCAATTAAAAAAAAAAAAAGTCTGTCAGTGACAAGTCTTGAACTTTTTTAGGAATGGTTTAGAAAGTTCCCTTGGAGCGCTGAGCTAAGGAATCCTGCGTCAGTTCTCTGAGCTTGTGCTTGCTTTGCTTTGTCCAGTGAAGAATTGGAGAAGCATTGCAGGTCAGGATGAGGGAGGAGGTACATGCAGGTCCTTTGAAGCCACTTTGCATTTTCAGGAATGTTATCTTGAGACTTTATTTCTTTTCTATAAAAAACTGGTAGGTTAAGTCTCGGCCTTTAGTGCCTGCATTCCATATAGTCACTGGCTTGAGTCCTGGCTGTTCCACTTACAATCCAGCTCACTGCCACTGTGTCCTGGAAGAGTAGCACATGGCCCAGGTGCTTGTGTCCCTGCATCCGCTTGGGAGAAGCGCAGTTCCAGGCTGCTGCCTTCAAACCAGCCCAGTCCGGCCATTGCAGCGCCTTGGGGAGTGAGTCAGCTGATGGAAGAGTACTCACTCTTTATCTTCTCTGTCTCTCCATCTCTCTCTCTCTCTGTGTCTCACTCACTCACTCAGTAAATAAAAATAAAAATAATTAAATAAAAATAATGCCTTTCAAATAAAAATAATTAAATCTTTTGAAAAATAATCAGCAGCTGTTCTTAAGCAGAGTTTTTAAGTCATTCCTAAGAAGGTGTCATTAAGTAAATTGTAACCTACCTCTGACACCATGTATATTTGTGATTTTTGTTTTTGCTTGATATTAATTCTGTGTGAGAGCTTGTACTTGGTGGCAGTAGGCGGTGGGGATCCTGTGGAACTCTGGTTATTGGCGTTTTTCAGCCAGTTCAAATTTTTCGCTAAGACCAGACATGTGAAATGTGTGTCTAAATGTGCTGAGCAGAACTTTGACATTTTAAATAATTGTTGCTCTTGTTATAATTTAAAATGGAATCAGATATTTGTTTGAAGAACAGAGTAAAGAAAAGAGGAGCAAAGACAGAAATATCTTTCATCCAAGGGTTCACTCCCCACATGCGGCAGCCAAGGCTGTGCCAGGCTGAAGCCAGAACCAGCAGTTCCATTAGGATCAGCCACATTGTGAAGCAGGGACTCAGGTACTTTGAGTTTTTATCTACTGCATCCCAGGCACATTGTAGGAAGCTGAGTGAGAGTTTGGAGTACCTGGGCCTCCAGCAAGGCACTCTGTTACAGGATGCAGGCATCTCACGTGGCTTAACCCACTAGATCACCACTGCCCCTAAAACGTCCTGTTTTAACTTACAAAGCTTCAGTGCCATGCCATATTACCATGATGCTCCCAGTTATCAGTGCGTCATTGTGTACTGGCACGGTAATTCCAAGATTTTCTACTTGTGTAATACAGATTTTTTAAAAATTCACTTTATGTATTTATTTGAGAAACAGAAAGTTCCAGTCCGTTGTCTCACGTTCCGAGATGCTCACATTGGCTAGCAGTGGGCCAGATTTGGATGCTGGAGCCTGAGTCCAGTTCTCCCTTGAGGGTAGCAGGACCTCAGCTACCTTAACTGTCACTGCTTGCCTTTCGAGGTCTGCATTAGCCCAGAGCTGGCATTGTGCGTCACCATCAGGTGTTAATTAAAATAGTCAAATGTGAACTTGCGTGTATCAACCACAGGGCCGTGGCTACCCTCCCGGCATGTCCCTGAGGCCCTGCCTGCCTGAACTCATGTCTGCTTCTTCCAAACAGGAAAACAGGCTTCTGACAGCTCAGTTACAGGAAGTGAAAAGCCAGAGTCTGAATCTGTTCCAAAGGAGAGATGAGGCGGATGAACTGAAGGGGTTCCAGCAGCAGGAACTAAGTAAAGTGAAGCATATGGTACGTATGTGGGTTTGTTTCAGAAAACGTGATTATTTTCTCTTATTTGCTAATTATTACTCCCTAATTGTTGGTTACCAGACTCCAGTGGTCACTGATATTAGTCATGTTTATGTGTTTTTGTTTTATTAAAATGCAAAAGTTCAGTTTGAAATATAGTTCTTTTTCCCTTTAGTCTGAAGTGCTGTACAGTAAGCCCCTTTGTAAGGTCCCAAAAGTGACAAGTTTGGCTATTCACCCACAGTACTCTCTAATGTGTCTATCTCAGCGGTAGCCTAGTGAAACGGTTTGTCTCTGTGTCAGCTGTTAACAAAAGAAGAAAGTTTGGGGAAAGTGGAGCAGGAGCTTGAGGCTCGGACCAGAGAACTCAGCCGCACCCAGGAGGAGTTGCTGGCTTCCCATCAGATGTCATCAGACTTGAGCCAAAAGCTGGAAGAACTGCAGAGACACTGCTCGACGCTGGAAGCGCAGAGGTTCTTGCTTGGTCTGTGGGGCGCTTGGGAAGAGGTGTTAGCGTAGCTCGGCCTGAACCCGCACCCCCCCGCATTTCCCCATTGCTTGCGGCAGTGCTTGGTGACCTCAGTTCTGGCAAAGGCATCTGGTCTTGGTTACCTGCCTGGAACTCAGAATCCCTAACTCCATCCTGACCCTCTCTGCCCTTCATCTGTCTGGGCTAGGAGCCATCCAGCCCTGCTGAGCCATTCAGGTTGGGTTTGGGGTTCAGTTGTTGAGTAAGCAAAGACAGATTAGGATTTCTGGCTTAGTCCTGGGTGGACTTTTCTCTTTGGACTTCAGCTTCCAGTAGAGCCAAGAAGTGTTTTCCATTGATAACCTTCCTGTGGCTGATGATGTTTGCGGTCCTGATATACAAGGAACCATCTGGGTTTCCTGTGGAAGAGTGTGTTGTAGATGAGATAGCCAAATTTGCTCATTGTCTGCTTTCTTTCAATGAAGAGATCATGTGACAGCTTCAAAAGCAGGTGCAGAGAGTAAGATCACAGCCCTGGAACAAAGG
Organism: Ochotona princeps; assembly: GCF_030435755.1. Lineage (NCBI taxonomy): Eukaryota > Metazoa > Chordata > Mammalia > Lagomorpha > Ochotonidae > Ochotona > Ochotona princeps. Next base: position 7,137,485 of record NC_080845.1, read on the forward strand.
GAACAAGAGCTCCAAGCATTCGTTCAGCAGCTTTCCCTTGAATTACAAAAGGTAAGTTCAAGCACAGAGCAGATCTGGGTCCCCAGGAGTCAACAAGTGGGGTAAAAATCTGCCACGGATATCCACCCCAGGTGGCTGCTGGAAGCGTGTTTCTCCCGTGCTGTCCACTGCCCTGTTTGCTTTCCCAGCTAGACCGCACTCAGGTGGAAATGACTGCACTGCGGAAGACATCCACCTTGTCCTTATGGGCATTCTCAGAGCACACCGCAGGGCCTGCAGGAACACAGAAGATGGGGCAGTCACTGTTGGTGGGGCCAGAGCTGTGGATTTCACACACTTGACTCTGGTCCCTTTCTGGCCCTGGCACATGGTGATGCCGTGATTAGCTTGTCATTCGATGGACATACGTCTCCTGTCCCACTCTGGGCATATGCTGAATTCTGAGGTATAAAAATGATAGCACTGAGCGTGAAGTAGTCTCTCTTAGTGAATACCTGCTTCCTGGCATTTTGAGAATAATCCCTATTTTATAATTGTGCTTTGATTGCAAAACATGTAGCTTCCCTGAGTGCTGGGTTCTCAATGCCAGCAGTGTCCTTTAGTCACCGACAGTCCAGTCTGTCCCATTACCCCATCAGATGATGCTACCCGCCTCACCTCCCTCTTATGAAACACTTATCTCAAGTGAAGCAGATCAGCAGCGTGGTTACAGAACAGTACGTCTGTGCTGATGCAAGTTGTGTACCCCCCAGCCCAGTGTCGTCCTGCTTCCAGATACCTAAAAGGCTGAGGTTATATACCTTGCTGGACCCACAGACTCACTTACTCTGCTGTTACTTGCCAGTAAGAAACAACCAGGAACACAGTCTGGAATGGATGGCGGTATACAGCACTCCTCTCAGTTAACTTAACATCTGGATACATACAATTATTCTCCCTCAAAAACTCACAGTTTCTTTATAAAACAATCATCTGTAGCCACAAGGGAAAAAAAAACAAGTTCACAAATAGCAAGTCTTAAATAATGGCACTAGATTTTTCTTATGCAAAGACTCTGCATGCCAGGAAGTGCCTTTCTAGCTCCTGGGTAGGAGGAGGAGGATAGACACACTTTTGAGAGCAAACCGTTGTTGTCATCAGAAAGCCAGGCATAACATGGAAGGTCAGACTATGGCCCCTCATTCATTCTAGGATCTTTTTTTTTGTAATATTTATTTTAATTTGTATTGGAAAGGCAGATTTATAGAGAAGGACAGACAGAAAGATCTTCCATCTGCTGGTTCACTCCCCAAGTGGCCACAATGGCCAGAGCCAATCCTAAGCCAGGAGCTTCTTGCAGGTCTCCCACCTGGATACAGAGTCCCAGGCTTTAGGCCGTCCTCGACTGCTTTCCCAGGCCACAAGCAGGGAGCTGGATGGGAAGTGGAGCTGCCAGGACATGAACTGGTGCTTATATGGGATCCCGGGGATTGCAAGACGAAGGATTAGCCACTAGGTTGTCGCATTGGACCCCCAGGCATTTTTGTTCTTTATGGTTTTGTTGTTTTATGGGTTTTTTGGGGCAGCTTATAAGTTGTCATTTTGTGTGTGTGTTTAGCTCTGGCATGTAGCAGTGCTATTACTTACACATATATTTGTATAGTGTTTTTTTTTAAGATTCATTTTACTTTTATTGGAAATTCAGATATACAGAGATGAGGAGAGACAGAGAGGAAGATCTTCCGTTCAATGATTCACTCCCCAAGCATCCGCAAAGGCCGGAGTTGTGCCAATTCGATGCCAGGAGCCAGGAGCTTCCTCCAGGTCTCCCACGCAGTTGCAGGGTCCCGAGGCTTTGGGCCGTCCTCAACTGCTTTCCCAGGCCGCAAGGAGGGAGCTGGATGGGAAGCAGGGCCTTAGGGATTAGAACCAGCACCCAATGGGATCCTGGCGTGTGCAAGGCAAGGACTTTAGCCACTAGGCTGCTGCGCCAAGCCCAAATTTCGCGTAGTATTTTTACAGTCAATTACTGCTGTGTATACAGTGCATTTCTCTTTACTGCTGAGTTCTAATTAACCCTTTCTTAGGACAAATGAAATTAACTCTCCATTTATTTTTTGCCCTTTTTCTGTCTAGTTATCTTTGATGGACATTGGGTTTTTCCCAGTTTTTAGCTAACATGAATTAATAAACTTTGACCATTTGTGCATAAAATATGCATGGCATATATTTTCATTGATTTTGAGGAATGATTTGGAGTTAAACTGTATGGTAAATATTTGTTGAACAGCAGTTTTCAGCATGTGACTCCTGGACCCCTGCTCATCCGAGACCCTTCAGGGAAGCCAGCTGGGCCATGGGAAAATGGGAAGGGAAGGAAAGGGGGCTTAGAGTGTTGTGTGATCCTTGTGTTTGCCAACAGGTCACTGCTGAAACTCAGGACAAGAACATAGTGATCACACACTTGCAAGAGAAGGTCGCGTCCTTGGAGAAGAGACTGGAACAGAACTTGTCAGGGGAAGAGCATTTGCAGGAACTCCTGAGAGAGGTAACTTTGGCACTATGCCCCTCAGTGTTCAGAGCAGAGCTGCTGGTCCGCGAGCAGCCTGGCGAGGGCAGTGCTCCCTGAGGCCTTGAACTCTTCAGCTGACGTCACAAGCAGCCTTAACACCCGGGGCTCACAGGCTTTCTTTAGAGAGAGAGGCAGTTGCAAGTTAGCACGTGGGCCGTTTGCCACACTGCCCTCTTTTCCATTCTGCTGTCCTCTCCATTGGGGTGGGGAAATTGTTACTGTCTGTTGTTTGGCATGAACAGAATTCTGTGGAACAGGGTGGTCTTAGCTGGGGGAAGCCCTTGAGTGGGCTGGCCACTTCTGCAGTGACGTGGATAGCTTTTCTCATTAGGTCTCTGCTCGTCATCTGCTCACATTCTTCCCCTCCTGTTTGTGTCTCACCATGGCAGATGTAACGAAACCATAGATGCGTCCTGGTTTACACCCTTACATCCACCTTGAGTTATCCCCCCTCCAGCAGCAGTGATGGCTCAGGTAGCTGAGTCCCTGACACCCACATGAGAGGCCTGCCTTTGCCCAGCTGAGAGAGCTTGGTTGCATTTGGGTCGTGAACCAGTGGGTCAGCTTGGCTGCTCGCACTCCTCTCCATCTCCACTGCCATTGTTCTTCAGGGAGTTTGAGCAGCAGTCTCCTTGTGCACCCCCTGACACAGCCTTCCTTGCTCACTGCCAGTCGTATCCTCCTAAACAGCAACATGTCAGTGATGGGGCCTGAGGATGTGAACCGCCATTTGATGCATCCTAGGATGCATTTAGCAGGAAGCTGGATGTGAAGCAGAGTAGCCAGTATATGAACCAGCGCCTCAGCATGAGATGAGAGTGTTGCAAGCAGCAGCATAGTATGTTGTCCACAAAACCCACCCTCACCTGGGATGTTTACGACCTTTAGGCCCAGCACAAGGCACTGTGTGAGTGTGTTGTAGGTACAATGACTGCTCATGCATTGGAGAAATGACGGCTTTCTTTCACTCTTCTCTCCACTTACAGAAAACACTTGCTGAGCAGAACTTGGAGGATGTCAGACAGCAGCTTCTGGCAGCCAGAGGCAGCCAGGCCAGTGCTGTGGAGGAGCTGGAGACCCGGGTACTGTGCTTGGGTGGTAATGGCTGAATTACGTGGCATGGCCAAGAGATCCCACTCCTTTTATTTTTAAGATTAATTTATTTATTTGAAAGAGTTACAGAGATAACAGTTCCACAGGTCATGGGATTTCCTTTTTCCCCTCCCCAAGTCCCTCCCCTCTCACTGAGTTCCCCTATATCGTTACTATAGTATAGTTCTTCATACACAGTCATATGTCCATCATTGCAGGCATGGACAATGGCAGAGAGTCCAGCATCCTATTGTCAAGATAAAGTAAACAGTTTGATTGGGGGAGTCCATCTTTGTCTGGAAGTAGAGATGCATACTGCATTGTATCCTCACATCTGGATATGATAGTCACCATGACACAGTTACTACACATCCCCTTACATGAAAAACCACAATACAGTATCAAAACAAGAAGAAAAAAAAAATTAACAGCACCATGATGTTAAATAACATTCTACTGAATGACTAATGTGTCACTGAAAAAATGAAAAAGAAAATCAAGAACCTTCTTGAAGAAAATGATGCTTCTGTATGATCTATGAATCACTGAAGAATTTAATCAGAAGAAAGTGTTGAAGAGATGAAACTAACAAAAAAATCAAAATCTGTGAGATACAGTTTCCTCTGATCTTTGTTGGTGAGATATGTCTTCTATAGGCGACTCTCCAAGCGGCCACAACAGCTGGAGTTGAGCCAATCAGGAGCCAGGAGCCTCTTCCAGGTCTCCCACGTGGGTGCAGGGTCCCAGGGTTTTGGTTCATCTTGCACTGCTTTCCCTGGCCACAAACAGGGAGCTGGACGAAGCAGGGCTGCTGGGATTAGAACCGGTGACCATATGGGATGCTGGGCGTGTTCAAGGCCAGGACTTTAATCACTGTGCTATTGCGCTGGGCCCATTTGATTCATTTCTACTGTGACATATTCCTGGAATACCTTGAATGCCTGCGTTACGTGCTTCTTGTTGTTGATAAGTTTTTTTTTTTTTTTCTCAGAGATATTGTGTAGGCATTGCCAGTGGAAATAAGAAGTTTTATAACAAGTGTTTTGTATTCTGTATCCCCCCGTTTTCTCGATGTCTTCCTCAGTGAACTCAGGTTGGCGAAGGGTTTTGCTCCTTTGCAGGGGAGTCTTCAGTAATATTCATTGTGCCTCTGTCTGTTCTTTTGCTCTTGGTCATTGTACTTCTGGTTATCAGATTCTTCTCCTTGGGGCAGGTTTCTAAGCTCTGTCACCCACAGGTCTACAGTTTGATTTTACTTATTGCAGTTTCTACACAGCTCTTTGTTTGCAGTCACTTGTGCCACTCCCTGCAGCAAGTTCCAGGTCTGGGTTCTTACATTAGATTTCCACCTTGGTCTCTGTAGCCCCAGCTCCTGGCTCACCAATCTTCACCTCCTGTGATACTGTGCAGAGGCTGCACCGTTGTCTGTGCAGCCTTTCTCCCACTTCCGGTTGGAGCAGATCCCAAGATTAGGGAGATACCAGGTGTCCAATATAGCTAGGTTGTTGGTGGTGCTGATCTTGCCAGAGCCTGTTGGCTGTTAGGTCTGAGAGCCACATGGACCTATTTTAACCTGTACAAAGCCATAGTCAGTATTATTTTCCTGTGGAACCAGTGCAAGCCACTGAGCTCAGTGAGTTCTCGCCAAGCTCAGCACATGCACAGCTCACTGTTGTCCCCTGCAGACTTAAATTCTTTGCCAGACTAAGAAATGACACCTGATATGCCACTGCTAGAGTTCTTAATCTGCTGGCCATCAGGTCTGAGGGCCACCTAGCCCTGTCTTGGGTGGAACCTGTAGGATGCCACATTGTTACAGTTCACTGAGTTGGAAATGAGTTCACTCCCAGCTCAGTGCATGTGCAGTCCTGCTCCATAGCCCTTGCCTCCTTGAACAAAATGGCGCCCGATACAGCTCTAGGAGGCGGACTGGGCTATGAAATCCACCCTGTTCCCACACTGCCCATCTGGGATGTGCCACTCTGTCTCTGCTCCTGGTCAAATCAAACAGACCAGCAGGACGAGTAGTTCTTTGTCTGAGTTCACCTCTGGAGCTCCTGGTAAACGTCCCTTCCCATCTTGTAGCTAGTGGAGTTCTGGCTGCAGGTGCAGTTCAAATCACTGTTGACTGAATGCCACTAGAGTATCGGTCACTGCAACACCACACCATTGTCTCCACTGGTCTCCTGTGTCTGTCCATCTCCAGGTACCCCTCTGCTGTTGTTCTGTCCTCTTCTGTTTCCTGGAATGTGCCCTCTCTGTTTCACACTGGCTAATATTTCTCCATATGTTTAAACATGTCCTTACCGTATTATGCCATCTTGATTCTCTGTGAGCAGAAATTCATTCTTTTTTTTTTTTTTTGCGTGGATTTATGTTATGTATTATGTATTTGAAAGTCAGAGTTACATGAGCTGGCACGATGGCTCAGTAACTAAAATCCCTGCCTTGCAGTATGCTGGGGTTCCATGTGGGCGCCAGTTCATGTCCCAGCTGATCTACTTCCCATCTTGTGACCTGGGAAGGCAACAGAGCATGGTCCACAGCCTTGGGACCCTGCACCCACGTGGGAGATCAAGAGGAAACTCGTGACTCCTGGTTCCTGGCTTTGGATCAATTTAGCCCCAATAGTTGCAGCCTCTTGGGGAGTAAAGCAGCGGACAGAGAATCTTTCTCTCTGTCTCTCCTTCTCTCTGTAAATCTGCCTTTCCAATAAAAAACAATAAATCCTTTGGAAAAATAATTTAAAATAAAAAGAGTGAGAAGGAGAATGAAAAGGAGGTATTTCCTTCTCTGGTTTACTCGCCAACAGCCATAACAGCCAGGAACTTCATCCAGGTCTCCCCTGCGGGAGTAGGGATACATGGACTTGGGCCATCTTCCGCTGCTTTCCCAGGTGCATTAGCAGGGAGCTGGGTTGTAAGTGGTGTAACTGGGACACAAACTGGTGCCCGAATCAGATACTGGCATTGCAGGTGGTAAGAGTCTGTGTGAAGGAAGTGATTAAAGCTGGGTAGACAAGTCCTCTGAAAATGTTAACTTGAAATATTTTAGACGAAAAAAATGAACCCAAGGGCCCGCAGGTCTGAAATTATAAAACACTCCGAAAATAATTTATGGTCTCAAGATTAAACACAGCAGGAAATTTGAGGGGGAAATATAGAAAGTTTTATATTGTTTTATTAAAACTATAAACAAAACTGAAGAAACCCATGTCGTTTTTTTAAAAAATTGAATGAAAAGACAGCAGAATGGTAACACTATATAGCAGGCTTGCAGGTGAGGTTTTTCTCCTTTGACTTGCTGCGGTGCGTCTGTGTCATTATCTGAATTAGCTTGCCTTTTGCAGCCGTGGATTCCATGCTCAGCATCTTGACCAGAAGGAATGCTCTGTTTCCAGGTGAGGGACCTCGAGGCAACTCTGCAGGCGTCTGAGGAAAGGCTCCGGCAAAGCAGCGACGTCGTGGCTGCCCAGGAGGTGCAGATCCAGCAGCTGGTGAGTGGTCCCTGCGGCTGCTGCAGGCCAGCCGCCATGCCCTGCCCGGTGCCTGGCCGCTGCCCCAGGCTCCCTTCCACCATCTGCGGTAGCAGGAATAGGGAGGCAGGAGCCGCTGCGGGGCCTGAATTCTCCAGCGAAGTGGGCTGATGGGCTGTGTCCACCTGTCTTGGCCGTCGAGCCCTGCCCAGCTCCAGGGCTCTTAGGCAGAAGCATGGAGAGCCCTGTGATGTCGAGGGCTCAGCCCCAGTCAGGTTACTGAGTTAGGAGCCAGGGAGGTTAGAGCAGCCAGTATGTTTCACGTGTACAGCAGCCGGGCACTGCGTGGAGGCCATGCCCATGTCTGCAGTCAGTCCGCATAGCGTAGCAGCTCGTGGCAGAGGGTCAGGCCCAGTACCCTGGGTCACTCAAACATTGACTGTCTCACCGCCCAGTCAGTGGCAGCACTCACGCCTTCATTAGGGCAACACCCTGGCTTTCACCACTGTGAGGGTGCCAACACTGAGCAGCAGCAGGAAAGGCCGTGTCTGAGGATTGGCTAGTACTGAGTGCTGTGCCCACTGCCCCAAGGGATGATGGCATCCAAGCCCAGGCCACACTCCACCTCCCAGGATGGGCCAAGACTCAGGAGCAGCTGAATCTGCAACCAAGCAGGACCACAGGAGGGAGCCTTGTTGCTTTTTTCTTTTTATATCCATTATTTCTTCCAAATAGTCATTCATTCATTTGAAAGGCAGAGAGTAACAAGAAGACACAGAGAGAAATCTTTCATCTGCTGCTCTACTCACCAAGTGGCTGTGACAAGTAGGGAACTGGGTCTCTGTTCAAATCACCCCGAGCACTGGTGGGGAGCTGGTATGAAGATGGAGCACCCAGGACTTGAACTGATGTCTGTACAGGATGCCAACATAGCGGGCAGGGGCTTAACTAGCTTTGCCACAACGTTGGCTCTGAAGCACTGTTTCTGGCAGTCGCCAGAATAGGGCTGCCTCTTGACCAGCTGTCCACTGGTGTGCCTGCAGGCTGCTGCAAACCAAGAGAGCAACCACGTGCGGCAGCAATGCACGGAGCACACCCACACCCTCGAGGCCCAGCTTGCTGCTCTGGAGGTCGCACGGGCAGCTGAGCAGACAGCCGCGGAGCAAAGGATGGTAAGTGTTTCAGGAGTGCAGGGAGACCCCATGGGATGCCAGGCCCCTGCCCAGCCCGGTCTGCCCAGGCTCAGCAGGAAGCCCCGTGCTGAGCTTCCGCCACTTGCCAGATCAGTCTTCCATTCCCAGGGGAGCACCTCCTTGCAAAAAGCAGAGTGGAAAGGCCAGAGGACCTGCATGGATGCGTTTTCTCTTTTCTTAGGCCCACAGAACCTTCTGACGCTTTCTGAATTTCACATTGCTCCTCCTGAATGGCTTCTCCCTCACACAGTTCCTCTGCCATCCCATGGTGTCAGAAATCATGTGCCTCACTACGTTGTAGGAGATTTTCAAGTTCTATCTTTCTCAGCCCCACCTGCGTTCTCTTGTCCCCCCTGCAGTAACCAAAAACAAAAAGAGTGCCCTTTCAAAGTTGGCCTATGAAAGCTGTGCCAGGGCACTGTGCCTGGGCTCTGTGGGAGTGAAGGGCTTGTCTCCTCACAGCTGCTCTGCTTCACTTGCAGCGAGAACTGAAGGAAGAAAACGCTGCCCTTAAGGAGAGCAGGAATGAATGCGAGCACTCTTTACAGCACCATCAGGGGGAACTGAAGAAGCTGAAGGTATTTATCTGAGTGACTCAGAGTTTCACAGAAGCATTCCAGTCTCTGCCACGTCTGTTTGGCATGGCCAAGGTGACATTCCACATTTACAGTTACAGAGAACGAATGGACCACGTCTGTGGTCAGTAGTTCTGTTAGACAGCTGCCCACACTGTCCTCATGTCCTCTCAGATCCAGAATGATGGGAAAACGATAAGTCATTGAGTCGCAGATCCATAGTGAGGTGCAGGTGGGTCTGGTCTAGCCTTGGACCACCAAGGCCCAGCAACTCCTCTGTGCTAGTATCATTAGCGTCCTGAAAGTCGTGCTTCACGGCAGGGCCTTGAAGTTCACAAGGATTCATGTGTGTTCATGTACAGTAATGAACACACACGCTTGGCATGGCCTTCCCTTTTGTAAACTTGGGTTTGTTTGTTTGAAAGTCAGATATACAGAGAGGAGGAGAGACGAGGAAGATCTTCCATCAGGTGATCGCCACCCCCCACCACACACACAAGTGGCCACAAAGGCTGGAGCTGAGCCGATTCAAAGCCAGGAGTCAGGAGCTTCTTCTGGGTCTCCCACTTAGGCTCAGTGTCCCAAGGCTTTGGGCTTTGGGCCCAAGAGAACCCACATCTTTAAAATTTTAATCATTTGGGCCTGGAGCAGTAGCCTAGCGGCTAACGTCCTTGCTTTGCATGCACCGGGATCCCATATAGGCGCCAGTTCTATTCCCGGCGGCCCCGTTTCCCATCCAGCTCCAGCTTGTAGCCTGGGAGAGCAGTCAAGGATGGCCCAAGGTCTTGGGATGCTGCACCCACATGGGAGACCCAGAAGAAACTCAGGGCTCCTGGTTCAGATCGCCTCAGCTCTGGCCGTTGCGGCCACTTGTGGGATGAATCATCAGATGGAAGATCTTCCTCTCTGTCTCTCCTCTCTGTGTATATGACTTTCCAATTAAAAAATAAATAAATCTAAAAAATTGTTTTTATTTATTTGAAAGAACAGAGAGAGGGCTGAGAGAGAGAGCGCTCCGAAATTCTCCAAAGCCCCACAAGCACTGGGGCTGGTCAAGACCAACAGCTGGTAGGAGGTCTGTCTGGGTTCCCTGGGGAGGTCCAAAACGCAAGGAGTACTAAGTCCCAGGCATTTCAGTGTGGGGTGCAGACACCCCACATGGCAGCTTCAGCTTGGGCACTGCAGCACCTTCCCCTCCCAGGCCCTCGACGCAGCATCGCAGTTGGCATGTGATGGCAGTACTTACCCAGCATGCTGCCTGCACTAGGATCTTCTGTGCCGTGCAACAGTCAGGACTGGGCGCCTGCACCTTGGAGGTGTTCGGCTAACAGTGCGGGCACTCATGCCATACAGGCTGCATGGTGGGAAGCGTGAACTTGGAAGTCACTTGCTTTGTCATGTAATCCTGCAATAAGTTCAAGGACCTGCAAGTGCCAGGCCCTCGTTATAGGTATAGATGAGGCTGTGAACAAAACAGGCAGCTTCCCCTCTCCCTCCACCCCTGCACTCGTACCTGGAGACAGTAAGTTAGGGATGAAAGATAATGAATGCTGTGAAGAGGAAATGCAAGCAGAGGACAGGCAGAGCAGGTAGAGAGGGCACTTCTCAGCCTAGTGGTTAAGGAAGCTTCTGGCGACATGGAGCAGAAGACAGGAATAGTGAGAAGACAAGCATGTGAGTGGCTTCTTGAGGAACAGTGCTCCAGACAGAAGAAATGACAGATGCAAAGGCCCACTAGAGTGAGGAGCTTGGTCTGTTGAAAGAGCTTTGGTAGTGGGGAGAGAAAGTAGGCGGGGATCAGAAGGTGCAAGGGGAGACTGTTGCACAGGTGAGCTGTGAGAAGTTTGTTGTAAAAGGTTTCCTCTGGCCCATGTGGTTCTGCAGTCTCCATCCTCTCACTTCTGTAATGATCATTTAAAAAATTAATGGTTAAAAAAATAAATAAAAACAAAATATTAGTGGTTAGGAAGGACCCAGCACAATGGCTCAATTGGCTAATCCTCCCCCTTCAAGTGCTGGGGTCCCATATGGGTGCCGGATCTTGTCCTGGATGCTCTACTTCCTTCCAGCTCCCTGCTTGTGGCCTTGGAAAACAGTAGAGGACGGCCCAAAGCCTTGGGACCCTGCACACATAAGGGAGACTTGAAAGAATCTCCTGACTCCTGGCTTTGAATCAGCTCAGCTCTGGCCGTTTCAGCTACCTGGGGAGTGAACCAGTGGATGGAAGATCTTTTTCTCTCCTACTCTATATAGATCTGCTTTAATAATAAAAATAAATAAATATTTTAAAAATTAACAGTTAAAATAACAGATGCAGATCTTCTGTATCAATGGAACTTTTAGGACTTGCCACTGATTGAATGAAAGAAATTAGAAGGAAGATGTTGGAGCTGACTGCTGGGTGCCACAAGCCTAGAACTCCATTCTCAGTGTTGACATGTCCAGGCGGGTCAGTGTGCTGGGGCTGCTGCTGCTGCCAGGGCAGTGCAGGCTGTTGAGACGGATCTCCGGCTCCCCAGTAGGTGTCGGCCGCAGGGAATCTCCAGAGGCTGTATACAGTGTCAGGTGCAGGTGTGCCTGGTGCGTGCAAGGAGGGCCAGCTGAATCACACGTGACTGTGTGTGTGTGTGTGTGTGTGTGTACATACAGGGCTAGCTGAATGACACGTGACTGTGTGTGTGTGTGTGTACATACAGGGTTAGCTGAATGACACGTGACTGTGTGTGTGTGTGTGTACGTACAGGGCTAGCTGAATGACACGTGACTGTGTGTGTGTGTGTACGTACAGGGCTAGCTGAATGACACGTGACTCTGTGTGTGTGTGTGTGTACATACGTACAGGGCTAGCTGAATGACAGGTGACTGTGTGTGTGTGTGTGTGTGACGTACGTACAGGGCTAGCTGAATGACACGTGACTGTGTGTGTGTGTGTACGTACAGGGCTAGCTGAATGACACGTGACTGTGTGTGTGTGTGTGTGTATACGTACGTACAGGGCTAGCTGAATGACACGTGACTGTGTGTGTGTGTGTATACGTACGTACAGGGCTAGCTGAATGACACGTGACTGTGTGTGTGTGTGTGTGTACGTACAGGGCTAGCTGAATGACACGTGACTGTGTGCGTGTGTGTACGTACAGGGCTAGCTGAATGACACGTGACTGTGTGTGTGTGTGTGTGTGTGTGTACGTACAGGGCTAGCTGAATGACACGTGACTGTGTGTGTGTGTGTGTACGTACGTACAGGGCTAGCTGAATGACACGTGACTCTGTGTGTGTGTGTGTGTGTGTGTGTGTACGTACAGGGCTAGCTGAATGACACGTGACTGTGTGTGTGCGTGTGTGTACGTACAGGGCTAGCTGAATGACACGTGACTGTGTGTGCGTGTGTGTACGTACAGGGCTAGCTGAATGACACGTGACTGTGTGTGTGTGTGTGTGTGTACGTACAGGGCTAGCTGAATGACACGTGACTCTGTGTGTGTATGTACGTACAGGGCTAGCTGAATGACACGTGACTGTGTGTGTGTGTGTGTGTGTGTGTGTACATACGTACAGGGCTAGCTGAATGACTAATGACAGTAATCTCTAGGCCTGGTCGCTATAGCGATGGTCACAGTGATCCCTGGTCTCTGTAGTGATGGACTCTGTGATCCCTGGTACCTCTCAGTAATTTCTGGCTAACAGACATCAAAATCAGAACACAGGATCTGACTTTGAATTACATGAATAATTAAAACAGGAAAAACTGAAAGTTACCATTTAATCCTTTTTCCACAACCTTTTGAAGAATCCCACAAATAGCCTTTTGCATGTACATAGGATGTATGGAATGATTGCCTGTAAAGCAAGTCTCCAGAAGTTTCAACGGGTTAAACTCCTGTAAAGTTATATTCTCTGACCATAAGGTAATTAAACTAGGAATCAATCATTTTAAACAATATGAAAAGCTGCCTTTTGAGCCCAACGCAATGGCTCATTGGCTAATCCTCTCCCTTCAAGTGCCAGGATCCCAGATGGGCTCCAGTTCGTGTACCAGCTGCTCCACTTCCCAACCAGCTTCCTTGTGGCCTGGGAAAGCAGTTGAGGACAGCCCAAAGCCTTGGGACCCTACACCTGTATAGGAGACCCTGAAGAAATTTCTGGCTCCTGGCTTCAGATCAGCTCAGCTCTGGCCATTGTATCCACTTGGGGAGTGAATCAGTGGATGGAGGATCTTTCTCTCAGTCTCTCCTTCTCTCTTTAAGTCTGCCTTTCCAATAAAAAATAAATAAATACATCTTGTAATACAATGAACAGAAGTACTTCCTTAGGTGGGCTTGGGCACAGCTGTGTCACTCCTTGGGATGCCCACATCTGGTATTGGAGTGCCTATTATAAATTCTGGCTACTTTCCTTTCAGTCTAGCTGCTTGCCAGCGCATCCCCTGGGATATTGTTACTGAGGGCCCACGTAGTTCAGTCCCTGCCACCTACCTTGCAGACTAAGGTTAAGTTCTGGGCTCGTGGCTTCTGGCCTGGCCCAACCCTGGCTGTGTCAGACATCTAGAGGGTGTCAGCAGTAGGGAGATAGTGCTCATCTAGCTCTGTGTCTGTCTGCATTGCAAACAAAATGAAAATTAAGTAATTAAAAATAAATAATTATGCTTCCGTGTTACCTGGTAAAAAAAAATCCAAAGGGAAATTAGAAAAAAGATATGTTTAAGATGTATGTATTTTTATCAAAAAGATACACAAAGAAAAGGAGACACAGAGAGAAAGATTCCGTCCACTAGTTATTCCCCAAGTGACTGTGCAAGCCAGAGCTGAGCCAGTCCAAAGCCAGGAGCCAGGAGCTTCTTCCAGGTCTCCCACGTGAATGGGAGACAGAGAGAAATCTTCCATCTGTTGGTTCACTCTCCAAAGGGCCAGAGTGAGCAGGGCTTGGCTAGGCCTGAGTCAGGAGCCAGGAGCTTTTTCTGGGTCTCATGTGGGTAGCAGGAGCCCAAATGTGTATGGACCATCTACTGGTGCTGATCCCAGACAGTAAGCTGGATTGGAAGTGAAGTGTCTCCATGTGGAGAATGAACCAGCAGATGGAATTTCTGTCTCTCTAAATATGCTTTCCAATAAAAAAAAAAAAAGCCCCCAAGTGTTGGGAGGCAGGAATTCAGTCCAGATGACCTTGTGGATAACAGGGCCTCAGCAGGAGCTCTCTTCTAGGGAAGCTGGGACTGGGGGGCCGGGGATGTGACATGCAGGTGTGGAAGGCCCACCCCCTCGTTGGCTGGCTACGACAGCTGAAGTTGAGCCTCATCCTGGTCTCCCATGTGGGGGCGCCGGGCCAAGGCTTCGGGCCATCCTCGACTACTTTCCCAGGTCACAAGCAGGGAGCTGGATACAAAGCGGGGCCACTGGAATTAGAACCCTTCTCCATGGAGCGTGAAGCTTTTCTCTTCATGTATCCAGCTGTGGTTGGGAGTGTGGAGAGCCCCTGGCGGGCTGTTATCTGCAGTGTCCCAGGTCCCTCCTCCAGGCTTCTGAGGTGGCCACCTGGAGCAGGTGTATCACCTGCCCGAGGCTCAGTGCCCCACCGCCCGCACGGGGTCTGGCTTAGGTGGAAAGGGAGAGTGAACTGCCCAGAAAGAGGTGAGCGACTCCCATAACCAGCAGGACCAGCAGGACTGGAACTGGGGCCCTTGGCTGGTCTTCCCTCTGCCTGCATTGCTGTTCAGCTAACCCAGGGGGCATCCTTGCTCTCCCTGTCCCTGCAGACTGGGTAGACACTGCCCAGCATTCCCCAGCTTGCAGCCTCCAGGCAAGGTGCTTCTACTTAGCTGCAGCTCAACAAGCTGATGGGCTCAGCATAGATTACAGTGTCAGGCTACCTCGTGTAGTTATAGCATCATTCATGGGCCATACCAAGATCAACTTAAAGATTAGCTAGTCGGGTCCGGCGCGATAGCGTAATGGTTAAAGTCCTCACCTTGCACGTGCCGGGATCCCATGATGCCTTCTGTGATGCTGGTATCCCATATGAGTGCCAGTTCTAGTCCTGGAGGCTCCTCTTCTGATCAGGCTTCCTGTTAATGGCCTGGAAAGGCAGCAGGGGAGGGCCCAAGTGCTCGGGCCCCTGCACCAACGTGGGCAACCCAAAGAAACCCCTGACTGCTGCCAGTGGACCAGCCCAGCTCTGGCCATTGCAGTCATTAGGGGGATGTACCAGTGAAGGCAGCATCTCTCTGTCCGGGCCCAGCTGCATGGCCTAGTGGCTAAAGTCCTCGCCTTGAACATGCCGGGATCCCATATGGGCACCGGTTCTAATCCTGGCAGCTCCACTTCCCATCCAGTTCCCTGCTTGTGGCCTGGGAAAGCAGTCGAGGACGGCCCAAAGCTTTGGGACCCTGCACCCGCGTGGGAGACCTGGAAGAGGTTCCTGGTTCCCGGCTTCGGATCGGCACAGCACCAGCCCGTTGCGGCTCACTTGGGGAGTGAATCATCGGACGGAAGATCTTCCTCTCTGTCTCTCCTCCTCTCTGTAGATCTGACTTTGTAATAAAAAAAATAAAAAATAAATCTTTTAAAAAAACCAAATTTTTAAAGGAAAAATAACCTTTAACAACAGCAAAAAAGATGAGATACTGTGATTGACCGGGTCTAAGTCCCATGCCACAGAATCAGGGTTTCCTGGTTGACAGCCCTGCAGGCCATGTGGAAGTTGAGAGCAGAGCCAGGAGCAGGGTAGTGAGCCTGTGGTGGGGAGCAGCGTGTCTCACCACACTCCCCGGGGCTTCCCCTGGAGCAGCCAGCAGCCACTCTGCCTGTTGGTTGGAAAGGCCTAGGGTTGGGGCCCTAATGTCCAAAGGTGCTGGCTGATTCCTAACTGTAGCTCCAGGATTTTGAGCAAATGACTGAACTTCTCAGAGCCACACTTCTCTCCTGTGAGACAAACTGATTCCCATGAACTAGTGACATTCTGCCCTATAAAAAGTCGGTCAGCACGCAGGATTGTTCCCTGTGACCCAGCTGCCCTGCGCCATGCCCTTTGTACTCAGTTCTAAGTCTCCTCGACCTGTGCTTGCTTTTTTCTTTTCTTTATTTTAATTGCAAAGTCAGATATACAGAGAGGAGGAGAGACAGCAAGATCTTCCGTCTGTTGATTCACTCCCCAAGCAGCCACAATGGCCGGAGCTGAGCTGATTCATGGCTAGGAGCCAGGAATTTCCCCCAGGTCTCCCACATGAGTGCAGGGTCCCAAGGCTTTGGGCCGTCTTCAACTGCTTTCCCAGGCCACAAGCAGGGAGCTGGATGGGAAGCAGGGCTGCTGGGATTAGAACTGGTGCCCATATGGGATCCTAGCGTGTTCAAGGCGAGGACTTTAGCTGCTAAGCTACTGTGCAGGGTCCCTGTTCTGGCTTTATAAAACCAGTTTGATGAGCTCCATCACCTGGGCCTGGGTACTGGCCAGGGTGCCCACAGGAGACTGACCCTCCACCATGTGCCCTTTGCTGGGAAGCGAATGCACTTGTCTGCCTAGACAGCTCCAGAGGGAGGCATGTGGCTCGCAGGAGGCAGGCAGCCCCGACATCTCTGACCCTGCAGGGCTGCACAGGTTGCAGCTCAGGGACATGCCCTGCTGTGGAATTCACTCTCCTGCCTCTTTTCTGGGTTCTAGGAAGAATGGAGCCAAAGAGAAATTGTGAGTGTGGCCATGGCCCAAGCCCTAGAGGAGGTGAGGAAGCAAAGGGAGGAATTTCAGCAACAGGTAGGTGGGCCCCCATGTCATGCTGGGCTGGGGGCCAAAGGGGCGAGGCTTCACTGCTGGGAAAAGCAGCCTCTTCCCCCAGGGGCCTGTGGGGCGGCCCCTTCTGCGGAGCAGGGGCTGCACTGGGATCCCCGTCTGGGAAAAGGCAGCCACATAGTCACACCTTTCACAGAGGACACTGAGTGAGGATGTCTCAAGCACTCACCTGGTGTGGGCCCATGACAGGTGCTCAGGAATTGGAAGTGACCATCATGACAGTGTGGGGCAGGCCTGGGCAGAATGGCCTGGCCCTGGCTGGCTGGCTGATGGCCAGGGGACAGTGAGAAGAGAAGGAACGTGAGCACACAGACAGGAGCAGGGCTGCCTTGACTGGCGGCCTTCCCAGCGGCTCTCGGGTCCCTGAGTGACCGTCAGACAGAGCTTCCGGGGAGGAGGGACCCCTGTGGCCACAGACCCTTTTACACCACCTGCCAGGCCGCCAGCCTGACAGCTGCAATGGAAGAGAAGGAACAGAGTCTGCGGGAAACATCCCAGGTGCTTCTGCAGAAGGAGCGGGAGTTTGTGGAGCTAGAGAAAGGTGAGGAGTCAGCTCTGGCCAAGCCAGCGGGCCTGTCCCATGCGGCCCCTCACTGTCCGCAGGCCCGGCTCATGCAGCGCCCCTGCCCTGTGCCCATGTCAGGTCACGAGTCAGCTCTGCTGCAGCTGCGCCAGTTGCAGAGTGAGTTGGAGGTGCTGAGGGGCCTGCGGGCAGTAGAAGCCGCGGCCCAGGAGGACCTGCTGAGGCTGCCCGGCACGCTGCACGTAAGTCCCCACCACCAGCGCGGCCCCAGGACAGTGGCCACTGGGAGGAGCCTGTGGGTCCTTGGCTGGCCAGGAGGCTGCGAAGCCTGAAAGCCCTTGTACACAGCCACACCCGCCCACATGAGTGGAAAGCACCTCAGGCGCACAGACATTACGTGGGAAGCTGACTGACCCTCAGGCAGGCGCTGGCTTGGCCTTCTCCAGGAGGCACCGGCTGCCTGGCGCCACTCACCAGGCCACACCTGTGAGAGGTGTGGCACACGCATGTGGCTCAGCTCTTAACTAGCCGCCCCTACCCTGCAGGTGAGCTCAAAGACCACGCAAGATCCTGTGTACCAGCTTCCAGCTGCAGGCGGAGTGCCAAATGGTGAGCTGGGGGCTCTGGAGCTAGGGAAGTTACAGAAGGAGAAGCAGGACTTGGAGCAGCAGCTGACCGAGAAGAACAAGGTAAGGACGCCCTTGACCTTAGCAGTCGTTACCCCTCTCGGTTCCGGCCTGTAATATCAGCCACCTTGAGAGGGCTTCCTTGGTGCCCTCTGGAACTTCTTTAGTCAGAAGGGCTTCCATCTTCCTTTGTACACTGTCTTCCGCTGCCCACCTGACATACCATCTGGGGCTCCAGCCTGCGCAGTACATGGTTCTGGGGTCACGCACCCTCGGCACCCCTTGCTGCTTCTGGTTTGAAGGTATGTTTGGTGGGAGAGGAGGGGGTGTTACTCTCGGTCCAGCATGTGGTGTTGTGGGTGGGGTCAGTGACACCACTGCGGGCTCACCCCAGTCCCCTCGGGGCCACCCCGTCACACAGCTTCCTGTGCTGGTGGCTTAGTGCTCTGGCCAGAAACTGTGTATTGTTAAAGAAAACAAAAACTCCATGTCTCTCACTGCAAAGTACAGAATACACACAGAAATGTGTTCAAAACAAACATAGCTCCATGAATCAGCCAAAAACCAGGCACAGATGTGAAACAGAACATATTCCCAAAGCCGAGACCCCTCCTCCCCACCACCCCCATGCTCCTGGCCGTGGCGGAAGTGGCTGCCTTGCTTTCCCCTCTAAGCTGAGCAGCCCAGCTTGTTTCCTGAAGGCTTGCATTGAGTCATGCCTATGGGGGAATCTCATGTGTCTCCTGCCTGGGGGGCCACTGTCCTCCCTGTGCACGGAGCTTGCCTGCACTGCTTGGCCAGCTTAGACTCCCTCACCTGCTGCGCAGCCTCAGTCGCCTGGCCCGTCTCCTTTCCCAAACTCCTGGCCCTGCCTCAGCTGCAGTGACATCACCCCAGCGTGGCTGGAGGAGGCATGGACCCTCTGGCCGGTAGCCCCAGGACTGCTGTGCCCAGTGCAGGGCCCGCCTGCTCTGCAGTCCTGCCACATTCAGGGTCTTCCTGCTCTGCCCACCATCATGGCTTCCAGGCTTACTGGCTTCTTTTTTTTTCCTGTTGAGATTCATTTTCTTTTTATTTGAAAGGCAGGGAAAAGGAGAGGCAGAAACATGCCATTTCACTGCACACGGCCCCACACTTGGAGGAGGGCCAGGTTGAAGCCAGGAGCTTCCAGGTCTCCCACACAGGTACAGGGTTCCACGGCCTCAGGCAGAGAGCTGCAACAGAGCAGAAGCGGCCAGGACACACACTGGTGCCCATGTGGGATGCTGTGGTGTCACAGGTGGCAACTTTACCCACTACACTGCAGTTGCAGCTCCTCTTTTCTTTGTTAAGAAGCACTCGGGCTAGCCAGCTTTGACCTCAAATTGCACTGCTGTCATGGTGTTGTCACCCATGCCCTGCGCTGCTGTCCCCCTTCCACCTGTCTGCAGCCCAGATGGCCCAGCAGACCCTAGCCTTCCCTCTGTCCACGCTGCCTCTTGAGTGTAGATCTCTAAGGCCTGCACCCCGAAAGCCGTGCCTCGGGGTCAGCAGTCGCACAGCCACTCTGCGGCTGCCATGCCTGACTGTCCTCCGTGAGCCCTGGCCTCCTCAGCCCGTGGTTCTACCTGCAGGTCCAGATCAGGAGCAGGCCCTTTTGGCTCTGCCTTCAGGCTGCAGCCACAGGCCGCTGCCTCATCACCACTGCCTAGCCTACTCCTCCTCACTTCTCTCAAGGATGGCCTTGAACCTCTGCTGCCCCTTGCTCCTCTGTCACCATGGTCCTTGCAGCGGCCTGTGGAGTGTGGCGTCATCCTGTTCTTCAGCAGCCTTCTCACTCCAGACAGCCACATTGGCTTGACCTCTCGGTGCAGCGCCTCCCGCCTCAGGACCTTTGCACCTGCTCTGTGGGGAAGAGTCGTCCTGACTGCCCCTCCTTCCTCACAGTATGGCTTTGTCAGCACCCCTGCCCTGCCTCACAGAATCCTCACTGCTCAGCTGCTTCTTCACCGCTCCTCTTGCTTCTCTTCTGTTTGCACCTTCTGGTCGGCTCCGTGCTCTGAAATTCACTCTTCCCTATTGAGAGTTGTAATTGCTTTTAAAGATTTACTTATTTTACTTGAAAGGTAGATTTACAGAAAGAGAGAAAGAAAGAGAATCTTCCTTCTGCTGGTTCACTTCCCAAATGGCTGTAACAGCCAGAGTTGGACCAGGCTGAAACCAGGAATCAGGAGCTTCTTCCAGTTCTCTCATGCAGGTACAGGAACCCAAGAACTTGGGATACCTTTCACTGCTTTCCCAGGCACATTAACAGGGAGCTGGATCAGAAATGGAGTAGCTGGCACTTGAACCATTACCCATCTTAGGATGTCAGCACTGCAGGCTGAGGTTTACTCTACTGTGCCACAGTGCTGACCTCCAGGAGCTGAAATTGCTTTGTCCTGGCACCTCACCAGAAATTGAGAAGTGTTCACAGGATTAACATCAAAAGCTGAGGAGAGTCACAGGAAACAGTAATCCCACCTTTAGGGAGCGCTTTAGCCTCACAGTCAGCCAAGAGAAGATGGTGGCCTCTCTGCAGGTCTCCAGGATTGCCCAGAAAGACAGAGGCCAGGAACATTCCAAGGTCCTCGGGTGCCTGCGGCGTCCTTCCCCACAATAAGTGAGTGTACATTTCCTGAGGAAGTGAAGCCTGTTCCAGCTAAGCCTGAAAATGAAAATCAGGGCCAGTGAAGTGGACCCCTTCAACATTGGGATCCCATTTGGGAGCTAGGTCAAGTGCCAGCCAGTGCACTTCTGATCCAGCTCCCTGCTAATGAGCCTGGAAAAGCAGCAGCAGATGGCCCAAGTGCTCGGGGCCCCTGCCTCCCACAGAGGAGACCCAGCTGGAGTCCCCGGCTCAGGGCTTTGGCTCGGCCAGCCCTGGCCATTGTGGCCATTTGGGGAGTAGACCAGTGCATGGAAGGTCACTGTCTCTGTCTTTTAAATATATAAGTAATTCTTTATAAAATAAGTAAGAATGAAAATTCGTAAGACCTAGGATTAACTGTTATGTTAAAATAACAATTAAGAAAACTTTAGAAATCCTTGAAAACTAACAAGTAAAAAGTTTTGAGGATTCTAGCCTCTCATTGTAAGAATGTAGAGATGGATTGGAAGTATACAGGTGGCACTCATTTTGGTATTGAAAGTTGTGAGACTTGCGGAGAACTTCCAATTTCTTTTGAATTGAGAGGCAGTGACAGTTCCCCATTGCTGGTTTACTTCGTGAATATCCACAGCATTGCTGGGACTCGGTCCAGGTCTCCAGTGTGGGTGGCAGGGACCCTCAGCACCTGATGCGCCCCAGGCTTGCATGGACAGGATGGTGAAGGTGGGACCAGGAGGGGCATGGGAAAGCCAGGCACTCTGCCACAGGCTGGGGGCATCTCGGGCAGCGTCCTCTCTGCTGCCCCAAACAGCACCCCCTGGAGAAAGTTTGAGTTCAAATTGGTAATTATATTATAAATGTTTGAATTGGGAAAACAGTGTCCTGTAGTCTAGCAGATGGTGAAACCTGCAGTAAATGACACTTAGGCCTGTAATACTAACTTAACTCGCTTGTTAAGAGTGAAGTGAAAGGGGGCTGGTATTGTGGCGCAGCTTCCAGTCCAGTGTCCTGCTGATGTGCCCAGGCGGCAGTGGAAGATGACCTAAGTGCTTAGGCTCCAGCCACCCATGTGCGAGACCAGCATAGAGTTCTAGCTGCTGGCTTCCCCCGGCCCGGCCCCAGCAGCTGCACCCGTTGGGCAGTAAGCTAGCGCATGGAAGCACTCTTTCCCTCTTTGTCACTTGCCTTTCAAATAAATTTTCTGGTTTTTTTTTAAGATTTATTTATTTTTATTACATAGTCAGATATATACAGAGAAGAGGAGAGACAGAGCAAGATCTTCCATCCGATGGTTCACTCCCCAAGCAGCTGCAATGACCGGTGCTGCGCCGATCTGAAGCCAGGAGTCAGGAACTTCTTTCTGGGTCTCCCACACGGGTGCAGGGTCCCAAGGATTTGGGCCATCCTCCACTGCTTTCCCAGGCCACAAGCAGGGAGCTGGATGGGAAGTGGAGCTGCCGGGATTAGAACCAGCACCCATATGGGATCCCGGCACGTGCAAGGCAAGGACCTTAACCATTACACTATCGCGCCAGGCCCCAAATAAATTTTCTAAAAGAGAAAAAGAAAAATCCAGTGTTACTGTCCCGCAACGAGGGACTTGAGGGACTTGGTGCATGGAGCCCATACTAACACCGGTGGACTCTCATGGTCGAAAGGCCTCAGGTATATAGGATAAGGGAGGAGGTGTTGAGCTTATCAACAGAACCCATCAACTGTTTCTATACTCTTGTTTGAAACTCTGTTTTGTATATTCCCCCAAGAGTCCTCACATGCTGTCCACTCAGCTGTTCTCATACAGGTGATATCCATGTAGCCATATGATTGGTACCCACTCTGTTTTCATACAAATATTATTATCAGTTGTAATCCTGTGCTGACCTTCTGTGGTCACAATGTCCCTTTACAACCCAGCATTTGGTGGGTTTGTGCAGAAGACCCATGATCTTTGACACTGTTCTGAAGAAGTGCTGTGGCCAGGGCCCGGCGGCGTGGCCTAGCGGCTAAAGTCCTCGCCTTGAAAGCCCCGGGATCCCATATGGGCGCCGGTTCTAATCCCTAAGGCCCTGCTTCCCATCCAGCTCCCTGCTTGTGGCCTGGGAAAGCAGGAGAGGACGGCCCAATGCTTTGGGACACTGCACCCGCGTGGGAGACCTGGAAGAGGTTCCTGGTCCCGGCATCGGTTTGGCGCGTACCGGCCCGTTGCGGCTCACTTGGGGAGTGAAACATCGGATGGAAGATCTTCCTCTCTGTCTCTCCTCCTCTCTGTATATCCGGCTTTTCAGTAATAATAAAAAATCTTTAAAAAAAAAAAAAAAAAAAAAGAAGTGCTGTGGCCGGGAAGCAGCAGATGACAGCTCCGGGTGCCTGGCCCCTGCCACCCATGGAGAAGACTCGGATGGAGCTCCAGGCTCATGGCTTTGACCTGGGCCAGGCCTGGCTGTTGTGGCCATTGGGGAGTGGACCAGTGGATGGAATTTCTCTAGGTATCTCCCTCTCAAGTCATTTTGCCTTTCACTTTCAAGTAAATAAATTTTAAAAGTAAGCCTTGGGCCTGATGTGGTGGCCTAGCGGCTAAAATCCTCATCTTGAACGAGCTGGGATCCCATATGGGCACTGGTTCTAATCCAGTTCCCTCTTGTGGCCTGGGAAAGCAGTCAAAGACGGCCCAAAGACTTGGGACCCTGTACCCGCGTGGGAGGCCTGGAAGAAATTCCTGGCTCCTGGCTTCGGATGGGCTCAGCTCCAGCCGTTGCGGTCACTTAGGGAGTGAATCATCGGACGGAAGACCTTCCTCTCTGTCTCTCCTCTTCTCTGTATACCCGCCTTTCCAATAAAAAAATAAAAAATAAAGTAAGCCTTGCCTGTGCCTGCAGTATTTCAGGAGAGACACGGTGAGAACTGCAAGGTCTGGCCTGACCCTCTTCCTGGGGATGCAAGCTCTTGCACCCCACCATGATGGACCAGAGATCCTGTACTGCGCAGCTGCGGCAGTGTTACCTGCAGGGCCAGCCCAGGAAGCTGGCCCAAGCACTGAGCCTGGAGGGGCCAGCGGCAGCCCTGGGAGGGAATGTGACAGAGTGCTGGCCACCTGGGTTGCTAGGGGAAGAGGGCAGCTCAGCACCAGCAGGCACACAGCCTTGGCCATAGGGGCTGAACATGGGCCTTTGAGGGCAGAGCCATGTGCACGGACATGTCCACATGGGTTTTTCCTGGGGATGGGGGGTGCTTTGTCGCAGACCATAAAGCAGATGCAGCAGAGAATGCTGGAGCTGAAGAAGACCCTGCAGAGGGAGCTGGTGAGTGCCTGGGCACCGGATCCCATCGGTCCCTGCTTCTAGCCAATCCTGGGGGTCTCTGGCAAGTTAGGTGTCCACCTGTGTGATGCTGCCCACAGCAGGAACTTGCCTCTGAGAAGGGCTGTGTGAGCCCGGGCACATGCCTGCCCTCTGAGCCTGCATCCCCTGAGAGTTGGGTTCCCTCCAGGAGAGAGTTCACCTCCTCACAGACCAGAGCAGTGCCCTCTGCTCCAGGCTAGGGTGTTTACTGCGCTGGGGCCGTGCCTCACTGAGTCCCCACTGACCTCACTCCCTCTGCTGGGCTCTGGCCTTGCTTCCCAGCCAGAGCCTGCTTGCTCCCCGCTGGGCTGGCTTGGGGAGGAGGAGGGGGCAGGTGGGTCCCCATGGGGAGTTCAGCCGATTTTGAAAGTTGTAACGTAGTATCTTTTCCCTGTGGTGGTTGGGTTTGCTTTCCAGAAAATCAGACCTGACAGTGAGCTTTTTGATGTCCGGGAGAAGCCTGGCCCTGAGCTGCCGCAGATGGCGCCATCGGTTAGCAATCATACGGACCTCAGCGACACACGCGAGATCAACTTCGAGTACCTTAAGCACGTGGTCTTAAAATTCATGTCTTGTCGGGAGTCCGAGGTAAAGGGGCTGTCCTGAGCCCAGCTGGGCAATTCGCACCTGCATGGTTCCCCGCCCCCTTCCTCCTGCCTCTCCCCTTCCAACCAATTGCACACGCGTCCCTTTCTCCTGCTGGGTCACAGGCGGGTGAGGCAGAGCTGGGCATCAGCTCCCTGGCCCACCCGCCCGGCACGCTGGCACCTGCCCTCTCCCAACCCTGCTGATCCCAACTTGGGGGAAGGAGCTGTGGACACTGTCCGACCTCAAAAGACCCGAAGCTTGCCCACCTCCTGCTTCTTGCTAATGAGGAACAAGAAATGTGGCCACCTAGCCCCAATTCCCCTGCCCTCCAACACATACTCCCTCCACCCTCACTCCTCCCAGGCCCCTGGCAGCAAACATGAACTTCTTTCAGGCTTTCCATCTCATCAAAGCTGTGTCAGTCCTGCTGAACTTTTCCCCGGAGGAAGAGAACATGCTGAGAGAGACCCTGGAGTACAAGGTAGCGTTCTCCATGCTGTGCAGCCTTGCAGGGCCACCACCCATGCCAGGCATGCCAGTGGCTCACCTGGGCACCTAGCAGCCCTTGCTCAGCAGCCCCTTGTCACCTGTCTTGTCTGTCATTCCCCTCCCATACTAGGGCTCTTGGCCTTGCCGTCTTCATGGCAGTGCTGTGCCCACAGCCAGGACAGAAGGGAAGGGCTCCGTCACAGGCTGGTGGGTGTGCGGGGGGCTGCCTCTGCCCCTGCCTGAGGCCTTCCCCTCTCAGGCACCTGTTCTGTTTCCCATGCAGATGTCATGGTTTGGGTCCAAACCAGCCCCCAAGGGCAGCATCCGGCCCTCCATCTCCAGCCCTCGAATACCATGGTCCTAGGGGGACCGCTGGGACGGAGCTCCGTGGGGGACGCTGCTTCTGTGAGAAGATCTCTGGCATGTTGGTGCGGGTGGGTTTTTAATCCCTGTAACCGCAGTATTTTGTACAAGCATCTGAACGGTGTTTACAAGACTCAAGGCCCGCTTCCCTGCAGGCTGACAGCACCTCGGCAGGGAGCTGTTCCTGTGTCACTCACCTGGCGTGAGGGGCCCAGCCGGCACCCCGCCTGCACCCGAACCCTCTACTTAAACCTTAGCACGTGGAGTCACAGCACAGGCTCCTAGCAGGTGGTGGTGGTGGTCGTTGTCCCATGGTGATTCTCACGTCTGAAGAGGATGCTGGAGGCGAAGACCACCCAGGGCGATGTCTCGCTGTGGACACCTGCGCCTGGTGCCCAGCCCCTGTCCCAGGCTGGTGGCTGGGCAGAGCCCTCTCCACTCAGAGGTGTGGGCACAGAGGAGTCAGGGCAGGTGGCTGGAGCCCTCTCGGGAAGACCTCCAGCCTCCCAGCTCGCAACAGGCACTGGTGGAAGATGCAGCTTTCTGATGGCGTCTCCATTTCACTGCAAGAACCAGCCAGTGTGTCCAGGCCCCAGGTGTAGCACCAAATACACTCAGTTGCCTTTGGAATGAACTTAACTGTCCCAGATGGGTTGCTGGTAAACGATTTTAGCTCTTTGCTGTTATCGACATGTCTTCTGTCTCAGAACATCCACTTGACTGAAGTCCTTCAAGGAATCGGCATCCAGGGGAAATCATTTGACATTGGGATTCCTGTCCCCGTGGTCCCGCTAGTACCCCATGGCCTTTGCTGGGACCCCGAGCCCTGTCCCTGGCCAAGGGTCACCACCCTTGACAGACAATCGCCCCAGCCATGTCCTCCCTCCTCCTGCCCATGGTCTTTTACATGCCACCTGCTCCCGGTCCACAGCCGCTGCCCTTGCCAGCACAGCCGCAGCCCTGGTGACCCTGGTGGCCCGGAAGAGCCTGGGTTTGTTCCTACAAGGACACACCCTTGCTCCGGGTGAGGCAGGCCTGTGCTTACACAGAAACCAGAGTGGCTGGAGCTCCACTTAGGTCAGTGTCCATGATGGACAGTGGTGTGTGTTATGCTTAGGGTCAGAGCCCCAGTGTGTGCACAGACAGGGACAGCCCTTAGAGCTGTCCCTCTGAGCAGCCAGCCTGGACGGACCTAGGCCTGCGCCAAGGCTTCCCAGCACCCTTTGCCCTGCCCCCTCAGGTCACCTGCCTCCTGCTGGGGCCTCCACAGGGCTATTTTCCATTTACCTGCTGGGGACAGGGGACAGGATCCCTTCGGCCATGAGGTACTGGCAGCCGCACACATGTGCCTAGGCCTGGGAGGGTGAGGCTCGTGTGGAAGCTGGCCCACCTGCCCAGGACTCCTCTAGCCCACCC
This sequence comes from Ochotona princeps, assembly GCF_030435755.1. NCBI lineage: Eukaryota > Metazoa > Chordata > Mammalia > Lagomorpha > Ochotonidae > Ochotona > Ochotona princeps. The sequence continues at coordinate 7,164,122 of NC_080845.1, forward strand.
CCAGCAGTTCTGGCCCAGGGTGTCCCTGAGTGTATTTGCTTAGGGAGGGAGGAGGCGCTCGCTTGGATTCAGGGTCCCCTCCTGCATGTGGAATTTCCCTCAGCTTTAAGAGGAAGAATGGAGTAGACTTTCTAAGTGACTGATGCACTTTGGCTTGTGTAAAGCGTCCTGTGACTTGTATAAAGGCCGCACACGCAGCCCTTATTGAACGCTGGCTCTTGATCCCTGTGTTGTACATAGGACTGACTATATCCCCAAAACTGCTATAGGAAACTCTTTTGTGGTGCAATACACTTTTGGATCAAAGCTCTGCAACCGTGTGGCTTTCACTTGACAGTGTGTGTCTTAGCACTTTGTCCTTGTCTCAGCCTCGTCCCACCCTCCCAGGAGTCCCAGTGACCCATGGAGGGGCTGGGCGAGGGGCAGGACCATGGTGCTCTGGTTTGCCCAGAGTGGGTCCTAAGCGCCTATAGGGCCGAAGAGCATCAGGACCCCGAAGCAAATGTGGCCATGACCTTGAATAGCATGTTTGGAGGCAGCTCTGCCCCTCACAGAGCACACTGTTGGAGTTGGTGGGACACCAATGTGCATTTTTTTTTTTTAAGATTTATTTATTTTTATTACAAAGTCAGATATACAGAGAAGAGGAGAGACAGAGAGGAAGATCTTCCGTCCCATGGTTCACTCCCCAAGCAGCCGCAACGGCCGGTGCTGCGCCGATCCGAAGCCAGGAATCTTCCGTGTCTCCCACACAGGTGCAGGCGCATTCAAGGCAAGGACTTTAGCCACTAGGCCACGGCACCAGGCCCACCAGTGTGCATTCTTGTCTACCGCCTATTACCTTTGCTGGCTCCCATGTCAGCCACTCCTTCCCTGTTCTTGGGGTGGATCCCAGCTCGGCCAGCAGTTCTCACTGCCCACGAACACATACCCTGCGTGACCAGAGTGCTGGGTCCTTGCCACTCCCAGCCAAGACCTGGGCTGAGCTCTTGGTTCCACTGGGGCCACTGCGGGCATGTGGGAAGTGAACCAGCAAACAGGAGCTCACTCTGAACTGCCTCTCTTCCTCTCTCAAAAAAATATTAAGAAAACAATTCAGCTGCTGTGTGGGGAGAGTGCTCCTGCCCACAGCAAACCCAGGAGCCTGAGGCCATCCACAGTCACACCAACCCAAGACTTTGAAAGTCTTGATCAATTATTAAATGCCTGGTGCTTTATTAAATAAGCTCTGAAATCGTAAACATTAAAGCTATGAAAAACAGTAAATACTCAGCAAAATGCCGCTGGGCAGCAGCCTGTGGCTGTAGCTGGCCACAGTGCTGCAGCAGGAAGGCCTGCAAGCGGCCACACCCTGCTCGCTGGGGGCAGCTGGATGAGGACAGACACATGGGTGTCTGCTCCTCCCATGTGGGGCTTCTGGAACAGCCAGACTCACCTGTTCCCATCGTGTCCCGCCTAACACATACATGAGACCCAGCACCGTACGGATACTAAGAAGCCAAGAGCTTTATTGACGCAGCAGGCACTTTACAAGGAACCCGAGGGCCTCTGGGCCACAGGACAGGTGGCCATACAGACCCTCGGGGCTTCTCCACTTGACCGCACAAGCTCTCCCTCCTCCCACAGCCCACAAAGACCTGCACCTGTCCAAGCCACCCCTCCCCCGTCCCAACAGGCTGTGCCCACAGGGCCGCCTGCCCAGTGCTGCCAGCCACTCCGCGCGCCGTGATGTCCGTTCTGCGTCACTGTAGACAAAGGCATAGGCGATCAGATCCTGCAAAGAATGTGGGCAACACAACTTCTCCCTCCACCTCAAAAACGAAAGACATCTCGGTGGCTACGTGTCCTCAACCGGCAGAGTCGGGTGTTCCTTAGGAAGACGGTCTGCGCTCAGTCCCCACTTCGCCGGCCTGGGCAGCCAAGTCTTCTCAAGGTACTGAGTCTATTTTTAAACAGTCTTTCTTGCTGTCAGGACTCGAATAATGGAGCCTAGTCCTCCTACTGCTAAGGCCTGTGGAGCAGAAAGAGGGCAGGTGGGCACGTGAGAGGAGGGCGACCTTGGGCCCACGCACACCCCGACTGCCAGCACATCAACACACCCCTGTCCTTGGCATAGTGGCTTTAAAGGGCTAAGGACCCAGGCCCCCACCCCCATGGCCCCCAGGCTGCCACCACAGCCCAGCCCACAGCCTCCAGGACTGGCTGGCCAAGGAGACAGGCCCTGGGACAAGGCAGCACTGAGCTGCCCAGAGGGTGGGGCAGGGGCACTCAGCGGTATGCAGGAATGACAAGGGACGCACCCAGGTGAAGGGGCACAGCCTTCGCTCGGTGACTGTCCAGGTGTCTACCCAGTGCCTGCTCCTGCCTGGTAAGGCCAGGCCCAGGCTCCTGGGATCCCAACCTGGCCAGCAAAATCTCCCACCAAGGTCAAGAGTGCCACAGCTAGCCAGTGTTCCTCCTGCTGTACCACACCTTGTCCCCTGTCCCGCCTGGTGCTGACCATGGCTACCAAGGCGATGCCCTGGAGCAGAGCCTGCCCAGGTGCTTCCTGGAGGGATGGCGACACTGCGGGCACACACCTTCTCATGCCACTGGAGCAGCACAGCACTGCTGTTCTCTGTGGGCTTCTCGAAGCCTTTATAGATGTACTTCATAAGCAGGTCCACCCCGTTGCGGTCCAGAGACTGCACAGCCTGCTCCATCTCGCTGCTCTTGAAGTTGGTGAGCACCTTCAGCACCACGCCCTGGGCTCGCTCCTACAGACGAGACAGAGGATGGGCCCAGAGCCACAGGCCAGCACCCATACCCCGCGGAGGCGTGGCCCATTTCAAGTTCAACCTCTCTGCGCTGGAATCCCACAACACGGCTCATCACTGGGACCACTAAGTTACTCCACTCCTTTCGCGAGGCAGGTGTGAGCATCAGCCAGGCCCTCAACCTGTTTCCACCCCCAGTCCCAGCCCTGTCGTAAGTGCTGAGGCCCACCTGGAGGAGGCAGCCCTCTTTCAAGGAAGGAACGTAGTACAGACACCCCAGTACAAGTGCAACCTTCCCAACCACTCCACCAGCTCTGACCACACACCAAAGGCTCCCCAGGGCAGGGGGTGTCTGCATGGCTCCTCAGCCAGGGCTGGGCTGCCTCCTTGCCTGCCAGGTCCTGGGGTCCCTGTGGAGCCCACCCTGCGCACCCACCACTGAGGCCGATGGAACTAACACTGGGCTGTCCACGGCCCTGAGCAGCCCCCACTCCACCCATTTACCTTCACAGCCTGATTCTTGGTGTTGACGGGAGAGTTCCGCAAGGCGGCGTGGAAGGCCCGGAGCATGTCCCCTGTGCATCACTGTCAGTTAAGGTCCGCTAGGCCAAGGGGCCGACCACGTGCTCAGCACAAACTCAGGACAGCTCAAGAGCAGTCGGTCGGGATCTTGTCCCTGCTGCTGCTTTACTTCCTGGCGCTGCCTGAGCCGTGGAGGGGGGCGACAGAGATGCACTCAGCCAACCACCTGGTGCCCCCTAAGCCCTGCTCCCCATCCCAGGAAGGGGGGGACCTGTAGCACTCAGGACTCCCTTGCCAGCACAGAGGCAGCTGCAGGCCATTCATATCTTTTCACATGAGAAGGGAGACACCAGAAGGCACGAAGGTACAGGTGGGGACGCCCTGACAGGTCATGCTGCTGTGCCTCAGGACAACAGGAAAGACCCAAAAAGCACCCACTTCTATTTGCCAAGACCCCCTTGGTCAGGGAGGCCTGACTGCCACCAGGAGGGACTCTAATGTGAGGGGGCCCTTGGCCAGCAGGGTGACCCCTCCACCCCAGCCCCAAACCTCCACTTAGCAATCCCGCTGCCACATTCTGGGCCAACTTCTGAAGACCCAGCATGCAAGAAAAGATGACAATCTGGGTTAGGTCCCCAATGGTGACACCTATTTTAAACTGAATGACATCAGCCCGACTTTCATTTCCTCATGTGAAACACTGCCTTCAGCCAAAAGCTTCAAAAATAGAACAAGGACGGCAGGGCCCACTCAGGTGTCTGGCCACGTGGGACAGAGCCCAGGGCGGCCTGAGCCTCCTGGCTTTTCTACGGCGGGCGCCACCTCAGTGGGGCTGGGGCTGTGTCCAGGGCTATGTCCCCAGCTTCCCTCCAGGCATCTGGTCAGCAACCCGGCCAAACCATGGTCAGTTCACCATCGCCCCCAATAACCTCAACCTCTTCTTCTCAGGTGGTGTCCCCAAAACAACAAGCAGAGCCCAGAGGCTTAAGCAGCAATGCTGGCTCACGTGCTCCCCACACAAACCTGGCACAATTGGCAAGCCAAGTCACCGGTCTGAGTGCGGGCAGAGGCAAGGCCTGCAGGGGCGCTGGGGGCAGCAGGGGGGCACCCTACAAGCATATCGCCCAGGAAGCTGGCCTCTGCATCTGTAGGCTTCAGCCCTTGCAAAGACCCCTGCTCCATCCATGGTCTCTAGAACTTTCTCAACCATGGCACTAACATTTTATCATTTCTCTTGAAGACAGGGGAGAGAGACAGTGCATCCATCTGCTGCTTCCCTCCCCCAAAGACCCCAACAGTCGGGAGCGGGTGAGGCTGGAGGGAGCTCTGTCCTGCTCTCCCAGGCCCAGAGACCCAGCTGCATGGATGACAGCCCACTGCCTCTCCCTGCACATCAGCGAGGAGCTTGAGCACAAGCAGAACTGCCAGGACACAAACTGGCGCTCGGACCCAGGACGCCAGCATCCCAAGTAGCTTCACTCCCTGCCCTGTGGTGCTGGCCCATACATTTTAGACCAGAAGGTCCTGGGGTAAGTTCTGTCCTTCCCGTAGGAGGAGGATTAGAACAGCCCTGGCTTCAAGCCACCAGACATCAGTAGCACTTCCAGGGCAGTGACAATCATGTTCTCCAAGTCTGCCCAGATTTCGGGGTACAAAATCAGCCCCAATCACCATCCTCCACAGGAGGCCCCAAAGCTGCTTCACGGAGGAGGAACAGGAACTGAAACTTGGAAACCTCTGCAGGCCTTGTGGCCAGGCCAGGTGTTCCCACACATCATCTCTCACATCCCGCCAGCCCACCTTCACAGCCAGGCCCACCAAAGAGAGGCCCAGGACAGCGAGGTCCCTACAAGGGTTGCAAAGCCAAGTGGTCCAGCTGACCTTCCAACTCTCCCCACTGTCCCTCGCTGCCACGCTGCCTGACTGGTGCTGCAGGTGTCTGAGGCCCCAGGGATGCCGAGGTTGCTCTGCGCTGCTGCTGCTGCTGCTGCTGCGGAACGCAGGAGACGCACTGGCTAGCTCCCTTGTCACAGAGGCGGCGAGAGGGTGTGTGACCTAGGCAAGGTCACGTGCAGGAGCCGGTGCAGACCAGGTCTGCGCATGTCCAGCCCGTGTTCTTCCCACTCCCTGGCTTCCCTCCACAACCATGCCACACGCACTCCTTTCCCCACCCCAACCCTAGCACACCTGCACCTGCTAGACCCACGCCCCCAAGCACTGCCAGGCAGGCAGAATGCTGGCCACAACATGACCTTCAAGTCCCTGCAGCCAGGGGACCAGGGCGGCCCTGGTCCCAGCCTCGTTCTCTCTCTGTGGGGTGACAGAGGGCCCTGGGCCACACACCTGACCCTGCAGCCCCTCTCAGCACCAAGCTCCACACACCCGCCCTCCCTCCTGGGAGACCTGCCCAGCCCCATCTCACCTAGACTAAGCAAGGTCATCCTGCTAGGGCAAGAAATACAAGTTTGGATCTCCACCTTGATAAACCCGCTCCTGTCCCCCACCGAGGAAGCCGTAACACAGCTGAGTCAACTGGCTGACCCGGGGGCATCTACTGTACACCCTGCCCCCGCCCGGCCCACGAGGGGGAGGGGAGCACGCTTCCTGTAACCCCGTTTGAATAAAGACAAATCCTTCCTGTGAGAATAAGTCAGCTTCCTGCGCCCCAACGGTTAAGGGACCAAGCAGGCTGGGACAGTCACCTCTATTTTTAACCAGTTCTCAATGCCCGTTCACCGCCGCCGCAGACCACTCCTGTGCAGCCGTGGGCCACGGCTTTGACACCTGCCTGCCTTCTCTCAGCTCTTTCCCCGCCCTGCTTCCTGCACCAGCCGCAGGCCACAAGCTCCTGGGGCGCGGGGCGCAGGCCCTCAAGGTCCAAGGCCCCAGGCAGACGTACCACCTCAGCCTTCACTGCATGCTGGGTCTTTCCGATTCCCACGGAGGGCTGCCCAGGGGCCCCAAAAGGCCAGCCGGCTGGGTCCGGGCCCCGGCTGCCCTCACTGCTCCATTCCTCAGAGCTGGGACACCCCAGCCGCTCCCGCCACCCAAGCCCCAGGACGGCCCGACTTGCTCCAAGAGCAGGAGGCAGGAATCAGGGGTGCCCGGAGAAGGGCCAGTCCGGCGGCAAGGGGGTGAGGGAGCGGGGGCCACCCGGGGCCGCCCTGAGCCCGTCCACCACGATCCAGGGCCGCGTGGGGAGAACCGAGGAGCCCGGGACCGGGAGCGACCGGCTGGGGAGGCCGTTGAGGCCAGCCTGAGGCGGCCCCGGGCCGGGGGACGGGGAGCCCAAGGGGGAGCCCAGGCCGCAGCACCGGCGAAGGATATTGCCGCAGGAGCCCGTCCACCTCGTTTGGGTCGGGGCCTGGCTCTCCCGCCGCCGCCGCCGCCTCCTCTTGCTCGTCCACGAATTTGTTCTCGTCAAACTCATCGATATCCACCCTGCGGAAGCGCGAAGACAGAGTGTTCCGGGCCATGGCGGGAGCTGGGCGCCGCTCGGCGGGCTCCGCTCCCGGCCCGACCTCGGTCCGCTCCGCTCCGGCTCCGCTCCGGCTCGGGGGCGGGAAGCGGCCGCCGGCACCGCCTCCGCCTCCTCCGCCCGCTTCCGGCCCGCGCCGGAGCCGGAAGTGCACCTGCAGGGCGGAGCCTAGTGGGTCGGGGGTGGTGGGCTCCTCCTGGCGACCCCCGACTTCGGGCCGCTCTCGGGGTGTGGATGCTCCAACCTCGTGAGCATCCTGCTCCGGGCTTCACTACCCCGATGTGCCGGGGCGCTCACTACGGTGAGCGACGGTGCCTGGGGCCCCTGGGATGCCAGGGCTGCTGCCTAAGAGCTTCTTCGTCTTGGGCTAAAGTGGATCTTTTAATAAAACTTGGTGTTTCAAATATGCTGGGTTTTTTTTTTTGAAAGTCAGATATACAGAGAGGAGAGACAGAGGAAGATCTTCTGTCCAATGGTTCACTCCCCAGGTGGCCACAATGGCCAGAGCTGAACTGATCCAAAGCCAGGAGCCAGGATCCTCTTCCAGGTCTCCCACACGGGTGCAGGGTCCCAAGGCTTTGGGCCGTCCTCGACTGCTTTCCCAGGCCACAAGCAGGGAGCTGGATGGGAAGTGGGGCCTCTGGGATTGGAATTTACATCCATGTGGGATCACAGCATGTTCCAGGCAAGGACTTTAGCTGCTAGGTTACCGCGCTGGGACCCAAATATACTTTGTTTTCATAGCTTTGGAACTGTGTCTACACATTAGAAAATACTGCCAAGACCTGGTGTTTTGCCCAGGCTGTGCTCCCAGGTCCTGCTAACACGCACCCTGGAGGCCACAGGTGGCAGCTCAAGTCACCCACATTAGAGCCCTAGGTGGAGTTCCTGACAGCCACTTCTACCGCAACCCAGGCTGCCACCTGGGAGTGAGCCAGGAGATAGAAACACACTCACTTTTCCCAACCCCCTCTTTGTCCCCCACACTTTTACATGTATATGTGTACACACACACACACACAATTGCTTCTCCACACTAGGAGGCAACCTAATTTAAGTGCTAAAAACACAGACACCCACAGTGAGAAATACATGTGGGTAGAAACCTTGGGGTCCTGAAAAAAGGTAAAGCTCTCCTGTGTTTCAGCTCCAGACTTGTGACATTTTGGGACCCCAGAAAGCCACCTGACAGTGGAAATGTGTCCCTCTGGGCTGGAAATGCCTGTCCTACAGACAAGAAAAAAACTGCATCCGAAGAAATGCCATGAAACACTTCGCTTTGTGATCAAGGACTTCTCAGATTTACTTATTGGAAAGGAAGATTTACAGAGATGGAGATCCTCCATGTACTGGTTTCCTCCCCTAGTGACTACAATGGCCGGAACTGAGCCAATCCAAAGCCAGGAGCCAGGGACCTCTTCCAGGTCTCCCACATAGGTGCAGGGTCCCAAGGTCTTGGGCTGTCCTCGACTGCTTTCCCAGGTCACAGGCAGGAAGCTGGATGGGAAGTGGGGCTGCCGGGACTCTAGTAGGTTTAAGCTGGTGAGCCTCCGTGCTGCCCCTTCCAGTCATGGGTGGCCAGGCGCTAAGGAGGCCGATGAAGCCACACGTGCCCTTGGCAGCGGTCCAGAGAGACACTGAACAAGGCCAGAATTCTGCCAAGGGTGGGAGCCGAGCACAGGCCCGGCCTATTCTACAGCCAGGTGCCACTGCAGCAGAGCGGCGTGGGCGCAGAGCTCCGGTCAGCAAGGAAGAGGCGGACTCAACTGAGGGGACAGCCCTGGCCTAGGTGCCAGCAGGTGCCAGCGTGGAGGGCAGAGCCCGCAGCACCTGCTGTTGGGTCCCATGTAGAGTGTAAGAGGGCGTCAGCAGCCCTTCACAGAGATGCAAACCATGCACTCTAACAGCAGGGTAAACAGCTGGGAAACAGGCCGGCAAAACCCATGCTGCTGCACTTCCATTCCAGAACCATCTCTTCTTTTCCCCCAGTAGCGCCGCTCAGGCTGTGTGAGCTCCGGCTGAGAGGGCCGGCACCCCGACCCTGACGCGGCCCCGGCTGTGAAGGGGCCGAGACCCCCGGCTGCGAGGGAGACCCGGCTCCGAGGGGGCCGAGATGCGGGCACCAACAGCCTTCTCCCAACCCTCAGGAGTCGCAGCACCGCCGACCCTAGTCGCCCCTCCTACGTCAGAGCGGAAAGGGCGGAGCCGAAATTCCTGAATCGCGTCGCCATTGGCCGCGTCCTGCCGCCACCCGGAAGTAGTTGCCGAGCTTGGTCCTTGTCTCTCTCTTTCCCTCGGAGCGGCGGCGGCGGAGACAGTCATGGTGAGCGCGAGGGCATCCGGCTTCATCCGAGCTCCGTGAGGGCTGGGGGCTTCCGTGAGGGGACCCAGGGTGAGCCTCGGGGACTCATCTCGCAGTCGGGCCGAGAGCAGCGGCGCAGCGAGGCCTTGGAGCCCCGCAGCCCGCCTTTCTCTCTGCGCCGTCCGACTCGGAGGCGCGCGGCCGCGGCGTGCATCTGGCCGGTGTGTGCCGACTCGGGACAGTCGGTCCTCCGAGCCCCGGCGGGGTTCTCCCGGGACGGTGCGGGGGGCCTGGCCTGGCGGCGAGGCCGGGAGCCGTGCAAGCCGGACCCTTGTGTCGCCCGCAGGCCAAGATCAAGGCTCGGGACCTGCGCGGCAAGAAGAAGGAGGAGCTGCTGAAGCAGCTGGACGACCTCAAAGTGGAGCTGTCGCAGCTGCGCGTCGCCAAGGTCACCGGCGGCGCGGCGTCCAAGCTGTCCAAGATGTGAGATGGTGGGGGGACGTGGTGGGAGCTTGCAGGGAGCCCGCCCCCCAACCCCATGCCCCTGCCCGCGTGCTGGGAGCCCGTCTGCAGCCACATGGTGGCCCGCCTGCCTAGCTCGGGGGTTTTCTCCCAGGCCTCCAGCTCGCTGGACTTCACCCCCCGAGCTGCAGAGGCCGGCCTCCTGCCGGGTGCACCCTGCCTGGGCCGCCTCCTCTCGTGGCCTGTCGCCTGCCCGTCCCCCTGAGGTGGCCACCGGCTGGCCTGGGTCCCTCCCCGTGGCCTGTCGTGAGGCCACCTCGCTCACTGCCCTCTCTCCTCCAGCCGCGTTGTCCGCAAGTCCATCGCCCGGGTGCTCACGGTCATCAACCAGACCCAGAAAGAAAACCTCAGGAAGTTCTACAAGGTGAGCCTGCTTGCAGGTGGCCTCCTGCCCTCGCGGGGGCTGGTCCTTGGGGTGCCCCCCATGAGCGCTGCAGGCAACAGAGCTGAAGTTGGGATCCCTCAGAGGAGGACCACAAGGTTGAGAGAGATGAGGTTTCCCAGAGCCTCCTAGGTCCCTGTGTTGCTGGACCTTGGATCTGAGTGTTTGGGGTGGTACTGAGCCCCCCCGCCCCTCAGCCCTGGGTGCTGCTGCCCATTCTCTGATGTCAGTGTGATGGGGTGGCAGTGCACACACACATTGCTTTATTATAGAGTCATTTTGTTGTTGGTCGGTCAGGCATCCAGGGTGCGGGTAGATGCTGCTGTCCCAAGTGGGTTCCTTGGCTGGAGTCTCAGGCCAGCTCTTCCGTCTTTGGGCTGCAAGAGCCAGGTCCACGCAGATCACTTGGGACTGGTGCTAGTCACCTCATGGCCACCCAAAGCCATCCTGGCCGGGAAGGGGCCGTTCTTCCCCACGCAGGCTCAGCTCCAGGAGGTGTTGGCGGTCGGGACTTGCCTTCCCCCACACGCGTGGTTTGGAGCCCAGTGTGCTTACAGTGAAGGCCAGGTGTTCCTTTCAGCAGCCACCTGGGGCTAAGGGCTGCAGGGGGTGGTGGACATGAAACGGAGGACGGACAGTGGGGACACTGACCTGCCGTCCAAATGCCCTCCAAAGCTTGGCAGGGGTTTGGGGCACGAAGAACCCGGTCTGCCATTGTGACCACCCATCTGGCATAAGAGCAAGGATGGGGTAGGAGGGCCAGGACAGGAGCCAGTGGCTCTTGCAGTTAGGGCCTCCAGCAGGAAGGGGAGCCTCTGGGGTGGCATGGCTGCCCGGCCCTGCAGATGGCTGTATCCGAGGATCCTACACTGAGTCAGGAGTGGGGTGCATCCCACCACAGCCTTCCTGGGATATGACCAAGGGGTGCTCTCCGCTGGCTGGTGGCCCCTCGGGGTGACAGTTGAGTCCTGGTCCTGCACTCACCCCACTGTCTCCCAGGGCAAGAAGTACAAGCCTCTGGACCTGCGGCCCAAGAAGACGCGCGCCATGCGCCGCCGCCTCAACAAGCACGAGGAGAACCTCAAGACCAAGAAGCAGCAGCGGAAAGAGCGGCTGTACCCACTGCGCAAGTACGCGGTCAAGGCCTGAGCCCGGCCAGCCGTGGCAACACAATAAACCCAAAACACAAAACTTTTGGGAATGGTTTCCTGTCTTCCTGCCTGGGCTGGAGAGGTGGGATGGGGTCCAGACCACCACCTGCTGTCCTATGGTGGTCTGGGTCAGGGGTCCTGTTGGGCCTGACACAGCTACCCTACCTGTGTGCCCTGGGCTGGCAGCGGGGAGAGGTCGGGCCATGTGCAGTGCTGGAACATCCCACAGACCTGTGAGCGCCCAGAGGAGCCACGGGCCTCACGTCCTGCGTGGTCTGCAGCCCCAGACACCAGCAGTTTCCCGTCGGAGGTGAAGGCACACGTGTGGGCCACATCCAGGACTCCCTGCCGAAGCACAGCGCTGGTTCTGGGCTGTGGGTACCTGCCGCCCGGCCTCTCCCATCCCTGGGGCTGTAGTCCTGGCCCTACCTTCAGTCTGCAGGCACTTCCCTGTGCTGCAGTCCCAGACCTTGACCTGGGAAGAAAGGAAGTGGGAGGAGTAGGCCAGGCCAGCATGCTGCCCAGTCTGTTGTGAGAATCTCGCCCCAGAGCTTGCTGCTGGTCCATGCATGAAGAAACCCCTAGCTGCTCGGATCTGGGCAGGTGGGGGTGTGCTGGTACGGGGGTCAGTGCTGGGACTGAGAGGTTACCACATGGAGTAGCCAGAGCTGAGGGGAGAAAGCGATGCTCCTGACCCAGGTGCTGTGGCCCTTGAGCTGTACAAGCAGGCTGCTGGTTGTCGGCTTCCAGATGTGAACGGTCTTGTCCAGGAACCCAAGGCCTGCAGGACAGACAGCTCAGCCCCAGGGCCTGCATGCTGCCTGTATCCCGAGCCTGGCGTCCCTGCAGCCCTGCTCACCAGGAGACCCAACACAGAGTAGCACAGACAGCTGATGTTGCTCCCGTGGCCCTTGAGTTCCTGCTGGAAGACTACTGGGGTCCCTGCACGCAGGTCCCAGACGCGCAGTCGAGGCCCAGGAGCCAGTGGCCTGTGGCAGCAGTGTCAGGACAGGGTGTGGAGTCCATGCCCTCCCCTGTTGCTTGACACCAGGTGGGAAAGTGGGATCAGCCAGGCTCACCAGGCAGTCACCCCTGGGGGAGAAGTCACTGCTCTGCACCCAGCCCCGGTGCCTGGCCAGGAGCTGCAGCATCTGGCCCGACTGTGGAAAGAGCCAAGGGCTGTGGGGATCGCAGGTGCCAGGCCTCAGGCTCAGTGTCAGCCCTTCCTTGGACAGGCAGCCTGAGCAAAGCCAACCTGCTGTATCCCTGGGGAGAGGGCTGCAGCCCAGTATGGGCCCCAACCCTGGCTGCTACCTACCTGCACCTCCCACAGCATCACCCGCTTGTCCCAGCTGCCTGGAGTCTGGGCTGAAGCTCACGGTCTCCACAATGTGCTGGTGGCCTGTGGGCATGTGCCAGGGCTTAGGACAGGCTCAGGACCCAGCAGGGTCAGGAAGGGCGCACAGCCCACTCACCCTTCAGCACCCGCAGACACTTGGCTCTCCACATCCCAGAGGCAGATGGTGCAGTCGCAGAACGTGCTGGCACAGAGGCGGCCGTCCGGGGACCTGGGGCAGGAGCACAGGACGCCCAGAGGCCTCTGGCCTGGCTCCTCCCACCCCACAGTACAGCCCTGTCTCCTGGGACTGACAAAACCAAAGTGGTGGGCCTTAACATGCTGCACCTCTAGCCGGCCACAAAAAAACATGATTGCACTTGACTGAGGCCAAAATGGCCCCCAACTGTAGCTGCAGGGAGGGCAGTAAGGAATGGCTGATGTGTGCAGAGAGCTCTGGAAGCTTCACAATACTGCACATGGACAGCTCTGAAGACTGACCACATGCTGGGCATGGCAGGAGTGACCTCTGCCGTCACAGAAGTGGGTTCCTGGGCAGGCCTGACATGGTGAGGACACCATCTCCCAGGGGTCCGGCTCCACCTCCTGGCACAGCTGCTCTCTGCATGGTGCTCAATGCAGAGGTGGCCTAGTGGACTCTGCTCTAATACTAGAAAAGACCCTCGGGCCCCAGCTGGTCTGCACACCCCCCACCTGTGTGGCCCTCCAGCCTCCACAGCAGCCTGTTGCTGTGGGTCTCCCAACCGTACACGCAGCCATCGTCTGAGGCTGTGAGCAGGATCTGGCCGTTGGGGGGGAAAAGGCAGAGAAGTTGACCTGCAAGTGGAACACAAAAGTAGGTTTTGCTCAGGTATCACCTGGCCAGCTAAGCTCCCAGGCTCCAGCTCTGAGCCGGCCCTAAACTGTAGCTGAGAATCTACCCCAAGCCCTTCCTTGGCTTACTCTGAGCTGGGACCACACTCAGCCATACCAGAGCCAGGGGTCCTTGTTAGAACCAGAGCTTAGAACCCAAAGCCCATTCTGGAACCGCAGCCCAGGGCCTGCCCTGGATTGTCCCCAGCGGGCACAGTCCACTGCAGCCTCGAGCCTCAAAGCTGGGGTCCCACAGAACACACCCTGAGTCCCCAGACCCTCAGGTGGAGCCTACTGAGCCTCACCTCGCCCCCGTGCTGGCTGAAGAACTTTACTCTCCCCACAGCCAGCCTCCCGGGGCCTCTGCTGGTCATGGGCAACAGCCACCGTCCCGCGGGGCCTCACTCAGGACAGGCTGGAGGGGAAGGAAGAAACTGTGTACATGCGTCTCCATGGTAATGAAGGCGGGGCGGCGCGCAGCCGCTGTGGGGGTCTTTGGGAAAGCCACCCGGGCAGACCCGGGGAGGCAGCTCTGGGCTGGGGCCTGGAGGGCGGCACGCTGCACAACCCCCTTCCCCGGGATCGCGGCCGCTGCCCTAGCCGGTCCCTGGGCAACTCGGGTCGTGTTGCACGCCAAGATGACGCTCAGGAGGACACTAGAGGGCGCGCCGGCCCCGCACACCTGCCAGCGCGCCTCGGGCTCCGTCTGCGCGCGTCTTAGGCGCAGGGTGATAAGTGGCAGTGCATCCACAACAGTTACCCGGCAGCACTCGCCCAGCCCACCAGGGTTGGACCGAACACGGAGTCTGACACATGGGAGTCGAGAGCGTCTGTGCCCGTGACGGATGCCGGCGCTGGGTCCTACGGGTGCCCAGGGGAGAGGGCAGCCCAGGCGGCGAGGAGAGCTGGGCGCCGGGGTTCATCGGGGTCCCTCCCGGTGGTCCCGCTCTGCGCCTGACCCGAACTTCCCGCTGCAGAGCACGAGAAAGCCGCGGGTGCTTGAGGGGGCACAGGAGCTTGGGTCCCTGTCACCCACGTGGACTGAAGTCCAGGCTTTTGACTTCCACCTGGCCTAATTCGAGTGTGTCTCTGAAATACAAGTACAGAAATAGATCTATTCGGGGCCGTGGTGTTAGGGCAGCACACTAATCTTCTGCCCGGTGTGCCGATGCTGGTTCTAGTACCAGCTGCTTCACCTCTAATCCATCTCCCTGCTTATAGCCTGATAATCGGAGAGAATGCCTCAAGCCCGTGGGCCCCTATGCCCACAGGGAGATCCAGAAGAAGCCCCTGGCTTTGGATCAGCTCCGCTCTGAACGTTACAACTATTTGGGGAACGAACCAGCAGGTGGAAGGCCTTCTCTCTGTGCTTCTCTGTTAAACTGCCTTTCAAATAAAAACAAATGAATATGGGCCTGGTGCAACGGCTCAGTGGCTAAATCCTCACCTTACATGCACCAGCGTACTATGTAGGTGCTAGTTAGCGTCCCGGCTGCCCTTACATGCACCAGCATACTATACAGGTGCTAGTTAGCGTCCCGGCTGCCCTTACATGCACCAGCGTACTATACAGGTGCTAGTTAGCGTCCCGGCTGCCCTTACATGCACCAGCGTACTATACAGGTGCTAGTTAGCGTCCCGGCTGCCCTTACATGCACCAGCATACTATGTAGGTGCTAGTTAGCGTCCCGGCTGCCCTTACATGCACCAGCATACTATGTAGGTGCTAGTTAGCGTCCCGGCTGCCCTTACATGCACCAGCATACTATGTAGGTGCTAGTTAGCGTCCCGGCTGCCCTTACATGCACCAGCATACTATGTAGGTGCTAGTTAGCGTCCCGGCTGCCCTTACATGCACCAGCATACTATGTAGGTGCTAGTTAGCGTCCCGGCTGCCCTTACATGCACCAGCATACTATGTAGGTGCTAGTTAGCGTCCCGGCTGCCCTTACATGCACCAGCATACTATGTAGGTGCTAGTTAGCGTCCCGGCTGCCCTTACATGCACCAGCATACTATATAGGTGCTAGTTTGTGTCCCGGCTGCCCTTACATGCACCAGCATACTATGTAGGTGCTAGTTAGTGTCCCGGCTGCTCCACTTCCCGTCCAGCTCCCTGCGTGTGGCCTGGGAAAGCAGTCGAGGATGGCCCAAAGCCTTGGCACCCTGCACCTGTGTGGGAGACCCAGAAGAAGCCCCTGGCTTCTGGCTTTGGATTGGCTCAGCTTCAACTGTTGCAGCCATTTGGGGAGTGAATCGGCAGATGAAAGATCTTTGTCTCTCCTTCTCTCTGTAAATCTTACATTTCAATAAAAATCTTTTAAAAAATTAAAAATGTAAGAAATAAAATAAACAAATAAATGTTTCCCTTTTTTATTGTATGATATGATTCCATAGACTCTGGGATTTCTCATACCCCCTCCCTAAATCCCCTCTCCCCAACTGACTCCCCTATATTATTGCAATTATAATCCTTCATAAGCTGTCATAAGCCCATCATTTTGCTATTTAACCTTAGCCGCTAGGCCACTGTGTCAGGCCTTCCATCACTTGGCTACTTAAGTGTACCCAGACATTGCGGGCATGGACAATGGCAGAGCGTCCAGCATCCCATTGTCTAGATATGTTTAACAGTTTCACTGGGAGTCCATCTTTGTCTGGAAGTAGAGATGCATACTGCATTGTATCCTCACATCTGGATATGATAGTCTCCATGACACAGTTACTATACATCCCCTTAAATGAAAAATCACAAAACAAAATCAACAACAGGAATAAGGCGTAAAAATGTACAATGCCATGAAGTTAAATAACATGCTACTGAATGACCAAATAAATATTTAAAAGAAAATAAACAAATAAATAAAAAGAAAAGAAATAGGTCCATACAAAGTGTGGTCGGTGTCAGAGGCCCGTGCGTGGTGTTCCCTCAGAATGTGGGGTGGCGGGTAGGGCCCCGCAGCTGCCCTGGGAGTATGGACCTGAGGTTGCACCAGGGTGTCCCCCTCTGGGCTGTGGCTCAGCGGACCTCCCAGGCCAGACACTGAGGCGGGGGTCAAACGGAACTCTCCCCATGGGTTCTGGACTCCCAGGGGCACGCGCTGGTGGGGCGAGTCAGGGCAGCTGAGCTGGGCTGAGGCTCCTGGTTCCCAGCAGTGACTCATGCCCTTCCCCCGCCCCAGGCCCTTGGCCAGGAGCTTCTCACGGGATCAGCTGTGCTCCTGTTCTATTTTAGACCCCAGACGGCAGTCGGGCTGGTCAGGGGGCCACAATGGCAGCTTTGAGGCGCCCGGAGGGCCTGGGACACTGAGCTGGCTCTTGAGGGTCCCTGTGGGAGCAGGAGCTGAGGGGGGGACATGAGGTCCCCCATCACCCTCAGACAGGGTTCCCAGACACTGCCTGCAGCGGCTGCACCCGCCCATCTATCCTCCATCCCACGCCAGTCCCTGGGCGATTTCTCTGCCTAGAGAGCCCATGGCCACCCTCCCTAGGCCAGCCTGTCCCCCACAGAGCCCCTATCCAGCAGGCCGCCCCACAGCAGGAGTGGCTGGAAGCGGCTCCCCTGGGCCCCAGGCTCCTGTGCTGGCCTCCTCCTGCCCTGTCCTGGCCCCTGGGCCACTGGTTCTTCCTCTGTCCACCTTCACTGCCCACCCCCTGGGTCTTGTCATGCAGCACCATCGGCCTGTGGTGCTCACAACCCAGCCTTCAGTTCCTGCCTACACAGCACAGCCTCCCCTAAGCCCGTGCCACTCTTAGTCTGTGTCAGAGCGCCCTGCACCTGGGCTAAGCTCAGGCTCCCCCAGGGACCTGTCTCCTGGTCTCTGGGTGGAGCATTTGAGTAGGCTGCCTCATGTGGTGTCTGTGATATCCGGCAAGGGATATCACACTTAGCACCTGCCGGGAGAAGAAAGAAGTGTCAAGGGCCACCTTTGTCCCTTTAACAACCCAGCCCCAAAGCTCCTAGCAGCCCCAAGTCACCTCATTCTGCAGGAGGCCTGGTGACCAGAGAGGCCACCTGATCGCATGCCCAGCAGAGCCATGGGGTAGGTCACAGTCACGGGGACACGAGGACAGTTTCTCTGGCTTGAGCTCTGCACCTGGAGCAGGATACAGACACCAGGTTCTCCTCCAGGTGCAGCATTTCCACGGGCAGCTCGACTGCGCATCCCTCCTTCAGCCCAGGCTGGGCAGGGAGGCTCTTCCAGGAGTTCCAAGGGTGAGGTCCTCCAGCAGGGTGAGGAAGTCACACCAACCTGACCCAGCCCTGCCTGGCACACACAGGGACACGCCAGTGGATGTTGCTGGCCTCTGCACAAAGCACGAGAACGAGGGCCTTCCAGACCCAGTGGCTTGCTCTAGGAGAGGAAGGGACAGTCTGGTCAAGGACAGGGCTTCCTCCTAGCGACATTCAGCTTGCAGCGGCAGGTGGCACCCAGCTGCCAGCTCTGTTCCATTAAGCTTTTTTTTTTTTTAAGGCACACAGATCTTCTATTTTTTTTTAAAGATTTATTTATTTTTATTGGAAAGGCAGATATGCAGAGAGGAGGAGAAACAGAGAGGAAGATCTTCCGTCCAATAACCGCAATGGCTGGAGCTGAGCCAATTCGAAGCCAAGGTCTCTCACACGGGTGCAGGGTCCCAAAGATCTGGGCCGTCCTCAACTGCTTTCCAGGCCACAAGCAGGGAGCTGGATGGGAAGCGGGGCCGCCGGGTTTAGAACCAGTGCCAATTGTGGGATCCCAGCGTGTTCAAGGCAAGGACTTCAGTTGTTACGCTATTGCGCCGGGCCCATTACAGAGATCTTTTATCCCTTAGTTCACTCCCCAAATAGCTAGAATACCCAACTCTTGTCTACACGGTAGCCAGGACCCAGGAACTCCCTCCTGGCCTCCCATGTGACTGGCGAGAACCCAAGCTCTTGAGCCACTTTCCGTGCCATCCCAGGCACATCAACAGGGAGCTGGATCGGGAGAGGAGCAGTTGGGACTGGAATTGGCTCTCAAGTGGGATACCAGCGCCACAAGCGGTGGTTTAACCCACTGCCTGTCTCTCCTGCTCCCTGGCTTCCTGGGGGTGAAGTTCAGAGCTGGGCAGCCCAGGAACAGAGACAGCTGTTCTGGGGCAGGAGAGGATGAAGAGAGGAGAGAGTGTTGAGGTGGACAGCCGAGGTTCCTGCCAGAGCCCCAGCTGGGCCCCTTCAGGGCCTGTTTCTATTCTTTGAGTTGATTTGGGGGTGGGCATTGTGGTGCAGTGAATGAAGCGGCCACAAGGATGCCAGTACCGCATCCCAGAGAGGCTGGTTGGAATCCAGGCTCCGCCTAGGATCCGTTGCCCTGCTAACAATGTGCCTGACAGGCAGCCCGCGATGGCTCAAGCCTGGGGTGCTGCAATCCACATGGGAGACCTGGATGGAATTCCTGGCTTCTGCCTGGTGTGACCTGGCTGATGTGGCCGTTTGGAAAGTGAACCAAAAGATAGAAGCTTTGTGAGCTGTGTGTGCTACTCCCTGTCTCTCTCCATTGCTCTGTGTTTCAAATAATTCTTTTTTTTTTAAAAAAAGATTTATTTATTTTTATTGGAAAGGCAGATCAAATTTCTAGGGAGAAGGAGATGTAGAGAGAAAGATCTTCCATCTGCTGGTTCACTCCACAGATGGCTGCAATGGCCAGAGCTACATTGATCAAAGGCCAGGAGCCAAGAGCTTTTCCTGGGTCTCCCACATGAGTACAGGCTTCCAAGGCTTTGGACCATCCTTGATTACTTCCCCAGGCCATGAGCAGGGAGCTGGGTGGGAAGCGGAGTAGCTGGGACATAAACAGATGCCCATTGGAATCCTGGCACTGGCAAGATGAGGATTAGCCATTGAGTCTTCGTGTCAGGCCCCTCAAGTAAATCATTCTTTAGAAAAAAGAAAAATCCCTTGAACATGCTGGGATCCCATATGGGCGCCGGTTCTAATCCCGGCAGCTCCACTTCCCATCCAGCTCCCTGCTTGTGGCCTGGGAAAGCAGTCGAGAATGGTCCAATGCTTTGGGACTCTGCACCCGCATGGGAGACCTGGAAGAAGCTTCTGGCTCCTGGCTTCGAATAGGCTCAGCTCTGGTTATTGGGGTCACATGAGGAATGAATCATCAGACGGAAGATCTTCCTCTCTGTTTCTCCTCTTTGTATATTTGCCTTTCCAATAAAAAAAAAAAAATACCTCCATAACCTCTCAAAGCCAGTTCCTAAAGCTCTGTCTTTGGCGTCTTCTGCCTGGGCCCCCCTGCAGTTATTTGCACACAGGGATCCCAGCCTCTCCGGGGGCCCCTGAGCTGTAATCCCTGCCCTCGAGGTGCTGTCATTTGTCTGTAGCCTGCCCTGCTCTTCATTGCAATACACCGTGATTGGTCACTGTTCCTCCCGAGGTGCAGGTGCCTGAGCTGACCACAGGCCACCAAGCCTCCGGAGACAGTGCTGTGCAGTTCCTGAGGCTAGCAGGCTCTCATGGGAGGCAAGTGTGGGTTCAGTGGCGACACTACTCCGTGCCACACGCAGGGCGCCCTTTTTCCCATGCACTGTGGTCCTCCCCGCCCCCTGCCATGTGGGACTTGCACAATGGAGTCTTCGGACACACACACCAGACCTTACGTAGGCTGGCTAAATGTCATCTCCTTGGCCCACCGCCAGCCGTCTGGCCCACTCGCACCGCACAAAGCTGTGATTTTGTGCACATGTGTGAGTGAGCCCTCTGTGTGCTAGATGCAAATGGGGAGAGGGTGGGCCAGGCAGGACCTGCTAGTCAGTCGGTCAGTCACTAGAGACCTCTGCTCACCTCCCATTGGCCCTCACCTGCACCCACCAGGCTCTGGGCAGTGCGGGAGAGCAGGCAGCTGCCACCTCCAGCTAAGCTCTGGTGTCAGCAACAGAAACCCTGGATGACCCAGAGGGCCAGGGGAAAGACACAAGGTGGGGACAGTAGCTGACCCAGCGGGGGTGGTTCTGAGACCCCTTGGTGAAGGGATGGGACGCCTCAAACGCCAGGCCAGGCTTCCACCACCCTACTCTGTGTGGCCAGTGCTCTGGGTGGCTGGCATGGTGTGGGTGAGCTGTGCTAGCATTACAACCCCACTGTGCTGGGAGACTGCAGTTTTCCTCTGCGGCCCCAAAGAGGAAGACAAGCACTGGTATTTTCTAGAAATCCGTGCAGTCCATGGTGGTGTTGGACAGTCCTCCATTTTCTAAGGAAGGAAAAAGAAAGGTTCGCTTTAAGGGTGGGTGTCTGGTGAGGCAGGATGGTACTGGGGCGCAGCGGGTCGAGCCACCGCTTGCAAGGCCGGTATCCTGGATCAAGCACTGGATCAAGCGGTTCAAGTACTGCTGCTCTGTTTCCAATTCAGTTTCCTGTGATGTAGCTGCGAAGGCAGCAGCAGATGGCCCACGTGCCTGGGTCCTTGCCACACATTTGGGAGCCGAGGATGGAGCTCCCAGCTCCTGGCTTTGGTCTGGCCCAGGCTTGGCAGTTACAGCCATTTGTGGAGTAAATCAGCAGGTGGAAGATCTTTCTCTGTTTCTCCCTCTCGTTATCACTCTGGCTTTAAACACGTGCCTTCTTACACACTTGTTTAAAATCTATCTATCTGAAAGGCAGATTTACAGGGCGAGGGAGAGAGAAATCTTAGAGCTGGGCCACTTGAAGCTGGGAACCAGGAGCTTCATACATAAGTACGTGAGTACAAGGATCCCAGCATTTGGGCCAGCCTTTGCTGCTTTCCCAGGCTATTAAAAGGGAACTAAACTGGAAGTGAAGCAGCCAGGACTAGAGCAACGTTCACTTGGAAAGCCAGTGCCACAGGCGGCATCTTTTTTTTTAAGATATATTTTATTTTTATTGGAACGTTAGATTCACGAAGAGGAGGAGAAACAGAGAGGAAGATCTTCCATCCGATGGTTCACTCCCCGAGTGGCTACAACAGCTGGAGCTGAGCCGATCTGAAGCCAGGAGCCAGGAGCTTCTTCGGGTCTCCCACTCAGGTGCAGGGTCCCAAGGCTTTGGGCCGACTGTTTTCCCAGGCCGTAAGCAGGGAGCTGGATGGGAAGCAGGGCCTCCAGGATTAGAACCAGTGCCCATATGGGATCCCAGCACGTTCAAGGCGAGGACTTTAGCCGCTAGACCACCATGCCGGGCCCCTCTACTCTAGTTTCTTACTGGTGCAAACTTCACAGGTTAAAAGCAAAGGTCCAGTAACTGAGTCCTGTGACCCTCGTGGGAGCTGGACAGAGGTCTGGGCTGCAGGCATCTAGGGAGTGAGCTAGTACATGGAAGATCCCTAGCTGCCTGTGTGGCCCTCTGCCTCTCAAATATAGACAAACAAGCTCTAAATTGTTGAAATGCTTTTTGTTTTTTTTTTTTTTTTAAGATTTATTCATTTTATTACAGCCAGATATACACAGAGGAAGAGAGACAGAGAGGAAGATCTTCCATCCGATGATTCACTCCCCAAGTGAGCCGCAACAGGCTGATGCGCGCCGATCCAAAGCCGGGACCCTGGAACCTCTTCCGGGTCTCCCACGCAGGTGCAGGGTCCCAATGCATTGGGCCGTCCTCAACTGCTTTCCCAGGCCACAGGCAGGGAGCTGGATGGGAAGTGAAGCTGCCAGGATTAGAACCGGCGCCCATATGGGATCCTGGGGCTTTCAAGGCGAGGACTTTAGCCGCTAGGCCACGCCGCCGGGCCCTGAAATGCTTTTTGTAAAGAGGAGTGATCTACTTAGTTCCGCAGGCACCTGTGGTGACCTAGGCAGTCACTACTCCCTTCGGAGCACTCTCAGGTTGGCCCCAGCCCTGGCTCGATGGGCAGTGCTGGGCTCCTGGCCCAGGGCCGCTGGTTTTTCCCCCATTTGGAGGGTGGCACTGCTGGCTTCCAAATCTGGGTTGTTGGTGTCGCCTCCAGCTGCCCCTCCTGCTTGGCCCCCATGTGGTCTTTCTGGCTGTTTATTTGTCTCATCATATTTTTCGTGTGTGTTTTTCTAAGATGACTGTTGTGTTTGGGCAGCGACATGATCCGGGCAGCAGAATGAACTGGAGAAGCTCAGGGGACCTGCTCACCGCCCGTTCCCCGACCCGGCATGGGCTGAGCCCTGTGCCTGTGGTCCTGGGATTCAAATCCACAGCCTCCACCCTGCCCACAGAGTGACGACACCGAGCGGGAGGAGTGGAGGTTGGGGCTGGGCACCCCATGCCCCCTGGCCAAGGGGCCCAGGTGGGCACTGGCCAGGCCCGTTGCAGGGGCTGGCTCCCTCTCCCAGCCCTGTCAGAGAGAGGTTTCTCATTTATTTGACTTCTTAATTTAAAAAAAAAAGTATTTATTTATTTGAAAGTCAGAGTTACACAAAGAGAAAGAGAGGAGAGAGAGAGATCATCTGCTGGTTCAATCCCCAAACAGTCTCAGTGACCAGAGCTGGGCGGGTGCAAAGCCAGGAGCCAGGAGACTCCTCCGAGTCTCTCACGTGGACACAGCGCCCACAGACTTGGGCCATCCTCTGCTGCTCTCCTGAGTGCACCAGCAGGGCATTGGGTGGGAAGCGGAGCAGCTGGGACTCGAACTGGTGCTGCTATGCAGTGTCAGCATCGCAGGAGACAGCTTCACCTCCCTTAACCCACAGCATTTTTCCTTCTTAAACAGTGCTGAAGGCAACAGTGGGAAGAGCTATGTGCAGTGACAGGGTCAGCCCGCGTGGTTCTGGCTCCCAGGCCAGCTGCGGTCAGGCCTGGTGAACCCTGTGCCCCACTCCAGGGCTTCTGGTGATGTGTCCTGGGGAGGTGGCCTGCCCATGTCTCCCGTGTGATTTCACAAGGAGAAGGGGTGCCCCTCGTGCTTCTGCTGGTACCTGTGTCAGTCTGGCTCCCCATCACTTTCTGCTCCCTGTCCTTTTATCACTTATATGTCCTTGTTTGTTGAAACAGACACTGGGATCTCGCATCCACTGCCTCACTCCTGAAGGCCAGCCACAGCTGGGGCTGAGCCTGGTCAAAGCAAGAACTCCATCTGGGTCTCCTACACGGGTGTGTCAGGAACGCAAACCCTGGACCATCTCTGCTGCCTCCCAGGCGCATCAGCAGGAAACTGGATGACTGTGGAGGTGGGATTCAATGCCAGGCTCTCTGATACACGAGGGGCAGGGAAGTCCCAAATGGTGGCTTCACCAGCTGTGCCACTACACACACCCTGTTGCGTTTTGATCCAGCTAAAGCGTAGTGTACAAACAGGTGTGTTACATTTTGAGGACCAACTCCCGGCACCACATGCATGTGTGGAGAAAGCAGGCGGCCAAACCAGGGCTGTCAGCTGCCCCTTCCCCCTAGCTGGCCATCCGCTGCCCGGCCCCGCTCCTTGTTGTCAGCTTCTCACCTCCAGGAGAGCTTGGGAAGTGCATGAGTGGAAAAGCTGATGTTGAGTGCCCCGGGCTTTCAAAGGGAGCCCTTGCCCAGTGAGAGCCAAATGGGCAGAGTGCCTGGCCCGGGGTCTTGCCCACAGGTGGTTCTGTGATGTGGCCATGAACCTGCCGGGTGACTGTCCCCTTGGGGCCTTTGTCACCACATGTCTGTGGCCCTGGCCGGTCACTGCCAGGGGATAGCAGGACCGGAGCCCATCATGGTGGAGGCTTAGGACTGTTGCCCTGGGTGTTAGGTTTTAAATGCACTTAAAGTTCCTAAAGTTCTTACGTTATTATGTGCAGCTAATTCCTGCAGCCCAGTCCTCTTTTCACGAGTAGTTTACCGGGAGCCGAAACACCGGACATGGCGAGATATTAGGAGGTTCTTTTATTCCAATGGGGTAGGAACGGGAGCGGGGGCTGGGGGGAACAGGACTTGGTGGTGGGGGAAGGGACAAGATGGAGGACGGGGAAGAGCCAGGTAAGAAGGGAAGAGAGAGGGGGAAGGAGGAGGAAGCGCTGTGTGGGCTGTGAGGGCTGTGTGGGCTGTGAGGGCTGTGAGGGCTGTGAGGGCTGTGTGGGCTGTGTGGGCTGTGTGGGCTGTGTGGGCTGTGAGGGCTGTGTGGGCTGTGAGGGCTGTGTGGGCTGTGAGGGCTGTGTGGGCTGTGAGGGCTGTGTGGGCTGTGAGGGCTGTGAGGGCTGTGTGGGCTGTGAGGGCTGTGAGGGCTGTGTGGGCTGTGTGGGCTGTGAGGGCTGTGAGGGCTGTGTGGGCTGTGAGGGCTATGAGGGCTGTGTGGGCTGTGTGGGCTGTGTGGGCTGTGTGGGCTGTGTGGGCTGTGTGCTGGCCCCAGGGACTGGGGACTGAGATGATCTGAGCCACAGGTGGGTGGAGACCCGGGGGAGGGGCCGGAGAGAGTGGGGAGTGGGATTCTCAGATGAGGCGCCAGGTTACATCTGATAGTGGATAACCAGAAGGGCGTGAATTTCAAGAGCTGTGGGGAAGGAGAAGCAGGAAGCAGCACTGGGTCCAAGATGAACTCCTCACGCTGGGGTCCTGGGCTGGTGGAGCCTGGGCAGATGGACTTGGCCCTGGGCTGGAGGAGGACAGGAAAGGTGTAGACTCTGAGGGGTGATGGGCAGGGATGGGCATCCTTTGCTAACCCACCCAGGCTTCCTCATGGTTTCTTGCATTGCTCTTTCTTCATGCCATCCCGCCCTTGCCTGCTGCCATCCAGGGCCAGCCTCCTACTTTGCCCATTACATTTCTGGCTCCCACCGGCCTCACCTGAACCCTGCAGGGGGAGACACCTCAGTGGAGGGACTGCCTTCTTGGGGTGCAGTCAGGAAGGTCTCCTGGGAGGAGGCAATGGGCTTCTAGGCCTCTGGAGTGAAGGAAATCTTTGTCAGATGCAAAACAGGAAAAGTAGTTTCCAGAAGGCAGAAATAGCCCCTGTGGAGGCCCCAAGGGTGAAGTTGCAGAGCCTGTTTCTGGGACAGCAAGGAATGGGGTGTGGCAGGCAGCGGGTTGCCCAGGGAACCGGGGAAACAAGAACTGGGGGACTGGGACAGGCCCTGGGGGGGAGTTGGGGGGGCAGGGATGGAGGCCTGGATGACCGGTAGGTGGGGACAACCCACGGCCGGGATGCTAGGCCCCTAGTCCTGGTTCAGCCCAAATGATGCAGATCTCACAGAGGTTGGCAGGGCCGGGGAGGCTCTGACTGTGGGGTCAAGTGGCTGCATGCCCTGACCTCTCCTTCCTAGGTCACTGGGGTGGTGATACTGATGGTGACAGCCTGCAGCAGCCTCACATCAGGCAGGCACTAGCACAGAAGTGGAGACCCGGGACCTAGGAGCGCAAGTGACTTCAGAGCAGGGCCAAGGGCTCAGCTCCTCTAGCATTCCTGTGCCCCTGCCACCCTGCTCCCTGAGCCCGAGCAGGTGCAGACTAGGTGCGGCCTCTATACCATCCCTGGCTGCCACCCGCCCCCTCTGCCCACCTGCCCTCCCTGGCGCCTCCATGTCCTGTGGGAATCGGCCCTGCCCTGCCTGCTCTGCCCTCCAATGAGACAGCTGCGGGCTGGGGGTGGGATGGGGTGGGAGGCAGAGCCGCCCTGGCTGTGTGACCTTCAGCGCCTTGCTGGGCCGCTCTGGCTTAGGGCCGCTCTGACTCCCTTCAGGCCCCGCTAAGCTCTCTGCGGGTTCTGGCCTCCTCTGCTTGTGCCTGGAGCCTTGTACCAGGCGCCTGACAGGCCTCTGCCCTGCAGTCAGAGTGATGGCACTCGGCCATGCTGTGTGGGCCCAGATACCCGTCTTAGCTTCTCTGGGCCTGAGCTCAAGAGGCAAGGCAGCAGAACACCCAGCAGGCTGTGCCTTCCCACCTCCGAACACCGGGTTGTAGGAGAAGGGTCCCTTGTCCTGCAGCTCCGCCCTTTAGCCAGCCTCCTGAGACTGGTTCAGCGGCTGTGATGTTTGCTCAGCTGCCCCACCCCAGACCTGGCGATAATGGACTCTGTGCAGTGGGCCAGGCATTGTCCTTCCCTTCCTGGCTTCCTGGCTGGTGGGGGTGTCATTTCCGCCCAGGGTCACTTCCCTCTAGAATGCCTGGGCCTCAGTCTCCCTCTGCCCCAGCCCTCTGGCTCTGTGCAAGTTCCAGGTCCCTAAGCCTGTTTCCCACATTGTAAATGCTTAACCCTAGCTAGACTTGGGCTCAGAGCTCCAGTTCAAGTCTTACACGTCTCGGCCTTGTGCCATGAGCCACTGTGTCCTATCCAAAACGCAGAATATTCTGGACCAGTGCTATGGCATAGCAAGTTAAGCTACCACCTGTGATGCCAGCATCCCATCTGGGCACTGGTTCAAGTCCTGGCTGCTCGACTTCCAATCCAGCTCCCTGCTCATGCACCTAGGAAAGCAGCAGAGGATGGTCCTGTACCCACGTGGAGGACTTCGAAGTTGTTCCTGGCTCCCGGCTTCAGCCTGGCTCATCCCTGACTGTTGTGGCTTCTTTAAGAGTGTAGCAGCCGCAAAAACAACGCACACACAAGAAGCAGAAAAAAAAAAAAAAAAGAGTGTACCAGATCTCTCTGTGTCCCCCACCCTTGCTCCTTTGCTCTGCAACTTTGACTTTCAATGAAATAAACGACTCTTTAAACACTAGCAACAACAAGAAGCAGGGCTCTAATTGTGTCTGTTTTGCAGGACAGTAGGAATGTAAGATTTGAAACCCTGGGCTGCTTTTTGCTGTTTAATTTTTAAAGAATGCTTTATTTTGATTTTATTTGAAAGGCAAAGAGTGACAGAGAGATGTGCCATTGCTGGGACACACCCCAAACACCTGCGATAGCCAGGCCTCGGTCAGGCTGAAGCCAAAAGCCCAGACTTCCATCTGAACCCAAGCACTGAGTCATCACCTGCTGTCTCCCAGCGCTGTACGTTAGCAGGCACTTGGCAGCTTGATTCCAACCCAGGCACTTTGCTATGGGCGCTAGACCTCTGGCGATGTCTTTATCTATTTATTTATTTTTAGATTTATTTATTTATTTTAATGGAAAGGCAGAGATACAGAGAGGAGGAGATACAGAGAGGAGGAGAGACAGAGAGGAAGATCTTCCATCCGCTGATTCACTCCCCAAGTGATCACAGTGGCCGGAGCTGAAGCCAGGAGCTCAGACCTTCTTCCGAGTCTCCCACATGGGTGCAGGGCCATCCTTGACTGCTCTCCCAGGCCACAAGCAGGGAGCTGGATGGGAAGCGGAGCCGCCAGGATTAGAACTGATGCCCATATCAGATCCCAGTGTGTTTAAGGTGAGGACTTTAGCCACTAGGCTATTGTGTCGGGCCCATCTGGAGATATCTTAACCACTATACACAATGGCTGGCCCTGGACTGCTTTTCAGCTGGGTGTCCAATTGCTCTCCCTGCCTCGGTTTCTCTCTGTAGAATGGGCATGACAGTGCCTATCACAGATCTTCCTAGTTAAGGGTCACAGGAGAACTCCCAGGTGCTCAATAATCACAAACTTAGAAACACAACCCTGGGGCTGGCATCATGGTGCCGCCAGCTAAGCCTACAACACCATCATCCCCGATGGGTGTTGGTTTGAGTCCCAGCTGCCTCACTCCCCCAGCCAGCTCCCTGCTTATGCTCCCGGGAAAGCAGAAGACAGCCTAGGGGCTTGAACCCCTGCACCCATCTAAGAAAGAAAGAGGACGACTTTGGAAGGACAGGACGAGTCAGGCCCACGGCCCATCATCCCCGCAAACTGGGTCTGTGGGGCTCTGGCCCCTGCATAGGCCCCAAGTGGGCCCCTCCGCTTTAGCTTCTCTTCCAGCCAAGATTTCCTCTTTGAAGTGTGGCTTTTCATTTCCGGTCTGTAGGAATTCTCTAGTTATCAGTTCTGTAAGTTGAATGAATTTGATCGCATTGTCCTCAGAATGATTTCAAGTCCCTCTTTTGTGGTCATGACAGCTCTCTTCATTTTCTCTTCTTCTCCTGCTTTTCCTCCTCCTCCTTATTGATTTAATTTGAGAGAGAGAGCTAGAGCATTCCCATGAGCTTTACTCCTCCTTGGCCACAGGGCTGGGGCCGGGTGGGCACCGAGACTGCGAGCTGGGGACTCCATCTGGGTGTCCAGGTGGTGGCAGAGCCCAGCCGCCTGTGCCATCACCACTGCTTTCCAGCGTCTGCGTGAGCGGGAGACAGGGGCAAGAGCAGGCTGAACACTGGCATTCCGATATGGGATGAGGGTGTCTTCGCAGCTGGACCAAACACCTGCTCCAACAGGTGTGATTTCTGAAATCCATTACTAATGGACAATCAGAAAACTTAGAGAATAAATTTCGCCTCCAACCCTCCTCCCCAAAGGCATGAATTGGCCTGCTGGGGTCCACACGTCGGCCCCAGATGTCCCTGTTATACTGTGGGCCCTTGGCTGCTTGTTCACCTCTCTCAGCCTCAGCCGGGCTGAGCTGCTGCACTCAGGTAGGGGATCAAACCCAAGCTAGGTGTGGCTGGGCAGGCCTTTTGCACTTGTGCTTGGGTCACTATGTAGAGTTGACATTAGCAAAAATTAGCATTCCATGTGTGGGCAGGTGGGCTTTGTGCCATCAGCG
Source organism: Ochotona princeps (assembly GCF_030435755.1). NCBI lineage: Eukaryota > Metazoa > Chordata > Mammalia > Lagomorpha > Ochotonidae > Ochotona > Ochotona princeps. The sequence goes on from NC_080845.1 coordinate 7,192,971, forward strand.
GAAGGCCCCAGGCTGCCAGGGCAGACACTGATCTGAGGCTGTGGCAGGTGGCACCAGATCCTGCCTGTGTTTCAGTCTCAATGCAGGTCATACCCCTCAGCCTCCACAGTCACGGGAATCGATTCTTTTCTCTTAAAGATTTGTTTGTTTGATAGCGTGACAGAGAAAGAGAGCAGTCTTTTGTCCATTGGTTCATTCCCCACATAGCCACAACCGGTGGCGGCTGGCCAGCCCAAAGTTGGGCGCCTGGAATTCCATGCAGGTCTCCTCCATGGGTAACAAGGGCCAAAGACTTGGACCATCTTCTCTGCTTTCCCAGGCGCAGCAGCAGGGAGCTGGATTGGATACAGAGCTTCCAAGCTTCCAGGATTTCAAACCAGCATTCCAATGTGACATGTATTCTCTGCACCACAATGTTGGTTCCCTTTCTCAAAAGAAGGAACAGCACCTATAATTCCTACATGTCCCTCATCTGGGAAGTAGGATGCGGTTTAAGGCTTCCCCGGAGAGGCAGAATTCAGGTGCTGTGGTCCCAAGCAGGGAGGGGCATTTGATGCTGGGTAGCCTAGTTTGGAATGTCACTATGATGCCAAGGGAGGATTTAGATGTGTCCTCTGCTAGGACTGGGGACAGGTGCCCAACTGTGTGAATTTGCTAAGCAGGTGGAACTGAGGCACGGGCCCAGCACAGGGTAAGGATAAGCTTGCTGTTGCTACTGCTGAAAGCTTGCAGAATACAGGCATGCCCAAGGGGACAGCCAGCTCTGTTGTGACCCATGCTTGGGCAGCCAGCCGGGTTCCTGGGTAGGAGAGAGCTCCCTGCATGGCCAGGCCAAGAGGTTGGGGCCTGAAGGGGGTCTGAAGATGATCCTGACCAGAAGGAACTCAGGAAGGCAGCCTTGCCCACACAGGCCCCTCTGCAGCCCTGGCTGGTGCCAGGGCCATGCCTGTCCCTCAGTTGGCAAACCTGCTCCCTGCCACAGCTCCTCCGGAAACTGCTTGGCCCAGGAGGGAGCTAAGGAACAAAGGCCAAGATGCCATCAGGGTGGGGTTTGGGGTTCACATCTGCTCCTGTGCCCCGCTGCCTCAGGTATAGGCAGGTGCCCGTGTGTAACTGGCAGGCTGTTGTGTGTGTGTTCTCTGAGACAAGGCTGATTCTTCAGGGGTACCAGGGGGTGGACAAGGAAAAGGTGGCTCAGAGGGGCCGGACTGCCTGAGCTCAAGACCAGCTGGGAGCCCAGCCCTGTCCCACCCAGCTCGGGTTCCCCGCTACACGGTCCCACCCAACCCATCCCTGTGGTTACGCTCTCCCACAGCTGGCCGTGGGTTCCCAGCCTCTGCTGCCTGCCCTTTGCCCCTCGGGTGCCACTCACAATTCCCAGGATCGTGCTCCTCCCTGCCCTCCCACGGTTCAATGTTGTCTCTCTCACGAATTTGACCTTCCCAGGCTGTTTGCTAGAGGGTGGGCCTCCCAGGGCGCCTTGAAATAAACAGAGTCAGCTCGCGGGGTCTGCTGCTAACTGCCAGAGGCTGTGGGAAGGACTTCCCATGCGGAGTGCAGCCATCAGCTCATGAATGCTCTGATTTCATCTCTGGTGTCATTCCCATTCTACAGATGGGACAAGTGAGGCCCAGGGCAGGTGTCAGGGCCCTCTTTTCTTTTCTTTTCTCTTCTTTCTTTCTTGCTTATTCATTTTTAAAGATTTATTTATTTTTATGGCAAAGCCAGATATATATATATAGAGGAGGAGAGACAAATATCTTCTGTCTGATGATTCACCCCCGAAGTGATTGCAATGGCAGGGGCTGCGCTGATCCGAAGCCAGGAGCCAAGAGCTTTTCCAGGCCACCCACGTGGGTGCAGGGTCCCAAGGCTTTGGGCTGTCCTCAACTGCTTTCCCAGGCCACAAGCAGAGAGCTGGACGGAACTGGTGCTGTGGGATTAGAACCAGAGCCCATATGGGATCCCGGTGCATTCAAAGTGAGGAGTTTAGCCACTTAGCCACGGCGCCAGACCCTCTATTATTATTATTATCATTATTTCAAGATTTATTTTGTTTTATTGAAAGGGCAGAATTACAGAGAGACAGAGGAAAAGATCTTCCATCTGCTGGTTTGCTACCCAAATGTCCACAATGGCTGGAGCTGAGTCAATTCTAAGCCAAGAGCTTCTGGATCTCTCACATCGGTGCAGGGGATCAAGGTTTTGGCCATCCTTTGTGCCTTCCCAGGCTACTAGCAGGGAACTGGATCAAAAGTTGGGCAACTTTGTGCCCGGTGCAATAGCCTAGCGGCTAAAGTCCTCAGTTTGTGTGTGCCAGAATCCCATATGGGCACCGGTTCATGTCCTGGCAGCCCTACTTCCCATCCAGCTCCCTGCTTGTGGCCTGGGAAAGCAGTTGAGGACGGCCAAAAGCCTTAGGTTTCTGCACCCGCATGAGAGACCTGGAAGGGGCTCCTGGCTTCGGATCAGCTTAGCTCTGGTCATTGTGGCTGCTTGAGCAGTGAATCAATGGACAGAAGATCTTCCTCTCTGTCCTTCTCTCTGGAGATTTGACTTTGCAATAAAAATAAATAAATCTTTTTTGTAAAGATTTATTTATTTTATTACAAAGTCAGATATACAGAGAGGAGAGACAGAGCGGAAGATCTTCCGTCCAATGATTCATTCCCCAAGTGAGCGCAACGGCCGTTGCTATGCCGATCCGAAGCCGGGAACCTGGAACCTCTTCCGGGTCTCCCACACGGGTGCGGTGTCACAAGGCTTTGGGCCGTCCTCAACTGCTTTCCCAGGTCACAAGCAGGGAGCTGGATGGGAAATGGAGCTGCCAGGATTACAACCGGCACCCGTATGGAATCCCAGGGCGTTCAAGGCTAGGACTTTAGCCGCTAGGCCACGCCGCCAGGCCCCAAAATAAATAAATTAAAAAAAAAAATTGGGCAGCTTGAACTAGAACTGGTGCCCAGACGGGAAGCTGGTGCCACAGGCAGAGGCTTAGCTTACGACGTCATGGCACAGCGGGTAGGTTCCCCTAAAGACACAGGGATGTTGTATGCTGTCTTCACTGGACTCCAAGACTATGTCGGACAGTGTTTCAAGCACTCGGTGGGTACTGGGTTTGTGAATGTTCACGGAGTATCTGTAAGGTGGGTGCCATCCTAACCCTAACGGGACAGGAGAAGAGCCCTGAGGGTCCAGGGACAATGAGGTGACCATGACCGTGGCCCTGGAAGAGCTGGAGCCGTAGCCTGGCTCCATGGCCTCACACTCGGGGCCAGAGAACCTACAGGAGGCACAAGTGGAATTCGAATCCAGGACCCGATGCAGGCAGGCCTCAGCCTCCGCTGGTAGGCAAGAAGCCAGCCAGGGCCGGGCCTCAGGCCATGGGACAGTTCCCAGCATCTTGGGACAGAAACCGCAGCTGGGAGGGCCACCCACATCTTCCCAGCAGGCCTGCGTTGGAACTAGTCTGAGGAAGTGGCTTTGGCAGCGCCCCCTGAGGGGGCGGGGGCTCCCCTGGGGCTGTGCTGGGGCAGGGCACAGGCTCCCCAGAAAGCCCAGGGTGTTGGCGGGCGTTGGCAGGCGCTGGTGCCCAGCCAGGGCTCTGCAGTTACTGCTTCCTGCCTCTCCCAGCGGCCGAGCTTGTATGCGCCAATATTCTTAGCAGATGAGCCTTTCAGAAAACAATAACTCAAATACAACACTCGTGAATACAGGTTCTGGGTCTTCTTCTGCAATCTGTTTTTGGAAGTTACTGTCCGGGCACCCAAATCTCTCTGAAAAGCAAACTCAGAAGCTCAGCCAGGCCCATCCAAGCAGCTGTGTGTCCCCAGACAAGTCACCACCCCTCTCTGAGCCCCAGGAACCCTGACCATCAAGTGGAAGTGACTGACTTGTTTCACTCACACCCACATGGGAAGTACAACATCCCAGAGATACACGAATCTCATGGGAGTGGGCAAGCAGTGTCCATGTCAGCGAAATGATCCCAGTGAGCCCAAGCCAGCTGCTGACTTCAGGCCAGGCCAGCTGTGAGGAGGGGGTGGGGCTCTGTTTCCGCGGCAGCCAGAGCCCGTCTTTCCGTTTCCTGAGGTGGAGGCAAGGCCAGGTAAGGTCACAGACATGATGGGGCTGAGGGGCTCAGGTGTAGACCACAGGTGTCTCCACAGACAGGGAACAGAATTCACCCTTTCCAGTCCCTACACTTGTTCTTCAGACCGGCACCTCGGCTGTGGTGTTTCTCTCTTCTCACCCTGGCTGAGAGCCTGTGGGGCAGGGCTCCTCGGGTGGCCTGCAGACACCCTGGACTTTCTCCAGGTGAAACCCACCTTGCCCCCAGCGGGACACCTCTTTTCCAGCCCCTCTCAGCCTGGGAAATGTTTGTTTCTTTAAAAAAAAAATTTTGCTTTTTATTTGAAAGGTAGAGTGACAGAGAGAAGTGAGAGCGATCTTCCACGTGCTGTTTCAATCCCCAGATATTTGCAGCAGCAAAGACCAGGCCGGGCCAAAGGCAGGAGCCTGGAACTTCCTCCAGGTCTCCCACAGAAGGGCCAGAAGCCAAGCATTTGAGCTGCTCCCCAATGCCTGGGCAGGAAGCTGCGTAGGAAGTGGAGGTGGGACTTGATCCTGGCTCTGTGGGCTTTATGAATGTTGCAAGCAGCAGCTTCTGGCACTCCACAATGTCTGCCCATGGCATGCTTCTATGTGTCTCAGAACCCTCCTCCAGGGGCCCAACTCGATGGCTCATCTGACTAATCTTCCCGCGATAGTGCCAGCATCTCCATGGGCATTGGTTTGTATCCCGGATGCTCCACTAATCTAGCTACCTGCTTATGGCCTAGGAATGCAGTGGAGGATGGCCCAAGTCCTTGGGACTCTGCACCCGTGTGGGAGACCTGAAGGAGACTCCTGGCTCCTGGCTTTAGATCAGCTCAGCTCTGTCCATTCCGGTCATTTGAGGAATGAACCAGTGAATGGAAGATCTTTCTGTCTCTCCTTTCTGTAAATCTTTCCAATAAACATGAATAAATTAGAAATAATTTCCTCCAATACCCCCTTGCCTCGGCAGTTATCTTCTGTGTCACACCAGGCAGAGCTTCAATGATGGGTGTAACTACATCTGCCTTGCTGGGCAGGACCAGGAGGCAGACAGCAAGTGAGCGAGCAAAGAAACGAATGAACCAACACATCACCGCGTGCAATGATGGGGATTTTTTTTTTGGGGGGGGCGGCGGAATCGATTTCAAGGTTTTCCAAAGAGCCAGGTATTTCAAATCCCCCCAATTTTGGAGAAAACACTGAAGAAAACGCAAACACCAGTTTCATGGTCTCACGCAAATTGATCTCTGCTGTTTGGTTTTGAGCCCTGCCTGGGGCTTGGGGGAGAGGAAGCAATTATTCCCACCCCATGTGTCTTCATTTAATTATAAAAGGCCTTGCTTTTGGACAGATGGCGCAGCCCTTGGTGACCAGGCTCAGCTCGTCATGACGGAGGTCTAGGCAACCCCGGGAGGACAGACAGAAACATGGAGACACCGCCTAGCTGCTTACGCACGTCTGTCCCTGGCTGCCCAAGTCCTCGCCCTGCCTAAGTTGCTGGCTCTTGGCAACCTCACGGCCTGGGGCACACAGCTGCTCCCTGCAAGGCACTGATTCATGCCTGGCAGTTCTCTGAGCCCCCACCCTGGGCCAGTCTTTGCCAGGGGCTCGGGGCTTGGGGCCTGGGGACCGAGGGTGGAGCAGCCTCTGTGTGACAGATGTGAATCAGATGGCGACACCCATGGCTATCAAGTGGCCACCATGGCGAGTGCCTGAGGTGGCTGCTGCTGCTTGACCGAAGCCAGTGAGAACAGGGATAGCTTCCCCGGGAGGTGATGATTGATGAGAACGAAGAGGAGGCCTCAGCTGCAAAGAAGGAGATGGATTATGCCTGGAAAAGGTGAGCCTGTGGGACAGGGCTCCTCGGGTGGCCTGCCGGCCTGTTCCCCTTCCCCGGCTCGGGCAGAGTTTTGAGCTGGTCCTGGTGGCTACCTCTCTTGTTAGGGAACTGGCCCATTTCCTCGAGCAGAGCCCTTCTGCCCCACCACCAGGCTCTTCCGATCTCTGGGTTGGCCTCTTCTGACATCCCGTAAACAGAATCACACAATCTGCACCAATGGGCAGTTGGTTTCCATTTCACACATAGAGCAGGTGGTATGGGGACTAACGATGCCTGCCACTGGGTGACAACGTACCTTCCCAGGGCAGGCATTTAGTGTAGTGGTTAAGCTGCCCCTTGGGGATACACAGGTGTGAGTGCCCCACTCTGCCCTGGATAACAGCTTCCTGAGAGACAGCAGAGGATGGCCCAGGTGTGGGCTCCTTGTCACATGGGGGAGACTCCTGGCCCCAGCAGCCCCTGGATTGTGAACATCTGGGGAGTGAGCCACTGGGGCGAAGATCTCTGTCTGTCTCAGTCTCTCCGCCCTTCAAATAAAATGAAAATTAACAAACGGATATTAAAAAAAATAAAGAACTTCACTTCTTGACATACAAATCAAAATAGTTACTCCCCCCTCACTAGATGGTCACAGAAGTTTGTTAAAATGAAATTGAACTACACGTGTGGTTTTTCAATCTCTTTCACAATCCAGCTAGTGCCAGGGCTGGTGTTCTGTGTCATCTCAGGTCGGCCAAAGCCCCAGCCAGGCCTGCAGAGGCCATTGTGGGCCGGAGAGGAGAGACTGGCTCCAGCTGTGCCAGCGCATTCTGCCCACGTGCTGGGTGCTGAGGCCTGGGGATGGACAGTCAGGGCATTTCCAGCTTCAGTTAGGGTTAGGCTTAGTGAAGATGAGCTGAGTGACCTTGGACAGACCTGCTGTTCCAGTCTGTGGCAGAGTTGATGGGTTCAAAGGCTCATGAGCTTCCTTTGGAAAACATCAAGCCAGACATATTTCCTGGGAAGGTCAGACCCACCAGGCTGGCTCCTACACTTCTCTGCTCACTAATGGTACTAACCTAACCGATTTCTGCCTTAGTTGTCTTGTCTACAGAATGGGACTAACACAAGTGCCAATTCCACAGGGTTGTTGCGAAAATTAGACTAACGCAGTGGGGCTGGGCGTTGTGTGCAGCGGTAACACTCGGCTTGGGGTGCTGCTGTCTCATCTTGTATCAGATGCAGGACTTCTTGTCCTGCTTCAGCTTCTGCGTCCAGCTTCCTGCCCTAGGGCCAGGGAGTGATGGTGTAGATGCTTGAGTGCCCGACACCCCTGTGGGAACCCCGAAGTGGGATCCTGGCTCCTGCCTTTGGCCTGGCTCAACTCCAACAGCTGCAGGCATTTAGGCAATGACCCAATGGATGGAAGGTTGGAAGACCTCTCCTCTTTTAAATTAAAAAAAAAAAAAAAAAATCGAAGTGATGCATTTCAGCAGTGGATCCCATGGTTTTGCCTTCCAGGCAACGTTTAGCAATGTCTGAAAGCACTGCCAATTGTCACACTGTGACTAGAGAGACCCAGAATGCTGCTTAGGCATCCCACAATGCATAGGATGGCCCCACAACAGGAATGATCTGGCCAGGGCTGGTGTGGTAGCTCAACAGGCTAATCCTCTGCCTTGTAATGCTGGCATCCTCTACGTGTGCCTGTTCTCGTCCTGTCTGCTCCACTTCCCATCCAGCTCCCTGCTTACAGCCTGGGAAAGCATCAAAAGATGGCTCAAGTACTTGGGACCCTGCACCCATGTGGGAAACTGAGAAGAATCTCCTGGTTCCTGGCTTTGGATTGGCTCAGCAAAGGCTGTTGCGGCCATTTAGAGAGTGAACCAGTAAATGGAGGATCTTTCTGTCTTTCCTTCTCTCTGTATATCTGCTTTGAAATAAAAATAAATAAATCTTACAAACAACAACCCAGGGATGAGATGGGCAATATCAAGGGCATTGAGGTTGAGACGTCTCAACCCACGGTGCCTGCCTCGGGGTAAACACATCCATCTTCAGTGTCATTTCCGCTCCCACCAAGAGGCGAGAGAAGGGCTCCTCTCGCTCTACTTGGGCCCATCTCCAAATCCCAAAGCCCGAGTGACTCTGGCTGGAGGCAGGGAAGTGGGTGGGAAGAGGGCAGAGGCACACACAGCATCATACTTGATGTCTAAGCCACCAGTGTGGACTTCTGCCCTGGCCCTGGCTTCCTGGCATTGGCTCCATTCTGTCCCCACAGGTGCCTGCTCAGGAGCCTCGACTTTATGGACGGGAGCATCAGAGTGCCGCGGATAACCTGTTGCCTATGTGCGTGTCTTTGATAAAGGTTAGATTTATTTGTGTTTATCTATTTATAAACTATTAAATTATATGTAGAATGCATAGCCAGCTACCGAGATGGGTGTGGTGCTCCTTCTGTGGTCCCTCGCGAAACAGCATAACCTGAACACGAATCTAATCACAAGCAAAAATCTGACAAAGGAAAATCAAAGGTATTCTGCAAAATCAATGTCCAGCAAGTGTCAAACATGGCAACTTTGGGAAAGACCAAGAACAGTGGAGGAGCTGGTCCGGAGCTCAGACTAGAGAGACAAGGGTGTTAAATGGCATGTGCCACTTAGGTATTATTGGGACAGTTAACCAAATTTGAATATGATATGCAGATCAGATCTAGTATAGCATCAGATTTTTTTTTCTAATTTTGTTATTAGTGTTGTGGTTATGCCCAAGTTCTTTTTCTAAGATTTATTTATCCTATTTTCAGTACAAAGTTACACAGAGAGGGAGAGGGAGAAACAGTGAGTGAGAGAGATAGAGGATCTTCAATCTGCTGGTTCACTCCCCAGCTGACTGCAATGGCCAGAGCTGGGCCAGACCCACGCCGGGAACAAGGAGCTTCTTGCTACTGTGCACATGGGAGCAGGAACCCGGGCACTTGGATCTCTTCCATTGCTTACCCGGAGTGCATTATCAAGGAGCAGGATTGAAAGAGAGTGGCCGAGATGCAACCCAGCACCTCTTCAGGATGCCAGCATCATGGGCAGTGGCTTCAGTCAATGTACCTCTGCCCTACAAGTAAATAAATTTAAAAATGAAAGAAGTTGAAAATATCTGATTTTCATCAGGAGAACCAAAAGGGCTGGGAGTAGGGGGGTTTTGAGAAGGTGTGGGGTGGGCAGGGGCCCTGCTGCATGCCTGGCCCTGGTTAGGAGAGCTCTGGTACCGTGGCAGTGCCTGGCAGCCCATGCCCTGACTCTTGCTGACCAAGCTTTGTCCTGGATCAGGCAGGCAGAGGAGTGAGCGGAGCGCTTGGGGCGAATCCTGTCCTCATGGTCAGGAGGCAGCAGCCTGACAGCCATGCTGGGCTGCACCTCTGCATCACGGGTGGCTTCCCCTTGGTCTGTTAAGCCCCTGGCAGCTCAGGAGGCGTGTTGTCTGAGCCTAGGAATGTGTCTTCCCAAGCTGCCTTGCATCGTCACAGCTCAGTTGTCGGATAGATGGGGTTGCAGTTGGGGATGCCTGGCATGAGCCGATGTGGCTGAGACCGGAACTGGTGTGAGGCCTTGAACGCCACTCCTGGGAGTATGGATCTGATCTTCAGGATGATGTGGGAAGCCATGGGGTAGCTTTGAGTGGTGGAAGAAAACAGCCAGAAGTTCACTCAAGCAGCTGACACAAAAGAGCAGGATCAACGTGGTTTGTAAATCACACACATCCAGGCACAAATTCCAGGCAGGACTATCGGAGTCCTGTTCTTGAACAGAGAGGCACCGGCTAGCATGTAGTCCAACACCCTAACTTCCTATTGCCATGGCAAACATTGGCTGATCAACCCCTTGTGTGGGCCTGAGTAGGCAGCTAACAGAGGCAACCATGAGCGATCAACCGGGGTAGACATGCTGGGGCGAGGACATGCGTCCATGGCTCGCTGCTGATTGTTCACCCGAGGCCCTGAGGGTCAGACCCAGAGGCACACCCCAAGCCCATTACAAGGTCGGCTTTCTAACCGCCGTCAAGCCGTGTTCCCATCTACCGTGTTCTTTCACATCCAGTGGTTTTTCTTTTTTCAAGCTCAAAGCATTCCTGGAAGGTCAAGCCCCTCCCCCCATTTCACAGACAGGGAAATTGAGGCAGAGATTTCAAACAGCACATCCAAGTTCACATGTTGCAGGTGGCAGAATCAAGGACTTGCCCCGCCCCCCCAACAAGGCGCTGTCTCCTTCAACAAGGAGCCTGTCTCAAGCTGTGACAGCTGTTTGCACCTGTCAGGGCCTCCTGCAGAAAAGCCAGAACAGGTTGGGGTGCACAATCACTTTCCTTGTCCATAAAATCCAGGGTGCTTCAAGACTTGGGCAGTTTGACTTCTAAAGACCTTTGTTTCAGCCACTGTGGTGCTAAGCTGCAGGGCAGGCCTGCTCTGGCTTCAGGGTGGGTCAGGAGCAGCTGGGTGGGGGTGTTCTGACAGATGGCTGGGAGGGGGGCGGAGGCGCCTCGCTGTGGGAGAGAATAACGCTTCTGTGCTTCACAGTTGGAATGGGAGTAGGGGAACCCAGCAGCCAGAGCCAGGGCGGGGTCGGGCAATCTCTGGTGTGTGAAATGCCACCCTGTGCTCCTGGCAGCTAGGGCTCAGTGATGGTGCCTCCTGCCAGCAGGCACGGGTTCTGAAAGCCCTGTCTGTTCCCGCCTCCCAGGGTCCCCGCAGGAATGTTGGGGTCAAGGAGCTGGCCCCAGATGGAGGCAGAGTTCAGGCTGGTGGGGTGAGCAGGGTGGCGTCTGGGTACTGCCTGCCTGGAGCCAGAGGGTGCCTTTGTATTTTGTGCGGTGGGAACTCGGCCACAGAGGCAGACACCCCATGGCAGGGCAGGGCTGGCACGGCAGAGCAGTCAGGGTCCTGGGTACAGCCTAGCATCGGACACATTTCCTGTTTCTCTGGCCTTCCAGGGGCAGGTCTGGGATGGCTTGCCCAGTCTGTTTTCTGCTGCCTGGGTGCTCTGTCTAGGAGCTGGGGTTGAGGAGCAGGTGGGGGCCTGCACCCTGAATTCAAGACCAAATCACCTAGGCAGATATTGCCACCATAAGACCACAGAGCCCTGGCCTGTCGGTCTTGGTGGCTCCTGGGCAAGCAGCAGCTTTCCAAACTCACTGGGGATTCTGATGGGACCTGACAAGAGCTGGAGTTGGGAACCAGAAGTGTGGGGCTGTGAGAGGGTGACAGTGACGTGGCACGAGACCTTGGAGGCAGCCAGACATCTGAGTCTCAACTTGTGAACCGTGGGTGGCCAGGGCATCAATGCCACAGGGATCCTGGGTGGAATGCATGAGGCTGTGCCAGACCCAGAGCCAGTTTTCGACAGGTGTATCTTCAGTATGGTCACTATTAGTTCTTCTTTTTTCTCCCTTGCCACAGGGGGAATGTGAGAGCCTTGAACTTCTGATCCCCGAGGCCTGAGTTGAGGACACCTTTGCTTCTTTTTTTTTTTTTTTTTTCATTTGAGGATTTTATTTATGTTTATTTGAAAGGCATATTTCATAGAGAGGGAGAGACAGAGAGATTTTCCACCTGCTCATTCAGTCCTGAGTGGCTGAAGCCAGGAACCAGGGGCTTCTTTCTGGGACTCCCAAGTGGGTGCAAGGTTCCAAGCACTTGGGCCACCCTCCACTGCTTTCCCAGGCTACTAGTCAGGGAGCTGGACTGGAAGGGGAGTAGCTGGAACTCAAACTAGCACCCATATGGGATGCCAGTATTGCAGGCAGAGGCTTAATTTGCATGCCGCAGTGCCGTCCCTGAGGCCAGCTTTTCAAGTGACCGTGACCATGGAGGGCTTAGCTGCTACCTGCCCCCTGCGGCTCTGGAGGAGGCTGCTTTCCTCAGCAAACTGTGGGGGACCCCAAGAACATCACACTGTGGTCCAGCATGCTTCCTGCCTCCCAGCAGGTTCTCCAGGGAGGGACCAGACTGGCTCAGCCTGGTGCCCCTGGCACCGGCACAAAGAAGGACTGAGTCCCAGCATGCAATTTGCTGCACTGGGCATGAGGACCTGTGGGTATGGCTGGCAGGTTCCCTAAGCTGGGAGCTTTTCACAGTCGGGAGAGCTTCCTGAACACCCACTGCGTGCTGGATACACTCAGGGCTTACTGAGTGGCACAGGCCTTGTGCCTGCTCCTCCTGGCAGGGGATTCTGGAGACCAAGCTAATGTGGGTCATGGGTGAGCCTCAACAGCTACTGCTGAGAGGATAAACACAGGGCAAGCGGCAGTGGCTTGGTAGTAGCTTGGCAGTGGGAGCCTGGGGCTGAATCAGCCCAAGGCCCTCACACAGGTCCTTTGGTCACTTGTGGACCGATGTCAGTATGACTTGGAGCATGCTCTGTCCTTGGCAACCCCAAGCAAGTGAGCTAAGTAACTCTGCATCGTGTGTGGAGATGGGCGAGCACACGGCTGGGGTCCAGCCTGGAGAGATAGCCCCTGGGAGGGACATTCAGCAAAGAACAAAGTGACAAGAGGGAAATGGCTCTGTGTAGGAACAGAAGCTGGAGGACCGCGGCCAGTGAGGGGTGATAGGGCGCGGTAGGCTGGGGCCCAGGTTACCTAAAGCCCAGTCATGCCTGGGACAGGGTCTGCTGTAGTGGGCAGTGCCAGGAAGTGATGCTGTGTCTGTAGCGGCCTGTGGCAAGGGGCAGGGCCTGTCGCGATAGGCCAGGGCTCTGCTGTAAGTGGGGAGTGCTGGCAGCCCCAACAGCTCATGGATCTTCCTTCATCCCCTGCGCGCATGAGCTGCCTCACCGTTATTTATTCCCCATTATTTCCTGAGTGTGGTTACCAATGCTGCCTGCCTTTATGTGGCAACATAAATTTTCCCTTAAAATGCAGAAAACGGGCCCAGTGTGATGGCTTAGCGGCTAAATTCCTCGCCTTGAATGCACCGGGAACCCATATGGGCACCAGTTCTAATCCCAGCAGCTCCACTTCCCATCCAGCTCCCTGCTGTGGCCTGGGAAAGCAGTCCTGGATGGCTCAAAGCCTTTGGACCCTGCTCCAGTGTGGGAGACCTGGAGGAAGTCTCTGGCTCCTGGCTTCTGATCGGTGCAGAACCAGCTTTTGTAATCACTTGGGGAGTGAATCATCGGATGGAAGATCTTCCTCTCTGTCTCTCCTCCTCTTTGTATATCTGACTTTGCAATAAAAATAAAATTAAGCTTTTTTAAAAATGCAGAAAACAAAGCAGATGTATTTATTATTTTTTTGATCCTTCTGTTAGACTGAATCCGATTTTATTATACCCCATTCACAGTCTTTCATATCCTGACTTTAAAAAGTTTTATGGTACAATTCCATAGGCAGATGCATTTATTTGAAAGGCTGAGTGACAGATGGCAGGGGAATGGCAGGAATGAGAAAGAAATCTTGTAGCCACTGGTTCAGTCCCTAAATGGCTACAACAGCCAGGGCTGTGCCGGGTCGAAGCCAGGACCCCAAAACCCCATCCAAGTCTCCCACATGAGTACCAGAGTCCAGGCACTTGGGTCATCTTCTGCCTTCCCAGGCACAGCAGCAGGAAGCCGGGTCAGAAATAGAGTTGACAGGGGTGGGGTGGAATAGCAAGCTCATCTTCCACTTGCAGTGCCAGCATCCCATATGGCTTGTGTCCTGGCTGCTCCACTTTCCTATCCAGCTCCCTGCTTACAGCAGGGACAGACACCGAGGATGGCTCAAAACCTTGGAACCCTGAACTCCTGTGGGAGAGTAGCAAGAAGCTCCTGGCTTCAGATCAATTCTAGCCATTGTGGCTATTTTGGGGGGTCAACCAGTGAGTGGAAGATTTCTGGCTCTCCCTCTCCCTGTGACTCTGTCAAATAAGTAAATAACACACATCCCATGCCCCCCACCATGCCAGCTGTGTGTGCACACACGCGCGCGCGCGCACACACACACACACACACACACACACACACACACACGGAGAGAGCAGCTGTGATTCAACCGGCTCTCTGATATGGCGTACTGGCATGGCAGGTGGAGGTTTCACCTGCTGGGTATGAAGGCTACCCACTAAAAACTTTCCAAAGTTACTTTTTTGGGTTAGCAGCTTATAAAGCTTCCTTGTGATGTAAGATTCTTGTAGCAAAGTGTGGAATCACCTGGAGAAGAATGAGCAGAGCATCCTGCAGAGGGTAGGCAAGGTGGCCGGAATCGCACAGAGGGTGCCCGAGTGACCAAGGTTTGGGAAATAGGACCATGCCTGTCCAAAGTTTCCTTCCCAATTCCATAGCTCACTCTTTATTTCAGCAAAGCACTTTAAAATTTTTATTTCATTTTGCTTGTTTGCTTAAAATGATTTGTTTATAGGAAGAGAGAGAGAGAAAGGGAGAACAGAAAGAGCTTCCACATACAGGTTCACTTCCCAAATGGCTGTGACAGGGCAGGGCTGGGGCGAAGCCATCCAGGTCTCCACGTGGCCCAAGCCCTTGGGTCATCTTCTGCTGCCTTCCCAGGTGCATTAGCAGGGAGCTGGACTGGAAGCAGAATAGCTAGGACTTAACCAGTGCCCCGAAACAGGGGACTGGCGCAGCTATTGGCCCTTACCCTGCCTACCAGCCCCACGTTTTGTCCCATCTCTGACCCAACAGGGAGGGCACACAACAGAGCTCTCTCCGCAGTTGACTCAAGAGGTGGAAAAGAGGCCGATGCTGTTGTGTCACGGATGGAGCCACCACCTGTGATGCCAGCAGCCCCTGTGGGCACTCGTTACAGACCCCACTGCTTCGCTGCTGCTCCACTTCGGCTCTGGCTCTCTGTTAACGTGCCTGGGCCCCTGCATGTATGTAGGAGACCCGGATGGAGTTCCAGGATCCTAACTTTGGCCTGGCTCAGTCCCAGGTGTCATGGTCAGTTGCGGGGTGAATCAGAAAATGCAAGACTTTTCTCAGTCTCTCTCTGTCCCTTTTGAGTTAACAGAATAAAAGGGAAGTGGGGGAGAGGCTGGGATCATGCCTGAACGCCTCTGAGGATGGCCTGCAGTCTCTCCACTTGGAGGGCTCACACACGCCCCGAGTGAGCTTTCACAGGCTGCAGAGCCAACTCAGTGTTTTGAAAAAAGTATGCAGTTAAGATATAGGCCACAACATTTAGATAAGACTCTGAAATCAAGCTTTTGAGCATGTATTTATTTAGTGGATATGCCACCTTGTTGCAAACAAAAGGTATTGCGGCAACTTTACAAAAAAAAAAAAATAGATAAAATAGATTAAGGATCCGGGTCAAGGTACAAGCAAAGTTAAGAAAGGGAATCCAGTAGGATACTTACAATCATGGTGAAAAATGAATGTAGACTTGACTCTGAGCTTCTCAGTAGCCAAAACAAAGAAAAACAATATGAATGGTTACATGGTTGCTGACAAGTCAGTCGGGGGCTTAGGTGGAAAACAGACCTGGTTCCAACTGTAATTGACTTGTTGGATACATGACCCTGTGCTCACCCTCTCTGAACATGAGGGTCATTGTCTGTAATGGAGACAAGCCACGCTGCCTCGGGGGTTTCTGGTGGCTGAGTGACAAGAACATCCAGGTACCTTCTAGCTCCAGGGAGATGCTGTGGGGGTCGCCTGTGAGCCCCCGTCCTCACCTGCAGGAGGGTAACACCACTTACCCTCCCTGCCTGAGAAAGAAGGGGTCCAAGTATGGCGCACACAGGAGGTGGGGCTAGATGCCGAGCCACAGCCCCATACTACCTCGTCTCCAGGGGCTGGCAGTTTTCCCGTGCCATCTCCTGTCCACACAGGCAGAGGTTTCCACCCATGCCAGGAAGCACAGATGCTTTAAACTCAAGATTTCCAGGACCCAGGTGGGTCCACCCCCTCTTCCTGCCCCGCCTCGCTTGCCCCCAGGTGGCTGCAGGCCTAAATGCCTCCCATCAATCAAAAGTGAGACTGACAGCTTCCTATACTCACCACACAGAACGGCGAGCAGTGCCACCCTCCCCTGCGGGAAGCACATGTGGCCAGATGTAGTAAAGGCTGGACTGGGTAGAAGATAAACTGAAATGAAGGCTGGCCCGGGGACCAAGCGCAGTGATGTGTGGCTGTGGGCCAGCTCCTGGACCCCACAATGAAGCAACTGTCCCTGCCTCCCCTCCCCGGCAGGACAAAACCTAATTACCTCCCAATTTCCTGTTCATTACCAAGTTCCTTTGTACCAGACCTGACTAGAAATAGCCCAGGTTGACTCGGAATCCACAGCTTCTTACAGGTTGGGCTCAGCCTGCTTCCAGGAGCAGGTCTGTAGCTTGGCTGTACTGGCTCAAAGCCATGGTCATGGTCCAGCCTGGCATGTGGTTGGCCAGGAACAGGTGTGGCCTGACCTGAAACCCTGATGTACCTACAGACCAAGTTGCCGCGTGTCTCTGGGGACATCAGAGAGCATTTTGCACATGGCGAGACGTAGGGACAGGCTTGTGCTATTAGCACACGGCTGGGGCTGTCGGTCCTGATGGCTCTGAAAACTGGGCTCCCGGCTTATTGTCCTGTGAGATCTTCTGTTTGGGCTCTGGCCATGTGGAAGACAAGCAACTGCTGCACCTGCTACACCAGCCATGGACAAGGGCCTAGAGACGGAAAGGGCCTAGTGACTGCTGATGGTGGTGGGAGGCTGTGGTCTGTCTCCTCTGCTGTCCTCTGTGGAAACGGCCCGCTCTAACTCGCACCTGTTGGATGAATGAGATTCAGGCCTGTCTCATACATGGTTGGCCTGTGTTGTCACAGCAAGATGCAGCCCTGCAGAACCCACACCCAAGGCCAAGGGAAATGTTCTGGACCTCGCAAGCCTCCTGAAGAGTGGGGAAGAGGAGCCCGCGCTGGTCAGCTGGGTGGGGAGGCTGAATGTGTCCACGCCTATGAGTCAGACTGGCTTGCTGGATAGCGTCATCCCCCATGTCTGGGGAGGGGGTGTTATGTCCCCTGACAATCCAGAAGAGCTGGGTTCCCTTCCAATGCCTTCCTTCCTGCCAGGCTGGTGGTTCAGTCACCTAACATGTGGGGGCTTTGATCTCCCAGAGCTGACGAGGCTGGCATGGTGCAGACTGTAGGGTCTGGAGGCAGCATAAGAACCAGCACAAGGCACCCTGCATGGGTACAGGAAGCTGGAAGCCCCACTGCCAGCCCATGCTGGGAGGACAGAGCAGTAATAGTGTCCTCTGGAGGTGGGGAGACAGCCATGTCCCATGTTCTGTCCCCTAGGTGACTCTGAGCCTGCTTCTAGACCTTCTCGGGTAAGCCGGGGATTGGGCCTGGGGGACCTCTTTCCAGCTCTCCAAATCCTGACCAGGACAGAGGAAGGACAGGCAGGAAGGTCCTGGGCTGCCTGGGCCTCAGGGGCCAGGAGTTGTAAGCAGCCCTAGCCCAGGGGGCCTGCCTGTCCCACACTAGGCCTCGGGCTTGGGGCGGCCCTGGCACCAACAACTTGGAAGTCTGATCTGAAACCCTCCAGTGCTACCCCTGGTTCTGCCTGCAGCCCGGAGGCAGCCCTGTGTCTCTTGTGGCCCATTCTCTTTGCCCCAGCGTCCCCAGGCATTGCTCACAGCAGACCTGAAAGTGTCCCTGAGTATGTACAGGCTGGGGGGGCTGGAAGGCGCAGAGACCAGGAGCAAGGTGGACCCTGGCCCAAGGCTCTCGGAGGAGCAGGGCAGGCGCTGGGTCTCCTTTGCTGCCCGATGAAGAATGAAACCTGATCTAAGGAGGGAGGGCCCTGGACTGGGCCAGATGATCTCCAGGCTGTGTTTTCTGCTCAGGAGCCAGGTGACGGTGGCGGCTTGGAATGGGGCTGGACCGTGGGCGGGGTGGGGAAGGGGACACGTGCCAAGGGGCTGCTAGGCCAGGGCCACCAGCAGCTTAGTCGGAACAGAGGCCTGGAGTGGCAGGAAGAGCTAGACACTGTCTCCCAAACACTCCCCCCAGCCCCTCAAGGACCTCTGGCTTTGAGCAGGGTGACAAGGGAGGAGCACAGGGAAGTCTCACGGGCCCAGGAGGGGCAGTGTAGTGACAGCACCCCAGCCTGATCTCCACTGAGGGGTTTCAGCCATGGATGTTGTTTCCTTTCTGAGCCTCAGTCTCTGCATTTGTTAAATGGGCTTCAGGCTCTCTGTCTCCAAGGGAGGTGTTCTGAGGACTCAGTGGGAAAGAGTATGGAAAGGGTTGAGTACAGGGCTCAGCTGGTGGGAGTGAGTACTGACCACTGGCTGCCAAGGAAGGCAGGCCTGGCTTCCAACCCATGCCTGGCACCAGCCCCAGACGGGCCTCTCCCCACTCCACATCCCTGGAATAAATAGCAGGTGGCTGGGTCCCTGGCAGGAATGGCTGTGGGGAGCCCCATCCCTGCCTGCTGCTGTCCCCACTCAGACCACAAAGTGGAGCGCATAGGTGAGCTGGTGGCCATTGTCCCAGGCGTACAGCAGCCGCTCCTTGGGGTTGTAGTCGATCTGGGTGGTATAGGCATGCTCGTTGCGGAAGGGCAGCTGGGGTCGGGCGTCGGTTCCTGTGTGTGTGTCGAAGGCGTAGGCCACCTGGCCCTCGTGCTGGTTGTACGTGTCCACAGCGTACAGGATGCCACACACCAGGAAGCAGTTCCCGTAGGAGTTACGCCGCAGTCGTGTCTTCCACGTGGTTTCCCGGTGCACGGACAGGTCGCCGGGATCCAGGCGGCTGAGCACGATCACCTCGGGCTGGGCCTCATCGCGGTCATCCACGGCGGGATAGATGACCCACAGGCCGCTCTCATCCACGGCGAAGTCGATGTCCGAGTGGCC
The DNA here is from genome assembly GCF_030435755.1 of Ochotona princeps. Classification (NCBI taxonomy): domain Eukaryota; kingdom Metazoa; phylum Chordata; class Mammalia; order Lagomorpha; family Ochotonidae; genus Ochotona; species Ochotona princeps. The sequence goes on from NC_080845.1 coordinate 7,211,726, forward strand.
TCGCCACTTCCAGGGTGTGGTGCCTTCGTACAGTGCGTCGGGCAGCAGTGCCCAGGAGGCCACGAAGCGCTGGCGCAGGTCATACTTGATGATGTTCTTGGTGAAGGCACGGTTGTAGTAGAAGGCACCCTGGTACACCACGTGGCCAGTGCCGATCCAGCTGTAGGGCAGCTTGTACATGTTACTCCAGCGGCCTGCCATGGAGCGGAGGACACGGTCACGTGGCCATCCCCAGCCCAGTCACTGGCATCACCTGTCCCCAGCATGCTGGAGCTGAGCCAGTGGTCTCAGTCCATCCCAACAGCACCCTGGAGCAGGTGCTATTACCAGCCCACATGCCTGAGAGGAAACAGCTGGCAGGGTTCTAGGTCACCCAGCCGTGCTCTTGGGGTGCTGGTAAGACTCAGACACCAGCTCCTGGGCTGTCTCGGAGCCTCTGATTGGGCTCTTCCTGACTATAGCCCCTCGTCTGAGTGCCTGCAGCAGGGCTACCTCCTCCAGGAAGCCTCCCCAAGCTCTCTGGCTCAAGCCAACGGGCCTTCCATGACTCTGCTTCATCTCACCTTGCATCCCTGGCTCCCTCCACCAGCCTGGGAGCTGCTCCGGAGCAGGGACCAGGGAGGGCAAGGCTCTGCTGGTACAGAAAGGCCTCCAGCTGGGCAGGGACTCTGGGACTGTGGAGTTCAGGCCTGAGACCCTCTGGGGCTCACCAGGCCAGATCCAGTCTTCTCTTACCTTCTGGGGCCACTTCGCTGCTGCTGCTGGCGGCCTGGCGTCTACACATGCATAGCCTCCTGCCTGGTTCACCTTTTCCTCTGCCTTCCCCATGGCTTCTTCTAGGATCACTTCTCCTAGGAAGTCTTCCCTGATCACTAAGGTCTCCACGGCCCCTCCCCTCTGCTAATGTCGTCCTGAAGGTGGCTCTTCAAGACCCTTTCTTTTCTGCTCATGGCAGGCTGCGGCTGCAGGAAGGTGGGCCAAGTCTACGTGCCCTCTTCCCATACCTGGGCCCCAGTTCTGGTAACCAAAATTCTACCTTTGCTCATGTACCTTCCTGGCTGCTGGTCAGACCTGCAGCTCTTCCAATGCCTGAGGCCTGCCCACCTGTCAAACAGGTGACCACCTGTCCCTGGTGATGAAGACAGAGCTGACACATGTGGGCCATCAGCTCACAGCATGCTCAGGGTCGCAATGGCTGGTGACAGTTGCAGGAGGGGCACCATGGCTGCCTTGTTGGCCATAGTTCTGCAGTTCTGAGCATGGCACCAACACACAGGTGCCAGTCGCAGCTCAGGTCATCCACACTCCACTCCTTGGGGTGGGTGCCAGTGTGTATCTTCGCCAGGCCAGACTACAGGAAGCCACTGAGCAAAGAAAATCTAAGTCTCTAGGAAGCGCTACCCTCCCCGATCCTGCCCCCCAAACCTGGCCACTGCTCCTGGCTGCCCATACCCATCCTCTGCCCTTGGCCCCGGCACCCTGACCTTGCTTGAAGTTGTCCAGGTTGCGGAACTCCACCAGGCTGTTCCCGTAGTAGTAGTTGGTGACGTAGATCCTGTCGTCCTGAGCGGTGGGGTCCTTCATCCAGGCTCCTTCGTGGCGCCCATAGCTGTGGTGCCTCACGGGAGGATCCACGGCCCGGAGGGTGCCCTCACAGCTTGCCTCCTTGCCTGTGGAGAGCAAGGGGCACAGCATGTGGGACGCGGGCTCACCCGAGCCAACTCATGCACTCATGGTGCTTGGTTGGGAACCCCTGCCCTGACTTCTTCCTAGAAACCAAAGATGCCCGACTGTTGTAGGAAACACAGAACACCCAGAAAAGGAGACCAGAGAAAGGGAAAAACCAGCCAGGACTCCATGATCTTGGGGCTGGTGCTGTGGTACAGTGGGTAAAGACAAGACCTGAGATGCTGGCAACTCATATAGACACTGGTTCAAGTCCTGGTTGTTCCACTTCTGCACCAGCTGCCTGCTAGTGCACCTGGGAAAGCAGCAGATGACCCAAGACCTTGGGTCCCTGTCACCTAAGTGGGAAACCTGGAAACTCGGGAAACCCGGATGGAATATCAGGTTCTTAAGTGACCCAGTGGATGGAAGCTTTATCCCTTTGTTTCTTCCTCTCTCTGTAGCTCTTTCAAATAAATAATATAACCCCGCAGGCCCCAACACAATTCCATCACCCACTGGAGGTGGAATCATCAAAAGTCAGATCTACGGAAGCACTGAGCAAAAGGGTGGTTTCTGGGGTGGAAGCAGTGAGCACCTGGTCCAAGGGCCCAGGGTCGGCAGGCCTGGGGGATGAGCCAGGGGCCTGCAGGCTTGCAAATCTCAAGGGGTGGGGATGGAAGTCTCTGTTCACAAAACACTGGGAGGCCAGGTCATTCCACAATGCCTGCATCTGTCATAACCTCAAGTTAGGCACCAGAAGTAGGTGAAGTTTTAACTTACCAATGAAAAAACCTTAATGCTATAAAAGAAGTAAAACAATCTACACAGATTCTTTGATGCAGTGGCCTGCCTGCATTTGCATTTCTTGCGTTTTTCCATCTTTCTGTGCGGAGCTGGCCAGGCAGGGGGAGGCCACGCTTCTGATATGCAGTTTTGTGGGTCCTCCCCACCCCTGCCCAGAGCAGCTCCTCCCATAGCCTTTGGATGATGTGACTCCTAGGTCTTGCCAGACCACCACACAGCTGTGTGCCTTCACTCACTAAACCACGCCCCTCATGTCAGCTCTTTGTGGTGTCTCGTTTTCCAAACCCAGAAAGAGTATTGGGGTGGGGAGTGTATAAGCTGTGCTATGGTATAACACGTTAGGCCTCCAGCTGTGGTGCCAGCATCCCACATGAGCGCTGGTTTGTGTCCCAGCTGCTCCACTTCTGATCCAGCTCCCTGCTTATACCCTGAGAAAGCAGCGAAGCATTGTTCAAATGCTTGGGTTTCTGTACCCACATGGGAGACATGGAAGAGGCTCGAGGCTCCTGGCTTTGGACCAGCCCATTTATGGAATGAATAAGCAGATGAAATACATTCGCTCTCTTGCTCACTTTCTGTCTCTCTGCTTATCCTTCTCTAACTCTGCCTTTCTTTTTTTTTTTTTTTTAAAGATTTATTCATTTTATTACAGCCAGATATACACAGAGGAGGAGAGACAGAGAGGAAGATCTTCCGTCCGGTGATTCACTCCCCAAGTGAGCCGCAACGGGCCGATGCGCCCCGATCCAAAGCCGGGTCTCCCATGCGGGTGCAGGGTCCCAAAGCATTGGGCCGTCCTCGACTGCTTTCCCAGGCCACAAGCAGGGAGCTGGATGGGAAGTGGAGCTGCCGGGACTAGAACCGGCGCCCATACGGGATCCCGGGGCTTTCAAGGTGAGGACTTTAGCCGCTAGGCCACGCCGCCGGGCCCTCTAACTCTGCCTTTCAAATAAATACATCAAACTTAAAAAATAGAAGGAGTTTGTTGAAAATACACCTTCTTCATGCCCACTGTGAATGTCAGCAGGGCCTTTCCTAGAAAGGGCCGAGAGCAACTATGTGAGGCTTTGTGACCCACGCATGATCCTTCTGTCCCCAGCAACCTTTCAGAACCATGCATGTCACTGTCATCTTAAGGGCCACACACAATGAGGCCATGAGCTGGACTTGCTGTGACTGTAGCTGCTGACCCCTGTGAGGTATACTCACCACGGCTGGGGGCTTCAGAGTGTGCAGGCGGCTCAGTGGGTAGGGTGGTGCTGCTGGGAGCCAAGGTGGTGGTCGGGGTGCTGGGGTCTGCAGAAGGCATGCCAGGGGCCAGGCCTGCTCCCTCGGAGGGCTGGGGCTCAGCCTCGTCCTGCTCCGCTGCTGAGTTGGGCTCCGGGGACTGGCCCTCCGTCTTGGGTGACACCGCCAGCCAGGAAGTGCCCTTCAGGGCATTGTCTGCAGCCAGGAGAAGACTCTGAGCCTACACCCCCTACTGTCCGCTGTGCTGGCTCTCCCACAACCGCTTCCCTTAGCCCAGGAAGGGCTGCAGGTGCCCTGCCCATAACCACCTCAATGTGGGCAGCAGATGGGCACCCAGCCTGGCTCCAGGGCTTGTGGCTGGGCGGCTGGGCAAGCACACCCATCCCCTTACCCCCACGGTGGGCCTCAGGTTCCCGTGATGTGAGAACAGTGGAGGCCATTGTCAGGCATTTGGGGAAAAATGCCCTTGAGCAGTGACACAGAGCTGGGCTGGCAGCAGGAGCCCAGAAGGAGCACCCTACCATTTAGGGTGTCTTTCTCCTGGCAGCGGGACTGCACTCAGGCACTGGCATAGAGGCAGGCCAGCAGCAGGAGCCCAGAGGGAGCGTCCTCGTGTTCAGGGTGCCTGACACCCTGGCAGCGGGGCTGGGTGCCATCCCAGGGCAGAAGCCCTTTCTTTTCCTACCTGCCTATCTGGGGCCCACAGGCAGTGAGGGGGCAGGTGCAGCCCCTATTCGTCTCCCTAGGGACCCCAGAGCTTTGTTCCTCTCTCTATCCCATTTCCTGCCCCACCCTAGTTCCCCACTGGGAGGGCTTTTGTATCTCCCATCTCTGGGTCATCTCTGACCCCCATAGTCTTCTGGGCTGCGTTTGGGAAGCAGTAAGACTGATGTCACCTGGAGTCATTCCTGGAACTTCTCTGCCTGCACCACGCAGCTGCTGCTTGTACAAATGTGACTGCAGCAGGGGCGGCACTGTGGGTTAAGCCTCTACCCGCAGCACCAGCATTCCATATGGGCAACGATTAGTGTCCCAGTTGCTCTGCTTCTGAATCAGCTCCCTGCTTATGGCCGGGAAAGTAGCAGAGGACAGCCCAAGTCCTTGGGCTCCTGCACCATATGGAAGACCTGGAAGAAGCTCCTGGCTTTGGATCAGCTCAGCTGTGGCCATTGCAGCCATTTGGGGAGTGAACCGGCAGATGGAAGCTCTCTCTATCTCTGCCTTTCCTCCCTATAACTCTGCTTTTCAAATAAAGCAATTAAAAAAAAAAAAAACTTAAAAAAAAAGTGACCACAAGTGAGAAAGGGTCCAGAAAACCGTGGTCCCAGGACAAAGGAATGGTCTGTCTGCCCCCGCCAGGGCCCACATGGCTGGAAGGGAGAGGGGCACAAAGACCCCTGGGCAGAAGGGAGAGGAGTTGATTTGCTCATTTCTTTCTCTTTGCACATGGGCTTGGCTAGGCCCTGCAGTAAGGGCAGGCCCTCTGATCATGGGAGCTGGTCCTTGGCGGTCTGCCAGGGCATCAGGCTTATTCCCATGGGCCCTGCTGGCAGCCACAGGCCTGCAGCTGTCTCTGGGCAGTGCCCCAGCCGGAGGTCAGAGGCCCCATGCTGCGGCTGGCCTAAGTTGGCAGTGACGAAGGACAGCAGCTGGCACCAGGGCCTGCGCCTTGCAATGCCTTTGCCCCTGGGGCATGGGCTGGGCAGCGGGCTTCACTGCATGGGGTGGGCAGCAGGACTCAGGGAGGGATGACAGGGTTGGGACCCTGGTCAGGCATCTGGGTAGGATCTTGGAGCGGAAATCAGGAGTCATGCTGAGAGGGGGCTGGCTCGGACATTGGGGGAGTCTCAGAAATTCTTATTTTCTTGGTTAATTATACCACCATCTTTCCCTGCAAAGTGGTAGTGAGCTGCAGGAAAATTTTAGACTTTTGGGTTCTTCCTCGGGGAGCTAAGAAAGGAGAAACGGCTAGATAGGTCAGTCTGTGCTTGGAGGGGGAAGCCCCAAACCCTCTCTTCACTTCGCAGGAGGGCTGTGTTCCCCACTGTGACAGCGGCCTGGTCTGGGGTGTAGTCTTCCCCACCACACTGGGAGCTCTAAGGGGGCAGGGATTATGTCCGGTCATCCCCCAGGGCCTGGGACACAACGGACCTCTAGTAAACCTTTGAATGAATGAAGAAAAGTCTCTGGGAAGAGACTTAGTGGCCTGTGCACTGGTGGCAGCATTTAGAGCAGGTGGTGTGTCCATAGCAGGGAGGGGCCAGTAACCATAGGGCCAGGGACTGCAGAGAAGATGCGGGGAGCCCCGCAGGTGGTTGCCCATCAGCCGCTCTGACTCACCGGCTGCAGTTTCAGTGGTCTCCTGCCTGCCGGCCTTGTAGTAAGTGAAGCCCCGGATCACGGCCTGCTGCTGGGCCAAGGCCCGGGGCTTGCCTGTGGGCTGTGGGAACCGACCCTTGCTGCTTTCCCGCAGTCTCTCGGCCTTGAGCAGCTTCTCCTTGGAGGGCTTTGGCAGGCCCCTGTCTGCAAAGCTCTTCTGTGTACTGCTGTATCTGCTGTTCTCCTTGCCTTTTCCTTCATCTGCACCCTGAGAGAGAAGAGGAGGCATGGACTTGGGGCATGGCAGGCCAGAGGCTGCAGGGGTCACGATGGTGCAGCAGGTGGGGGTGGGAGGGGGGTACTCACAAGACCACCGCTTTCCTTACCCCTCCCCTTCCCACCCGGACAGTGGCTACCACTACGCCTGGCCTGCCTCAGTGTCCCCACTCAGCTCTCCAGCTCCCTGGCTGGGCTGAGGCTCAGCTTGACAGGTGGGATTCTTGGCCTTGGCCCTGGCTAGCGTCCCAGCCTGGCCTCAGCTCTTGGGGTGCCAGCTCATCCCATGGTGCCTGGACCCGTACCAGTGTTAACATGGCCAATCCCACACCCCAGGAAGTGGGTTTGGTAGGTCCTCCATTCTGGAGGTCCTGTGGCGTCTAACACTTGGTGAGGATCATGATTTTCACTTCCTATCCAAACGCCTCGGATGCCGGCTTGGCACAGGAACAGAGCGCCTGGGCCATCTTCCATTGTCAAGCAAACACAGGGAGTGCAGGTTCACGCTGCCACCCACGCCACTGCCAAGTGGAGACATCCACTCATGCCTGTGGGGTCAGCCCCAGAAGGAGCAGGCAGTCAGCTCCGGGCCACGGCACAGGCTTCCGGCCTGCCTTATCAGCATCTAGCCATCCCCACTGCAGACACGCATGGCCCCATTTACACCCTGTCAGCAGACAGGCGGGGAGGAAGAGTATGGCGGGGCAGCCAGAGCTTATGCCCTCCATCATCCCAGTCTCTCCCCACTCTTCCTGGCCTGCCAGATGATGCGCAGGGATGGTCCTGCCTGGCAGGTGGTTGTGGGGTTATCTGGTGGTGTCCATGAGAAAGCTGTTTCCCGTGTGAATTCCACAGTATCACTTCCTTTCTCCCCTACGGCTTTCTCCTTGGCCGGTGGAGAAGACCTGGCCAGAGGGGGCATGCATGGGGTCAGAACCTGGCTACATTGCCTTAGCCAAGACACATCCCCTGGCCTGGCTCCCTCAGAGGAAGGAGCCCCTGGGTGCTGTGTGCACCCTAAAGCAGCTCCTCTTGGCAGGTTTGTCTGTAGCTGCTTGGTCTCATGGCAGGACTTCTATTTCCAAGCCAGCGCCAGGGCGCATGATGTGTCATGGGCAGCTCCAGGACTGGCCACTCTGGCTGGAGCTGCGCCTGTCCCTTGCTGTGCTGTAGCCTTCACACGAGGACACCCTGAATTCCTGAAGGGAGGCCCCATAAGGTGGAGGTCCCGGCACCCCATGCTACTGAGCTCAGCCACCCACCGGCCCCGCCATCTGAGCATGCCTTACCTGAAGCTTTCCGCCAGGGGCCAGGGCCGGGGCCTCAGGGGCTGCGTCCTTCTGCAGCAGCTGCAGGCCCAGGCTGGAAAGCTCCTTCTGGATGCTCAGCATGATGGCTGAGTGGTTCTCCTGGCGCTTCAGCTGCTCACTGAGGTGACGCATGCTCTCCTTTACCACCTCATTCTCCCGGCTCAGGTTGGCCTTGATACTCTAGGGGGTGACAGGGGAGCAAGAGGCAAGGTCTTACCCCCGCGCCCCACCCTAGAGTGACTCCCCAGGACAGGGCCACTTACTCTTTAGATCCAGCTTCCTGCTAATGCACCCAGGAGGCAGCAGAGGATGGCCCAAGCACTTGGGGTCTCGCTATCCACCCATATCTGAGTTCTGGGCTCCTGGTTTCAGCTTGGCCTCCACCTGCAGGTACTCCCCCCCATCTCATATGGCCCTGGTTCATGTCCCAGCTGTTTCACTTTCCTATCCAACTCCATGCTTGTGTCCTGGAAAAGCAATGGAGGATGGCTCAAAGCCTTGGGACCCTGTACCCACGTGCGAGACAGGAAGAAGCTCCTGGAGCTGGGCCCCCAAATAAATCTTAAACAAAACAAAACAAACAAAACTACGTTAGAAGCCAGGAAGGCTGGGGAGAGGTCAAAGCAAGTGGGGCAGCTTCTCTTCATGTCAGCACTGCAGGGACCTGCCAGGTGGCCACCTGTGCTTGGGCACTGCCCTGTGCATGGTAGGTGTCAACGGCCTCTCTGAGTCCTCCCAGAAGCGTCCACCCTGTCCCCTGTCCAAGCTGTGATAACCGATGAATGTTTTCAGATTCTGCCAGCTGTCTCCTGTGGAGCAAAAATCACCCCTTAGCAGGCAAGGTGGAGGCTGTGCTCCCTACTTCCCCAGGGCCTTAGCAAAAGCCCTTTTTTGTTAGAATTTCACACCAGGTTATCACTGAGTAAACCCCCATTAGCAGAAACAAATCACAGAGAACATGAACCAGAAGATAATGAGCATCGTTCCTGTGTGGGCCCAGAGATGACTTCTCGTTTATCTGGGCCCAGCCACATTGTCTGGTTCTGACTTGGGACTTCCTGAGCTTACCAGGGGAAAGGTCAGAGGGGCAGAACTTCAGAGCAGCGGCATGGCAACGTGGCACATCCTAGGTGCTCAGGAAATGCACGTGCAAGTGTTCACTTTTCCCACACTGGCGTGGGCTTGGCCAAGCACCTTCTGAGCAGTGGGAACCATCATGTCCCCAGCTATGGTGCTGGTGAGGGGTTAATTTCCATCTACCACCAGGGGCACAGGATGCCCAAGTACCCCTTCCCTCTGGGAAGGAAACTGGGAGAGGAAGCCCCACACCCACTCCTGGCAGCTTAGCGGCCTGGACCTCCTGGCAGCCTGGCTCAGGCCGGACGCAGGAAACAGGTGGAGGCTAGGGCTATGCCCACGGAGACTCATGCCCGGATACCCCCGTGCTTGTCCCTGCTGTCCCTGCCCTGTGGCACAATTGCTTTCACCGGCACAGGATGCCAGCTCTGCTGCCCACCCCCCACCACCACAAATGGGTGAGGGACAGTCATACTGCCCTAAGTCTGGCCCTGCTGGGCGTGGCCTGTCCTGCTCATTGCACCACCCCAAGGGCACTGCTGATCTGGTGTCTGGTGGGAATGCTGTGCTCTGGGGCCTTGACCTTGACAGACCAGTTGCCCATGCCCTCCCTGGTCTCATCATACAGCCAGCAAGTGCCGTGGGCTCCTCACCAGCTTGCTGCAGGCCCTTGAACCCATGAGAAACCTCTTCTCCAACAGCCGGCCCCTGTGGCCTGCACCTCCCTCCCCTCCTTTCCACAGCAGTTCAGCTTCCACAGGTGTCCAAGGCCAAGTCGGAGCAGCACAGGCCCAGGTGCGGCTGCAGCAGGCTGTCCTCAGGGGAAGCAGTGCGTCCTTACCTCTTCCAGCGTGTTCATCTGTGAGGCCACCTTGCGGACATAGGCGTGTACCTTCATCAGGTCCATGCTGTACAGGGCACCCTCCAGGAGATCCACCATGGACTGTAGCTGCTTGTGGAAGGGAGAGGGTGAGGCAAAGGCAGCCACACATGGCTAGGCCCAGAGGATCCAAGCAAAGCCCCCCTCCGCCTCCCGCAGCTGGGAGCCCTGGGGCCTCAGAGCAGCCTGCTTGGGCCTTCGGCATTCTTGCTTGGAAGAGAAACAACAGGGTCTGCCTTGGGGCTCCTTACGTGCAGACAGTAGGCTGGGGCTTTGTCTGCTAATAGCCCTATGAGGAGTGCCATGGGCATGGCAGGGGCCAGTCTCAATCGCCAGGGCTCTCTCTTATTGTTTCCATCCCTGGGTTCCATGGGCCTCATTTTATTACTCTTTTTCTGATTAAGGATTCATTTATTTTTATTGGAAAGTCAGATTTACAGAGAAGGAGAGACAGAATGATCTTCCATTCGCTGGTTCACTCCCCAAGTGAACCCAAAGGATGGAATGAGCCAATCTGAAACCAGGAACCAGGAGCCTCTTCTGGGTCTCCCATGCAGGTGCAGGGTCCCAAGGCTTTGGGCCGTCCTCGACTGCTTTCCCAGGCCACAAGCAGGGAGCTGGATGGGAAGTGCAGTTGCTCGGACATGAAATGGTATCCGTATGGGATGCCAGCGCTTGCAGGTATAGGATTAACCAACTGAGCCATCACACCAGCCTCCCTGTCCCGTGTTATCATTTTTTAAAATATTAATTTCCTCCAAATACAGGGTGACACAGAGAGAAAGTGAAAGGAACAGACAGCGAGAGACAGAGACCTTCCATCTGCAGGAGCCTGCAACTGCATCCAGGGACTTGGGCCATCAGCTGCTGCTTTCCCAAACACATTCCCAGGAAGCTGGAGCAGATGCAGAGCAGCCAGGACTTGGACCAGTGCTTTAATATGGGATGCAGGCAGCATTTTGAAGTGGAGGCTTAACCCACTACACCACAGCAGCCTCTAAATGCCTCCTTAGGACTATATCTTCTTTCAAAGAGTGGCTTGGTCAACACATTCCGTGACCTCCTGTGACAGCCTTGGGGCAATGACTGGTGTGGGTATCCTGCCAGCCCTAGTGACAACATTCGCTGCCACTCCCACTGCAGAGCTCTCATGGAGACCAGGCTGGGGCTGGGCCTGTATCTGAGACTACATCTTTGTTGGGTGCTGGAAGTGCAGCCCACACGCAGTGTGACAGTGGATGATCTAAGAGATGGGGGCTATACATGAAGACAGTGAGAAAGTACTGCCTTGGACGCCCAACCTGCTGGCATGGCCATGCTCTTGAACTTACAAGCCACTGGGATCATGACAGATCACAGTTGGGAAGACAGCTGATGGAAAATGAAGTAGTCATGGCCCTTGTATCCTAGGCAACAAGCATGATTTCAAGGGCTGGCATGGTGGCTTGACAAGCTAATCCTCCACCTGACACAGCCAGCAGCCCACATGGGTGCTGATTTGCATTCCAGCGGCTCCACTGCCCACTGGCTCCCTGCTGTGGCCTGGGAAAGTAGCAGAGGACGGCCCAAAGCCTTGGGACCCTACACCCGTGTAGGAGACCCAGAAGAGGTTCTTGGCTCCTGGCTTCAGATCAGTTCAACTAGCTGTTGCAATCATTTGGGAGTGAACCAGTGGATGAAAGACCTTCTTTCTCCATCTGTCATTCTCTCTGTAAATCTGCCTTTCAAATAAGAATAAATAATCAGGGCCCAGCGGCGTGGCCTAGCGGCTAAACTCCTCACCTTGAACGTGCCAGGATCCCATATGGGCGCCGGTTCTAATCCTGGCAGTTCCACTTCCCATCCAGCTCCCTGCTTGTGGCCTGGGAAAGCAGTCGAGGACGGCCCAATGCATTGGGACCCTGCACCCGTGTGGGAGACCCAGAAGAGGTTCTTGGCTCCTGGCTTCAGATCAGTTCAACTAGCTGTTGCAATCATTTGGGAGTGAACCAGTGGATGAAAGACCTTCTTTCTCCATCTGTCATTCTCTCTGTAAATCTGCCTTTCAAATAAGAATAAATAATCAGGGCCCAGCGGCGTGGCCTAGCGGCTAAACTCCTCACCTTGAACGTGCCAGGATCCCATATGGGCGCCGGTTCTAATCCTGGCAGTTCCACTTCCCATCCAGCTCCCTGCTTGTGGCCTGGGAAAGCAGTCGAGGACGGCCCAATGCATTGGGACCCTGCACCCGTGTGGGAGACCCGAAAGAGGTTCCTGGTTCCCGGCTTCGGATCGGCGCAGCACCGGCCGTTGCGGCTCAGTTGGGGAGTGAACCATCGGATGGAAGATCTTCCTCTCTGTCTCTCCTCTCTGTATATCTGACTGTAATAAAATAAATAAATCTTTTTTTAAAAAAAGAATAAATAATCATTAAAAAATATTCCAGGGCCTGGTGCAGTAGCCTAGTGTCTAAAATCCTTGCCTTGCATGTGCCAAGATCCCATATAGCCACTTGTTCGTGTCTTGGCAGACCCGTTTGCCATCCAGCTCTCTGCTTGTGGCCTGGGAAAGCCTTGGGACTCTGCACCTGTGTTGGAGACCCAGAAGAAGTTCCTGGCTCCTGGCTTCAGATCAGCTCCAGCCATTTTGTCTGCTTGGGGAGTGAATCATTGGACAGAAGATCTTCCTCTCTGTCTCTCCTCCTCGCTGTACATCTGACTTTGCAATAAAAATAAATAAAAAATATTCTGTTCTTCCAGTGCCTAGTGCATGCTTCCTGGAATTCAGTAGAAGGGGAATGGATAGATTAAGAATTGGAGAAGAATCATTTTGAATATCAGCAGCATTAAACCCTTACTCCTGATTTATGCTCGCACTGCAAGCCGACACAGATGTTCCTAAGTCCTCCGTCTTTGTCATCCAGTCCTTTGCTGTGGGCTTTGATTATGTCTTATGATTTGCAATACTCACTCACCAGGTTTTATTCAGAATCTATATAAGAGAAAAAGAGTGCGTGTATGAGAGGTGTGCATCTCAGCGCTGCTGAAAGGAGGAGCTGTAACAACAACAACAAAGATGTAGAGGGTTAAGCTTAGCAAGTTAAGCCAGGGCCTCTAACGCCAGCATCCCCTATGGGCACCGGTTCAAGACCCAGCTCCCTGCAGATGGCCTGAGAAAATCAGCAAGGATGGTCCAAGTGCTTGAGTCCCTGCACCCAGGAGGCAGTCCCGGGTGCAAGTCCTGGGTGTGAGTCCAGGCTCAGCTCTGACCATTGTGGCCATCTGGAGAGTGATCCAGTGTGAGGAAGCTCTCTTTCTCTCTGTAATTTTTGCAAATAAATAAACGAATCTAAAAAAAGAGACAGGGGGCCTGGCTCAACAGTGACTAAATCTTTGCTTTGTACATGCTGCTGGCATCCTATATGTGCACCGGTTCGTGTTCCAGCTGTTCCACTTCCCATCCAGCTCTCTGCTTGGGGCCTGCGAAAGCAATGGAGGCTGGCCCAACACCTAGGGCCATCTGTCGCTCTTGGGCTTTCTGTCTCTCCTTCTTTCTGTAAATCTGTCTTTATAATAAAAATGAATACTTAAAAAAAAAAAAAGATGGGGCCTAGTGCAAGGTGAGTAGGTCCTGGGGTGGGTCACTGCTTCTGCCCTTTGAGGGGACCAATGCTTATCTCAGGGAGTGAGTCAGTTCTTAGGAGAATGGGTTTTTATTTTTTTTTAAGATTGATTTAAAGAGACAGAAGAGATCATCTCCCTGCGGGGGTTCATGCCCCACACAGTCAGGGTTACACTCGGCTGAAGTCAGGAGGCTAGAACTCCATCTGGGTCTCCCACATGGGTGGCAGGGACCCAAGGACTTTCTCAGGTGTGTTACCTGGATTGGACACACAGCAGCTGGGATCAGAACCAACACTCTAATATGGGATGTTTGCATTGCAAGTTGTGGGTTAACCCACTGTGCCACAACATAGGTCCAAAGAGTGAATGTTAAAATGTAAGGTCACTTGGGCCCGGCGGCGTGGCCTAGCGGCTAAAGTCCTCGCCTTGAACGTGCCAGGATCCCATATGGGCGCCGGTTCTAATCCCGGCAGCTCCACTTCCCATCCAGCTCCCTGCTTGTGGCCTGGGAAAGCAGTTGAGGACAGCCCAGTGCTTTGGGACCCTGCACCCGCGTGGGAGACCCGGAAGAGGTTCCTGGTTCCCGGCTTCGGATCGGGGCGCATCGGCCCGTTGCGGCTCACTTGGGGAGTGAAGCACCGGACGGAAGATCTTCCTCTCTGTCTCTCCTCCTCTCTGTATATCTGACTTTGTAATAAAAATAAATCTTAAAAAAAAAAAAAAAAAAAAAAGTAAGGTCACTCAGAACGCTTGGCCCCCTTCTGCAAGCAGCCCTTTCTGGTTCGCTGCCTCATTATGATGCAGTCAGGGGTCCTCACCATGCTATTTGGCCCCTCTAGCCCCCAGCATCATGAACTACGTATACCTGTTTGCTTCCTAAGGTACCCAGCTTCAGGGATTTTGTTCTAAGCCACGGTGGACTTTCCCTTCCCCGTTTTGCCTCCTCTGCTTGACTGCAGTGTTGGGGGAGCACCAGCATCCTGTCGGGGGGTCCCCTACAGCTAGGCCAGTGCTCTTCCCCCTCCCCTTTAAGATGGTAGTGGTACTGTAGCACAGACAGGAAGTGACTTGCTCAAGGCCATGGCTGTTAAATAGTGAGGCAGGAACCAAGCCAGGATGATGCGGAGGTTTTTGGCCATACGTCACTGCTTCCAGCTTACATTCATAGAGGGCAACAGAGGCCAGCAGAGGGAGTGGGGCTTGTGCATTGCTCTGCAGCAGGACCTGGGGGAGCTGCCCAGCCCAGACTGCTGTCCTTCAGTGGTCCCTCTGGGTCCCTCTTTGTCACGCTTCATCAGCATGTGACACTCCCTCTAGATGGCCAACACGCCCTTGAGAGGATGAGGGGCCCCTTGGCATGGGGCAGGGGAAGGACTCGCTGGCAGGAAGGTGTCCCTGGTCCCTGCTTCCGTGTGCCTTCCCACCCAAACCGAGGACCCTGTGAAGGCCAGCACTCTTGTCCTGGCCAGCCACGTCCAGGATAATTTTGCTCTTTCTGTACTGGCAGTGGCCAATTGCTTCTAGTCAGGAAGTTATTCTCTGAGTAGAGAAATAGGGGGTGCAAGGTTGCAGAGCAAGGGGAGTTTTCTCTGCTTCCCCCATGCCTTTGCTGGCTTGTAGGCCACCCCTAAGGCTCTGTGGAACACAGTTCGAGAACCGTGCCCAATGACACTGGCATGTGTCAGCCTCCTTCACAGTGAAATGGAGTCACAGGGCTCTGAGAAGCCCCTGGGTGCCAAGTCCCACAGAGACTGGGCACACAGGAAGGACGTCATCAATACCAGCCATGGTGACCACCATCCCAGGCGGTGATCACCAAGCTCCCATCTTCACCTGCTGCCTACAAGGCCACTGAGACAGGCTCTGGGCCTGCTCCCTCCCCTGCCAGCATGTCCCGTGGCTCCCTGCTGCACCCCAGGGGGCTCCTCATCTCCTGACCGACAGATGTTTACCCTGGGCCAGATGTGCCAAACATGAGCCCTTGTGGCCCATGACAGGCTGTCAGGACACCATGACATACAGGTGCCCAGATCAGGGGGAGAGGGGGGAGGACACAAGCAGGTATCCAAAGCAAGGGCCCACGTGACTAAGCCAGGGCCCTAGGCTGGCCCAGGGCAGGCGTGGATTAGGATGGGCTGCCCGGAAGAAGCCTTGTTTAAGCAGAGCTGAGGAGGGGTTGCACACAGTAGACAGGGCAACCCAAGAAAGGTCACCCTCTGCAGAGGGTAGGGCCTGTGCTGGGGGCTGGAGGGGACAGGGGCAACAAGCCCCAGGCCCAGCTGTTTGTGACTCATCTGTGACAGAATAATGGTGATGTGGACATTTGGTTTCCAGAACTTCTACAGCCATAAGCAGGAGCAGTTTTACCTATAGACTCTCATGAAACAATGGACTTAGATTTTACGTGTTTGTAGTTCAGTTTATTTTCCTAATAATCACTCTGTCCAGTGTTTTTGCCAAAGTATCAACTCTTGGCAGATATTTCATTGTTAAAAACAAAATAAAACAAAATACCAGTCTGCAGGGCTGGTGCTGTTGCATATCAGAATAAGCAGCCATCTGTGATGCCAGCAGCCCAAATGCTCATGTGTTCGAGTCCTGACCACTCCACTTCCAAACCAGCTAAGCACAAGATGGCCCAAGATAGCTGGGGTCCCTGCCACTCATGTGGAAGAAAGAGGTGGACTTGCAGGCTCTGCTCCAGGTTGGCCCAGCCCCAGCTGGTACAGTCATCTGGGGAGCAAACCAGCAGGTGGATGATCTCCGTCTCTCCCTCTCCCTGTGCCTTTGCCTTTTAAATAAAAATAAATAAGTCTTTTCAAAACAAAACAAACCCACAGGTTCTTCATGCAGCTGGCTTGAAAAATGCTATGTGTCCTAGAAATGACAGCTGGCGAGCGAGGCCACAGCTGAGGGCAGGGGGCATCTGAGGCACACCCACTCCCTGGCCTGCACCCAGAGGTCCTGGTCCCTTCTCTGCCTCAGCTTTAACATCACCCTCCTCTTGGAAGGCCCGTGGTGCTTGCCATGCGCCTTGGCCCAGCACTGACCACACTGCCGCTGTTGGGGTCAGCAGCTGTGTGTTCCTGAGCCTTGGGCCCCCACATGGACGGAGCTGGGGCTGTTTGGGGAGGCGAGAGGCACACCCCTGGATGCGGGCAGGGTCGTTGCTGTCTCTGACAGGGCCAGTGGCTCAGGCCCAGTCACAGCTGTGCTTACAAACCTGGGGGGTTGCTGGAACAGAGAGGGGAAGAAGCATATAGAGCAGGCACCCCAACTCACAAGTTCCCCTTACCTTCTTCCCATGGGAGATGCATACAGAACCTAGTCCTGTTTGCTAGGGCCCCTGCCTTTGAACCTCTTAGGGTTCTCTGGGCACCCTTTAGGTGCACACTGCTAGCCTGGGAGTACCAACAAGGCAGTTTCATGCAGAGTCAATCCCACCTCCTTACTTAGTTATGTGAGGTTCCTGACCCCCTTGGGCTGTCAGGGACAATGGGCTCCTCCTCCCTGGCAGAGTGAACTGCCACGTGAGGGTGCTGGTTCCTGGGGGATGCAACAGAGAATTTCTGGGTTCTTCTTTCCCTTTCTTGCTGTGTGACTTTAGGCAAGTCACAATCCTTCTCTGCACCTCAGATTTCTGGCCCAAGTGAAGAATGCTGGGAATGGTCAGGAGGAGTGGGGACAGTGAAGCCTGGGGCTGGACACTCAATCCAGGCCTTAAGCCATCGCTGCTGCCCCCCAGAGTCTGTACTAGCAATAAGCTATGGTCAGAAGCTGGAGCTGGGAACCGAACCCAGGCAATCAGAAATGGGACAATGGCTTAATCACTAGGTCAAACACTTGTCCCTGCAGCCAGCATTTACAAAAGTGTGCTGTGGCATGACACATAAAGCTGCTGTCTGCAACGCCACCACCGGTTCATGTCACAGTTGTTCTGTTTCCACTCTAGCTCCCTGTGGATACACCTGGGAAAGCAATGGAAGACGGCCCAAATGTTAGGTCCCCTGCAACCACGCTGAGACCAGGATGAAGCTCCTGGCTTCAACCTGGCCCAGAACTAACTCCTGTGGTCATTTGGAGAATGAAATAGTGGATAGAAGATTGCTTTCTCCCTCTCTCTATAACTCTGCCTCTCAGGCAAATATATTAAAAAAAAATCTTAAAAACAAAAGGGACAGGGCTGTGTTCTCACGCCTAGGGCACATACAGCTCAGTTTTGGCGAAGTAGACACAAGTAGATGCTGGGGTTGTCCTGTTAGGCTCCGGGTTTGAGCCCCCCAAAACAACAGAGTCTTGCTGTTAATGCAAAACCGGAGAATTGCGCCCCTGCCTTCCTGCACTTGGCTTCAGTCTATAGATAGGGTTTGAGACCCTGACTCATCCTGACTGAGGTGGAATTTCCTAATGGCCTTGACTTAGCAAAGCAGCAGCTTCTTACACTAAGAGCTTTGCACTGCCTAACAGTCCCTGCTATGGAGGCCCACAGCCTGGGGACCTGGAGGCCACAGGAGGCACGTGGACCTGGGACTGCTAACATTTGCACACAGCATTGTTGGGAGTTTTGGCCTGCATCTATGTGTTATGAAAATAAAACGGATTACACGTAAAGACACCAATGTTTAGCCACATGTTGGAGGTTAGTTCTTTACAAGTCTGCTTTTCTGTGTGTCATGCACAGAGTCGCGTGCCAGACCGAGGTGTCATGTCCACACGCTACATCAGAGTCCCAGTGTCCCCCACATGGGCGATCTGGATTGAGTTCCCAGCTCTTGGCTCGTTCCCTGTCTGCCTTCTTCCCTGCCTCTCAAATTGAAACACACATATCAGAAGCTGGAATCGACCGCAAGCAGGCTATTCTAAGGTAATCTAGACAGAAAATCCTGCCTCCATCATAAGACCAAATGGTCCTGGGTTCATGGTTTGGGTAATGGCGTGGTTTCGGCACTGACTCAGAGGAGGGTGGGATTTCTGGCAGGTGGACAGCCTGGAGCAGGCGCAGTGTGGCACTCACTCCCGTCCCACAGGCCCGGCGCCAGCCAGCCGTACCTTGAGGAGCTCAGGGGCCTGCCTCTTGAGCTTCTCCATCTTCCGCTCGTTTTCGCAGGGGTTGAGTGAGGAGGGCGGCGCTGTGCAGGAGCAGCGGCAGTCGCTGCCGGAGCTCAGCGTCTCCACCGTGTAGAAGTCCTCGACGCGCGCGCGCCCACTGCGCACCCGGCTGCACGCGTCTTTGCTCAGCGGTCGCATGATGCACTTGCAGCGACAGTCCGAGCCCTCCGTGGTCATCCGCACCTGGTCCACATCCCCAAACACCTGCAGGGGAAGAAGCAAGAGGCAGGGACTGTAGGGAGTGGTTGCCGGGTGCTTGGTTAAGCAGAAACCACCCCAGCTGGGAAGGGTCCAGTGAGGCTAGGGGAGGGGAGGGTGCCATGCATTGGCTGTTACAGGGAATGCAGTCTATTTCTTTTTTATTTATATATTTCTGAAAGGCAGACTTATTTATTATTCTTACAATTTTTTTTTTTTAGTTTTAAAGTAAGATTTATTAGAAAAAGTTGAGAAAGTAGACTCCCATCCTAGTAATGGGAGGGGGCTCGAGATCCTCTGCCATAGTGGCAGGAGGAAAAGCAGGAGAGAAAAACCCGTATTAATGGTGGGGAAAGCATCTTTTAAAGATTCCCCTCAAAGATGTTTCTCCATAAACAAAGAAAATTCCTGGTATTATTATTACAATTTAAAAAATATTTATTTATTTTTATTGCCAAGTCAGATACATATATAGAGAGAGGAGGAGAGACAGAGAGGAAGATTTTCTGCCCGATGACTCACTCCCCAAGTGACCCAATCGGAGCTGAGCCAATCCAAAGCTAGGAGCCAGGAGCTCCCTCCGGGTCTCTCACGTGGGTGCAGGGTCCCAAGGCTTTGGGCTGTCCTCGACTGCTTTCCCAGGCCACAAGCAGGGAACTGGATGGGAAGTGGGGCTGCTGGGATTAGAACCGGCGCCCATATGGGATCCTGGGGCTTTCAAGGTGAGGACTTTAGCTGCTAGGCTACCATGCTGGGCCCAGAAAGGCAGATTTATAGAAAGAGAGACAGAGAGATAGATCTTCCATCTCTGGTTCACTCCCCAAATGGCCACTAAAGCCAGAGCTGAGCAGATCTGAAGCCAGGGGCCAGGAGTTTGTTCTGGGTCTCCCATGTGGGTGCAGGGTCCCTTGCACCATCCTCTACTGCTTTCCCAGGCCACAGAAGGGAGCTGTAAGGGAGGTGGAGTAGCCAGGATCGGAAGTGGCGCCTATATGGGAGCCCAATGCATGCAAGGTGAGTACTTTAGCCACTCGGCTACTGTGCCGGGGCCCAGGAATGGGATCTTACAGCAACAACAGAAGTGAGTCTGGCTGCTCCACTTCTGCTGAAGCTTCCTGCTACTTAATGCACCTATGAAAGCAGAGAAGGTTGGTCCAAGTGCTTGGGCACCTGAACACACATGGGAGATCTGATGGCCCAGGCTCCTGGCTTGGGGCTGAAGCAGCTCCAGTAGTTACAGCCATTTGGGAGCAATGAAGCATGGATGGAAGAGCTCTCCGTCACTCTGCCTTTCAAATAATATAAAAAAATTAATACCAAAATGTGATGGGAAAGCGTGGATAGAATCACCCCATGACCCAGTGCTTCTATGTGGCATGGGAACAAGGGAACCGGAAGCAGGTGCAGGGAGCCTAGCAGTTCACCAAGGAAAGGATCGTGGCGGGTGGGGCCTTGCAGTCTGGGTTCCTCCACTCTGCAGTGAGCACTGGCACTCTGCTCCTGTACCCAGCTGCATACTATCCCACGGGGTCTTCGTTCAGGTCAAAGGCATGGAGGCTTGTGTCCGTTTGTGGCTACTGTGAATCATTTTGCTTGGGAACACTCCTGTACAAGTCTTTGAACACAGGCTTTTTCTCCCTTCCTCCTTCTCTTCTTTTTCCCTCTTCTCTTCCTTCACTTTTACTTAAGAGAAAGAGAGACCCTATGTACTGGATCACGAAAGCTGAAGCCAGGAACTCACCCAGGTCTCCTCCCTCCTGGGCGGGTGGCACCTGAGCCTGTTGTCTTCCAGGGCGCGCATCAACTGGAGTCAAGTGGACTTGGACTTAGGCGCTGCGAGCTGAAATGTGGTATTCCAGCTAGTGTATAACCACTGGGCCAAACAGCCAGCCCTACAGTTCTTCGTGTGGGGGAGGTGGGGCGAGCTGGTTAGCAGGTTCTTCTACTTCCAGAGTCCTTCTGTTGCCTTCCAGGCCTGTGTGAGTGGACACTCTGCCTCCACCTGCACCTCTTCCCACCTAGGGCTCACTCGCTTCAGCCTCAAACACTCCCCTCCCTAGAAGCCAACGATGTTCCTGTGGATTTTGTATGTTGCCTCTTACGAGACGCCCTCCCTGATTACTCCCCTCATATTCCTGTCTGCTTATCAAGCAGCTCTGTTTTTCTTCATCGCAACAAACGCCTGAGATAGCCCGTCTGTCTCCGACACAGTTACGGTCACACTTCACGGCAGGGACTTTGGGTGCCACCTGAAAACCCACAGTGTTGCCTGCCTGGCCTGCAGTAGGTGCTCTGGGACCCTGCTGCACACAGGGTGGACAAGGGGGAGGAAACTGGGTCTGGGGGAGACTTGGCAACTCTGCCCCTTCCGTGCCTGTTTTCCCATCTGCACAATGGACTTGGGTCTCATGGAGTTGTGTTGAGAACTGAGTGAGTCAATAAAGATAGGAAATGGGGCCTTGCACATTGAGTGAATCTTAACATGCATGATTGTAATGGTAGGTGAAGCGGCAGGTGCAGAGAGGACACATGCCCAAGGCCATGCTGCTGCAAAGCTGTGCTGCTGACCCGGGCTCAGAACGCAGTCACTCCTTGAGGCTTTGCCTGCCCTGTGTGACCTTAAAAACAGGTTACACCGCCTCTCCAAGCCCCATAATTCCCTCAACGGTGGAACGGACAACTCTCTGTATGGAACCTGTTACCAGTGAGATAGTACACCCTGAGTGGGTGGTTTTCGGCTCCACCCTGCAGTGCTGTGTGCCCAGTGGACAGGTGTGGCCCTTGTTCACTGGGGGCTGTGGAAGTCAACTCCTGGAGATGGGCAGCAAGTGCTAGGCTTGGTCAAGCTGGGCCCTGGGAGCCTAGCCAGCCTGCCCTGGCCTCTGAACTGCTTGCAGCTCAGTCAACAGCAAAGACCTCAGGCTTCTGTGCACCGCCCCCCCACAGCTCTCATTGAATCCCACCAGGTCCTTGGTGAGCCACTGGCTTCTCAGCTTTCTGCCATATCCACGGCCCATGGGTGTCCGGGACCCTCTGGGCAAAGACCAGATATTCCATTTGCCTCCTATGCCTTCAGATACCTGTTTGAGCTTCTGCCCTCTGCCAGGCCCTGGGGCATAGTGAGGAGTGCCAGAAAAGTAGATCGGGGCATATTGTTGGCCTTCTCAACCCTGGCAAAAAGCTGACCTAGTGAGTTCTGAGAAAGACACTCCTGAGGACTGCTCGGAGGAGGCAGTATTGGAAGAGGAGGAGCAGCAAACTTAGGAAGAGCAAACCATGATGTGAAAGCCAGTGACCTTAGGGCAATTCATGGGGGCTGGCGCCTTCCCTGGGGTTGGCAGTCTGGCTCTGACAGGCTGCCATGTGGACAGGCGGAGGCAGGAGCTTGACCAGGCAGCCTAGGAGCACTCACTTGGTGCTGGGGAGGTGCAGAGTATGACTGCTATGTGCTCTCGGGTAGCTTCCTTAACCTCCCTTGCGTGTGAAACGAAGATTCTACTAGAGCCTGTGCCGCTCCATGGGAGATGGAGAATAACCACAGGTCAAAAGCCAGAGCTCTGGTCTCTGCACTGGGGAGTCTCTAAGTAGCGCCCACTAGAGGAGGGAACCAAGTCCTGCAGCTGCCTCCCTGTTTGAGGAGGAGCCCAGGCTGGGGCCCTTCCTGCAGCCTGAGTTGGGAGGGGGCCCAGGAAGCAGGAGGTGAGGAAGGTAGGGAGGGGAGGCTGTGGGCAGAAGCTCTGGCCTGGGCCATCTGTGGGTGGGTGGACAGGGCATGCGGCCCAATCTCTTCCACTTGTGAATGCTGATGGGCAGGCTGGGGTTTTGTCTACCCTGCCCCCCAGGGCATCAGCTAGTGCCTTAACCATGTCTTCCGCAGGGTGCCTCTTTTTTTTTTTTAATTAATTTTTAAATTATATTTTTGACAATCTTTACATAGTTAATTAGGGTAAAAAGGTTCAAGGGCTATATGAAAGTGGATAAGACTATTATTCCCACATTGTTTCCTTCATGTTTAAAGGGGATGTTAAAGGAGAAGGCCCCACCCAATTTCCCACCCTCCCCAGGTCCTGGATGTAGGGCATGCTCCGAGGTTCTTGCTCAAGTGGTTTTGATAGTTCACCAGTTATGAATCGCTGCCAATCTTGCCACTCCAAGCACGATGGGGTCGCTGCAGAATCCACTGATTGACATAGTCCATCATAGAGTCCCGGAGGGTGCCTCTTGCCACTTCCATCCCTTCTTCAGGCAAGGTCAAGGGCCCAGCAGGTAGACAAGAGTGGTCGGTTCTAAGAGGCCTCCTGCTGCCTGCTGTAGCTAGGGCCAGCAGCAGCCTCCGCCTCCACCCGCAACATTCCTTCCCCTCCCCAGGTGAGGTGCTACATCCTGACCAGGGCAGCCAAGGCCCTGACAAGGAAGAGGGCCTCTGGTCCCTGACCGGCAGCTTTGGGGTCCTGTCTCAGGCAAGCGTCACTTCTTGTGCCATTGGACTACAGGCACCTGAGCTTCAGCATGATAAACCAGGCCTGGGCTCAAACTGCAGCTTTCCATGCTGCCTGGCTGTGAGGCCATGACCTCAAGGAGCCTCAGCTTCCACGTCTGTAAAATGGAAGTGAATTGGGGGTCCCTCTTCATCATGAACGTGCCGTGAAGTTGCACAGTCAGCATCTGCACTCAGTGTGGCATCTGCTACTCTGTAAGAGGCACCTGCTATGGGCATCACTGCTACAAGCCTCCCCTGGAGACAGTATCAGAGAAGACTAGAGCCTTACCCAGGGTCCACACAGCACAGCCTGACTTCCAAACTGGTCTCCACACTGTCCACCCACAGTCACCAGGTGAAGGGCCTGGGATTCCATGGACCTGGCCCGTCCTGCTCTCAGCACTGGGGTCAAGTCCCTGCGGCAATCCTGAGCCCTCCCAGTGGCCTCACTCTGCTCACAGCCCCTGGAGTGTGCTTAGATAGGCCCCTGGCAAGAAAGTCTCACAACAAGATGGCAAGAGCGAAGACCTGAGATTTTTCTGCAGCGAGATGGACAAATTCAGTCAGAGGCAGGGACGGGGTTCAAGCTGGGAATTGTCCTAGCAACAGGGCAGGCACAAATGATGTCATCTTGAGGTTGGGTCTGTCCTCTTCCTGCTGTGGCCAGCCTCTCTCCCTGACCCCAACTGTTTCCTAGGCCCTTGCAGGCAAAGATTTTCCCTTACAGTCACTACCAGCTGGACGCCTCCCCCTGACTGCCCACAGGTGTCACAAACAAACCATTCAGGACTGGATCTACCATCTTTTGTCAAACCCGTGGTGCCCACCTCCCTTCCTGCCCACCCACTGCCCTGGACAGACCACTTGTCCTCAAGATCCTGCCCTCTCCCCACTCCACAGCCCTCCACCAGGCAGCATCAGCTGTTGCCTACACAGTCAGCGCAGCCACTTGTTGATAATCCGTCACTCTCTCGCTTCACAAGCCTATTAGCTCTGTGGAGTTCTCAACTGGGGACATGCCTGCAGTGCACTGGAAGATGCAAATGCCTCAGTTCTACTCCCGAGCCCGGGGAGCTCGGAACTGCTCACGCCTCCTCACAGTAGCCCCCAGCCCAACTCCTCGTGGTCCTCACTGTTCACCCCTGTGCAATGGGGAGAGGCCCAGAAACCTCAGGGTAGGGCTTATGCAAGATTCCGGTTGTAATTGCTGAGCATGGGCTTGGTACCTGCTCTGTCCTGGGTACCCCAGCCCAAGGCGCTATTGTAGCAAGACCTTCCCTGCAGGGAGACCTACCGGGCCTGGTCTCACACTGCAGGCAGAAACAGGCAGCTTTGGCCTGTTTGCAATTACACCCACGGGTGGAAACTCCAGGAGTAGGGCCTAAGCAACACTTAAGCCCCAGGGACTTCCTGGCCTGGCCTGGCCAGGAACATCTGATCCAGCCCTGGGCCACTGCAGCCATCCTGCGCCCCTGGCCCTGCTCCTAAGCCCTTGAATTTGTCCTCTATCCTGCAGCAGCTGGTCTGTGGGCTGACAGACCTTCTCAGCCCCGGCTGCATGGGGGAAATGAAATACCCAAAACCTTTCCCAAGACGGGGAAACTGAGGCAGAGGGGAAGGGATTCTGAGGCACAGTTGAGGGACCCAGAGCAGGCAGCAGGTTCCTGGGGTGGTGGGAGAGGGCTCTGCTGCCAGGCCTGGGTGTCACGTGCTGTCAGCCTGTCCACCCCAACCTCCAGGCCAGACAGCCCTTCCGAGTGAAGCCGTGAGCTTGCCTCCTCCTGCCAGCCTGGACAAAGCACTTCCTTAGATGGAAACTCAGATCCTGTTTAGGAGAGACCGCGCTGTAAACATGAAATGAAGACACCAGCAGCGAGCAAGGAGGGTGGCCAAGGGGAGGACGGAAGGCGTTCGGAGTGGGCTGAGGTTGGGGAGATGGCTCTTCCAGGTGCAGGGCCCAGAGGGGGAGCCAGCTCAGCCCCGCAGGAGCTCCAGCTCTGACCTCAAGCCTCAGGTTGGTCCTCTGCAGGCTTTCCCTCCACCCCAGCCCTGCCCAGCCCCAGGGAGAAGGGGACAGCTTGGAAAGTAAGGAGGGCCTGTAGCAGGGGAGGGAGTGGGTGATAATGCAAACAGCTTGCTGCCCGAGCCAGCAGGAGTCTGGCTCAGCTAAGGAACGCAGGGTAAATTCACCCATCACTTGATTTTTATTTTTCCCAGCTGGCTGAAGTGGTGCAGGGGTGGAGGCTGCTGGTGGGGGTGTGGTGGAGTGTGCAGGGCTGGGTTGAGTCCTGCAGCTGCTTTGTCCTCCCCCGATTAAGGATGCACCTCCCTGGCCCGGCAGCCTCGGCTCGCCCTGGGACACCCCCTCCATACACACACACTCCAGCAAGTGTGGGGCTGACTCACTACATAAACAGTGTTGGGTTTTCTTTGTCTTTGCTTTGTTCTGAGCATGGGCCCTCCTTGCACGCTCAGAGTCCCTCAGGGAAGTTCAGGGCACGCTCAAAGCCAGCAGCTCTCCCGGTCAGGGAGCTGACAAAGCCACCACTAGCGTCTCAGGGATTTTCTGCTCCCTGGCTCTCTGACCTCAGCCTGGTCACAGCCTCCAAAAGGAAGCCAGGCTGGTGTGTGTGTGCGCGCGCGGTGGGGGAGATGGACAGTGCTTTTCACCCAGGCTCAGGTGGTGGACTGTCCAAGCTCACACAGCCAAACAGCCGGAGGAATGTAGCAGGTTTGTGGATTGAGAAGGCAGCCACTCCTCTGTGCGCGCTCACCTCCCCAGCTATCAAATGCAAACAGGCTTCCTGGAGCTAAAACTGGGTGGAGGGTCTGTGGGGCAGCTTATGGCTCTGCACCTGGCTGGTGGTTTCTGTTTTTTAGCTGCCCAGAGAGGCACAACAGATGCCCCTGCCGGCAGGAGAGAGCTGTAGGGCATGCTTCACCCCCATGCTCTGTAAGCAGAACCTTGCTTGAACTCTCTGGCCTTGCCTCCCCACGCTCCACCCCTAAGGTCATCCTCCTGGGATCCTAGTGGCTAAAGTCCTTTCCTCCGGCGTGCTGGGATCCCATGTGGGCGCCCGGTTCTAATCCCGGCAGCTCCACTTCCCAACCAGCCCCCTGCTTGTGGCCTGGGAAAGCAGTGGAGGATGGGCCAAAGCCTTGGGACCCTGCATCCCTGTGGGAGACCTGGAGGAAGCTCCTGGCTGCTGCCTTCGGATTGGCTCAATTTCGGCCATTGCGGCCACTTGGGGAGTAAACCATCCGACAGAGGATCTTCCCCTCTCTCCTCCTCTCTCTATATATCTGCCTTTCCAATGAAAATAATTCTTAAAAAAAGACCAACCAACAAACAAAAAGGGCCCGGCGGCGTGGCCTAGCGGCTAAAGTCCTCGCCTTGAATGTGCTGGAATCCCATATGGGCGCCGGTTCTGATCCCAGCAGCTCCACTTCCCATCCAGCTCCCTGCTTGTGGCCAGTCGAGGACGGCCCAGAGCATTGGGACCCTGCATCCATTGGGACTGCCTTCCCGGGAGACCCGGAAGAGGTTCCAGGTTCCTGGCTTCGAAGCGGCGTAGCACCGGTGGTTGTGCTCACTTGGGGAGTGAATCATCTTCCTCTCTGTCTCCTCCTCTCTGTGTATCTGACTTTATAATAAAATAAATCAATTTTTGTTTTTAAAAAGGACACCAACAGAGAGGTGGGCGCCGACGGACAGCTGACCCAGCGGGCAGGCACCCTGAGCGGCATGGATCCCCCTGGAGCCGCCTAGTCCTTTAGCGGCTGCACCAGAGGCCGCCGGACGACCAGCGTCTTCCCTGCCTCTGCGTTCCCAACACAACTTGGAAGCCCGGGCCTGCAGGGGTAGGGGACCTCCAGCGAGGTGCAGCCCCTTAAGGCCCGTCCAAAAAAAAAAAAAAAATCATTTGATCTGGCTCTGACGAGGCAGGGAGCTCTTAAAATGCAATAAATTCGTAGCAGGCTAATGTTTCCGTCAATCATTTTGTACGGCGTGCAGGTGACTGGTAGCCACCCCTGGATGACCGGCGGCTAAGCCAGGAGTCGCCGAGGGCCAGCTGCTCAGGAGGCTCACCGCTTCGGAGTCAGGTCCCTGTTGCTGCCCTTGCCAAGGGCTCCCAGGCCTCCTTCCCTTCCCTTCCCAGTCCTGGGTGCCAGCGCACCTTTCCTCGGGCCCCAGAACTTGCTTTCCCAGGGTCTCGGACCCCCTCCCGCCCCCCGCCACAGCGCCCTCTCGCGCCCCGCAGCGCGGCACCTGGGAGCAGGGGCACGCGTACCTTGCCGTCGGCGCGCACGGGGCTGGCGCGCAGCAGCAGCGGGAGCAGCAGGAACAAGGTCCGGGGCGCAAGGGCGGCCGCTGCCATGGCGCCACGGGCGCGGCGGGCACAGGCGACCCGGCGCGCACGCTGGGGAGTCCGGGCAGCTGTGTGAGCTCGGCACCGCGGCCCGCTCGACGCGCCCCCCACTCCCCGCCCCGGACCCCTCCGGCGCCTCTGGGGGCGGAGCCACGGCCGAGGGGGCGCCCCGCCCCGGCCCGCCCCTGTGGGAAATGGAGAAGATCCTACCCCGGCGGCTGCAAAGTGCCGCACCGCGCGCGCTCCCACGACTTGGCCCTCCCGCCCACATCTGCCTTCCCGCCCGCCACCTCCCAACGAAATCTCAGCGGTGCCAGCGGCTCCTTTTCCCTCTTCAGGGAGCGTCTAGTGGCTCCCGCTGCAGCAAGACTCTCCAAAGGACCCGTCCTGGGTCGCCCGCCCCGGGAGTCTCTAGCCTCATCCTGGAACCCAACCCAACCCCAGGCAGCGCCTCTGTCTCTTGCCGACGCATCCCCCCCCCCACCCCGCCAGCCGCTGCCTCTCCCTTCTCAAGTCTTTCCATCTTCGGGCCCTCTGGTTCTCCTTCGTGTTCCTCCCTGATCCGTGCTCCAGGTGTGGCGACCGTCCTACTTTACTTTTTTAAAGATTTACTTATTTTTATTGCAAAGTCAGATATTAAAAAGTCAGAGAGACAGAAATGAAGATTTTCTGTCCGATGATTCACTCCCCAAGTGAGCGCAACGGCTGGAGCTGCGCCGCTCTGAAGCCAGGAGCCAGGAGCTTCTTCTGGGTCTCCCATGTGGAGTGTAGGGTCCCAAGGCTTTGGGTCATCCTCGACTGCTTTCCCAGGCCACAAGCAGGGAGATGGATGGGAAACAGGCCTGCCAGGACACGAAACAGCACCCACATGGGATTCAGGCGCGTTCAAGGTGAGGATTGTAACTGCTAGGCTACCGTGCTGGTCCCCCTACCTTACTTCTAACCACAAGTACTCCCTCCCCCTTATATCTCGCATTTCCTTCATGGACTTGAAAGCTAACTGGACCTGGCCAGTGTGCTGGGCTGTGTGTTCTCGGAGCTGCGGCGCACTTTGCTCGTGGAGACAAACAAGAGCTGTCCGTGTCACCTCGGAACTTGTTAGGAATGCACAGTGGATTAAGCCTGCAATGCGGTCCAGGCTGCAGCACCTCTGGTCCAGCTCCATGCTGAAGGCCTGGGAGAGCAGCGAAGGATGGCCCTGCGAAGCGAGGGCTTGGGCTCCTGCCACCACATGGGACATCTGGATGAAGCTCCCAGCTTTGGCTACTAGGGCCAGTGCATGGAAGCTCTCTGTAACTCTGCCCTTCCAAAATAGTAATCACCCGGGCTCAGCGCTTTAGCCTAGTGGCTAAAGTCCTAAGTCCTCACCTTGCATGCACCGGGATCCCATGTGGGCACCGGTTCTAATCCTGGCGGCTCTGCTTCCCACCAGCTCCCTGCTTCTGGCCTGGGAAAGCAGTTGAGGACGGCCCAAAGCCTTGGGACCCTGCATTCGCATGGGCTCCTGATTGGCTCAGCTCCGGCCATTGCGGCTGCTTGGGGAGTGAACCAGAGGATGGAAGATCTTCCTCTCTTTCTCTCCTCGTCTCTCTATGTCTGGCTTTCCAATAAAAATAAATATAAAAAGAAAAAAAAAAGCAGTCACCCATGCAGTCACTGTTGACCACAGCTGGAGGTTCCCTGGGAGGTGCCCACACCAGAACTGTATTGGGATAAACAATAAGCACTGTGTGTGTTAACCTCCCCAGACCGCCAATGAAGGACACAACTAGCCAGTCGGCTGCTAAGCAGGCAATGCAGCAAGGATCTCTGCTGAATACCTGCATGCCTGGTGGAGTCTGGAACGTGTGTGGTAAAGCACAAACAGACAAAACGCACAAAAAACAAGGGGTTCCAGGCAGGGGCTTCCTGCCCCAGCGCCTTGCCCAAGGCAGCCTGGCTTGGACTGTGGAGGATCTGGGAAGCACAGGGCTGCTGGCAGCAGAGGAACTCCGCCCCCTGCTGGCCGTACCCTGACAGGACCCCCATGGTCTTTTAGGGGAAGTCCCCCTCCCTACCCTATTGACCTGTTTGCTCCTCTGCCTCCTTCCTTGGGCTCCCAGCATCTTGCAGTTCCTCAACCCTGCAAACCTGGCCAGCACTGACACCTTTTGTGTCTTGGGCATTCTCTGGTGTAGCTGTGAGTCTGTGGGATTAAACACTCTGCAGCCCCCGGCGGCATGGTCTAACAGCTAAAGTCCTCATCTTGAACAAACCAGGATCCCATATGGGCACCGGTTCTAGTCCTGGCAGCTCCACTTCCCATCCAGCTCCCTGCTTGTGGCCTGGGAAAGCAGTCGAGGACGGCCCAAAGCTTTGGGACCCTGCACCCGCGTGGGAGACCAGGAAGAGGTTCCTGGCTCCTGGCTTCAGAGCGGCACAGCTCCAGCCGTTGCACTCACTTGGGTAGTGAATCATCGGACAGAAGATCTTCCTCTCTCTCTCCTCCTCTCTGTATATCTGTCTTTGTAATAAAATAAAATAAATCTTAAAAAAAAAAAAAAAAAAACACCCAAAACACTCTGCAGCTTGGGCCACAGGGCAAGGTTCCGGGATGTGTCAGGTCTGCCTTGGGTCCTGCCTGTCATTCTCCGTGCTTTGGCCTCCAGGTCACTTCCTCTCAGGTGCCTTTTTATCCAAACTACCTCCCTTTCCAGCTTTTCTTTCTTCAGGCCTGCAAGTGGAGGGCATCTTTTCTTCTAAAAGTCAGAATGAGTGTGTGTGAGACAGAGATAGATAGATACAGGTCTTCCATTTGCTGATTCAATTCCCACAAGTGCTAGGGCTGGGCCAGACAGAAGCCAGGAGCTTCATCCAGGTCTCCCATGCGGGTGCAGGGGCCCAAGCACTTCCCAGGCGCATTACTAGGGCGCGGAATGGGAAGTGGAGCAGCTGGGACTTGCACCAGCATGCACATGGGATGTGGGCATTGCAGGTAGCAGCTTTTTTGTTTTTTCCTAAGCTTGTTTCCTCTTGGAGGGTGGGGGTGGAACGTTTGGGTTCTTCTGGGCTGCTGGCTCTTCTGTGGCCAGTGTTGGACTAACCATGGACGACATCTCTGGGGTCTTTTCTGTTTTGGGGTATCTGACATGCCCCAGCAGTATTTCTAGGAAGTAGGAGCAGAGGCACTGGGCCATACCTTACATTAACGACTTGGCGGCCATCACCTCACTTTTGTTAAATGTTTATTTTATTGGAAAGGCAAAAAAAATTTTTTTTAATTTTTGTATTACAAAGTCAGATATAGAGAGAGGAAGAGAGACAGAGAGGAAGATCTTCCATCCGATGATTCACTCCCTAAGTGAGCCACAATGGGAACCTGGAACCTGGAACCTGGAACCTCTTCCAGGTCTCCCACGCAGGTGCAGGGTCCCAAAGCTTTGGTTCGTCCTCAACTGCCTTCCCAGGTCACAAGCAGGGAGCTGGATGGGAAGTGGAGCTGCCAGGACTAGAACCGGCGCCCATATGGGATCCTGGTTCGTTCAAGATGAGGACTTTAGCTGTTAGACCACGCCGCCTGGCCCTGGAAAGGCAAATTTACAGAGAGAAGAAAGATCTTCCATCTGCTGGTTCAAATGCTTCCAATGGTTGAAGTTGAGCCCATCTGAAGGCAGGAGCCAGGGGCTTCTTTCGGGTCTCTCATGTGGGTACAAGGTCCCAAGGTTTTGGCCCATGCTCTACTGTTTTCCCAGGCCATAACAGAGAGGTAGATGTGAAGTGGAGCAGCCAGGACACGATCTGGCGCCTGTATGGGATGCTGGTGCTTGCAGGTATAGGATTAGCCAGTTGAGCCATCGCACTGGCCCCTCATCTCACTTTCATGCCAATCCTGTCAGGTATCTCCACGGGTCCCCCCTTTCTCTCTGGCTAGGGCTGGAGGTAGTGTTGGTGGGAGGACCACAGAGAAATGCATTCTCACAGTCCCCACAGAGCCGTGTGAGAGCCTGTAGGCGTCCAGCAGGGGAGTCATGAAGGCAACCTGGAGCGGGGGAGGCAGTGGAGTGTGCCCGGGCTTGAAGAAGACTCATAAGCCCGGGCACAGGTGGATGGAACAAGGAGGGCAGGCTCACCCAGGCCAGTACGGACAGCTACGCCCATGGCTGCGACCCCTCATCTCCCCACGCCCCAGCGGAGCAGCGAGGCTGTGGGAGGAGCCGCAGGTGCGGGTGCGGGAATGGGGACAGGCTGCAGGTCCACGCTGCACGGCAGAGGCGGGCTCAGCACCAGCTCTGTCGGCCAGGTAGGTTTCGGACTCGGGGCTGGCAAGAGGGGTACCCACCGACCCCCCAGCCCACGCTCAGGGGCCCCGGGGTGGCGCGCCGCCTGGCGGTGGCCGCGGCTTCAGCTGGGAGCGGCAGCCAAAGTCGGGGTTTGGGGACCCCTGAAGCTGAGGGGAGCTCCAGGGCGCGAGCAGGCACCGCCAACCGGACTCGTCCCCATCCAGGGCCCACTCCCTCCCTAGCCAGGGCCGCTGAGGAGGGGAGAGGCGAGCCAGGCCGGGTAAAGCGGACTCCCCGCAGCCGGCCTGGGGGCTCCTCCTGGTTCCTGACACCCGGGAGATCAAGAGCCAGAAGGTGTCTTTTACTGGGCACCCACGGCCGGCAGCGATGGGTCCATCTGTTCTACGGGCTGGGGGACAAAATGAAAGAAGAGGAAGAGAAATTTCAGGCTTTCCCGCCCACCCGGAGGTAAAAGGCTTTAAACACTACCCCCGGAAAGCATAGTTGTATAGAATCCATTTGCATACGAACGCGGTCACCTCGAGTTAAACTCCCCGTCCTTTAATCTCCGGTCCAATTTGTCCCGCGGCCGCGGAGAAGGAAGGCCCTTGTGAATACCTCCAGAGCCCGCCCTCGGCCCCGCCCACAGGGCGGGGCTTCGGCACACGTGCTCAGCCGGTTCCTTCGCGCTCCGCCTCCCTGGAAAGGCTCATTATGGCAGCGGGGGGAGAAGAGGAGTCCTGCGTGGAGATTGAACCGCGGAAACACAATCAAAAGAATCACTCAAACTCACCTGTCCTCATCAATGTTCAAACGTCTTTATCACGGTTTGTGATTAAGTCGGGCCCTGACGTTCCCGTTGAAAGAGACTGATTTTTTTTAACGTCCACCCCTTCAGATGGTAGGGTCCCGCGGGCCAGAGCCTCGCGGCACGGACTCCAGTTCCCAGGGTGCCTCGCAGTGCCGTGCGTGGCAGCAGCGCGTGACGTCAGGGGAGGGAGCTGGCCAGTGCTGAGGGGGCGCGGCGCTGCGGGGCGCGGAGCCGGGCGGTCCGGGGCCCCAGAGAGCGCGGCGGCCGGGAGCCCGTCGGCCCCTCTGACAGCCGCCAGTTCCCTCGCGGCCGACGCTTCCGACGACGAGGGCACCGGTCATGGCGGAGCAGCCGAGCCAGCGCGGGTCCTGAGCAGCAGCACCGCATGGAGCGGGACGAACGGCCGCCGAGCGGAGGGGGAGGCGGCGGGGGCTCGGCGGGGTTCCTGGAGCCGCCCGCCGCGCTCCCTCCGCCGCCGCGCAACGGTGGGTGAGGGGCTTTGCAGCTCCGGGGCGGGCCGAGAACCGGCCTCCTGTGCCCTGCCCTGGGCGGGGGTCCCCCTGCTCCCGCCACCCTTCCCTCTCAGCCGACCCTGGCTCCCTGAAGCCGCCGCGCTGCCTCGGGTCTCCCTCAGCGCGCGGACCCTCCCCGACCTCCCGGGTCTCCCCGTGGTGCGGACCCTCCCCCTCTTCTTCCTTCTCCTTCTTCCTCTCCTCCTCCTCCTCCGGTCCTCTCAGCGCAGACCCTTCCCCTGCCTGGTTTCCGCAGCATCGCGCTTCATTTCCCCCTCCTCTTGCCCTCTCGGTACAGGCCTCCCCTCCCCCCCAGCCCATCGACCCCCTCGCCGCGGGTCCCCTCGGGGCTAACCCGTGTCCCCCTCCGCTGCCGCGGTTTTGCACCGCTGAGGCCTCCCCTTCCTGCACCCCCGGCATCCCTCTCCCTCCACCTCCTGGCCCTGGGGGTCCCCCCCCCACACACCTGGCTGGTATGTCCCCTGGCTTCGGGAGCCCCGGGTGTGCGCCCCGCGCCCTGCGCCCCGGGGTTGGGATGACTTGATCTACCGGCTCCGGCCGGACCTGGCTGGCGGGACACCTGCCTGCCTCCCAGCCGGTCCCATGCCCGATCCCGGACCCTGGACGCCCAGAATTCCTCACCTGGCTGGGAGGCCCCTCGTCCCAACCAAGTCCTCGCGGGTTCTTGGGGGCTCGCTCGCCTTCCTCTTCCCTGCCTCGCTCCCTCCCCCCAGCGGGGTGTTTTATTTGTATCTGTTTGATATTTTTTTCTCCCTCGGTGTTTGCTGCGGAATGTTTTTATTGGTAACGTGTAAGGAGCTTTTGTGAGGTCGTAAAAGGTGAACTTTTGAACTTGGAAAGCGCCCTGGAGCAATTAGCACAGGCGATAGCCCGGGGAGGCGTGCATTACAAAGGGTGTCCCGCACTGGCCGGCAAACGCTCCGGCAGCCAACCCGATTTATTTATTTATTTGCCCTGCCTTCCACCTTTCACATGTCCTCATTTCCGAATAAAGGGCAGGCTCTCGGAGATCCATGCCTCCCCACCACCCCCTCGCTGCGCCATAAACTCGCAGTTCTCTGCTAGGTCTCGGACCGAACTGTGTCTAAAGAAGTAACAAATTAAAAAAAAAAATGGGTTCAAACAGCCAGGACAGTTAGAAGGGACTAAAAATTAATTGCTTCATCCAGAAGTTCTGGACCGTGACGTGGCAGGTGTGAGGAAAGGACTCCCCCCCGACCCCCACTGGGTCCCTTAGATGCTCAATAGTCGGATGCACGAGCCACTTGGGGAGAGAGCTTGGCTTGGCTGTGCGCCTTCCCGGGTAGGGGAGCTCCTTGAGTGAACCCGTGTTTTTTGGTGTCTGAGAGTCTAGTTGCCTTCCCTTGATTTTGCTGATCCAGGAGTGGTGTGCCCTCGAAGCTCTTTCCAGGGGCGGATTCCGGGGTGGTGAGGTGGCTGGCCGACCAGCGAGGGATCTTTGGAGACTAATTTCTGAATGTGAACATGTTTGAGAGCAATAAAATCCCGTGTCACAAAGGACGGGGCTGGGAAATTGGCGCGGGTAGAGGAGACAGCATCCCAGGAACCCAGACTGTCTTTAACACTGTGGGCTGTCTACGTGGTTGGTTGGTAATTCGTGGATTTTGTAAATGCTGGGCTCTGCTGGTGTGTTAGGGGAGCGTGTAGACCGTGTGATGGAGCCGGTCCCCCACGCGGTCCCCCACGCGGTCCCCCACGCGGTCCCCCACACCGTCCCCGGTGCGAATGCTCCCCGTGCCCACCTGTCTCTGTGAGGAGGGAGGCAGATTGAGCCCACAGGTAGCTACTTTGAGTTCCATTTTAAGAATAATGTTGTTGTAAGGGAAGCCTAATAACTGTATTCTTTATTAATTATTCATGAGTACATTTTAAGGAACTCAATTTTAACTCTTAATCAGATTTCCCGTTCACAGCCTCATTTCCTCTGTTGGTTAGAGTCTTTCTTCTGGGAACGGGCCACCCCATGTAGGTTAAGCTGGCTTTAATGTTTTACACTAGTCCAGGTTAGTGCGACAGATATTCTGTTAGTTGAAAACACAATGAGAACTTCGGGTAACCTGATAAGGTTAGAGTAAACTACATGAAACACTAGACTGAAGTCGTTTTATTTTTCCGTGTACAAGCCAGCATTGTGTCCAAAAAAGAAAATTAGTTTAAAACAACTTTGGGAGGAGTGGAGGCTTTTTTTTTTTTTGGCTTCCTAATTTTCTTTTCTTGGAAAAAAAAAGAGGGGTGGTAGGACTGCTTACATTCTAACAAGGAAAGAAAAAAAATGAGTATTTTTTTGTCTCGTGACTGAATTTCTATTTTGTGTGAGATATCTGCAGGAGATAACCAGGCAGGAGGTCTTTTGGTCTGTGTTAGGAAGAGATGAGCTGGAGGTGGAATTTTAGAAATGTTTCCCTGCTGCCTGTCCGAGGCTTGCAGTGGCAGGACGTGTGCCGTCCTCCGCCGTCCTCCGCCGTCCTCCGCCGTCCTCCGCCGTCCTCCGCCGGCCAGGCCCCTCTGTGCTGATGCTGCTATTTCATAACAAACATGAACTCGTTTAGGCTTAAGAGAGGACTGGTCCCTTTTGGGATTTCGAAGGAAGACGATTTGAGGAAGCATTTGCTAAATATTGTCTGATTATTTTACTTTTTGAGGGCCGAAGGAGGACACTTTTATTTGTTTAAAGCAAAGATTAGAGGCCATTAGAAGTAGGGAAGTATGTTTTGTAGATTTATATTTTAGAGGAAACGGGGAGCAGTCTAGTAAATAATAGGGGCTCCTTTGCCTGCCACGTGACCATGCCCTCCGTATTTTCATCACTGAAAAGAAGTTAGCAGATACGTCCCAGGAAAGTGTAACTTTTTAGTTCTGTGAGTTAAACAATTGTTAATTCTGAGTCACCTCAGAATTTTCTGCTTTTATTAAAAATCGTGCATGCTGTGGTGCTGTGCCCTGTGTGTACTGCACAATATTTGTTTGAGTTCCGTGCTTTCCAGAGGACACTGCGAGGCAGCGGGGATAAACAGATGGATCGCGGATTTTCTGCAGCTCAGGTGGGAGGTGGCATTTCTAGCCTCCCACACAGTCAGCAAGTTCTGAGCATTTCTGGTTCATATAGTCAAGATGGCTGAATGTGTGTGTGTGTGTGTGTGTGTGTGTGTGAGAGAGAGAGAGAGAGAGAGAGAGAGAGAGAGAGAGAGAGAGAGAGAGAGAGAGAGAGAGATGTGTGTTCATGTTTGAGTTAGTCCTGGAGGGGGTGGGGAGTTATGTGGGCAATTAATAAAAACCAAAGTAGCTGCTGATGCGTTTCCAGAATATTTGTTGTTTCTTGGTTTTTCAACTTCCCACTCACCTTTTCCTGGAGATGCAGGGCAAGATTTTAGATTAAAATACCTATTTTCAGTATATTGGAGGAAGGTTGGTATAACTGCCAACTGCTACTATAATGGTTCTTATTAGACTATTTTCAGCACTTGATCAAGTTGGCTTTAAAATTGCTAGCATGTTTTGGATAAGACATCACTTTGTTTTTAAAAGTGGGTAGATAGTAGTGATTTGTGCTTAAAAAAAAAAAAAGAAAAAGAAAAAGTTCAGATGGAGGTTCTGGCCTCAACATTTTAAAAAGCCGGGACGTGTCCCTCTGCGTTCGGAGTCTTCCTTGTCAGCACGGTCGCTTGGGTCTTGGGGTCCTCCTCAGTTTTTGCTGTTTACTACTTTTGGGCGTAGCCAAGTTAAATGACACTTCTCTATTCAGTATTTTCTCCACTCATTAAGTAGGAGGTTAAATCTGGGAAGATGCCTTTTAATAATATATTTTACATTGTTGGTCAAATCTGTTCTTTGAATCTTTTTTTTTAATGTGGAACAATAAAAAAATTAGTTTGTGTGTAAACCAGATTCCGGTTGTTTTATTTGTGACAAAGGATCACTGTCAGAAAAATCCAACTTCTGTATCAACAGATAAGCAAGCTTTCATTTCGACCAAGAATGCAAGTGTCTTGGAAAGTGTTGTAGGCAGCAAGTGGTGAGCTCAAATGCCTGCAAACAGGGTTCTGGTCTCCCCCTGCTTTCTAGTACTTGGTGGTGTTTCCAGAACGGTGACTGAGATGTGTCCTGACTCACAGGATTGTACCTTTAGGAACTCAGACTGAAGAAATGATGGGATGAATCAGTTATCTCCTTGTCCATCAGGGGACACACATTTGGGCACCACACACAGATTAGAAGAGGAAGTAGAATGTATTCGCAGATTTCTGAAAAGTTTTTTCGTAGAGAGACCTAAAAATAATTCCATGAAGGAGCTGTCAAGGAAAATGCTTTCTTCGAAATTTTTGTGTTCTGAAAGTCAGCTTTTTTTTTTTAAGTTTTTTTTTTTTTTTTTTTTTTTTCTGGCTCAAGTAAATTTCTTCAGGGTTTGTGGATGTCTTTGCTATTTAGGACTCAGAAATATCAGAGTTACTGAAAGTCGGAACATAGAGGTTTGATATTGAGTAGGTTGTTTATTTTTGAGCATTGAGCTTCCTGAAGTTTCAGATTTAGCTGAGCTTAGTTTTGGGTTTAAAGAAAGTAACTTTGGTTTATACAGTATTCCTAGAATTCAGCCCAGTCTTCTGTTGGTCACTATTGTCCTCCAGCATGGCTTCCCTTTAAGGAAAAAAAGATAAGGGTGTTGGACCGTAAATAATGGAAAACAGCAACAACAACAACAAAACCCATTGTGAGATGGCTAACCTGCTTTTCAGTATGGCTCAGCTGTAACTGCAGAACAGAGAACTGTATGTGAAAGAATAAAGCTTATCCCACTTTGTCGTTTTGTTACTCATTGCTTCCTGCTGAACAGCAACCTTTCATAACAGCAGCCTCTTCGGAAAAGTATTTTTCCCCTGTTTTACTGGTTACGATGATTTCAATAAGACTTTACTAGTGTAACCCAGTAATTCTAATTAACAGTGATTTGGTTTGGGAGCAGACCAGGATTTCCTCAGCTGGCTGCTGGGGCACTGAATTGCTTTTTTCCCCACCCCCAACTGCACCAAATCTTTTGATCCCCAAGCTACAGTGGTTGTCATTTGAGAAAGCAAACCCAGGGAAAATAAGTTGTGAACATGGCTTATTTCTGAAGGTTTATTTGCATTTTGTAATTTTTATTAAGGAAATTGTAGAAATAATTGAAATGCCGCGTTTCTACCTTGGTAGAAGCACATGGGGCCAGATTCTTAGACCTAAGGAGAAAATTCTTGGATTTCCTCAAAGATATGTTTTGCTTTAAAGGTTTCAGGGACTATCTTAATATGCACAATCACCGTTTTGAAAGAGAAACCACCCTAATTTTAAATTCACAGAGTGTTTTTTTTTTAATTTCTTTAGGAATGTATGTCTAAGGAAAATAAGTCTGTAATGAAGACATTTTCATTGAAGGTAGTTTGTGGTTTCTCCATCAAGAGTACACAAATAAGCTCTGATTGAGAATACATTTTTGCCTTGTGTACTGAATATATTCTTTATTTTGTTACATTAACAATGGACTTTAAAAAAAGAACTTTAAAAGGTGTCTTCAAGTGATGAAGTTTTTGGATCCTGGCTGCAAACTCTACACCCCTCAGTTTGTTTACATGAGAGGAAGCTATTCAAGCAGAAACCACAGATGGAGTAGAAGTGTATTTTTCTATTTTGTGGACCGATTCTTGCATTTGAGTTGGGGTCAACTCTGTGGGCACTGTTGATAAGTCAGCTGGCAGGTGTAGTGTTTCCAAAACCAATTCCCTGGGCAGCAACGTGTAGGGTATTCAGGGAAACGCATCTGGGCGTTTGATTGGAAGGTAGACTCTGTGGGTGGCTGCTCTCCAGCGGGAGAGGGGAAATTAAAGAATTCGGTAATGGTAATTGAAGGGATTGTTAGGATAATAAGCCATGGCAGAACTGTAGTGGTATTATTAGCAAGGACTGTGTCTTAAAGCCAACTATCTGCATCAGGAACAATGTCTGATGAATTCATAAGCCATCCTGCCCGTGAGCACCAGTACGTCCCTCCCGTGTGGTGGGAGATGGCCTGCCCAGCCTTTCAGGTCTAACTCCTTCCTTTCATGGAATTATTTTTAGATCTCTATAAAAAAGTTTCAAAAATCTGTAAATTCCATTCTGCTTGCTCTTTCTTTGTAGTGCCCAAATGTCTGTGTCCTCTGACTTGATTGACAAGGCATTCTATGATGATTTTTTTTTTTTAATCCTACGCTATTTCCTTAAAGAATAATCATGTGGTTCGGGATTCCAGGAGCATTTCACTAACAATTATATGCCAAAATGAAGACTGGTTAATTTGTTTTGAAGGGAACTAGTTTAAGAAATACAGCTTTCATTTAAAAAGAGAGCTGGTCAGTTCTTGTACTTATTTCAGTCTTGAAGCTGTCTCCCTTAATAAGTGAAAAATTCAGTCTTTGCTGTTTGTTAATATCTTATGCTCTGCTGGATCAGATACAATGTTCTTTTATCCCTATTAACTCCTATTTATGTAATTTAGCCTTCTGTGACAGGGGAAGAAGGACTGGTCACTTATGTGTATCTTTATATGCTTTTTTTTTAAATTAAAGATTAATTTCATTGTAAACTCAGATATGTAGAGAGGAGGAGAGACAGAGAGGAAGATCTTTCACCCAATGATTCATTCCCCAAGCGGCCGCAATGGCTGAAACTGAGCTGATCCGAAGCCAGGAGCCTCCTGGAGCTTCTTCCAGGTCTCCCACATGGGTATAGGATCCCAAGGCTTTGGGCCATCCTCAGTGGCTTTCCCAGGCCACAAGCAGGGAGCTGGATTGGAAACGGGGCTGCCGGGACATGAACCGGCACCCATATAGGATCCTGGCTCTTGCGAGGTGAGGATTTCAGCCGCTAGGCCACCACCCTGGGTTCTGCTTTATATACTTTTTATCCTGCATCCTCATCTCTGGCCTCCTAAATTTTATAAACAAATAATGAAGTAACACTCAGCGGGGTTATCCATCCCTAGATTGTTTCAGGCCTCCCTTCACTGTTGTACCCACATCAGTGGTTTCAAAATGTGGTCTGTGGAGATCCAGTGATGGGTGGAACCTTCTCAGGATGTTCTCCAGGCCACAGCTATTTTTGTTGTGATATAAAAACATTGTTTGCTTTTTTTCACAGATGGAAACCACTGTGCCTTGCCAGCAAGCAGTGCTAGCTAGCACGAAACTGCTAGTGATGAATTATTCTTCACCTTCAAGAAATTGTATTACCTCTTTGTGTGTGTGTGGGAGAATGTCCTTGATTAAACAATA
Source organism: Ochotona princeps (assembly GCF_030435755.1). NCBI lineage: Eukaryota > Metazoa > Chordata > Mammalia > Lagomorpha > Ochotonidae > Ochotona > Ochotona princeps. The sequence goes on from NC_080845.1 coordinate 7,251,971, forward strand.
GAAAGGATTGATTTTGTTAAATCTTGATCTTTTTGAATACACGCATATATTTTTCATATTGTGTGGGTTAAAATGGCCAATACCGAGAAAGTATTTCTGATGCCCAGTAAAATAACCCGATTGTTCTAAGGACGAATGCTTGTGTCATTGTGTTCTTTTTTTTTTTTTTTTTAATTTATTTATTGTTATTACAGAGTCAGATATACAGAGAGGAGGAGAGACAGAGAGGAAGATCTTCAGTCCAATGATTCACTCCCCAAGTGAGCACAATGGCCGGTGCTGTGCCGATCCGAAGCCGGGAACCAGGAACTTCTTTCTGGGTCTCCCATGCGGGTGCAGGGTCCCAATGCATTGGGCCGTCCTCGACTGCTTTTTCAGGCCACAAGCAGGGAGCTGGATGGGAAGTGGAGCTGCCGGAATTAGAACCGGCCCCCATATGGGATCCTGGTTCGTTCAAGGCCGGGACTTTAGCCACTAGGACACGGTGCTGGGCCCCTGTCATTGTGTTCTGAGCTTACCCCACCCTCACCCCAACCAAGGGAAAACATTTTTATGACTGACAAACTAACGTCTCAGGTATTTGGCAGGCTGTTTTTTTTTTTTTAAACCAACAGGGAGCCTGTTGTAGTAGGAATATTTGTTGCTGATGAATACAATTTGAGTTTTCAGACAGCAGGATTTTGGAAAACTGATGCTTGCTGTTATGAACTTGACAGCTTACCAGGACTTGTGACCGACCTACCTACCTGTCCACTTTCCTTGTTCCCTCTCTCCCTCCCTCAATTCCTCCTTCCCTCCTTTCGTTCCTTCCTTCTTTCTTTCCTTCCCTCCTTCTTTATTTCAAGAATTATTTTGTGTTTATTGGAAAGGCAGACTTACAGGGAGAAGGAGATGCAGAGAGAAAGCTCTTCCATCTACTGGTTCACTCCCCTAAGTGGCTACAAAGTGCGACACTGAGCCAGTCCAGAGCCGGGAGCCTCTCCTGGGTCTCCAACGTGAATGCAGGGTCCCAAGGCTTTGGGCCGTCCTCCACTGCTCTCCCAGGCCACGAGCAGGGAGCTGGGTGGGAAGTGGAGCTGCCGGGGCATGAACTGGTGCCCATATGGGATCCTGGCTCTCGCCAAGGTAAGGATTTAGCCACAGCCTTTATGTCAGGTGCTTGTGACCTTTTTTGTTTCTCACGTTTTATTGATTTGTGGAAGGCAGTTTTGCACACATGCAGAGAGGGAAGGAGAGAGATTTGCCATCCACTGGTTCACTCCCTAAATAGCCATAGCTGAGCCAGTTGGAAGCCAGGACCATCAGCTGGTCTTCTGTAGGAGTTTGGGGCCCCAGGACTGGGGCCTTCTGCCAGCGCTTTGCCTGGTACACCAGCTGGGAGCTGGGTGGAAGTGGAGTAGCCAGGGCATAAACTGGAATCCTTGTGGGATGCTGGCATTGCAATATCCCAGTGTGTGACAAAACTAGTCCTGTGGATCTATTCTGACAGGATGCATGAAGATCTTAACAGATGTGGTTTTTGAGATGTACATATCTTGATATATTTTCTTAAAGAATCATGATGTTACACAATTATGCGTGGGTGAAGATCTGTATAAAGATGCCAGGTCAGTGGATTTTTATTTATCAGAGTAAATATGTTTCACACTGAGAACACCATTTACTGAGTTTGCTATAGCATCAAAGAAAGCATAGCCAGGGACTTGTTTTTATGTGCTAGGTGGGGCTGCCTTCAGTGACACTGGCATCCCACGTGGGCCTTGCTTCTTTATCCAGTGGCTCCAGTTTTGATTCAGCTCCCTGGTTTTTTCAATGGGAGGCAGCCAAGGATGACCCAGGTGCTTGGGTACCTGCCACCCGTGTGGGAGACCCAGATGAGGCTCCTGGCTTCAGCCTGTCCTAGGGAATGAAGTATCTGTCTCCCTCTCTCTTTCTCTTTGGCTCTGCTTTCAAATAATTAAAATATTTTTAAAAGAGAAAAATATCCACAGTGATTTTACAAAACAAATACTTGCTGCTTTTCAATTGCATATCTGTATGATGCCAGATTTTCTGACTGTTCTTGATCCAAAAACAAAATCAAAGCAGCAGACTCCACTGGGTAGAGGAAAAGACAATAGGAGGATCTAGATGCTACGATAAATAAGGCAGATAGTAAAGTGATTAACAAAATGTAAAACAGTGCCACTCTCCTGATTTTTATGTCTTACTGGAAAATTTACTTTTGTAAAATTGTTTCAGCTAACATAGATTTGTTATTTTAAATGGACTATTAAATATTTTTAAATCTTACAGTTTTGTTTTCCAGTATTGTGAATATTGATCAGTTAACCCATATAAACATTCGCTTTTTGGGTCCTCAGAAGAAAAAGCTGTAAATGCAGTTCTGAGAAAACCCGAGCAGGATCACCAAGGCCTGTTCATCTAAAGACCCAACGTGTTAGAAAGCGATGACTGGGCAGATACCATTAGTATTTCCTTACTTTTAGTTTATCTTTTCTTTCTTCTATAATGGAGCTAACTTTTATGGGGCGTGAGTTCATCCCAATTTAACTTTGCTTGGAACTAAATGACAGAGTGTGGTAGTTCAACTTCACTGAGCTCTCTGATAAGACTTGTTACCTGCTATGTGGAACCTGTTGCTTAGCTGCTAATTATCTTGTGGTAGCAATTTCCCTACAGAATTAGTTTGCTTAGCAAAGGTAGGATTTGTAATTGTGAAATTAAAATGTGACCACAAAAAAAATTTCCTTAAGACTAATTTGTAGAAAAAAGACTAATTGAAGAAAAAGACTAATTGTAAAAGAAAGTATTTATAAGAGCAACAACAAAAAAATCCTGTCTTTTAAAAAAGCTTCTCTATCAGGACCAACTTGCTTGTTGCTTTGCAGTGGTGTGTTTAGCTCCTGAGTTGTCCTAAAGCTGTGATTTTGGCAGTGCCGTTTGCAAATTGGTTTGTCCTTAACCTATTTTTCACTGAGGAGGTAATTTAAAGTCTGTGTAGGAGAGGCATATCATTATAATTATCACCATCGCCTGGTACATGGACAGCTTAACAAGTGTTGTTTTAAGCATCATCACAACATTGTATTCCTGTTAATTTATGTAAACCAAAACTATAAGTAAATGAATGATATATACCTAGCAGTTATCATGGTTTATGCTATCAGTGGCCGCATCTCCCCTTTCTTAGGGAGAGTAACATTTTAGTGTAAGTCGGTTGCTGTGCTGTTAAAGCTAAGGGATTTCCTTCTGAAGGCACTCGCTGGGGCAGTGGCTCTCTCTGTGGTGAGCTTGCAGGCTGAAGACATGTGGCGTAACCATGGGAATAACTGAGTTACTGCTTCAGACTTGAAGGGGAAGCTTGGGTGGATCTTGAAGTGTCAGTGGGATGTTTGAGTTTTCTTCCAAAGAGCTCTGTTATCGTTTAAAGAAATGTGCGTATAGTTTTTTTTTCCTGCAATTTGTGGGCATTGCAGCTTAATTATAAGCTTTGCAAGCCATTTTACATTTTAATGTTCGAACTGTAATTCAAGGTTTAGGTGAAGTCCTCATATGCATTCTTTGAGTTAAGCAGTTTAGTTACTAAATCTAGTAACAAGCACATTTTAAAATATTTTACTGTACTTTTGAAATGTAAGCTGTCAGGAAACTTCCTCTAGCTTTGCAGCCCCTTCCCCCAGTGATGTTTTAGCAGGATAATAAACCACCTGAGGGGGACCCCCCATTGTCTTCCATTTGAAGGGCTTTGTTTTTTGGGAGAGTCAGTGAGATCCCGGGAGGAGCTATCTTGGTTTTAGGTGGTGAGGGAGGCAAAGGCCGGGCAGTGTGGCAGAGCAGAGATCACAGCTTTGTGACTTTGTCACGCCACTGCTTGAACTTTGGTGTTCTTATTAATAATAACAGTGACTAGTATTTATGTAGGTTACCATTCCTGATAATAATCTGAATGCTTGCTTGTATTACTTCACTTCACTGGATGAAGTAGATATTCTATTCCCGGTGACCTGGCTGTTTGCTGGGGTACTTTGGGGAATGCATTTTAGGGAAAGGTGACCTTTTTTACTTCTGTCACAAATACTAGCTGTGTGAAGAACGGGGAACCAATCTAACGAGATTGAAACGGCCTTTTGAAAATATAAGAGCTAGTTGTCCAAAATTCATAAAATATAGAAAGTGATTTCCTGAGAGAGGGTGTGAAAGACAGTAGTATTGTGGGTTAGTGTGCTAGTGAGAAGCGTCTGGGAGACCAGCTACCTTAGTTGAAGGGATATGAAGCTCAGGAAGTACAGTTTATACATGGTTCTGATTCTGGCTGTCTCTCAAAGGCATATCTATGAAGGAGCTAAATTGGATAATCCCAGAGGGATTTTCGAGCTTTATGATGGAATGTATCAGTAAAACAGGAAGTTACAATTTAGGAAAACCCTGCCTAAAGCAGGTTTGCGGTGGAACTGACAAGGGAAATTGGGATGATTTTGATTTCAAATACTGTTCACTCATCCCTGAAAGAACATTTGCGTTTAACACTGCTTCCCTGTTTTGATTTTAGGACACCTGGCAGCTTAAAGACTGTAGGATCACATAATTCGCATGTAAATTCCATTCTCTGAGTCCCCTCCATATTAAAGCTGGATGCTAAAGCCATTTGCAATGTAAACTGGAAATAAGTGCTAGTGTTTTTATTTGCCTGTAACCTGATCACTTTGCCTTTATAGCCCCTTCATGACACACTTCCTCTTTCGTGAGTACAGTTACATTGACCCAGTTAAACCCGTAGTTAATTTCAGAGTTTTCCCTCTTTTTTGGGGGAAGGATATTTTATTTGCAAGGCTTATTGCTCATTGAAAGGGAGTTTTGTCATCTTAAGATTAAATGCTTTACATTTGAGAATGTGGATTCAGTAGGGAAAATTGCAAAACAGAAGGAAAACCTTAATGCTGCTGGTGGGTAAAAGGGAACCCAGCAGGAAGGGGGCAGCAGTGCCTGGGGGAGGGGCAGCACCGGGGAGAAGGCCGGAGCTGCGGTTGAAATATTCATCAATCATTTTACTGGCACCAGGAAACCAATCAGCCTTTGAGGGGGAAGAATTTAATCAATCACCTAATGTGGGAAAATACAATTGCTTTTCCACAAAAAATACTCTTTCCCGCTGACAGATCAAATCTGTAAGATAGTTGGGCTGATCAGAATTCAGAACTGGTTGCAAGCAGTTACTAAAAAGTACTACTGTGATGAAGATATTTGACATAAAGAAAAAAAATTTCAGTTGTGAACCTTTCCGGAATGTTGCAAAGTGTGTTTTCCATATCATGTTGCCAGTTTAAAAAAATGCTCATAAATAGGAAATACGAAATACAGAGAAATATTATAAATTTATTTTCCACTGCTGGTTTTGGGATGCCTGAATGGAGAATTCCCCATTATTTTCAATGCTTTGTTTGGAAAGCAGTTGTAGAGCATTGTCTAAGGAACATATCCTTGGGGAGCACAGTTGGAAGTGCTTGCATGTAAATAAAAGGGGGAGGGATTTAGCCAAATCTGTTATTTAGGTTTTAAGTGTTTGTGATTTCTGAGTATCTGTGCTAGAATTGCCTGCGGCCCTTAGATCCTTTGGTGCGAGCTGCTTAATCTCATGTTTTTAAAATTAGAAGCTCTTGGTCACTGTCGAAAACAGAAAAATGAAAAGGAATTGCCCGTTTCCAAGCAACTTTTAGTTTCATATTCTATTTTCTCTGTCTTTGTGATTTTTTTCTCTCTGTGTGTATATATATGTGTAAATGTACACACATAGATTTATCTTGTTTTGGAGAGTAAGTTTTAGATGTCTGTATGTAATTCAGTGTCTTTTTATCAGTTGTCAGTTTAATTTGCATTGTGATGTCTGGTGTGATCGGGGACGGGCGTAGTGGTGAAGGCCCTTGATCCCATGTCCATCACACATGAGAGTACTTGGTGTGAGTCCTGGACACTGGCACTGGGGGGCACCTCACGATGGCCCCACATCCATGTGGGAGACCCCCATGGAGTTGCAGCCATTTGAGGGAATGAACCAGGGGATGGAAGTTCACTCTGTCATTCTGCCTTGCAAACAAGCAAATCTTAACAACAACAACAAAAACCCCCCAAAAACAACAAAAGAACATAAGTAGTGTAAGGTTGTCATCAGTACTTAATTTTATATTTTGTTTAGGCTTTATTTATTTTTTTTAAAGATTTATTTATTTTATTGGAAAGATTTAGAAACAGGAGGAGAGACTGAGAGAAAGATCTTTAGTCCTCTGGTTCACTCCCGGCCATAATGGCAGGAGTTGAGCTCATTCAAAGCCAGGAACCTGGAGCCCCCTCAGGGTCTCCCAGGGCACAAGCAGGGAGCTTCTTGGGAAATGGAGCAGCCAGGATACGAACCAGCACCCACAAGGGATCCTGGTGCGTACAAGGTGAGAACTTTAGCCAGTAGGCACCACGCCAGGCCCAAGCTTTATTTTTACTGGAAAGTCAGAGATATACAAAGAGATGGAGAGACAGGGAGGAAAATCTTCTGTTTGCTGGTTCAACCCCCTAGTGGCCGCAAATGCCAGTGCTGGTCTAGGCTGCAGCTAGGAGCTAGGAACTCGCTCTGGCTCCCATATAGGTGGAGCATCATCACGTGCTGCCTCCCAGCTGCATTAGCAGGATTGGAAACGTAAGCAACTGGAGCTCAAACCAGACACTCTGATAAGGATGTAGCATGCTCGTGTCCCTATTAGTCTTTTAAATACTGCGCAAATTCCCACCCCTAGCTTCTATTCTGATCCTACACAGGGGTTAACAGTGAAAGAACTTAAACAAATCGAATACTAATTCGAAAGACAGTCACACTTCTTAACAGTTGATTTTAGAGTGGAAATAGAAATATTTTGAAGGTCTGGATGTCTATAAATACATAAAGGTAAGTCATATTTGTTAATTAAAAATAAGGAGGTTTCTAGTTATTTTTAAAGGACTTGTGTTTGAGGAGTGTTTGCTGTATTTCTTTGTGTTCACCATTGATGGTTTAGAGAACTTACAATTTGTCTAGACAGTTTTCATAGTGCTGTTTAATAAGAAATTGAATAAGCCAGCTGCTCTTTCCTGCAACTATACATGGTGCAAACCTCTTTAAGTCTTGGTTGTAATTAAAAGCCTTGAGATGACCTTGAATCTAATTGGACTAAAAAAAGCTGTCTTGAGCTAAATTTATAGCTTTTGTTGATTCAGAAGAGATTAGGTACAATTGTGTTTGCTAAAACATTAAGTGTAGCCTTGGTTGTACACTGAGATAAGAAATATTTAATAAGCACTATTAAAGTGCAAAGAGAAACCCAAAGTGAAGCACAGACATAATTAAGTTTGTTATCTATTCATTGAATATTTAAAATATGTGCTTGAAATGGTTGTGGTAGGGTGGCATTTTTTTTTAGGGTGGCATTTTTTTAAGGTTTCAGTTTATATTATTCAGGTTTGTTCAAAATCAAAGAGATTTTTGAACCAAGTGGGAAATCAGCAGAAATATTTAACACTTTTCTTTTTAAATTTTTTATTGAAAAGTTAGATATACAGGGAGGAGGAAAGATGCAAGACGGAAAGGAGGATCTTCTGATCTTTGATTCACTCCCCAAGTGGTTGCATCTGCCGGAGCTACGCTGATCCAAAGCCAGGAGCTTGGAGCTTCTTCTGGGTCTCCCACGCAGGCGCAGGATTCCAAGGCCTTGGGCTGTCCTTGACTGCTTTCCCAGGCCACAGGCAGGGAGCTGGATGGAAAGTGGGGCTGCTGGGAATAGAATCAGCACCCATATAGGATCTCAGCGTGTGCAAGGTGAGGACTTTAGCTGCTAGGCTACCACACGGGCCTATACTTAACACTTTTTAAAGGTAGCAATTTAATTGGTTCTTAAAACATTTTGCAGAAATAAGAACTTTGGTGGCACAAGTTTCTGATTATGCTCAGGCAGTATAGAAATGAAAATATTATTTAAAAATGCTCCATGTTGGGTCATGCATGAAGGCTCAATAGCTAATCCTCACCTTGCAAGCACCAGGAGCCCATGTGGGTACCAGCGTATGGCCCACCTATTGCACCTCCCATCCAGCTCTGTGCTAGTGGCCTGGAAAAGCAGCTGAGGATGACCCAATGCTTTGGGACCCTGTACCCGCGTGGGAGACCTGGAGGAGGCTCCTGGCTCATTGTTTGAGGTCAGCTCAGCTCTTTCCTTTGTAGGCATTTGGGCAGTGAGCCAGCAGATAGATCTTTGTCTCTCCTCTCCATAAATCTGATCTGCCTTTCCAATAAAAATAAGTAAATATTTTAAAAAATTGCCCTGTATATCAGCAACATCATACATGACGTATGAATAAGGAAATGTTTGGCTTATCCAGAAGGGCAGGCTTTATTCTCAGTTGTTTAGAGAGCCTTGAACTGTTGTCTTATTCATAAAGGAACCTTGAAATTGTTTCTGTCAGGAAGTTAGGTTTTTGTGTGTCACTAGGTAAGATAAAGTGTGTTTCCTAGTTTTATCCATGTGATAAATCTCTGAGGGGTACAGCTGTAAAGCCGATGGTGTGAGCAAATACTCAGTGCATCTAAAGATCCTTGAGATTTCAGAATCCTATGAGTTTCTTAATTTTTTAAAAAAGATTTACTTAACTGATAAATACATTTTTACAGAGAGAAGTACAGAGAGATCCTATATTTGTTGGTTCACTCCCCAAATGGCTGAAATGGCTGAAATGGCTAGAGCTGAGCTGATGGCTAGCTGGGAGCCAGGAGCTTCCTCCCAGCCTTCCAGGGGTGTGGAGGTCAGGCTTAGGCTGCTTTTCCAGGCCACAAGCAGAGATCAGGATCCAAAGTGGAGCAGCTGGGACGGGAACTGCATCCCAGTGCTGGCAGGTGATGACTAGCATGCTACACCATGACGTTGCCCCCTAGTTTTTACATTTACTTAATGAAACTAACCGAGTCATACTTACAGCAAAATAATTAGTTATAAAACTGTGTGAATGGAACTGATATAGAAGAAGCAAAATGTTACGTAACAAGGATTGCCAATTCAAGAGTTACTAAATTGCTTGGAAATTCTCAAGCAATTTCAGTTCTGCAAAATTTGATCAGAAATTACATGAGCCATAGATTGTTCAAGCTAAACAATACACTGACATTTAAAAATTATATATTTATGTTGATTGGAAAGGCAAATCAGATTTATGAAAGAAGGAGAGACAGGTCCTCATCCACTAGGTCACTCCTCAAGTGGCCACAATGGCTACAACTGTGCCGATCCGAAGCCAGGAGCCAGGAGCTTCTTCAGGTCTCCCACGCGGGTGCAGGGTCCCAAGGCTTTGGGTCGTCCTCGACTGCTTTCCCAGGCCACAAGCAGGGAGCAGGGAGCTAGACGGGTAGTGGAGCTGCCGGGATTAGAACCGGCGCCCATATGGGATCCCGGTGCGTTCAAGGTGAGGACTTTAGCTGCTAGGCCATGGCGCCGGGCCCAACATTTTTTTTGTTTATTGAAATGTATTTTTCATAATAGTAGAATGGAAGAAAAAGGTCAGCAGCCACAATCCACGTGCTTGGAAATAATCCCTGGGGACTGGCTAACTTCTCACCTTGCAAGTGCAGGGGTTCCATATGGTCCATGGCTCATGTCCCAGCTGTCCTACTTCCTATCAGCTGCTTGCTTATAGCCTGGGAAAGCAGTAGAGAATGGTTCTAGACCTTGGGACCCTGCATCCATGTGGGAGACCCGGGAGAAGCTCTTGGCTCCTGGCTTTGGATTGGCTCACACTGGCTGTTGGAGAGTGAACTTGAGTGCGCGGAAGTGTGCATTGATCTAGTCAGAGCAGTCCTGCCAGAATTCCCACCAGACACATCCCTAAGCCCAGCTCTTGCATGAGCCAGCAAGTACAAACATCCCAGCCAGCCTAGCAACTTCCTGGTCCTGCTGCATGCTGGTGAGTGCAACATCCACCCTGGTCCAGCCCTGGCCGCCACTCATCACCCTCCCCGCCCCCCCACCTATCAAGTACATCAACAGATGCAAAGGCCTGGGTGTCCAGGAGACCTCTAAACTACCAGGCCTGCTCCCAGACTGGACTCTCATGTGTGCCACTGGATGCTGTGGCCTGACCCAGCGAGACCTAGTCCCAGCTCTCAGGCTAGCTGGCAAATAACCCTTTTCTAGGAATAGAATATTAGGATTGATCTAAATGAACAGGCATTTTCAAGGCCTATTGTGTGCCTAAGGTACCCTTTTATGTGGAAGTTTTCAAAGAGAAAAAGTATATTCTGCCACCTGTGGGATATCACTTTGATTGTCTCTGCTCATCATTAATGTGTTTCCCAAGAAGCTGGCTTCCTCTATTCCATCATAATAGCATCTGATGAGAATAATGTGTGACATTTTCTGAAGTGACTTGAAAGCTTTCCAACCATTATCAGACAAGTTCCTTGGTCTGTGAGATATTCTTTACAGATATGGCCAGAGACATCTTCATTTTCTTCCATCCCTGCTGCTGTGGGCATCTTGGGTTTCTTATGAGGAGTCTTGAGAATGGATTCAACTAAGTGGTATTTTTTCGTTTGGTTGAAAGGTAGTGTGACAGTGAAGAAAGGTCTTCCATCTGCTTGTTCACTTCCCAACTTCCTGCAACAGTTGGGCTGGGCGAGGTCAAAATCAGGAACCTGGAAACTTAGCCAGATGTCTCACATGGAGGTCGGAACTCAAGGGCTTGAGTCATTTTCTACTGTTTTCCAGGCACATTAGTAGGGGAGCTGATGTGGAAGTGGAGTAGCCACAACTGGCATTCCAGTATCATGCAAGGATCACAAGCAGTAACTCAGCCTGGGTGCTACACCACCCCTAAGATGTAGTAGTATTTCTTGAGGCTGTGTTGTTGTTTACACTACCTGGGTTTGCTCCTTGCAATTACGCCATACGTTTGTTGCAAAGCATGTACCATGCAAAGGAAGAGTTTTATTAACCAGAATGATCTGTTACTTTTTTGTTTTTAAGATTTATTTTTATTGCAAAGTCAAATATACAGAGAGGAGAGACAGAAAGGAAGTCTTCCGTCAGATGATTCATTTCCCCAAGTGACCACAATGGCCGGAGCTGAGCCAATCCAAAGCTAGGCGCCAGGAGCTCTTCCTAGTCTTCCATGTGGGTGCAGGGTCCCAAGGCTTTGGGCCATCCTCGACTGCTTTCCCAGGCCACAGGCAGGGAGCTGGATTGGAAGCAGGGTCTCTGGGATACGAACCAGCACCCATATGGAATCCTGGAGTGCTTAAGGTGAGGACTTTAGTGGCTAGGCTACTACACCGGTCCCCCCACTTTTTTTTTTTTTTTATAAGATTTACTTATTTATTTGAAAGAACTAGGAAGAGTTCTGGTTTTAAACATCCTCTGGTATACTCCTCAGAGCTGGACCAGGGCAAAATCAGGAGCCACATATGGGTTTCCCACATGGATAGAAAACACTCAAAAAATTGGGACATCTTGTTAGGCTTTCCAGGCCATTAGCAGGGAGCTGGATAGACAGTGAAGCAACTAAGACGTGAAGTGGTGCCTGTATGGAATATTAGCATTGTAGGCACCAACTTCCCCACTGTATCAACTCTGGCCCCAGCCAACATGCTGTGAGCAGATGTTTTGTTTTTCTTTCCATGTAATAGAGCACAGTAATCTCTTTAGACCTGTGATATGAAGATGATAGTCAATACTTTTCAGTAAGAACCCCAGCAGTGTCAAACTGATGTTTGGCACATAATAAAGATTCAGTGAATGGCAACTAATAAAATATTTTGCACATTTTCTTTCTTTTTTTTTTTTTAAGATTTTATTTATTTTTATTACAAAGTCAGATATACAGAGAGGAGAAGAGAGAGAGCAAAGATCTTCCGTCTGATGATTCACTCCCCAAGTGACTGCAGCGACTGGTGTTGCGCCGATCTGAAGCAGGGAACCAGAAATCTCTTCCAGGTCTCCCACGCAGGTGCAGGGTCCTAAAGCTTTGGGCCGTCCTCCTCTGCTTTCCCAGGCCACAAGCAGGGAGCTGGATGGGAAGTGGAGCTGCCGGGATTAGAACCGGCGCCCATATGGGATCCCGGCGGTGCATTCAAGGCGAGGAGTTTAGCCACTAGGCCACGCCGCCGGGCCCTGCACATTTTCTTTCATGCATGCATTCCTTTAACTTCAATTGGATATGAAGTTATTAACGATCTTGTTTTGTTGTTGTTCTTGTAGAGAATCAGAAACTATTAATGAAAAATGTCAGACTTGTTAGTATGTCAAGTTTTTTGAGAAACATCTGTTCTATTTTTCCATAGAAATGCTATTGACTAATCAAGCTTCATACATTTTTTATGTTTAATTCTTTAAAAATTTATTTATTTATATTGGGAAATCAGATATACAGAGAGGAGAGACAGAGAGGAAGATCCTCCATCTGCTGATTCACTACCCAAGTGGCCATAGTGGCAGGCGCTGATCTGATCCAACCGGTCTGAAGTCATGAGCCTGGAGCCTCTTTCTGGGTCACCCACATGGCTGCAGGGTCTCAGAGCCCTGGGCCTCTACTGCTCTCCCAGGCCACAGGCAGAGAGCAGGACAGGAAGTGGAGCTGCAGGGACACAAGCTGGTGCATGCAAGGCAAGGACTCCAGCTACTAGACTACTGTGCTGAGCCCCATACGTTTTTTTTCTACTTTTTATTCTATAGCTATAACCTTGAACTATATGTTCTTTTTATGTATTTTTAAAAAATGCTCTAAAATTGAAATGTCATAATCTTATGGGGGTAGTAGCTCTTATGTCTTTAGTTTGGTTTCAGGACTGTAATTGCAAAGATAGAAACCTGTAAAACTATATGAGAAGGTGATGTAGGTTGATCAGATGGAAATTGTTAATGTTTGTATGGATGTATAGACATGTTTTCAAAATGGCATTAAAGCTGAGTATGTGGGAATAATAGGCTGTATAACAGAATCCTTGGCTTCCCCACCCTTCATATGCTCCCCCTCTTTTTTTTTTTCTAGCCTCTTAATTTTCATGTTAAGAAAATGACATTAGGAAAAGGGCATTGTTTTTGTTGCAGTTTTTAAAACATTTGTTGTTGACGTTGTTGCTGTTGTTATTCATGCTGTGATTGATGTGGCTGTTATGAAATGATGTCAATCTGAAAAACTAGTTAAAAAATGTTCTAGATATGAGAAAAAAATGTCTTTGGTATTTTGAGATTGCAATAAGCTTGTAAATTGCTTTAAGTACGATGGGTATTTTGATGATATTAATACTTTCAATATATAGGAATTTGATTTTAACAGATAATTTTGTACTATGAATGTTTACTGTTAGGACCAGGTGTGAAATATGGCTTTTTGTTATTGTTATACTTTTGTTTTCAAAAGATTAATTTTTCTGGCCGAAAGTCTTAGTTATTTTAGAGGTAATCTGTGACTGCTTTGCCGTGTGTGTTTTTCCTTTCTTCCTGCGTGTTCTATGAGGAAGATACTCTGACTTTGTAGATGAAACATGCTTATGCTTTATTGTACAAGAAGTCTTATGTTTTTAAAGCAAATAAAGGTGATTAAAAAAAAAAGAATGGGAAAGATTCCTTAGAATCTTTCTAGAATGGGACTCTGAGTAGGACTTAATAAAGATGATGTTGTTGAAAAAAAAAAAAAACATGACCTTGACATTTGTCCATGGAGAAAGGAAGCTATTTGTTGAAGCTCCCACAGTCAGCTGTTATTGTGTGCACTTGCGGTGCTGTGTCTTTGCATTTGAAAGCGTTTTTCTTTATTCCTGAAATGTTTATCAGTTTGCCCATGAGAAACAAAAGCTAGTGGCTCAAGTGCCATCCCTCTTACT